>NC_138304.1:10013500-10620500 GCF_965601325.2 Salmo salar
TACTGTACAAAATCGATTGCTATCGCTCGATTAAATGGCACGATTTAACCTTTAATCCTACTTCAGTGAATCATTAACCCTTTTATTTTCTAAATGATTCTGACCATAAACAGCAGTGCTCCCAAAGCTATTACAGAGAGATGCAAGAGACAAATCTCGTTCAGAGATACTGGAAAGCAGGGATGGGCTACTGACCAAATTTAGCTTAGGGCCCCCAAAAGGCTAGGGCTGGCTCTGACTGCATGTGTGGGTATTGACATGGGTATGCAGACCCACGGGCCTCTGCGGCCCTTCACGATGAGTTCCGATTTTTTGTGGCCCCCACCCCCATCAAAGTTGCCCATCCCTGCTGTAAAGCATTTGTGCATGTGCTCTGGTGTTCACTCTACTCTCAAGCAATATGATAGCTGTGTGAATTCCTAGAAGAGTAGCCTCTTGCTTCGTGCTATCTTTGTGTCGGAAGTCTTCCTGCTACTTATGATAATGTCATCACTGAATCTGTGATATCACTGTTATTAGAATGCGTAATTCTCTGTCAGCTGAACCCACTCCAATTATCCAACAGAGAATATTCCACAAAATGTCTGTGTCATGCCGACAGTGTGTGATTATCTCATTTAATTCTCATGCTTTTTTTCTCAATCCATCCCTTTCTTCCTCTCCAATGCTAGGTGTGCTGGTGGAGGCCCCAGTGAAGGAGGGATAGAGGATAAGTGTAGAAAAGAAGAGCGAAGTGTCTGACTGACTGACGTGGTGACCGAGGATGAAGAAGAGCAGGAGTGTGTTAGCGGTGACACCAGGCGATGTGAGTACATTGGCTGCATCGCTAGAGCAACAGCACTAGGTCTGGGAATCATGTTGGATTTTCTTGGCCACTTCGAAAGGGGGGAAAACATTTTGGGGGGGTACTATGCAGACAGACAATTCTCCCAATAAATCACGAGTTTGGATAAGAAAACATTAGAGATGCGGACACAGTGCGGACTCGCATAGCTAGGCAAAAGGCCGCGTTCACGTCATGTTGGAAACTCGGGACCTCTGATTTAAAATGAACTCAAGTTATTTGCGTAGAGCTTTCAATACAGTGGGGGGGGGGGGGGGGAAGTATTTGATCCCCTGCTGATTTTGTATGTTTGCCCACTGATAAAGAAATGATCAGTCTATAATTTTAATGGTAGGTTTATTTGAACAGTGAGAGACAGAATAACAACAAAAATATCCAGAAAAACGCATGTCAAAAATGTTATAAATTGATTTGCATTTTAATGAGGGAAATAAGTATTTGACCCCCTCTCAATCAGAAAGATTTCTGGCTCCCAGGTGTCTTTTATACAGGTAACAAGCTGAGATTAGGAACACACTCTTAAAGGGAGTGCTCCTAACCGCAGCTTGTTACCTGTAAAAAGGACACCTGTCCACAGAAGCAATCAATCAATCAGATTCCAAACTCTCCACCATGGCCAAGACCAAAGAGCTCTCCAAGGATGTCAGGGACAAGATTGTAGACCTACCCAAGGCTGGAATGGGCTACAAGACCATCGCCAAGCAGCTTGGTGAGAAGGTGACAACAGTTGGTGCGATTATTCGCAAATGGAAGAAACACAAAAGAACTGTCAATATTCCTCGGCTTGGGGCTCCATGCAAGATCTCACCTCGTGGAGTTGCAATGATCATGAGAACGGTGAGGAATCAGCCCAGAACTACACGGGAGGATCTTGTCAATGATCTCAAGGCAGCTGGGACCATAGTCACCAAGAAAACAATTGGTAACACACTACACCGTGAAGGACTGAAATCCTGCAGCGCCCGCAAGGTCCCCCTGCTCAAGAATACATATACATGCCCGTCTGAAGTTTGCCAATGAACATCTGAATGACTCAGAGGACAACTGGTGAAAGTGTTGTGGTCAGATGAGACCAAAATGGAGCTCTTTGACATCAACTCAATTTGCCGTGTTTGGAGGAGGAGGAGGAATGCTGCCTATGACCCCAAGAACACCATCCCCACCGTCAAACATGGAGGTGGAAACATTATGCTTTGGGGGTGTTTTTCTGCTAAGGGGACAGGACAACTTCACCGCATCAAAGGGACGATGGACGGGGCCATATACCGTCAAATCTTGGGTGAGAACCTCCTTCCCTCAGCCAGGGCATTGAAAATGGGTCGTGGATGGGTATTCCAGCATGACAATGACCCAAAACACACGGCCAAGGCAACAAAGGAGTGGCTCAAGAAGAAGCACATTAAGGTCCTGGAGTGGCCTAGCCAGTCTCCAGACCTTAATCCCATAGAAAATCTGTGGAGGGAGCTGAAGGTTCGAGTTGCCAAACGTCAGCCTCGAAACCTTAATGACTTGGAGAAGATCTGCAAAGAGGAGTGGGACAAAATCCCTCCTGAGATGTGTGCAAACCTGGTGGCCAACTACAAGAAACGTCTGACCTCTGTGATTGCCAACAAGGGTTTTTCCACCAAGTTTTAAGTCATATTTTGCAGAGGGGTCAAATACTTATTTCCCTCATTAAAATGCAAATCATTTTATAACATTTTTGACATGTGTTTTTCTGGATTATTTTGTTGTTATTCTGTCTCTCACTGTTCAAATAAACCTACTATTAAAATTATAGACTGATCATTTCTTTGTCAGTGGGCAAACGTACAAAATCAGCAGGGGATCAAATACTTTTTTCCCCCACTGTAGGTTGTGTCTGATACCTCCCAAGTGGGAAACTTGGGTATCATCTTTCTACAACGATTAACCAAGTCGGAAATGAGTCTGAGTTTCTGATTTTCCCACATGACATGAATGCGGCATTAGAGCCAGTCAGTGGTTGTAAGCTTGTAACGTTAACATTAGCTGTCAAACTACCCTCCTGTGAAATACACTGAAAATATCTATTGAGGGAGGCAACCCGTCTGTCCAAAGAGACTACAACATCGCCTGAACACACCTCACTTATTATTCACACCTTGTTTTGACAGTATCTTTCCATTCAGGCGGTGTAGCAGTTTGCTTTAGCTTACTAGTCATTGTTTGGCAAAATGTAGTGTTATATCTTTTCATTACTTGGATAATAATTTACCCCACTGCGTGAAATTACATTAATTTCCCTCTCAAATTGCAACATAACCCAGTGTGGTAGTTTTAGCCAGCTAGTACATTAAGTCCTCCCATATCGGTAGCCAAACACCGTGTTCATGTCATGTTGGAAACTCAGGACCTCTGATTTAAAATTAACTCAAGTTATTTGCGTAGAGCTTTCTATAAGTTGTGTCTGATACCTCCCAAGTGGGAAACTTGGATATCATCTTTCTACAACGAGTAACCAAGTCGGAAATGAGTCTGAGTTTCTGATTTTCCCACATGACATGAATGCGGCATTAGAGCCAGTCAGTGGTTGTAAGTTTGTAACGTTAACATTAGCTGTCAAACTACCCTCCTGTGAAATACACTGAAAATATCTATTGAGGGACGTAACCCGTCTGTCTAAAGAGACTACAACATCGCCAGAACACACCTCACTTATTATTCACACCTTGTTTTGACAGTATCTTTCCATTCAGGCGGTGTAGCAAGTTGCTTTAGCTTACTAGTCATTGTTTGGCAAAACGTAGTGTTATATCTATTCATTACTTGGATAATAATTTACCCCACTGCGTGAAATTACATTCATTTCCTTCTCAAATGGCAACAAAACCCAGTGTGGTAGTTTTAGCCAGCTACTACAGTAAGTCCTCCCATATCGGTAGCCAAACTCATAAAAATGAAGAGTACCTAAATTAGGACGTCATAACACACTCTTAAGCAGTACATAAGCATTTCATAAATACTTAAGTCAACATATGTAGCTAAATAAGGTCTTTAACAAATCCATAAGCGGTACATACGCATTTTATAAATAATGTATTAACGACTTAAGCGTAGCTTCCCCTAGCCTATTGGGTGTGCCACCTATGATCCTCTAACCTTTCAGTACTAACAGAAATAGAGGAAGGTACTGTCTGGGAGGCGGTGAGTCATGAGCAGATGACCGTCCAGAAACAGAGGGGTGTCCGACAGTGCACACTGCAGAGAGAGGAATTGAGGGAGAGGGAGAGGAAAAAAGAGAGGGGGGGTTACGGAAAGAAAGAGATATGGAGAGAGGGTTACAGAAAGGGAGAGCGAGAAAGAGGGAGAGAGACAGAGGGGCGAGGAAGAGAAGGGAAGGAGGAGGGAGGGAGTGAGTGGGAAAAGGAGGGGGACCAAGAGTGTGGGCAAGAGAGAGAAAAGAGACAGAGAGAGAAAGGCCCATCTGTTTCTCCTCACTCCTCAGATGGAAGAAAGCTCTGTGTTTATTATCAGATGGGCAGGCCAGCTCATTTTGTTTCACAGTTTCCAGAAAGACCATTTTGAATCAGGCAACTCCCAGGGCCACTCGGCTCTCCTAGGTATTCTCGAGGCACCGTCAGCTCTTATAGTTCTGAACCGCCCATCATTTTCTATGTCCTTGGGTAATTGTTTGCTACCCAGTAGATAATTGCACTCACTTGGTGTTCCAGGTCTGAATTAGTCCCTTATTAGAAGGAGAGGATGAAAACCAGACGTGTTTCAGCCCTCCAGGACTGACATTAAACAGCCCTCAGCTAGATGGAAATTCATAAAAGTGGAAAAGTTATTTGCATTCCACAAAACAAGTTGGCATAAACAGCAGAAACGGCACTCATGCAAATAACTTTTCCCCTTTTGTGAATTTCCATCTAGCTGAGGGCTGTTTAATGTTTAAAAAACAGAAATGTTCCGTAATTGAACAGCCCTAGCTTATCTGCATCTCTATGTACTGTATACAGCCTTAAAGCCAATTTATGCTGGCTCCAGAAATGCGATTCGGAGGCTCCGTACGGAGGGTGTAACGCAATTGCGGAGCCTCCGGAGGCTTGCGGAGGCCAAATCGAGCTTCGTACCGCATCACTGTGCGCCTCCCAAATGTTGTAACAATGCGGAGGGCTCCGTATAGCTCCTCATTGACATGATTGGTTGACTGTAGGTGGGGGCAGGAGGTCCTGTATAAACACAAACTCACTTTCTTGACAACTTGCTTCACAACATCTCTGCTCCACAAAGTGCAAGAAGTATGAATGACTTCTGCAGAGGCCATAGAGCAGTAAATGCTGTACGGCTACTGCGGCTGTCGGATTGACCATACAGAGCCTTTTAGTATATCTGAAATTATAATATATGTAATCTGTATACTAGTTATATCTGTTATGTTTATGACTGACATGCTCCTTCACACAGCAGCATACAGTTTTGACACAGTTTTCAATATTGATGTCAACAGCCTTACATGAACTATTGCAGTGAATAATACAGCAGTTAATGGGCCCAGCACATCGTGTTCCTGGGGCCTGGTTAAGTGATTATGCCACTGTTAGTTACATTACTAAATCATCTACGATTTAAGAGCTAAGACATTGGGCTCAATTCAGACAAACACATGCGGTATTTAGTCAGTAGCGCATATTTTCTTACCACAACCACTTAACCACAGTAAGACATTGGGCTCAATTCAGTCAAATCCACACACATTGCGTTGTCCACATTTCATATAAAATCACACAATATAATCTTAGTACTAGTAATTCTGACAGAGGGACAATTGTAGGTGAGTTTTCTGGCAAGATTGTAAAACTTTTATCATCTCCTTAACTTTTTTAATGTTTATGTATCTGTTTATTTACATTTGTAACTCGTTTCAGGAATCTAGGCGTATGTCGCGGGTCTCTACTTCACAGGAGAGCCATTTGAACGTAAACTTTAAAAAAAATCTAAATGCATTTTTGGGCAGAAATGCCTTCTGGAACATGTGAACCATCATGTGCCTTAATAACAACCATGTATGCCATCTGTAAATACGAATAAAATTGTTAAATTACGAGCCTAGTTGGTTAAGCCACAGAAAAATCAAGCAACCTTCACACTAGCCATGATTGGCTGAGGTAATGAGTGAGCTGGACATGCCGAGAGAGTTCAGATTGGTCTGCCATATAGAAGGCTTCTGTCTATTTGAGCTGGTCAGTCTGTGTTGGTAATCCTGTTGAACACAGCTTTTTTAATAAAATGTATCGTGTAATGGAGCTGCGTAAGTGTTGATCTCCCCTTTCTGGAGGATCGAGTTTTGAAATCAGTGGAATTAGAGTATGATAGCTAAAGAGATGGAGAAAACACATCTTCAAACTAAAAGCAACCATGGTATGGCATCCGTAACAGGGAGTCTCCTCCATCATGCATGATGATGTGAATGGGTAACATAGTCTAGCTAGCTATATTTTCAGATATTACATGTTTCTAATTTTGACAGAAAGTGGTTCAAGCTAAAGTGTACTGTTAGCTAGCTAGCTGAGGTTAGCTGGCTGGCTCCCTAGCTAACGTTATGTGTATATTATTCGTATCCCAGAGCCCTTTGCTTGGCTAGTTAGAGCCTAATGTTAGCTAGCTGGCTGGTTCGCTAGCATTATTTGAATGATTTTATTATTCGTATCCCAGAGCCGTTTGCTTGACTAGTTAGCCTAATGTTAGCTAGCTAACATTGAACGTGTTGGTTAGCTTCTACTACCAGCAGATTCATGCAAGGCGTAGTAACGTCATGAGTTGGCACTATGCCCATTGTTGTTTAACTAGCTAACATTAGCTGGCTAGCTCGCTAGCTAACGTTACATGACATGTTTGATCTTACATGTTGTTCACCTAGCAAGGTTAATTGTCTTAAGCTAAAGTGTACTGTTAGCTTGCTAGCTAACATTGGCTGGCTGGCTCCCTAGCTAACGTTACATGTATGATGTTATTATTCGTGTCCCAGAGACATTTGCTTGGCTAGTTAGAGCCTAATGTTAGCTAGCTAACATTGAACCTGGTTGGTTAGCTCCCAGCAGATTCATGCAAGGTAGTAACGAAATTATTTGGCATGATGTTCATTGTTGTTTAACCTGCTGGCTTGCTATCTAACGTTACGTGTATGATCTTACACGTTGTTTATCTAGCTAGGTTCATTGTTTACCTAGCTAGCTAGCTACATGTCTTAACAGACTCCACTATGCAAGTAACCATTTCGGGAGCGTTCGTAAATTCAGTCTAAGTATGTCAGAGCGCAGAATAACTAACTGATGAATTTACGAATGTACAACACCCGTTTAATATGGCTGGTGTCAGTAAAAGTTGGCAAAAAAGTGTGGCTCTTTTCATGTTATCCCTAGGTAAGCAAATCATCGGCCAGAGCATCAAGTGTGTGCTCTGAACTCTCCGAGAGCGAAACAAGATGGGTGGGGCTAAAGCTTCAGAGGGTGTGAACGATGCTGAATGGATGTAGACAAAGAAGAGCTCTTCACTAGGAACCAAAACATTCAAGGCCATTTTCTCAAAACTGAGTTTACAAAGCAGAATTACTTTCCCATTGTTCCTCAAAAATGCAGTGTATGAAATACCATTTTGTAGCTCTGAGTCTACTTTTATCCAATGTAAAAAACACCAGATCAAATTTTGCTACATAAGACCAATTTGAGCTGGTCAGTCACATTTTACAACAATGAACTACCTCATTGATGCTATCACAATATGCCAATGCTAATCAATATGTCTATTAAAGATTAGGATAAAAAATGAATAATTTGATTATTATTTGAAAGGAAGATGAACCACAATACAGAAAGATGAAATAACATCCCATATCTGAAGTTAATGCAGTGAAAGATACAGTAAAAGACTTGGTTTCATGCATGTTAAAATCAGAAGGCTCCTTCCAAAGATTGTTTTATTCACTGCTCTAGCACAGTCCGCCAACCCTGATGTCCTAGCCGTGTCTGATTCCTGGCTTAGGAAGGCCACCAAAAATTATGAAATTTCCATCCCCAACTACAACATTTTCCGCCAGGATAGAACTGCCAAAGGGGGCGGAGTTGCAATAGACTGGAGAGATAGTCTGCAGAGTTCTGTCATGCTATCCAGGTCTGTGCCCAAACAGTTCGAGCTTCTACTCTTAAAAATCCACCTTCCCAGAAATAAGTCTCACTGTTGCCGCTTGTTATAGATCCTCCTCAGCCCCCAGCTGTGCCCTGGACACCATATGTGAATTGATTGCTCCCCTTTTACCTTCAGAGTTCATACTGTTAGGTGACCAAAACTGGGATATCCTTAACACCCCGGCCGTCCTACAATCTAAGCTAGATGCCCTCAATCTCACACAAATTATCAAGGAACCTACCAGGTACAACGCCACATCCGTAAACACGGGCACCCTCATGGATATCATCCTGACCAACCTGCCCTCTAAATACACCTCTGCTGTCTTCAACCAGGATCTCAGCAATCACTGCCTCATTGCCTGCGTCCGTAATGGGTCCGCGGTCAAACGGCCACCCCTCATCACTGTCAAAAGCCCCCTAAAACACTTCAGCGAGCAGGCCTTTCTTATCGACCTGGCCCAGGTATCCTGGAAGGATATTGACCTCATCCCGACAATGGAGGATGCCTGGTTATTCTTTAAAAGTGCTTTCCTCACCATCTTAAATAAGCATGGCCCCATTCAAAAAATGTAGAACTAAGAACAGATATAGCCCTTGGTTCACTCCAGACCTCACTGCCCTTGACCAGCACAAAAACATCCTGTGGCGGACTGTATTAGCATCAAATAGCCCCCGCGATATGCAACATTTCAGGGAAGTTAGGAACCAATATACACAGTCAGTTAGGAAAGCAAAGGCTAGCTTTTCAAACATAAATTTGCATCCAGTAGCACAATTCCAAGAAGTTCTGGGACACTGTAAAGTCTATGGAGAATAAGAGCACCTTCTCCCAGCTGCACACTGCACTGAGGCTAGGAAACACTGTCACCACTGATAAATCTACAATAATGGAGAATTTCAATAAGCATTTTTCTACTGCTGGCCATGCTTTCCACCTGGCTACCCCTACCGCGGCCAACAGCTCTGCACCCCCTGCAGCAACTAATCTTACTACATCTGCACACACTGTATATAGATTTTTCTATTGTGTTATTGACCGTACATTTGTTTATCCCATGTGTAACTCTGTTGTTTTTGTCGCACTGCTTTGCTTTATCTTGGCCAGGTTGCAGTTGTAAATGAGAACTTGTTCTCAACTGGCCTACCTGGTTAAATAAAGGTAAAATAAAAAGTGCATTTGGAAAGTATTCAGACACCTTGACTTTTCCTTATTTTGTTATGTTAAATAAATAAAATCCCCATCAATCTTCACACAATACCCCATAATGACAAAGTGAAAACAGAAATACGTTATTTACATAAGTATTCAGACCCCTTGCTATGAGACTCGAAATTGAGCTGAGGTGCATTCTGTTTCCATTGATCATCCTTATTTCTACAAATTGATTCCCCTGTGGTAAATTCAATTGATTGGACATGATTTGGAAAGCCACACACCTGTCTATATAAGGTCCCACAGTTGACAGTGCAAGTCAGAGCAAAAACCAAGCCATGAGGTCGAAGGAATTGTCCGTAGAGCTTCGAAACAGGATTGTGTCGAGGCACAGATCTGGGGAAGGGTACCAAAACAGTTCTGCAGCATTGAAGGTCCCCAAGAACATAGTGGCCTCCATCATTCTTAAATGGAAGGAGTTTGAAACCACCAAGACTCTTCCTAGAGCTGGCCGCCCGGCCAAACTGAGCAATCGGGGGAGAAGGGCCTTGGTCAGGGAGGTGACCAAGAACTCCATGGTCACTCTAACAAAGCTCCAGAGTTCTTCTGTGGAGATGGGACAACCTTCCAGAAGAACAACCATCTCTGCAGCACTCCACCAATCAGTCCTTTATGGTAGAGTGGCCTGACGGAAGCCACTCCTCAGTAAAAGGCACATGACAGTCCACTTAGAGTTTTCCAAGGGGTACCTAAAGGACTCTCAGACCGTGAGAAACAAGATTCTCTGGTCTGATGAAACCAAGATTGAACTCTTTGGCCTGAATGCCAAGTGTCACATCTGGAGGAAACCTGGCACCATCCCTACAGTGAAGCATGGCTGTGGCAGCATCATGCTGTGGGGATGTTTTTCTGCAACAGGGACTGGGAGACTAGTCAGAAAGATTAACAGAGCAAAGTACAGAGAGGTCCTTGATGAAAACCTGCTCCAGAGTGCTTAAGACCTCAGACTGGGGCAATGGTTCACCTTCCAACAGGACAATGACACTAAGCACACAGCCAAGACAACACAGTAGTGGCTTCGGGACAAGTCTCTGAATGTCCTTGAGTGGCCCAGCCAGAACCCGGACTTGAACCCGATCTAACATTTCTGGAGAGACCTCAAAATAGCTGTGAAGCGACGCTCCCCATCCAACCTGACAGAGCTTGAGAGGATCTGCAGAGAAGAATGGGAGAAACTCAAATACAGGTGTGCCAAGCTTGTAGTGTTATACCTAAGAAGACTCAAGGCTGTAATCGCTGCTAAAGGTGCTTCAACAAAGTACTGAGTTAACGGTCTGAATTCTTACATAAATGTGATATTTACGGGTTTTTTCCTTCTAAAAACCTGTTTTTGCTTTGTCATTATGGAGTATTGTGTGTGGATGAATTGATGTGGGGACAATTTTTTTTTAATCCATTTTAGAATTACACTGTAACATAATATTGTGGAAAATCTACACAGGGGATTCTCGAAGTCAATCTTAAATGAATTATTCTTTATTATCAGGACGCTGGAGAGGGTCCAACCAACTCAAGGCACCAAGTACACATGTCGATCGGGGGTTTCACCGGGGCGGTCCCTTCAGTTCTCTTATATACTGCTTACACAGACATATTTGCATGATTTACATTAATCATAATTCATCATTAACGTTGGCTCCTGCATGTGACTGACCAATACCTCACGAGACTTCCTCTCTCCAAGTTGAGACCTTGAAACTGAGATACCTCTGTTTCCATAGCAATGTTCTGGGCGTACTGCCAAGTTGCTTATTAATGATAGTGAGGAACCCTCCATACACGATCAGTCAGTCACCTGCATGAATTTTTCTAATTGGTTATTAAAATGTAGCTTTGATTTGATACACAAACAGAACATTTTCTCTCACATTCCCTCCTCTTATCACTCTGTGATAATTATCATAAAATGTTAAGGTAAGCATTAGATTATAGCTTCTATCAAAGGAGGTTCTATCAAAATATGTTCACTCTGGGTTTTACAATCTAAAATACACACAAATACACTGTAGACTCAGAGGTGACTAAATCTCTCAATTTTGAACCATTGTTTACATAGGTCTTACCACAATCGGGTTGCAGTGACATCTGTTCTGCACCAACTGTCCCTGAGACTAGTCAAAACATAAAATCTGTTTTTTTAACAAATCCGCAAGGGCCTTCCAAACTTCTCAAACAAAACCAACTTTCAATTCTCACCCATTGTCCTTATCTACAGGGGGAAAAGGAAGCTCATCCAGTGTCGGCAGCTCATCAGTCTCACCATCCTCTTGAGGAGCATTAAACATAATGGCTGCCGAAACCTTATCAGCTAGGGAGGCACAAATAGCCTTACAACATGTTAGTAATACAATTAGACAGACTAAGCAAAAAACACACGCTGCAGCCCATTGGGCAATTTGGGATCCCCAACTTCCAAACAGGGATTTCAATCAAGTTGCAAGTGTCCACTCTGGCTGTGAGGAATTGTTCTTAGCCACGGTGGCAATGTATTCGGCAAGATTGGTAACATTAGAGTACCGGTCCGGGACAAAAGTGCAACACTCATCTCCAATTATTGCAGAAGTGCCCCAAAAGATAGTCAAGAGCCTCTCTGTTTTGTAGAGCCAATTTATGCAATTCTTTCAGTTCGTCATTCAATTTTTCCAGGACATTTCGAGTAGCATTGGCAATTTTCTCTACGTGTTTAGCGATATCATGAATTTGGTCTAGCGTACATGCGACTCCATACACAGGAAAATATACACCAAAGAACCTGGAGGAAGGTGCCGGAGTGTGAGTGACGTCAGCTAGAGAACTCTTATCTCTCCTCATTCCAGGAGGTTTGTAGTCTCTAAACAGAGCCTTCAGACTCTTATTGTTTGGAACGGTTCTCATAGCTGTCACCACAAACCCAACAGTATTACCAGTTCAGGGGCAGGCTATAGTAAGCAATCTTACCACACAACCAATAGGTACCATTTGTGGCTCCTCTCAAAGGGATAATAACATTATAGACTGAAATACCATAACTAACATTATAAGGTTCCCCAGTGTCGGCATTGTTAACAGTTAACTTACAGGTATTGGATCCATTGTAATACATTGTACAATTACGTTCCAGTTCACACAAATGATTACCTCCTTCTCTATTATCTGGTATTATCTGGCCTAGAAATCAACGGTGGGCCTATGTGGTTGTGTAATGCAGAAAACGTCATGGGGTCATGGTTACGTGGCATCTCTATCAGGAATGGTAAGTCATTTGCATAGTCAGATTTACCCCTATGGGAACTCCCACAAGTGGTAAACCTGCTCCTACCTTAACTGACCCCAACCCACACACCCAACACTCTTTTTTGCAGATGTAAGATTAGAAACCAGTTCTGCTCTAGAGAGGAACAGATTGTCCTCATGGTTAGGAGGGCCCAGCAGGGCACTCCTTCTCCGAAGACCATCTACTTCTGGACCTCTACTCCAGGCCAGCGTCAGTCCCTTTCGCTCAGGACTCCTTCTACCCTCTGTCAGGTTTCACACAAGAGCACAACCTACTGTTTTTATTAGCACACCTGTGCTAAAGCAGAGAAGGGCCACACTGCACCACTGGAACTGGCGAGGCCCAATCTTTTGCTGGATCAGGAACTCGTCTGCAGTGCGACAAGTGGATCCAGGTTTCTCTTTCAGAAACCTTGAGCACAGTGGGGGTGGTCAAAAGAACTTGGTATGGCCCTCTCTAACGGTGGTCCTTCCAACTATTTCTCCTGAACCCTATGACCACCACGAAATCACCTGGGCTCAAACAGTGCTCAGCTCCACCTGCCAAGTTCAAAGAACACTGCAAAGGTGACAATACTCAACAATGTATTCCTCCATTCCTTGCAGGGTTGACAAGGTGGTCAATTTTAGCATTTGACAGGTTTTTTTCTGGTTCTTCATTATTTTTTTCATTTGTTTCTTCTTCTGTTTCCGCCTCATCCTTTGCTTGGTAGCTCCCTCGTCCACCTCCTCTTCCAAATGGGTTGTTCACGTGCACGTGAGGACGGCCACTCTCCTTGTGCTTACTCCCCATGGCTCCCTCCACCTGACCACAGGCCCCAACCCCATATAGGTTATGGGGGGGTGGGAGGCCACCATCTCCATCTGCTGGTGGAAGATTTGGCGGTGGTGGACACAAGGGGGGCCCCATGAAAGGGTTCCCCTTGGATGAAAGGCCAGCCAGGCTTTCTTTTTTTCTTCCTCCTCTTTTTCTTCTCCGGTTCCACATGCTTTACCATCAGTCTTCTTACAGCTTTATATTTTGCATTTTCTGCTTCTCTCACACTCTCTGAAATCGTCCCACTTCATTTGAACTTTCTTGTGTTTTCTTTCAAGTTGGCCTCTCTCACAGACTCCAGTCTTTCTGTGCTCAGTGTCCCATCTTCAGGGAAATGTCCAACTGTCCATCTTTGTCCTGTCTTCTGTTTGGTTCAGTACCCCCCCCTACCAATTTCTTTTGCCATTACAACACTCACTGCCTTTTTGGTTCCCAGCTCGGATCCTCCATCCTACTCTTACTTTTTCCATTTCCCATACTTAATCCCTTTCTTGAACTCTTTTGAAAAAAAAACGTCCATCTTCACACGTCATCCCACACTCACACAACTCTCACGCTAAACCCCTGTTCAGTTAGTTAGTCAAACATACAATACTCTCATCCACATTCACTTAGTACTATTCCTAAACACACTCAATAGTCTCCCTTATAACTACTTATGCATCTTCAATGATTCTCTTGTCATTACCTCCTATGCATACATATGTATCTTCTGTGGTTCCTCTATAGTCTCCATAGTTGCCATATAGTCTCCACAGTATCGAGCATCTGTAGTCCCAATTGCGTACATCGTCCCAATAGCATACATCGTCCCAATTGCATACATCGTCCCAATAGCATCCATAGTCCCACATTTTCCCTTACAGTAACAAAATGTGGAAAAAGTCAAGGGGTCTGAATACTTTCCGAATGCACTGTATACAAGTATTTTTCCCTGTCCTTTTCCCAATTCAAAGTAAGAACAGCTTATCGATCACAAATTAGTTACACATGTCCGGCTCTTGGAGAGAACTAATCAATATGTGATAAATACACAACATGGTAAAACACACTATAAATACATGTATATTGACATGTTGCCACTGAAATATCTGGTTATGGCGCTTTTGTAACACAAGTGAACCTCAATAGCCTTTCACGTCATAAATACATTGTAATGTATTGACATGTTGCCATCGAAATATCCTGTCACGACGGCCCTTATTTGACACGTGAAACGTAATGGAAAAAGCCCATCTCAGGGTTGCCAGATTGGACTGCCACTCTCCCACTGCAGACAGCAGGGATAAATCAGACAAATTAGATTTCCTAGAAATACCAGAGGACTCAGCAGTGCTGTGTTTACTCTCCGTCAATTACAGCAGGGACTGACTAGGAGCAGGTGGGGCTGTTCTCTATCTCCATCCTCTGTCTGTTCTTTCTCTCTCTCGCGCGCTCTCATCGGTCTGTCCATCTTTGTCGCTATCTTTTGCTCTCATCGGTCTCTCTGTCTCCCCCCTCACTCCCTCCCTCAGCCTGTCTCTATATCTTCCAGTCGACCTCCCATTTTCACTTCATTCTCTGCCGGTCTTCTCTTTCTAATCTAACTCTTATTTTAGTCTTTCTATCTTTCCCCCTGTGTTCGCCTCTATCTTTCCCCCTGTGTTCTTCTCTCTTACTTCCCCCTGTGTTAGTTTTTCTATCTTTCCCCCTGTGTTTGTCTGTCTAGCTGAATCCCGGTGTTCTTTCCCTTTCTCTCTCTGTGTTAGTCTTACCATGTATTTCTATCTCTTCCCCCTCTGGCTGTCTCGCTCTCCACATGCATCTTTACTGGGTCACAGAGTTGTGGACTGCTGGTCTTGTGAACTCAGCAGGAGGTGTTGGAGAGAGGACAGGAGGTAGAGAGAGGGAATGAGAGTGAGAGAGACTACAGTCTTATGGCACTAGTGCAAATTGCACTAGCCTATCCAATAACACCCCAGTAGTAGAGTTTGTGATACAGTAAAATCAAAAATGTTTATGCTCACACTTGTTTTAGGAAGAGAACGCACAGCACAATAGGTATGTAATACATACCGTTTATCACAGTCATAGTCAAGTAAATAGAACACATGATCAGAGTAATGGATTTAACACTTAATCAAGCCCTCCGCTCATTCTGCCCTGTCCTTAGCTACAGTGTGCTGAAGTGGCCCCTATGGCTAGGTACAGACCTAGGATCAGCTTGCCTTCCCCCAAATCCTAATCTTAACCATTAGACCCAAGACCAGCCTCTGAGATTATCTCTGAGTTGCCCGAGGGCAGAATAGTGTGATGCATGTCACTCTGACACGAGCTAGGGGACAGAGGGACCCACACCACACTGAGTGTGTGGAGAGAGCAGAGGAGATGGAAGAGTCATATGAGGAAAGAGAGGAAGAGGTGAGGAGGAGGAAGAAGAGGAGAAGGAGGGAAAGGGTAAAGAGGGGAGAGCAGTATGGTGTATGTCACTCTGGCATGGGGACAGAGGGATGACACCGCCACAGAGTGAGGAGGAAGCAGAGGAGATGGATGAGGAAAGAGAGGAAGAAGAGGTGGTGACTGGAGGGCAGAGCAATGTTTCTTTTTGTTACATTTTATTTCACCTTTATTAAACCAGGTAGGCCAGTTGAGAACAAGTTCTCATTTACAACTGCGACCTGGCCAAGATAAAGCAAAGCAGTGCGACACAAACAACAACACAGAGTTACACATGGAATAAACAAACATACAGTCAATAACACAATAGAAAAAAAGTATATATACAGTGTGTGCAAATGAGGTAAGATAAGGCAATAAATAGGCCATAGTGGCAGAATAATTACAATTTAGCAATTAAACACTGGAGAGATAGATGTGCAGAAGATGAATGTGCAAGTAGAGATACTAGGGTGCAAAGAAGAAAGAAAAATAACAGTATGGGATGAGGTAGTTGGATGGGCTATTTATAGATGGGATATGTACAGGTGCAGTGATCTGTCGAGCTGCCCCGACAGCTGGTGCTTAAAGTTAGTGAGGGAGATATAAGTCTCCAGCTTCAGTGATTTTTGCAATTTGTTCCAGTCATTGGCAGCAAAGAACTGGAAGGAAAGATGGCCAAATGAGGAGTTGGCTTTGGGGGTGACCAGTGAAATATACTTTCTGGAGCACGTGCTATGGGTGGGTGCTGCTATGGTGACCAGTGAGCTGAGATAAGGCGGGGCTTTACCTAGCAAAGACTTATAGATGACCTGGAGCCAGTGGGTTTGGCGATGAATATGAAGCGAGGGCCAGCCAACGAGAGCATACAGGTCACAGTGGTGGGTAGTATATGGGGCTTTGGTGACAAAACGGATGGCACTGTGATAGACTGCATCCAATTTGCTGAGTAGAGTGTTGAAGGCTATTTTGTAAATGACATCACCGAAGTCAAGGATCGGCAGGATAGTCAGTTTTACGACGAGGGTATGTTTAGCAGCATGAGTGAAGGATGCTTTGTTGCGAAATAGGAAGCCGATTCTAGATTTAATTTTGGATTGGAGATGCTTAATGTGAGTCTGGAAGGAGAGTTTACAGTCTAACCAGACACCTAGCGATCGGTTGAAGAGCATGCATTTAGTTTTACTAGCATTTAAGAGCAGTTGGAGGCCATGGAAGGAGAGTTGTATGGCATTGAAGCTCGTCTGGAGGTTAGTTAACACAATGTCCAAAGAAGGGCCAGAAGTATACAGAATGGTGTCGTCTGCGTATAGGTGGATCAGAGAATCACCAGCAACAAGAGCATCATCATTGATGTATTCAGAGAAAAGTCGGCCCGAGAATTGAACCCTGTGGCATACCCATAGAGACTGCCAGAGGTCCGGACAACAGGCCCTCCGATTTGACACACTGAACTCTGTCTGAGAAGTAGTTGGTGAACCAGGCGAGGCAGTCATTTCAGAAACCAAGGCTGTTGAGTCTGCCGATAAGAATATGGTGATTGACAGAGTCGAAAGCCTTGGCCAGGTTGATGAATACAGCTGTACAGTAGTGTCTCTTATCGATGGCGGTTATGATATCATTTAGGACCTTGAGCGTGGCTAAGGTGCACCCATGATCAGCTCGGAAACCAGATTGCATAGCGGAGAAGGTGGGGTGGGATTCGAAATGGTCGGTGATCTGTTTGTTAACTTGGCTTTCGAAGACTTCAGAGAGGCAGGGTAGGATAGATATAGGTCTATAACAGTTTGGGTCTAGAGTGTCTCCCCCTTTGAAGAGGGGGATGACCGCGGCAGCTTTCCAATCTTTGGGAATCTCAGACGATACGAAAGAGAGGTTGAACAGGCTAGTAGTAGGGGTTGCAACAATTTCAGCTGATAATTTTAGGAAGAGAGGGTCCAGATTGTCTAGCCCTGCTGATTTGTAGGGGTCCAGATGTTGCAGCTCTTTCAGAACATCAGCTATCTGGATTTGGGCAAGTTGCTGCGGGGGTTGCAGGGCTGTTGACCAGGGTACAGGTGGCCAGGTGGAAAGCATGGCCAGCCGTAGAAAAATGCTTATTGAAATTGGCCATTATTGTGGATTTATCGGTGGTGACAGTGTTTCCTAGCCTCAGTGCTGTGGGCAGCTGGGAGGAGGTGCTCTTATTCTCCATGGACTTTACAGTGTCCCAGAACTTTTTGGAGTTTGTGCTGCGGGATGCAAATTTCTGTTTGAAAAAGCTAGCCTTTGCTTTCCTAAGTGCCTGTGTATATTGGTTCCTGACTTCCCTGAAAGTTGCATATCGCGGGGGCTATTCGATGCTAATGCCGTATGCCACAGGATGTTTTATTTCTGGTCAAGGGCAGTCAGCTCTGGAGTGAACCAAGGGCTATATCTGTTCCTGGTTAAAAAGAAATCGAATGGGGCATGCTTATTTAAGATTGTGAGGAAAGCACTTTTAAAGAATAACCAGGCATCTTCTACTGACGGAATGAGGTCAATATTCTTCCAGGATACCCGGGCCAGGTCGATTGAAGTGTTTTAGGGAGCGTTTGACAGTGATGAGGGGTGGTTGTTTACGGACGCAAGCAATGAGGCAGTGATCGCTGAGATCCTGGTTGAAGATAGCAGAGGTGTATTTGGAGGGCAGGTTGGTTAGGATGATATCTATGAGGGTGCCTGTGTTTACGGATTTGGAGTTGTACCTGGTAGGTTCATTGATAATTTGTGTGAGATTGAGGGCATCTAGCTTAGATTGTAGGATGGCCGGGGTGTTAAGCAGATCCCAGTTTAGGTCACCTAACAGTATGAACTCTGAAGGTAAAAGGGGGGCAATCAATTCACATATGGTGTCCAGGGCACAGCTGTGGGCAGAAGGTGGTCTATAGCAAGCGACAACGGTGAGAGACTTGTTTCTGGAAAGGTGGATTTAAAAAAATAGAAGCTCAAATTTTTTGGGCACAGACCTGGATAGTAAGACAGAACTCTGCAGGCTATCTCTGCAGTAGATTGCAACTCTGCCCCCTTTGGCAGTTCTATCTTGTCAGAAAATGTTATAGTTAGGGATGGAAATTTCAGGGTTTTTGGTGGCCTTCCTAAGCCAGGATTCAGACATGGCTAGGACATCAGGGTTGGCAGAGTGTGCTAAAGCAGTGAATAAAACAAACTTAGGGAGGAGGCTTCTAATGTTAACATGCATGAAACCAAGGCTTTTTCGATTACAGAAGTAAAAAAATGGGAGTGGAGCTAGGCACTGCAGGGCCTGGATTAACCTCTACATCACATTTACATTTACATTTACATTTTACATACATCACCAGAGGAACAGAGGAGGAGTAGGATAAGGGTACGGCTAAGGGCTATAAGAACTGGTCGTCTAGCACGTTCAAAACAGAGAGTAAAAGGAGCAGGTTTCTGGGGGCGGTAGAATAGATTCAATGCATAATGTACTGAGAAAGGTATGGTAGGATGTGAATACAGTGGAGGTAAACCAAGGCATTGAGTGATGATGAGAGAGGTATTGTCTCTAGAGATTAAAACAATTAATTAAAACAATCAATTAAAACAGGTGAGGTCACCGCATGTGTGGGAGGTGGGAAAAGAGTGTTAGCTGAGGCATATTGAGCAGTGCTGGAGGCTCTACAGTGAAATTAGACAATAATCACTAACCAAAACAGCAATGCACAAGGCATATTGACATTAGGGAGAGACATGCGTAGCCGAGTGATCATAGGGTCCAATGAGTAGCTGGACGGGCTGGAGACACGGCGATTCAGACAGCTAGCGGGCCGGGGCTAGCATGCTAGCAGAAGGGCCTTAGAGGGACGTTGTGACGGAAGAAGTCTGTTGTAGCCCCCTCGTGCGGTTACGTCTGCAGACCAGTCGTGATGGATCAGCAGTGGTCCGTGTAGTAAAAGGGTCCAGGCCAATTGTCAAAATAGGTATCGTAGCCCAAGAAATTGACTGATGGACCACTTCAGCTAACAGTCCAGTATGCTCTAGACAGCTAGCGGGCCGCGGCTACCAAGCTAGCATTGGGGCATTCATGGGACGTCGCAACAGAGGGGCCTGTGGAAAATCCCCCTCGGGCGGGTTACGTCGGTAGTCCAGTCGTGATGGATCGGTGGGGGTCCGTATCGGCAATAAAAGGGGTCCAGGCCAGTTGGCAAAATAGGAACTATCGCCCAAGGAGTGGCTGGTGGACCTCTTCAGCTAGGCAGGAGATGGGCCTAGCATAGGCTAGCTCCAGGCTAATTGGTGCTTGCTTCGGGACAGGGACGTTAGCCAGGAGAAGCCAATCAGGATAGCAGCTAGTTAGCTGCGATGATCCAGGTGAAGAGGTTCAAAGCTTGCGGTAGAAATCACATTGGGTGAGGCGGGTTGCAGGAGAATATGTTGAAGTTGGGGTTAAGAAAAATATGAAAATATATGCGAAGAAAAAAAGATGGAAAAAGATAAATACACGGGACACAACAAGACGAAGACAAAAGACGCCTGACTCCTACGTCATCTAGGATAATTCCTGTCTGGAGTATGTCATTCTGGCACGAGATAGGGGACATGGGGATGCTACCCCACTGAGGAGGATGAGGAGGAAGAGCAGGGAGAGAAGGAAAGGGGACAGGTTGAGGAGGGGTAGATGGTCCTGGGGCGTTATTTTTGGCCTACTTTTATAAGTCTAATGACGTTCATCTTTTATTGTCTCCATGGGTTTCCATGAAATAGGTTTCCATGAAATTGGTATGACATACTACAGAACAATACATACGGAAATTAAACTGAAAGATACTGCCAGGCGGATCCAGAGACTTTGAAGAGACATAATAACGACCTGTGGCTCTCCCAAAATCTGGTTACCCCTCCAAAGCACCATAGCAGGACTCATGTTTCTCTCCAAAGCCTTACGTAATACAGAACACCAAGAAGGTCCCGCCCCCCCCCCCCCACAGCACTAAAACAAATTGTATAAGAAAGGATTTACTTATTTATGTTATGTCTTTTCAGTTATGCTTGAGCACCGATTGCACGCTAGGCCCATCCAGTGGCGGTGCTATTGCTTCCTCTTCCATTTACAATGGGCTGTTAAGCAGTGCTGAGATTGGTTTGCATTGGGGAAGCATCAGCACCATTATTCATCTCTCTTTCTCTTATGCATTCGCTGTCTCTCCACAGACATACACTGCATACATGATAACAGGGTATGTGGGCATACACCACACACACACACACACACACACACACACACACACACACACACACACACACACACACACACACACACACACACACACACACACACACACACACACACAATCCATTCTCCGCAAACACCACCTCACCTATCACTCACACAGATAGCGTTTTAGGAATTCCTCGATTGCCTCCCTCGTTCTTTTACACTTTGACGGAGTGAATGTAAAACAGAGGGTGATGTATATCCTCACCCTGCCAGGAGCCTCTAGCTGAAACCGCCATGTTTTACAGCCCACCATTACAGAGAAAGTCACAACATTGACACAGACATATAAAACACACACACACACACACACACACACACACACACACACACACACACACACACACACACACACACAGTGGGGTCTGGAATTGGATCCCTTGATAAAGATGAGCAAAAAAGACAATAAAAGAAATACTACAAATACATTGTTCTTTCGAGTGGCCAAACCCACCACTGGTGTGCGTGGCCAAAGAGCTCTATTTTCATGTCATATGACCATAGCACCAGTTCCAATCTATGTGCCAATGCCATTTAGCAAACTCCAGATGGTGCTATGGTCAGCTGTCATGAAAGGTTTTTGGCCATGTACACCAATGGTGAATTTTGGTTTTCGAAAGATGAATGCATATGCAGAAAATATCTAATCCCTACTGTAAAATATGGTGGTGGATCTTTGATGTTATGGGGATATTTTGCTTCCACTGGTCCTGGGGCCATTGTTAAGGTCAAATTATCCAAGTATCAAAACATTTTTGCCAAAAACCTGGTTGCCTCTGCCAGGAGGCTGAAAATTGGCTGAAAATGGGATCTTCCAGCAAGGCAAGCAGACATTATGTACCACAAACAAATGGTTAATTGATCACAAATCAACATTTTGCAATGGCCATCTCAGTCTCCGAGGGCAGTCCATAAGCACAGACGAAGGATATCAAGGATCTGGAAAGATTCTGTATGGAAGAATGGTCTAAGGTCCCTCCCAATGTGTTCTCCAATCTCAGAAAAAAATTCAGAAAAAAGTCTGTGTCGAATTCGCAGGGTGAGGGTGCTGGAGTATTGAATACAGAGGATCCAATCATTTTAACCCATATCTTTTTAGATGTTTTGTATTACTTGTTAAATATAATCTTTCTCTGAGCAATTGTATTAGTATAGAATACTATAATAATAAAACCAGAAAATGGTATACAACATACCTTAGAATTTGTAATTATTAATTTTTAAAATAATTTATTAAGGGATTCAATAATTCTGGACACACGGACACATACACACACGCACGCACGCACATATATATACATACACACTGAGTGAACAAAACATTATGAACACCTGCTCTTTCCATGACTGACTGACCGTGTGAATTCAGGTGAAAGCTATGATCCCTTATTGATGTCACTTGTTAAATCCACTTCAATCAGTGTCGAATAGATTAAGGGGAGGATACGGATTAAATAAGGATTTTTAAATATTACAGTTCCTTTTAGGGCCCAATGTGCATCGGTTTCCTGTGTGTATCAAGAATGGTCCACCAACCAAAGGACATCTAAATATTAGGAAAATGTCCTTAATGTTTTGTACACTGCAATACACTCAATCAGTGTTGCCGTTTGGAATTACCTTTGATTAGACAACACTTTATTTTCTCAACCCAATGGATTTAAGTGTTGTGTTTATCAAATATCACAGAAATGTTTTAGTGTATTGAGTTGTAATCAAATCGGTCAACATAATATAACAGAATACATTTTCCCCACGAAAACGTGATCTTCTGGGAAACATTGGAGACGTATTTAAAATCCACTACTCTCTGTACTCCAAAATGGGACCAGCTGGAAGACATTATCTGTAAAAGACTTGAAGTGAAAATCCTGGTCTGGCTCCTTTTCTAGTTTTGGTTCTGATTAATCTATATCTTGGGTTTTCAGAATACTGTAGTCTCACAGCAGGCCCTAGAGTGCCCCCTAGTGCTATGTGTACGGAACCGACAAAATATTAGGATTTGACATTCAATGAAATAGACAAAGTATTACCTTGAATTAATAATGTACACTGCAATGCGTCGACAAAGTGGCTAGTTTGGGTTTATTCGAAGCAGTGCACGCTGATGTAATATAATATGCACGAAATGACACTAACTGCAAAAAGAAATCTCTTGCCTTTTTGTTATCCCATCTATGTCCACAAAGCGAGTCTTTCCCTTATTTATTTCAACGTTATATCAACATTCTGTCAACTTTCCCATGCCTTTTAGTCTTAGCTATAACCTTCGTCCTGTAAACCCTCGCCTCTATAAACGCTATAGCAACATTCTCTCAACGTCTCCACTGCCTCTTACTCTTGTCCATAAACTTCTATTAATGTTCTACTAACAAACAATCTCTCAACATTTGCCTTTCAGGAAACCAAGGAGCCTCCAGGAGTGCCCCTGTTTGGCAGCACCCCGGGGGTGGACTTTCGCCGGGGCCGCAGGCGTCACTCAGGCACGCTAATGCTGCCCCCGTTGTCATGGCGACAGGCAGAGAGGGATCTGGGCCGCACGCCAGAGGAGTACGCCATGGCCCGACCCACCAGCCTGCCCTTCCGACCTCCACCACGCATCGACATTACCCATGTCGACCCCGACAGGTGAGATATCGTAGGTCATAGCTCAACGTTTGGGAGGTTGGCAACTCTGAACTTCTAAGGCAGCACTCCTGCTGGTTTTTGTATCTCCACTTGATTTATCAATTTGTCAATGGTTCGCCAGAAACCAGCCAACACTGCAGTCCTGGAGGACAGTAAACTGTGCAATATTACCTGAGGTCAACCCATCCTGTCTTCTCCTGCATCTGTAGAGCATAGCATACCATGATAATATTTTTGTTGAATGCATCTTACTCAATGCTGAAGTATAATATGTGTTTGTGGAGTCAGAGAAGCAAATCTATTTTGTACATTCATTATCAGCAAAGTGCACTTTCATCCAACAACCACTGGGTGGAGACAAAGTGCTCTAAAGCCAGTTGCGGTGCCTACTTAATTCATGTGCTTTGTGAAGTGAGGTTGTGGTTAACTGTTGAGTTCCAGTCACTGTACAGAGCAACAGACAGTTGTGGTAAGCCAATCAGCATCATTCGAGGTGATCACCAATAGCCCCCCCCCCCCCTCCCCCCCCCAAGAATATTACAGAGGGGGCGGACCCTAAAAGGGACCTCCCTCTTATCACTTTCTGGGCTTACAGTGGTCCCTGAATGGAGAGAGAGATGGAACTGTATGGAAGAGGGAAAGTGGGGGAGAGATTGTTTAAGTGAAGTAAAGAAAGAGCAGGTAGGTAGAGAGTGCCTGAGACAACGTGAGAGTGAAGGAAAGAAAGAGATGGGGAAAGGCACAGAGTATGTCACCCCCGGCGAACACTTGAAGTGAGAAGAAGAGCTCGCCAAGGAAGTCTGCAAACTAGAGCTGTCGGAAGAACCCTGCTCTGTCCTCCAGCTCTCTGGCGGGTACTGTGCTGTAGACTCACGCTTGAGCTCCACTCTTTGGGACTGAGTGAACTGGACTCGGATCTAAACCAAGATCCTAGCTATGGAGGCCCATGGGGACCGAACAGAGTCGGAACAGAATATAGACTCATGTGGGCCAACCGAATCGGACAAGAGGACGAGAGTTTCACCCCACAACTCTCCGAGACGGTTTCGTAAACAAGTGGTGACCAAGCGCCGTTACAGGCGCTTCACTGTGGCCCATACCTGGTAAGGCCCTGGAGCTGTGTTGGTGTGTGTACGTCTGTGTGTGTGCGTTAGGACAGCGAGTTGCCAAGGATGTCACAATACAACATTATCACATTACGATACCTATTTCGATTGTACATGTGCCACAATTCTATATGTATTGCAATTTGATATTGATATTTTATTGCGATTTGATGTTCCAAACATATTGCTCACAAGGGGGCCGATTCTGACTTAGGAAATGTACGCCTTTCCTACGCACTTCTCAGTATTTGGTTTTCAGACTTACCTTATGGAGGTGCATAACGGGCTTTGCAGGCGTGGTTCCCTTGCGCGCTGAATACATCTAATTTAACCGCTGAAAACCCTCCCACTTGATGGCCAACAGATTTTCCTATAGGGTTTTCAGTACATGTATCTTAAGCCATCACTTTAAATACGGTGTACCTGTAATTAGAATTTTGATGGCAGGCTAGAATACATCGGGTTCAGAATATAGGTGTCAATGAAAGAAAGCCATCTAAATTTGCATTTTCTTCTCCATTGAAACTGATAGATTTTTCGCACTAAATATATGGTTGAATCAAAAATACAGTGGTTTGATTCATCCTGAAAGTTGTCATATTTAAGTTCAATCCATGAACTATTGGAGGTGGAAAAGTGTTCAATAAGGGTGGAACAATAGTCCTATAAATCAACCCTAGTCCGCACTAATCATGGTACTGTATGACAGCGGTCCAGTCGTCGTGAACTGTGCACCAGGCTCCAGGTTTAAGCTGCTACATGTGGTCTGAGTTCCATAATGATTCAAATAGGCTACATGTCCCAAATGATTGCAATACGTTAGCTTAATATGATTCACTAATGTGAAACCCTCAGGAACAATTCACAAGGATGTGACAGATTAAAGAAAGGTCAACGGAATGGAATGATGCAATATGTAAGCTACAAATTGAAGAAAACTAACACTAAAGTGCCAGTTCTAAATATATGCGGGTATTGCTGACGGTGGCTCCCGATAGTAGCTAATATGTAACACGATACAAATTGTCAAATAAAACGGAGGAAAGCCCGGGTATATAATGAAAACATTATAAGCACATACATGATCTCGGCAGGTTCAGCCCGACAGAAGCCTATAGCTAGGGTCTCCAAATTTCATCCATGCAAATTATGAAGGCACACAATAAAAATTCTGAATAACGGCACATCTTTTTATAGACTACTTCACTGTGGAAAAGGTTCCACAATACATGTCATATTGATATGATTTTCAGTTTGCTTGGATATGGCTGGTGTCACATTCGTCTCCAGGGATCATAAGGAAAAATCACCTAAAACAATTACTATGTGTAGTTACAAACGGATTACTCGTTTATCTAGCTCTTATCAATAGTTCTTATCAATTTGTAAATTACAGCGCATGGAGAATACGACGTATCTGTAGACACACCTCGGCCTCACCTTCATTTCTTAGACCCTGGTCACTGTTGTGTGATTTCCCCCCCCCCCCCCCCCCACCTTTTGTAACATTTAGGCAACTTATGCCTTTAAGCAACTTATGCCTTGATAAGTAATTGTGTGAAATGGCACTGTTGAAATGCATATTGGGTAATTCAAGTACAGTAGGCCACTGGTTGCCTCAGGAGGAATAAAAACCAGTTCCTGGAAAATGTGAACTGAAACCATGACCTCAGTATCTGTGACCTAGCCTACAAATCATGTAGGTTTGCTTATTAACATGTCTGTAATCATTCTTGAAAAAAATACTGTGGGTGTTGTTGTTTCAGGAACACTTGAACTGAGAAGAAGAGCATGTTAATAAGCAAACCTTCATGATTTGTAGACTAGGTCACAGATTCTGAGGTCATGGTTTCAGTTTACATTTTCCAGGAACTGGTATATAAAGGGTCTGAATACTTATGTAAATGTAATGTTTAATTTAAAAAAGTGTTGCAAACATTTCTAAACATGTTTTTCCTTTGTCATTATGGGATATTGTGTGTAGATTGATGAGGGGGAAAAAAATGTATGTTTAATCAATTTTATAATAAGGATGTGACGTAACAAATGTGGAAAAAGTCAAGGGGGTCTGAGTACTTTCCGAATGCACTGTACCTCTATCACTCCAGTGTACCTGCATATTGTAAATATGGTATTGGAACTGACCCTGTATATACAGTTGAAGTCGGAAGTTTACATACACTTAGGCTGGAGTCATTAAAACTCGTTTTTCAACCACTCCCCACATTTCTTGTTAACAAACTATAGTTTTGGCAAGTCGGTTAGGACATCTACTGTGTGCATGACACAAGTAATTTTTCCAACAATTGTTTACAGACAGATTATTTCACTTATCATTCACTCTATCACAATTCCAGTGGGACAGAAGTTTACATACACTAAGTTGACTGTGACTTTAAACAGCTTGGAAAATTCCAGAAAATTATGTCATGGCTTTAGAAGCTTCGGATAGGCTAATTGACATAATTTGAGTCAATTGGAGGTGTACCTGTGGATGTATTTCAAGGCCTACCTTCAAACTCAGTGCCGCTTTGCTTGACATCATGGGAAAATCAAAAGAAATCAGCCAAGACCTCTGGAAAAAAGATTGTAGACCTCCACAAGTCTGGTTCATCCTTGGGACCAATTTCCAAATGCCTGAAGGTACCACGTTCATCTGTACAAACAATAGTACACAAGTATAAACACCATGGGACCACGCAGCCGTCATACCGCTCAGGAACGAGACGCGTTCTGTCTCCTAGAGATGAATGTACTTTTGTGCAAAAAGTGCAAATCAATCCCAGAACAACAGCAAAGGACCTTGTGAAGATGCTGGAGGAAACGGGTACAAAAGAATCTATGTCCACAGTAAAACGAGTCCTATATCGACATAACCTGAAAGGCCGCTCAGCAAGGAAGAAGCCACTGCTCCAAAACCGCCATAAAAAAGCCAGACTATGGTTTGCAACTGCACATGGCCATAAATACCATCATTATGTTTGGAGGAAAAAGGGGGAGGCTTGCAAGCCGAAGAACACCATGCCAACCATGAAGCACGGGGGTGGCAGCATCATGTTGTGGGGGTGCTTTGCTGCAGGAGGGCCTGGTGCACTTCACAAAAATAGATGGCATCATGAGGAAAGAAAATTAAGTAGATATATTGAAGCAACATCTCAAGACATCAGTCAGGAAGTTAAAGCTTGGTCGCAAACGGGTTTTCCAAATGGACAATGACCCCAAGCATACTTCCAAAGTTGTGGAAAAATGGCTTAAGGTTAACAAAGTCAAGGTATTGGAGTGGCCATCACAAAGCCCTGACCTTAATCCTATAGAAAATGTGTGGGCAGAACTGAAAAACCGTGTGCGAGCAAGGAGGCCTACAAACCTGACTCAGTTACACCAGCTCTGTCAGGAGGAATGGGCCAAAATTCACCCAACTTATTGTGGGAAGCTTGTGGAAGGCTACCCGAAATGTTTGACCCAAGTTAAACAATTTAAAGGCAATGCTACCAAATGCTAATTGAGTGTATGTAAACTTCTGACCCATTGGTAATGTGATGAAAGAAATAAAAGCTGAAATAAATAATTCTCTCTACTATTATTCTGAAATGTCACATTCTTAAAATAAAGTGGTGATCCTAACTGACCTAAGACAGGGACTTTTTACTAGGATTAAATGTCAGGAATTGTGAAAAACTGAGTTTAAATGTGTTTGGCTAAGGTGTATGTAAACTTCCGACTTCAACTGTAGCTTCTTACTTTCTCGAGTTCTTCTTTCTTAATTTTATTTCTCGTGTATTTTTGTTCTACCTCATGTTTTTAATGCTCCATTGATATTGATTACTAGATTATTGGACTTGGAGCTTGCAAGAAAGGCATTTCACTGTACTTGTGCACTTCACATTAAAACTTGAAACATAAAAAAGAACACATTGTTTGAACTGCACGTCACTAATAGCAACTGTCGTCGACAAGCTCATGTTTCAAATGTATAAAAGCCTGTGAGGGCAGTGGGATTAACAGAGTTTTCTTCAATAAATAAGTTGTTTAAATGGTTTAATAATTTAACAGTGCACCAAAGGTACAGTACTTGCTACTGTGATTCCTGAAATGCAGAGCCTATTGGAATATTTTTTTAATCTGAAATTATACTTTTGTTACATTGTTTGCTAGCTAGTATAACAGTACTAATATTGTCTATCAACTGTAAAAATGTAGTGCAACAGAGCCAGTTACAACTGAAGTATCTGATCATCAATGAATTCGAGAAAAAGCTATTTGTTTTTTAACACAGCGGCCGAGGTATGCACTTTTTTCCTTTGGGGGGAAATCATTTTCAAATATTTTAATCCATTGATATTACAAATATATTTGTGTTGACTATGATTATGGCATGGGAATATAAGAGCGTCTTCGAAGCTAAATCAACTTACAAACTAGACTATAGGCTACCGGCCGGCATTGCGCAAATATGGTGTTTCTAAAAGTGAATTCAAAGGTTTAGAATAGTTGGACATCATTCCATGTCATCATTCCATCCCTTTGGCTGTGTTTGGCCCAAGGCCCATGACCCTTTACTGAGTGTCTCCTACCCTGTCCTAATCCCTACTCCCCTCTACTCCACATCTCTGGTCAGACACTGCAGAGTACGTCATCCCCTCTTTTCCCCTTGAGGGCATTTTGCTTTTCCACTGCTCTAACACAGTAATGGATACATTCATTTGTTTAAATCCAGAATTTTAAACCCAAATTACCTGTGGTCAATGTCAGTTTTGCAGTTATCATGGGGGCCACAAAAAGCAGCTTGTGTGCCTGATGTGGCCCCCAAACTGCTATAGCAGACACTATTAATATTAATGGATGTGGAACTGAGAGCATTTTAGCAACATGAAATCCTATTAAAATCTGTTCATATACACCCCCAGGAAGAATATGATGCCTTTTATTTTATTTAATTTTTTTTACATTTTATGAAAAGCGAGCACTTAGATATGGTCATTTTCAAATGTTTATACTTTTATAGAATGATTTTGAATGGCGTATAGTAAGGCATTGTGAAAATTATATAGCAATATAGAGTGGGAAAGCGTTTGGACACTTAATAGACACTGCGGTAAATAAAACCTAATTAAAAAGTGTCAGTCTTGTCCAGGACCGGACTCTACACAAACCGTGCGCCACAGCCAATCAGAGCTGCAGTAGGCCTATATGCAAATAAGCCATTTTCCACATGGGCCTGCCATCATTCACTTTGAACTGGACTGTGTGTTTACAGGCAGTAGCAACAGCGCGACATTAGATCATTAGAAAGCATTCGTCAAAAGCCACAAAATACACCACTTACATTTGGGAACTTTACAGTCCTATTGATCAAACAAACATGAAGAGGTAGGATATTTCTCCCTCAGTTGCCCATGTACAACATCAACAAAAAGATCAACAACTAATGTTAGCCAGAACAAGATTAGCTAAAATCTAATGAGGAAACAGTAGATAAACCTTCTCAAACGTTTTCAGCTTGTAGTTGGCAGTCAAAATTGTACTAATAAACTATGGGAAATAGTAGCCTGCTCGCCCTTCTGCAGCTTGCCTGCCATTGCATGCTTGTCCCAACCCACGTTTTGACAACTGAATGGCAATTTGCCTGCCTGCCTGCCCATTTGATCGACGTCAAGTACAGTTGAAGTCAGAAGTTTACATACATTTAGGTTGGAGTCATTAAAACTTAAAACTGTGACTTAGCCTACAAATAATATAGGTTTGCTTATTAACATGTCTGTAATCATTCTTGAAAAAAATGTAATACTGAAAAAAATACTGTGGGTGTTGTTGTTTCAGGAGTATGTCACCCCCGGTGAACACTTGAACTGAGAAGAAGAGCATGTTAATAAGCAAACCTACATGATTTGTAGACTTGGTCACAGATTCTGAGGTCATGGTTTCAGTTTACATTTTCCAGGAACTGCTATATAAAGGGTCTGAATACTTATGTGAAAGTGATATTTCATTTTTTTAAATGTTGCAAACATTTCTAAACACATGTTTTTCCTTTGTCATTATGGGGTATTGTGTGTAGATTGAGGGGGAAAAAATGTATATTTAATCAATTTTATAATAAGGCTGTAATATACAGTGAGGGGAAAAAAGTATTTGATCCCCTGCTGATTTTGTACGTTTGCCCACTGATAAAGAAATGATCAGTCTATAATTTTAATGGTAGGTTTATTTGAACAGTGAGAGGCAGAATAACAACAACAAAAAATCCAGAAAAACACATGTCAGAAATGTTATACATTGATTTGCATTTTAATGAGGGAAATAAGTATTTGACCCCCTCTCAATCAGAAAGATTTCTGGCTCCCAGGTGTCTTTTATACAGGTAACGAGCTGAGATTAGGAGCACACTCTTAAAGGGAGTGCTCCTAATCTCAGCTTGTTACCTGTTTAAAAGACACCTGTCCACAGAAGCAATCAATCACATCAGATTCCAAACTCTTCACCATGGCCAAGACCAAAGAGCTCTCCAAGGATGTCAGGGACAAGATTGTAGACCTACACAAGGCTGGAATGGGCTACAAGACCATCGCCAAGCAGCTTGGTGAGAAGCTGACAACAGTTGGTGCGATTATTCGCAAATGGAAGAAACACAAAAGAACTGTCAATCTCCCTCAGCCTGGGGCTCCATGCAAGATCTCACCTCGTGGAGTTGCAATGATCATGAGAACGGTGAGGAATCAGCCCAGAACTACACGGGAGGATCTTGTCAATGATCTCAAGGCAGCTGGATCCATAGTCAACAAGATAACAATTGGTAACACACTACGCCGTGAAGGACTGAAATCCTGCAGCGCCCGCAAGGTCCCCCTGCTCAAGAAAGCACATATACATGCCCGTCTGAAGTTTGCCAATGAACATCTGAATGATTCAGAGGACAACTGGGTGAAAGTGTTGTGGTCAGATGAGACCAAAATGGAGCTCTTTGGCATCAACTCAACTCGCCGTGTTTGGAGGAGGAGGAATGCTGCCTATGACCCCAAGAACACCATCCCCACCGTCAAACATGGAGGTGGAAACATTATGCTTTGGGGGTGTTTTTCTGCTAAGGGGACAGGACAACTTCACCACATCAAAGGGACGATGGACGGGGCCATGTACTGTCAAATCTTGGGTGAGAACCTCCTTCCCTCAGCCAGGGCATTGAAAATGGGTCGTGGATGGGTATTCCAGCATGACAATGACCTAAAACACACGGCCAAGGAAACAAAGGAGTGGCTCAAGAAGAAGTACATTAAGGTCCTGGAGTGGCCTATCCAGTCTCCAGATCTTAATCCCATAGAACATTTACATTTACATTTTAGTCATTTAGCAGACGCTCTTATCCAGAGCGACTTACAGTAGTGAATACATACATTTCATACAATTATTTTTTTTTGCGTACTGGTCCCCCGTGGGAATCGAACCCACAACCCTGGCGTTGCAAACACCATGCTCTACCAACTGAGCCACACGGGACTATCCTGTGGAGGGAGCTGAAGGTTCGAGTTGCCAAACGTCAGCCTCGAAACCTTAATGACTTGGAGAAGATCTGCAAAGTGGAGTGGGACAAAATCCCTCCTGAGATGTTTGCAAACCTGGTGGCCAACTACAAGAAACGTCTGACCTCTGTGATTGCCAACAAGGGTTTTGCCACCAAGTACAAGTCATGTTTTGCAGAGGGGTCAAATACTTATTTCCCTCATTAAAATGCAAATCATTTTATAACATTTTTGACATGCGTTTTTCTGGATTTTTTTGTTGTTATTCTGTCTCTCACTGTTCAAATAAACCTACCATTAAAATTATAGACTGATCATTTCTTTATCAGTGGGCAAACGTACAAATTCAGATACAGATAATTCAAATACTTTTTTCCCTCACTGTAACAAAATGTGGAAAAAGTCAAGGGGGTCTGAGTACTTTCTGAATGCACTGTACCTCTATCACTCCAGTGTACCTGCACATTGTAAATATGGTATTGGAACTGAGCCTGTATATACAGTTGAAGTCGGAAGTTTACATACACTTAGGTTGAAGTCATTAAAACTTGTTTTTCAGCCACTCCACAAATTCCTTGTTAACAAACTATAGTTTTGGCAAGTCAGTTAGGACATCTACTGTGTGCATGACACAAGTAATTTTTCCAACAATTGTTTACAGACAGATTATTTCACTTATCATTCACTGTATCACAATTCCAGTGGGTCAGAAGTTTAAAGGCACATTCAACTTAGTGTATGTAAACAGCTTGGAAAATTCCAGAATATTATGTCATGGCTTTAGAAGCTTCTGATAGGCTAATTGACATCATTTGAGTCAATTGGAGGTGTACCTGTGGATGTATTTCAAGGCCTACCTTCAAATTCAGTGCCTCTTTGCTTGACATCATGGGAAAATCAAAAGAAATCATAATTTTTTGGGAGGCACATCCTTGGGAGCAATTTCCAAATGCCTGAAGGTACCACGTTCATCTGTACAAGCAATACTACGCAAGAATATACACCATGGGACCACGCAGCCGTCATACCGCTCAGGAAGGAGACGCGTTCTTTAAAAAAAATGTATTTCATCTTTATTTATCCAGGTAGGCCAGTTGAGAACAGGTTCTCATTTACAACTGCGACCTGGCCAACATAAAGCAAAGCTGTGCAACACATACAACAACACAGTTACACATGGAATAAACAAATGTACTGTCAACAACACAATAGAAAAAGTCTATATACAGTGTGTGCAAATGGCGTGAGGAGGTAAGGCAATAAATAGGCCATAGTAACGAAGTTATTACAATTTAGCAAATTTAACACTGGAGTGATAGATGTGCAGATGATGTGCAAGTAGAAATACTGGTGTGCAAAAAAGTAAATAAAACAATATTGGGATGAGGTAGGTAGTGACCAGTGAAATATACTTTCTGGAGCGTGTGCTATGGGTGGGTGCTGCTATGGTGACCAGTGAGCTGAGATAAGGCGGGGCTTTACCTAGCAAAGACTTATAGATGACCTGGAGCCAGTGGGTTTGGCAATGAATTTGAAGTGAGGGCCAGCCAACGAGAGCATACAGGTCGCAGTGAGGGTAGTATATGGGGCTTTTGTGACAAAATGGATGGCACTGTGATAGACTGTATCCAATTTGCTGAGTAGAGTGTTGGAGGTTATTTTGTAAATGACATCACCGAAGTCAAGGATCGGCAGGATAGTCAGTTTTACGACGAGGGTATGTTTGGCAGCATGAGTGAAGGATGCTTTGTTGCGAAATAGGAAGCCGATTCTAGATTTAATTTTGGATTGGAGATGTTTAATATAAGTCTGGAAGGAGAGTTTACAGTCTAACCAGACACCTAGGTATTTGTAGTTGTCCACATATTCTAAGTCAGAACCTTCCAGAGTAGTGATGCTAGTCAGGCGGGTGGGTGTAGGCAGCGATCAGTTGAAGAGCATGCATTTAGTTTTACTAGCGTTTAAGAGCAGTTGGAGGCCACGGAAGGAGTGTTGTATGGCATTGAAGCTCGTCTGGAGGTTAGTTAACACAATGTCCAAAGAAGGGCCAGAAGTATACAGAATGGTGTCGTCTGCGTATAGGTGGATCAGAGAATCACCAGCAACAAGAGCAACATCATTGATGTATTCAGAGAAAAGAGTCGGCCCGAGAATTGAACCCTGTGGCATACCCATAGAGACTGCCAGAGGTCCGGACAATAGGCCCTCCGATATGACACACTGAACTCTGTCTGAGAAGTAGTTGGTGAACCAGGCAAGGCAGTCATTTAAGAAACCAAGGCTGTTGAGTCTGCCGATAAGAATGTGGTGATTGACAGAGTCGAAAGCCTTGGCCAGGTCGATGAAGACGGCTGCACAGTACTGTGTTTTATCGATGGCGGTTATGATATCATTTAGTACCTTGAGCGTGGCTGAGGTGCACCCGTGACCAGCTCGGAAACCGGATTGCACAGCAGAGAAGGTATGGTGGGATTCGAAATGGTCGGTGATCTGTTGTTAACTTGGCTTTGGAAGACTGTAGAAAGGCAGGGCAGGATGGATATAGGTCTGTAACAGTTTGGGTCTAGAGTGTCACCCCCTTTGAAGAGGCGGATGACTGCGGCAGCTTTCCAATCTTTAGGGATCTCGGACGATACGAAAGAGAGGTTGAACAGACTGGTAATAGGGTTTGCAACGATGGCGGCGGATCATTTTAGAAAGAGAGGGTCCAGATTGTCTAGCCCAGCTGATTTGTACGCGTCCAGGTTTTGCAGCTCTTTCAGAACATCTGTTATCTGGATGTGGGTGAAGGAGAAGCTGGGGAGGCTTGGGCAAGTAGCTGTGGGGGGTACGGAGCTGTTGGCCGGGGTTGGGGTAGCCAGGAGGAAAGCATGGCCAGACGTAGAGAAATGCTTATTGAAATTCTCGATTATCGTGGATTTATCGGTGGTGACAGTGTTTCCTAGCCTCAGTGCAGTGGGCTGTTGGGAGGAGGTGCTCTTATTCTCCATGGACTTTACAGTGTCCCAAAACATTTTGGAGTTAGAGCTACAGGATGCAAATTTCTGTTTGAAAAAGCTAGCCTTTGCTTTCCTAACTGACTGCGTGTATTGGTTCCTGACTTCTCTGAAAAGTTGCATATTGAGGGGAGTATTCGAAGCTAGTGCAGTGCGCCACAGGATGTTTTTGTGCTGGTCAAGGGCAGTCAAGTCTGGAGTGAACCAAGGGCTATCTCTGTTCTTAGTTCTACATTTTTTGAAAGGGGCATGCTTATTTAAGATTGTGAGGAAATTACTTTTAAAGAACGACCAGGCATCCTCTACTGACAGAATGAGGTCAATATCCTTTCAGGATACCCGGGCCAGTTCGATTAGAAAGGCCTGCTCGCAGAAGTGTTTTAGGGAGCATTTGACAGTGATGAGGAGTGGTCGTTTGACCGCGGACCCATATAGGATGCAGGCAATGAGGCAGTGATCGCTGAGATCGTGATTGAAAACAGCAGAGGTGTACTTAGAGGGCAAGTTGGTCAGGATGATATCTATGAGGGTTCCCATGTTTACGGATTTAGGGTTGTACCTGGTGGGTTCCTTGATAATTTGTGTGAGATTGAGGGCATCTACCTTAGATTGTAGGACTGCCGGGGTGTTAAGCATATCTCAGTTTAGGTCACCTAATAGAACGAACTCTGAAGATAGATGGGGGGCAATCAATTCACATATGGTGTCCAGGGCACAGCTGGGAGCTGAGGGTGTCTATAACAGGCGGCAACAGTGAGAGACTTATTTCTGGAGAGATTCATTTTTTTAATTAGATCCTCGAACTGTTTGGGCATAGACCTGGAAAGTATGACAGAACTTTGCAGGCTATCTCTGCAGTAGATTGCAACTCCTCCCCCTTTGGCAGTTCTATCTTGGTGGAAAATGTTGTAGTTGGGGATGGAAATGTCCGAATATTTGGTGGCCTTCCTAAGCCAGGATTCAGACATGGCATGGACATCAGGGTTGGCGGAGTGTGCTAAAGCAGTGAGTAAAACAAACTTAGGGAGGAGGCTTCTAATGTTAACATGCATGAAACCAAGGCTTTTACGGTTACTGAAGTTAACAAATGAGAGCGCTTGGGGAGACGCAGGGCCTGGGTTAACCTCCACATCACCCGAGGAACAGAGGAGTAGGATGAGGGTACAGCTAAAGGATATCAAAACTGGTTGTCTAGTGCGTTGGGGACAGAGAATAAAAGGAGCAGGTTTCTGGGCGTGGTAGGATAGATTCAGGGCATAATGTACAGACAGGGGTATGGTAGTGGTACAGTGGAGGTAAACCTAGGCATTGAGTGTCACGTCCTGACCATAGTAAGTTGTTATTTTCTATAGTAGAGTGGTCAGGGCGTGACAGGGGGTGTTTCGGGTGGTTTTTCTATATTGTCTATTTCTATGTTTAAGTTCTAGTTTGCCTATTTCTATGTTGGGGTTGTTTGGGTTGATCTCCAATTGGAGGCAGCTGATCCTCGTTACCTCTAATTGGAGGTCATATTTATGTTGATGTTTGTCCCACTTGTTTTTGTGGGTAATTATCTTTTGAGTAGTGTGTTTTCCTCTCTGCGTCACGGTTTGTTGGTTTTGTGTTTCAAGTAAATTTATGTATTGCATTTAGTTTCACGGAATAAATAAATATGTGGAACTACGAACACGCTGCATTTTGGTCCGATCCTTCAAACAGCCGTGACATTGAGTGACGATAAGAGATTGCATCTCTGGACGCACTACTTATGCTGAGTGAGGTCACCGCATGTGTGGGAGGTGGGACAAAAGAGGTATCTGAGGCATGTTGAGTGGGACTAGGGGCTCCGCAGTGAACTAAAACAATGATAACTATCCTAAACAACAGTATACAAGGCATATTGACATTAGAGAGAGACATAAAGCGAGGCATAATGCAATCACAGGTGTTGATTGGGAGAGCTAGGCTAAGACAGCAATGGGTAAGACAACAACAACAGGTAAAATGGCGATGAATGAGCAGAGAGGGTCAGTTAACTACACACAGGGCCTGAGTTCGAGGTTGGGGCTGACAGATAAACAAAATGGAGTACCGTGATTAATTAATTAATTAATGAACAGTCCAGCAGGCATCAGCTATGTAGCCAAGTGATCATAGGGTCCAGTGAACAGCAATAGATGAAACAGGGAGGCCGCTAGGTAGTCGTTACTATGCTGGCAAGCGGGAGACACAGCGTTCCAAAAAAAAGTTAGCAGGTCGGGTCTAGTTGAAGCGTCTGCTCCGACGCCCGGGAAAGGCCGGTTGAGGGCACAACGGATGGAATTACATCGGCAGACCAGTCGTGACGGAAAGCGGGGCTCCGTGTCGACAAAGGGTCCAGGCCAGTTGGCAAAAGAGGTATTGTAGCTGGAGTAATTTTGTTTGCTACCTGGGAGATGCGCCTAACTGGTGGCTAACTGGTGCTAGCTTTGGGACAAGGGCGTTAGCCACTATAGCCACTCGGTAGCAGCTAGCTAGCAGCGATGATCCGATGCAAAGGTCCAGAGCTTACGGCAAGAATCCGGTGGTGTTGTGGATTCTAGTCGTGTTAGTGAAGAGTCCGGGAGGTATCAGCTGTGTAGCCGAGTGATCATAGGGTCTACTGAGCAGGTCGGGAGATGGGCCTGGCTCAAGGCTAGCTTCGGGGCTGGGCCACTCGGTGGCAACTAGCTAGCTGCGAAAATCAGGAGTAGTGGTCCAGGGCTTCCGGCAGGAATCCGGTGTTGTAGTGGAGAAAAACAATCTGATATGCACAGGGTTGACACGCGCTGTGCAGACTGGGAGGCTGGAGAGTATTATCCAGGCTAAAAGCGGCTGGTGTCTGTGCTAAAGGTAAAGGCCGCTAGCAGTGGCTAACAATGACTAACTAGCTAGTAGCTAATTAGCTGGTTAGCTTCTGATGGCTAGTTGCTGATGGAGGTTCTGGCTATAAGGTCTAAAAATAGCAGATCTGTATCACATTTGGTGAGGCGGGTTGCCGGAAGGTATATTTCCTTTAAAAATGGAAAAAGGGATTGAAAATATATACAAAAAAGACAAAAAAGACCAAATTTACACGGGAGAACGACAAACAACGTCTGCACTGTTACGCCATCTTGGAAAAACCTACAGATGAACGTTCTTTGATGCGAAAAGTGCAAATCAAAAAGGGGGAGGCTTGCAAGCCGAAGACACCATCCCAACCGTGAAGCACGGGGGTGGCAGCATCATGTTGTGTGGGTGCTTTGCTGCGAGAGGGACTGGTGCACTTCACAAAATAGATGGCATCATGAGGTAGGACAATTATGTGGATATATTGAAGCAATATCTGAAGACATCAGTCAGGAAGTTAAAGCTTGGTCGCAAATGGGTCTTCCAAATGGACAATGACCGCAAGCATACTTCCAAAGTTGTGGCAAAATGGCTTAAGGACAACAAAGTCAAGGTATTGGAGTGGCCATCACAAAGCCCTGACCTCAATTCTATAGAAAATATGTGGGCAGAACTGAAAAAGTGTGTGCGAGCAAGGAGCCTACAAACCTGACTCAGTTACACCAGTTGTCAGGAGGAATGGGCCAAAATTCACCCAACTTATTGTGGGAAGCTTGTGGAAGGCTACCTGAACCGTTTGACCCAAGTTAAACAATTTAAAGGCAATGCTACCAAATACTAATTGAGTGTATGTAAACTTCTGACCCACTGGGAATGTGATGAAAGAAATAAAAGCTGAAATAAATAATTCTCTCTACTATTATTCTGACATTTCACATTCTTAAAATAAAGTGGTGATCCTAACTGACCTAAGACATTTTTACTAGGATTAAATGTCAGGAATTGTGGAAAAACTGAGTTTAAATGTATTTGGCTGAGGTGTATGTAAACGTCCGACTTCAACAGTACATTTGATTGACATCTAAGCGATATGCTAAATGTGAATAGTCGTTCAAGTTCAGCATAGCTAGCTATCAAAGTGATTCACATTCCTTGCTAGCTAACCAAATGACACCTGCATCTCTAGCTGTAGCCACCGAAAAACAATATGGGGGGAAAAAGTTGGCCAATCACCCACTCATCCAATGATATGACATCCTTCCAGCAGCTAGCTAGCTAACGTTAGGCTCTGTGTTTTTAGCTTGCTAAATAAATAGATACACTAGCCTATTAGCCACATTATGACTGCCTTGTGGTCATTGCCCTTGCTAGTTTGATTGTATTGACATTCCCAGCCTTAGTTACGTTCATCCTTTTTTTCCCGAAAATATTGAAACTGAAAAATGCATCTCGGAATGGCGGCTTGGAGGCAGCAAACAATGTATCAGGCCGTCTGGGATTTACAACTTGATAGCAATATTTGTTGGACTACCAAGAAATGTATTGGTGAATTAGCTATATTAATCATGCATTGAACTGCATCCATGTATTCTGACTACAATGCCGTTATTCTACGTCATGGAATTCTGAGTGAAATAGAACCCATTTTTAAAACATCATAAAGTTGGTATTGTAGTATAAACTGGGAATTTGACATTTTTACTGATATTATGATTGCCTGTTTGTTTCATATCGGCAAAGTAGTTAAAACGCTGTCAGTTCCACTTTAAGACGAGTAATAGTATTGCTAGGCATCTTCTTTGAGACGTTCACGTATGGGCGCACAAGCTAGCGTCATCATGCTCTTGTGATCAGTACTGTACTGATAGCTTCAAAGTGCTGGTGGAAGCATGGAATCGAACTTAGGCATCAGGCAGAGTTTTCACATGCTACCCATGGTTTTGATGTTTTCCTGAAGTCCACTATAAGCAATATCAGACGTTTAACCTCGCAGCCAAAATATTTTTACACGGTGAAGGTTGCCCTCTGGTGGTGACTGTGCTGTCCTTTTATTCTTTCATCTCTCACTTATTCTCGCTCTCGCTCTCTCTTTCAATCCCTCTCCGTCTTGCTCATGATACCAATACTCTTGTAATGTCCCCCCTTAGACAGACACAGTGGAACCAAGAGTCAGATGACTGCGCATACTACAGGAACAGAAAAAGACCGACAGAGACAATCCATTACATGTAGTCCAGCCCAGCTCTACCCTCAGCCAAGCCAATCCTGTGCCATCACACTGTTGGCCTCTGGTCAGGGATCTTGTGCTCAGTGTGCGCGTGCGCGAGCAGAGCGTAGTGTCAGTGTGGTGTCTGTCAGATCAGAGGAGGGGTGGTTGTGTGTGTGTGTGTGTGTGTGTGTGTGTGTGCTCCCAGTGTGTGTGATAACTTGATTAAAGAAAGGAGAAATCAAAATGTCCATCCGGAGGAGGAAGGAGAGAGGAGGAGGTGCAGGGGAGATGATGTACACCAGGTCACCGATCTGTCACAGGGGCAGGGTGCACTTTGACTTTAGTGAGGAGGTGGTCAGGAGTCGCTCCCCCTCCACCACTCACAGGTGACTCTTCGTTCTTGATTAGTTTCTTTTTTAATTTTATCTCATACTTTTTTTAGTAGGTCGCAGTATTGCCATAAATACCTGTGTATGATAGATTGTAGGATGGCTGTGTTTCAACGTTTACTTATTGTACAGTAAGTCATTTCAGATAGGATTGCCCTTGCACAATAATGATTTGCAAAGACATTGCTACTTTGGTGGTGCATTCCGCTATGTGTTTGCAATGCAACATGAAAACTTTGAATACACATTTACAGATGATGTACTGTACTAACATGCCTTGGTTCAGTGTAAGATTAAGGGGGGGTGTGTGTGTGTGTGTCAATGTGTGTGTTCCTACGCTTGTATTTGCCATCCATTATGTTAATCTGATCTCATGGTCGCTGGGAGGTGTGGGAGTAGGAAATGCCTCAGTGGGATATGGAGATATGTTCTGGGATAATCCTACATGTAGGGATTACAGTGGGGGTAAATGCTGCTGGGCAAATATTAAAATGGGAACAGTGTAGTTTCATTAAGGATATGCACTGATTTACAAGGCAGTCTGAGTGGTAGAGAGGAAAGAGATGTCAACGGTTGGGTCAGTATTCACAAAGCGTCTCATAATAGGAGTGCTGAATCTAGGATCAGGTCCCCTCTGTCCATATAATTATAATATGAAAGGCAAACCTGACCCTAGATCAGCACTCTTACCCTGAGAAGCTTTGTGAATACGGAACCTGGAGTCATAAGGCTACTGTATTAGAGGCTAAACTGTGAGGCTTTATATGTAGTAGTACAGTAGTGTGTTCTGCTGCTGGAGGATTAGCGAGTGTTCTGTGGACTATACATTAGTAGCACCTTAAGGTCATGCTGTGGTATGGTTTGATATTAACTGTGGATAGGGCAACAAAGCATTTTTGGGTAGTGGCTTGGTGCATGTTGGATTTGGAGTGTGCACGTTTCAAATATAAAGAAATATATGCAGGCGCGCGCACACACACACACACACACACACACTTAGTTGGTGCCTTATCTCTGTTTGTACACCTCTGTTTGTATCCCTCCTTCTGAGCAGGATATTCTATCTAGCATCTGCTCTGCTCAACTGCCTTGGCTGCTCACCTCTTGACCTCTCTGGCACTCTGTAATTTTTGGCGTTATCAGTAGAGGAAATCCGGTTATTATCTGTCAACAGCTTATGAGCCGTTCGCGTGTCATCTGCATCACACACAAGGCATTGCTGCCTTAGCTCTGTGCAGCGAAATTTGGTGTGCGGATGAATTTTCTCTGTGTTGTGCTCAATGCCGATTCCGTCCAGTCGCAAGGGGCAATCCCCACAATGTGTCTGCCTCCCCAGTCCCCACAAATGAATCCTCGGAACATTGAATTAAATAGTATAATACTGTATGTGTCGATGTCTCTCAGACCCTCACTGACAAGACATATAGGCCCAACAAGAATGCTGAAGTAGTAAAAAGATCCCCAACCAAATACAACAACACAGCCAACTCATCTGATCAGACTACCGTCAATCTCATTTGTCATGACCTGATTTGGTTAAGTCATTATTTGTCATGACCTGATTGGTTAAGTCATTATTTGTCATGACCTGATTGGTTAATTCAGTGACAGTGAATGATAATCCTCTCCTGCATCACTGTATGATCTCTCTGTCACCTACTGTACAGGTTGCACTTTTTATTAGTCGTATGTACAGGATACACATGGTATACACTGTCCAACGAAATGCATAATTGCAGGTTCCTTCTCGACAATGCAACAATAAGAAATAAAATATAAGAATACGAACATAAAGTAAATGGCTCATTAGTATAGAATAAACATTTTAGCATTTAACTCTACAGGTCTTATCATACAGTAGTTCACTTCACTGTGTCAGCTATTCAATGAATCAACTGTTTTTGTAAAGCCCTTTTTACATCAACAGTTGTCACAAAGTGCTTTCCAGAAACCTAGCCTAAAACCCCAATGGCTAGGAAAACTCCTTTTGGAACTATTATCACAGTCTAGGTTTTCCGCTGATTTCAGTATTCAATATTTCATTTCTTATGATTACACTGTTTGCTGGCAAATTGCCACTCTGGGGTGGACTATTCTACTCTACTCTTCCTTGATCTTCACCACTCGATTCTAGGTGCATCGCTGTGAGTCTGACATCTGTTTTTCTCTCTCTCCTGTGTCTTACTGCAGCTTCGATGTGGAGAATTCCCCGTCTGCATGCGGCAGCCCGTCGGACCCCCAGGCGTCCCCGAGCTCCTGCCTGGTCCTGCACCCCAACATGGGGGGCCACGGGCAGCGCCGCGAGTCCTTCCTCTACCGCTCCGACTCGGACTACGACCTGTCGCCCAAGTCCCGCGAGTTGTCCCGCAACTCCTCGGTCGCTGGAGAACTGTGAGTCCGCTTCTTTTTTCATTTTTTTTTTGTAGTTTTACCTGGGTGAAATATGTATTTTAATATAGTTTAGTTTCAAATACTCGTACAAATACATGATTGGAATATTGGAATGCGTATTGGATACATATATATACACTAAACGAAAATATAAACGCACTATGTAAAGTTTTGGTCCCATGTTTCATGAGCTGAAATAAAAGATCCCAGAAATATTCCATACACACAAAGCTTATTTCTCTCAAATGTTGTGCACAAATTTGTTTACATCCCTGTTAGTGAGTATTTCTCCTTTGCCAAGATAATCCATCCACCTGACAGATGTGAAAGGGGGGGGGGGGGGGGGGCTGTGGAGTATTTATTTCTGTATTAAAGCCCTAGGGCCTAATGAATGTATTTCAATTGACTGATTTTCTTAAATGAACTGTTAACTCAGTAAAATCGTTGAAATTGTTGCATGTTGCATTTATATTTTTTTGTTCAGTATAATAACATTATATAACAAAATCAGCCAATTGAAATATATTCATTAGGCCCTAGGGTTGATTATAGCTCTATCTTTATTGTTTTCCTTCAGGCATGGGGAAGACCTGATTGTGACTCCTTTTGCTCAGGTAAATGTTTCCTCCATTTGTGAATCTACATTGAGATATAAAAATGATTATGGATTATTACAGAATGATTATGTGATTTAACATTAAACGTGCTCTCTGGCTTAAGGTTCTTGCCAGTCTTCGCACAGTGAGGAACAACTTCACCACCTTGACCAATGTACAATGCACCTCCAATAAGTAAGGGAACCTATCATTTGCTTCCGTCTGAAATGTAATAACTCATGCATGTAGTATGTACATTGAATTTGTATGCAATGCATTTATATAGTTATCTAAATCCACGATGAAATAAAGAAGGTGTGTTATATCTGCCCTGGAACTTGGTAAGTCTTTGTGGCTGATGAATTTAGTGTGGCTGGTGGACTGAAAAGTTTTTCCCCTGGGCAAATGCAACATAAGAACAGTGTGCTTGAGAATTATATACGGGAGAGAGTTTGACATGAGGTTTCAACCAACCACTAGGTGGCACTCATATCAAGTTGATGATTTCATACTGAGACGCCACCTTCAGAAAGTATCCGCAACCTTGAATTTTTCCACATTTTTGTTTGTTTACAGCCTGAATTTGAAATAGATTAAATAGAGATTTTGTGTCATTGGCCTGCACACAATACCCCATAATGTCAAAGTGGAATTTTTCAAGATTGTTTAAAAATGAAAAGCTGAAATGTCTTGAGTCAGTAAGTATTCTACCCCTTTGTTATGGTAAGCCTAAATAAGTTCAGGAGTCAAGATTTGCTTAACAAGTCACATAATAAGTTGCATGGAGTTTGTGAGCAATAATAGTGTTTAACATGATTTTTGAATGACTACTTCATCTCTGTACCCCACACATATATTTATCTGTAAGGTCTCTCAGTCAAGCCGTGAATTTCAAATACAGATTCAACCACAAAGAACAGGGAGGTTTTCCAATGCCTCGCAAAGAAGGGAACCAATTGATAGATGGGTAAAAAAAAATGTTTTAAAAGCAGACATTGAATACCCCTTTGAACATGGTGAAGTCATTAATTACACTTTGGATGGTGTATCAATATACCCACTCACTACAAAGATACAGGCGTCCTTCCTTATTCAGTTGCTTCCTAATTCAGAAACCGCTCAGGGATTTCACAAGAAACTTTATAACAGTTACGGAGTTGAATGGCTGTGACAGGAGAAAACTAAGGATGGATCAACAACACTGTAGTTACTCCACAATACTAACTTAAATGACAGAGTGAAAAGAAGGAAGCCTGTACAGAATACAAATATTCAAAAACATGCATCCTGTTTGCAATAAGGCACTAAAGTAAAACTGCAAAAAATGTGGCAAAGAAATTAACTTTGTCCTGAATCCAAAGCATTATGTTTCTGACAAATTCAAAACAACAAATCAGTGAATAACACTATTAATATTTTCTAGCATGGTGGTGGCTGCATAATGTTATGGGTATGTTTGTCATTGGTAAGGACTAGTGAGTTTTTTTAGGATAAAAAGAAACGGAATAGAGCTAAGCACAGGCAAAATCCTAGAGGAAAACCTGGTTTAATCTGCTTTCCAACAGACACTGGGAGACAAATTCACCTAGTTACAGTTTTGACTTAAATCAGCTAGAAAATATATGGCAAGACTTGAAAATGGCTGTCTAGAAATGATCAATAACCAACTTGACAGAGCTTGAAGAATTAAAAAAATAATAATGTGCAAATATTGTACAGTCTAGGTGTGCAAAGCTCTTAAAGACTTACCCAGAAAGACTCACAGCTGTAATCGCTGCCAAAGGTGATTCTAACATGTATTGACTCAGGGGTGTGAATACTTATGTGAATTAGATATCTGTGTTTCATTTTCAATACAGCTGTAAAGATTTCTAAAAACATGTTTTCAGTTTGTCATTGTGGGGTATTGTGTGTAGGCTGTAACACAACAATGTGGAATAAGTCAAGGGGTATGAATCCTTTCTGAAAGTGGACATCAAGCCATTTCTGATTGTACAAAACGTGCTACTTTGAATGGCTCCCGAGCATGTGTACTTTTGTAGTTGTAATATTGAAATCCAAGGAGTTATATGAGGTAAGGGGATAGATATGAAGTGTTGAAATGTGTGTGTGTATATATATATATATATATACACACATAAACAAATAAAACGACAGTTCTCCTCAGTGAACATTCCATGAAAGAGCTGTAATCCAGGGCGGGCTTCTGCTCCGGTGGACAATATGTCTATAGCTGGGACCATAGTCACCAAGAAAACAATTGGTAACACACTACGCCGTGAAGGACTGAAATCCTGCAGCACCTGCAAGCTCCTCCTGCTCAAGAATACATATACATGCCCGTCTAAAGTTTGCCAATGAACATCTGAATGATTCAGAGGACAACTGGGTGAAAGTGTTGCGGTCAGATGAGACCAAAATGGAGCTCTTTGGCATCAACTCAACTCGCCGTGTTTGGAGGAGGAGGAATGCTGCCTATGACCCCAAGAACACCATCTCCACCGTCAAACATGGAGGTGGAAACATTATGCTTTGGGGGTGTTTTTCTGCTAAGGGGACAGGACAACTTCACCGCATCATTTGACGGGGCCATGTACTGTCAAATCTTGGGTGAGAACCTCCTTCCCTCAGCCAGGGCATTGAAAATGGGCCGTGGATGGGTATTCCAGCATGACAATGACCCAAAACACACGGCCAAGGAAACAAAGGAGTGGCTCAAGAAGAAGCACATTAAGGTCCTGGAGTGGCCTAGCCAGTCTCCAGACCTTAATCCCATAGAAAATCTGTGGAGGGAGCTGAAGGTTCGAGTTGCCAAACGTCAGCCTCGAAACCTTAATGACTTGGAGAAGATCTGCAAAGAGGAGTGGGACAAAATCCCTCCTGAGATATGTGCAAACCTGGTGGCCAACTACAAGAAACGTCTGACCTCTGTGATTGCCAAGGGTTTTGCCACCAAGTACTAAGTCATGTTTTGCAGAGGGGTCAAATACTTATTTCCCTCATTAAAATGCAAATCATTTAAAAACATTTTTGACATGCGTTTTTCTGGATTTTTTTGTTGTTATTCTGTCTCTCACTGTTCAAATAAACCTACCATTAAAATTATAGTCTGCTCTTTTCTTTGTAAGTGGGCAAACGTACAAAATCAGCAGGGGATCAAATACTTTTTTCCCTCACTGTATGCATTGGGGCAGCTGGCGTTCTCCTGGCATCCACCAAACCTAGATTTGTCCGTCAGACTGCCAGGTGGTGAAGCGTGATTCATCACTCCAGAGAACGAGTTTCCTTTGCTCCAGAGTCCAATGGCGGCGAGCTTTACACCACTCCAGCCGATTCTTGGCATTGCACATGGTGATTTTAGTTTTTTTTCTAATTTATACAAAATGAAAAACTGAAATATCAGATTTACATAAGTATTCAGACCCTTTACTCAGTACTTTGTTGCGGGCACCCATGGCAGCGATTACAGCCTCGAGTCTTCTTGGGTATGACGCTACAAGCTTGGCACACCTGTATTTGGGGAGTTTCTCCCATTTTTCTCTATAGATCCTCTCAAGCTCTGTCAGGTTGGATCGGGAGTGTCGCTGCACAGCTATTTTCAGGTCTCTCCAGAGATGGTCAATCGGGTTCAAGTCCGGGCTCTGGCTGGGCCACTCAAGGACATTCAGACTTGTCCCAAAGCCACACCTGCATTGTCTTGGCTGTGTGCTTTGGGTCGTTGTCCTGTTGTAAGATGGATCTTCACCCCAGCATGAGGTCCTGAGTGCTCTGGAGCAGGTTTTCATCAAGGATCTCTCTGTACTTTGCTCTTTTCATTGTCGTAATGTTGTATCATTAATGTGACGACTGCTATTCATCAAATAATTAACTGTGTTTCTAATTACATGATTCAATGAATCAGGCAACCATTAACTCAGTAACCTGGGGCACCATGGTTTGTTTAATGAGGTACTGTTTCCCAAATGAACTCAAAGAATATCAGAATATCGATTTCATAGCGGTCGCCAATTAATTAACATCCTCTAGTCTCATCGTGAACGTCGCTTAATTTGTAAATCTGCACAAACCCGGTTCTCACTAAATCATTCGGTACCACACCAATTGAGATGATTATTTATTTACTAACAAGCAAATTATAATATAAGATACACATTCACAAACACACAGTCTAGGCTATTGATTAGAACTTAGTACAATGAGCGGACCAACACAATATGACACGTGTTACACAAGATGGGGATTTAGAGAGAGAGAGTGCACGAGAGAAAAGCACACTTGGGATACTATGCTTAGTTTAGCCCCTAACACCTTGTCTCGAACTGCCGCTCTTATGGGTCAGAATTATAATGATGTAATTACTTGAAGGTCTCCATTGGGTATCTCTTCGTGGACTGAGTTCCGCTTAGGAGGTATAGCCGATGACCTTCTACTCCGATGGCGGCACCTCCTTCGTTACCGGGTGTAAGTCTATGATCGTCCACACGATGTCAGTGTCCTTTCTCTTAGTGGTCTGTTCCCTTGCACTTGTTCTGTGAGAGTGGACTTCTGAGGAGGTTAATCAGCCGTGTCGAGACTCCCAGCTTGGTTAGGAGGGCCGTGTAGACAACCAATGATTTGAAGAGAATAACTGGCCTGTTCTTCTTGAATTCCCCTTCTTAGATACAGTAATCAACCATAGCCTTGATTGTTAAGAGGTTCCTTTGTCCTCTTCCTCGTGTTGCGTTTGTGGGGTCACGACAATCTTAGATCACGCTGCAGCTGTGGTCCGTTTTAGTCTGATATGTAAATTCTTAACTCACAAGTTTTTTTACCCCCGGGTCACAACGGGGCATTTCCGTCTTCATGGCAAGTTCTCTGGGGTGTATCTAGTTACGAGGCAAGGTATCAGGATTTTACTCTAATCTAGTTTAGACAACTAAATTCACAGTTCATCCTTACAAAAACATGCTCTTTGATCTGGATATTTTCTACACAACGCACAGTATGTAAACATCATGTACATATTATGAAAACTCTTCAAGTTACAATGTTTTCGTTATGTCGTCATTTAACTTTTAGTAATATAAAACGACATTCATTTTCATATTCCATCTATCGTTGTTACCACCATTTTGGCTGATGAAATAAATTGTCCCAAAGTCAATTTATTGCATGTTACCGTTCTGAGGTAGAGTCTCCATAGGCCCACCATACATTCCAATCCTCGATACTGAGAGGACAAAGGATTCGTCTGCTGCTTTAAGATTTACGATGGGTGTGAGGTGTCATTAACCCCCCCCCCCCCCATCAATCCCTCTATACCTCTCCCCCTCTGTGTGAGTGAGAGATGTCTCTGTAGGACTGTGATCCACGGTAACCTGACCCGAACATGCCAATCATGACATCATCTTTCCCTTGATCCTGACTAGTCTCTCAGTCTCTGCCTTTTACAGTGGAGTGGCTTCCGTCTGGCCTATCCACCATAAAGGCCTGATTGGTGGAGTGCTGCAGAGATGGTTGTCCTTCTGGAAGCTTCTCCCATCTCTACAGAGGAACTCTGGAGCTCTGTCAGAGTGAACATTGGGTTCTTGGTCACCTCCCTGACCAAGGCCCTTCTCCCCCAATTGCTCAGTTTGGCCGGGCGGCCAGCTCTTGGTGGTTCCAAACTTCTTCCATTTAAGAATGATGGAGGCCACTGTGTTCTTGGGGACATTCAATACTGCAGAAATGTTTTGGTACTCTTCCCCAGATCTGTACCTCGACACAACCCTGTCTCGGAACTCTACGGACAATTCCTTGGACCTCATGGCTTGGTTTTTGCTCTTACATGCACTGTCAACTGTGGAACCTTTATATAGACAGGCGCGTGCCATTCCAAATCATGTCCAATCAATTGAATTTACCAGTGGTGGACTCCAATCAAGTTGTAGAAACATGTCAAGGATGATCAATGGAAACAGGATGCACCTGAGCACAATTTCGAGTCTCAAAGCAAAAGGTCTGAATATTTATGTAAATAAGGGATTTTTATATACTGCTCAAAAAAATAAAGGGAACACTTAAACAACACAATGTAACTCCAAGTCAATCACACTTCTGTGAAATCAAACTGTCCACTTAGGAAGCAACACTGATTGACAATAAATTTCACATGCTGTTGTGCAAATGGAATAGACAACAGGTGGAAATTATAGGCAATTAGCAAGACACCCCCAATAAAGGAGTGGTTCAGCAGGTGGTGACCACAGACCACTTCTCAGTTCCTATGTTTCCTGGCTGATGTTTTGGTCACTTTTGAATGCTGACGGTGCTTTCACTCTAGTGGTAGGATGAGACGGAGTCTACAACCCACACAAGTGGCTCAGGTAGTGCAGCTCATCCAGGATGGCACATCAATATGAGCTGTGGCAAGAAGGTTTGCTGTGTCTGTCAGCGTAGAGTCCAGAGCATGGAGCCGCTACCAGGAGACAGGCCAGTACATCAGGAGATGTGGAGGAGGCCGTAGGAGGGCAACAACCCAGCAGCAGGACCGCTACCTCCGCCTTTGTGCAAGGAGGAGCAGGAGGAGCACTGCCAGAGCCCTGCAAAATGACCTCCAGCAGGCCACAAATGTGCATGTGTCTGCTCAAACGGTCAGAAACAGACTCCATGAGGGTGGTATGAGGGCCTGACGTCCACAGGTGGGGGTTGTGCTTACAGCCCAACACCGTGCAGGACGTTTGGCATTTGCCAGAGAACACCAAGATTGGCAAATTCGCCACTGGCGCACTGTGCTCTTCACAGATGAAAGCAGGTTCACACTGAGCACATGTGACAGACGTGACAGAGTCTGGAGACGCCGTGGAGAACGTTCTGCTGCCTGCAACATCCTCCAGCATGACCGGTTTGGCGGTTGGTCAGTCATGGTGTGGGGTGGCATTTCTTTGGGGGGCCGCACAGCCCTCCATGTGCTCACCAGAGGTAGCCTGACTGCCATTAGGTACCGAGATGAGATCCTCAGACCCCTTGTGAGACCATATGCTGGTGCGGTTGGCCTTGGGTTCCTCCTAATGCAAGACAATGCTAGACCTCATGTGGCTGGAGTGTGTCAGCAGTTCCTGCAAGAGGAAGGCATTGATGCTATGGACTGGCCCGCCCGTTCCCCAGACCTGAATCCAATTGAGCACATCTGGGACATCATGTCTCGCTCCATCCACCAACGCCACGTTGCACCACAGACTGTCCAGGAGTTGGCGGATGCTTTAGTCCAGGTCTGGGAGGAGATCCCTCAGGAGACCATCCGCCACCTCATCAGGAGCATGCCCAGGCGTTGTAGGGAGGTCATACAGGCACGTGGAGGCCACACACACTACTGAGCCTCATTTTGACTTGTTTTAAGGACATTACATCAAAGTTGGATCAGCCTGTAGTGTGGTTTTCCACTTTAATTTTGAGTGTGACTCCAAATCCAGACCTCCATGGGTTGATAAATTGGATTTCCATTGATTATTTTTGTGTGATTTTGTTGTCAGCACATTCAACTATGTAAAGAAAAAAGTATTTAATAAGATTATTTATTTCATTCAGATCTAGGATGTGTTGTTTAAGTGTTTCCTTTATTTTTTTGAGAAGTGTATATATATATATATAAATACATTTGCACACACACAAAAAAACGGTTTTTGCTTCGACATTATGTGTGTAGATTGATGAAGAAAAACATTTTATCAATTTTATAAAAAGGCTGTAACATCACAATGTGGAAAAAGTCAAGAGGTCTGAATTCTTTCCGAATGCACACATACAGTGGGGTCTGAAATTATTTATTCTCATTTTGACGCTAAACCCACCACTGGTGTCTGGCCAAAGAGCTTTATTTTCATGTCATCCAATCAATGTAAACGCCTGGAGTTTGCTAAACGGCATTGGCACTTGGATTAGAACTGGTGCTTTGGTCAGATGACATGAAAACAGAGCTTTTTGGCCACGCACACCAGTGGTGGGTTTGGCATCGAAATGAGAATGCATCAGTAGAAAAGAACCCCATACCTACTGTAAAATATGATGGTGGGTCATTGATGTTATGGGAATATTTTGCTTCCACTGGTCAGTGGCATTATGGACTTTACCAAGAACCAGGACATTTTTGCCAAAAGCTGGTTGCCTCACCTTAAACTTGGCCGCAAGTGGATTTTCCAATAAGACAATAACCCCAAGCAAACATCAAAATCCACAAAGTAATGGTTAATACGCCACAAAATCTAAATGTTGCAATGGCCATCGCCGTCTTCGGACTTGAAACCCATTGAAAGCCTGTGGTTTCAATTGAAGAGGGCAGTCTATGAGCACAGATGAAGGATAGCAAGGATCTGTATGGAAGAAGTATCTAAGATCCTTCCCAATGTATTTTCCAACTCAAAACATTTTAGAAAAAGGCTCAGTGCCATTATCCTAACAGGTGAGGTTTTGAAAGGTACTGAAAACAGGAGTGTCAAAAATGTTGATGTTTTACTTGCTAAACAATCTCTTTCCTGAGCAATTTTATTAATATAAAACAATATACACTCGCCAGCCAGTTTTAGGTGCACCCATCTAGTTCCTGGTCGGACCCCCCTTTGCCTCCAGAACAGCCTGAATTCTTCAGGGCATGGATTCTACAAGTCGGAAACATTCCACAGGTATGTTGGTCCACACTGACGCTATGGTATTACGCACTTGCTGCATATTGGACGGCGGTACACCACCGCCACCAGCCTGCACCGTTGACACCAGGCAAGATGGGTCCATGAATTCATGCTGCTTACGCCAAATCATGACTCTGCCATCAGCATGACGCATAAGGAACCGGAATTCGTCAGACCACGCAATGTTTTTCCACTCCTCATTTCTCCAGTGTTGGTGATCGCGTGCCCACTGGAGCCGCTTCTTCTTGTTTTTTGCTGATAGAATTGTATCCCGGTGTGGTCGTCTGCTTCAATAGCCCATCCATGACAAGGATCGATGAGATGCCGTTCTGCACACCACTGTTATCCTCCCCGCTATTTGCCTGTTTGTGACCCGCCTATTACCTTGCATGATTCTTGCTATTCTCGTTCGACCTCTCTCATCAACGAGATGTTTTCGCTTACAGGACTGCCGCTGACTGGATACTTTTTGTTTGTCACACCATTTTTTGGAAACCCTAGTCACAGTCATATGTGAAAAGCCCAGGAGGGCAGCCGTTTCGAAGATACTGGATCCGGCACACCTGGCACCGACGATCATATCTCGTTCAAAGTTGCTTAGGTCACTTGTTTTGCATAGTCTAACATTCAATCAAACAGTAACTGAATGCCTCAATGCCTGTCTGCCTGCTTTATATAGTAAGCCAAGGCCATTTGACTCACTGTCTTCAGGCGCAATCCATCTTCGTGAACCTAATAAACTGTCCGGAGAGTGTAGCTCAGTATTTGAATTATTTTATGCAGTAATTTTTGCTCGTCTTTATTAAGGGTGTCTAATTCCAGACCCCTGTGTGTGTGTGTGTGTGTGTGTGTGTGTGTGTGTGTGTGTGTGTGTGTGTGTGTGTGTGTGTGTGTGTGTGTGTGTGTATATACATACATACATACACACACACACACACACACATATATATATATATATATATATATATATATATTAAACATTTTATTTCACCTTTATTTAACCAGGTAGGCAAGTTGAGAACAAGTTCTCATTTACAATTGCGACGTGGCCAAGATAAAGCAAGCAGTTTCACACATACAACAAGAGAGAGTTACACATGGAGTAAAACAAACATAAAGTCAATAATATAGTAGAAAAATAAGTCTATATACAAAGTGAGCAAATGAGGTGAGATAAGGGAGGTAAAGGCAAAAAGGCCATGGTGGCGAAGTAAATACAATATAGCAAGTAAAACACTGGAATGGTAGATTTGCAGTGGAAGAAAGTGCAAAGTAGAAATAGAAATAATGGGTTGCAAAGGAGCAAAATAAATAAATACAGTAGGGGAAGAGGTAGTTGTTTGGGCTAAATTATAGATGGGCTATGTACAGGTGCAGTAATCTGTGAGCTGCTCTGACAGCTGGTGCTTAAAGCTAGCGAGGGAGATAAGAGTTTTCAGTTTTAGAGATTTTTGTAGTTCATTCCAGTGATTGGCAACAGAGAACTGGAAGGAGAGGCGGCCGAAGGAGGAATTGGCTTTGGGGGTGACCAGAGAGATATACCTGCTGGAGCGCGTGCTACAGGTGGGTGCTGCTATGGTGACCAGCAAGCTGAGATAAGGGGGAACTTTACCTAGCAGGGTCTTGTAGATCACCTGGAGCCAGTGGGATTGGCGACGAGTATGAAGCGAGGGCCATCCAACGAGAGCATACAGGTTGCAGTCAGTGGTGGGTTGTATATGGGGCTTTGGTGACAAAATGGATGGCACTGTGATAGACTGCATCCAATTTATTGAGTAGGGTATTGGAGGCTATTTAGTAAATGACATCGCCGAAGTCGAGGATCGGTAGGATGGTCAGTTTTACGAGGGTATGTTTGGCAGCATGAGTGAAAGATGCTTTGTTGCGAAATAGGAAGACAATTCTAGATTTAACTTTGGATTGGAGATGTTTGATGTGAGTCTGGAAGGTGAGTTTACAGTCTAACCAGACACCTAGGTATTTGTAGTTGTCCACATATTCTAAGTCAGAACCGTCCAGAGTAGTGATGCTGGACGGGCGGGCAGGTGCAGGCAGCGATCGGTTGAAGAGCATGCATTTAGTTTTACTTGTATTTAAGAGCAGTTGGAGGCCACGGAAGGAGAGTTGTATGGCATTGAAGCTCGTCTGGAGGGTAGTTAACACAGTGTCCAAAGAAGGGCCAGAAGTATACAGAATGGTGTCGTCTACGTAGAGTTGGATCAGAGACTCACCAGCAGCAAGAGCAACATCATTGATGTATACAGAGAAAAGAGCCGGCCCAAGAATTGAACCCTGTGGCACCCCCATAGAGACTGCAAGAAGCCCAGACTACAGGCCCTTCGATTTGACACACTGAACTCTATCAGAGAAGTAGTTGGTGAACCAGGCGAGGCAATCATTTGAGAAACCAAGGCTGTTGAGTCTGCCGATGAGGATGTGGTGATTGACAGAGTCGAAAGCCTTGGCCAGGTCAATGAATACGGCTGCACAGTATTGTTTCTTATCGTTGGCGGTTAAGATATCGTTTAGGACCTTGAGCGTGGCTGAGGTGCACCCATGACCAGCTCTGAAACCAGATTGCATAGCGGAGAAGGTGCGGTGGGATTCGAAATGGTTGGTAATCGGTTTGTTGACTTGGCTTTCGAAGACTTCAGAGAGGCAGGGTAGGATAGATATAAGTCTGTAGCAGTTTGGGTCAAGAGTGTGTCCCCCTTTGAAGAGGGGGATGACCGCAGCTGCTTTCCAATCTTTGGGAATCTCAGACGACACGAAAGAGAGGTTGAACAGGCTAGTAATAGGGATTGCAACAATTTCAGGAGATAATTTTAGAAAGAAAGGGTCCATATTGTCTAGCCTGGCTGATTTGTAGGGGTCCAGATTTTGCAGCTCTTTCAGAACATCAGCTGACTGGATTTGGGAGAAGGAGAAATGGGGAATGCTTGGGCGACTTGCTGTGGGGGGTGCAGTGCTGTTGACCGGGTAGGGGTATCCAGGTGGAAAGCATGGCCAGCTGTAGAAAAATGCTTATTGAAATTCTCAATTATAGTGGATTTATCGGTGGTGACAGAGTTTCCTATCCTCAGTGCAGTGGGCAGCTGGGAGGAGGTGCTCTTATTCTCCAAGGACTTTACAGTGTCCCAGAACTAAATATATATATATATATATATATATATATATATATATATATATATATATATATATATATATATATATATATATATATACTGCTCAAAAAAATAAAGGGAACACTTAAACAACACATCCTAGATCTGAATGAAATAAATAATCTTATTAAATACTTTTTTCTTTACATAGTTGAATGTGCTGACAACAAAATCACACAAAAATAATCAATGGAAATCCAATTTATCAACCCATGGAGGTCTGGATTTGGAGTCGCACTCAATATTAAAGTGGAAAACCACACTACAGGCTGATCCAACTTTGATGTAATGTCCTTAAAACAAGTCAAAATGAGGCTCAGTAGTGTGTGTGGCCTCCACGTGCCTGTATGACCTCCCTACAATGCCTGGGCATGCTCCTGATGAGGTGGCGGATGGTCTCCTGAGGGATCTCCTCCCAGACATGGACTAAAGCATCCGCCAACTCCTGGACAGTCTGTGGTGCAACGTGGCGTTGGTGGATGGAGCGAGACATGATGTCCCAGATGTGCTCAATTGGATTCAGGTCTGGGGAACGGGCGGGCCAGTCCATAGCATCAATGCCTTCCTCTTGCAGGAACTGCTGACACACTCCAGCCACATGAGGTCTAGCATTGTCTTGCATTAGGAGGAACCCAGGGCCAACCGCACCAGCATATGGTCTCACAAGGGGTCTGAGGATCTCATCTCGGTACCTAATGGCAGTCAGGCTACCTCTGGCGAGCACATGGAGGGCTGTGCGGCCCCCCAAAGAAATGCCACCCCACACCATGACTGACCCACCGCCAAACCGGTCATGCTGGACGATGTTGCAGGCAGCAGAATGTTCTCCACGGCATCTCCAGACTCTGTCACGTCTGTCACGTGCTCAGTGTGAACCTGCTTTCATCTGTGAAGAGCACAGGGCGCCAGTGGCGAATTTGCCAATGTTGGTGTTCTCTGGCAAATGCCAAACGTCCTGCACGGTGTTGGGCTGTAAGCACAACCCCCACCTGTGGACGTCGGGCCCTCATACCACCCTCATGGAGTCTGTTTCTGACCGTTTGAGCAGACACATGCACATTTGTGGCCTGCTGGAGGTCATTTTGCAGGGCTCTGGCAGTGCTCCTCCTGCTCCTCCTTGCACAAAGGCGGAGGTAGCGGTCCTGCTGCTGGGTTGTTGCCCTCCTACGGCCTCCTCCACATCACCTGATGTATTGGCCTGTCTCCTGGTAGCGACTCCATGCTCTGGAATCTACGCTGACAGACACAGCAAACCTTCTTGCCACAGCTCGCATTGATGTGCCAACCTGGATGAGCTGCACTACCTGAGCCACTTGTGTGGGTTGTAGACTCCGTCTCATGCTACCACTAGAGTGAAAGCACCGCCAGCATTCAAAAGTGACCAAAACATCAGCCAGGAAGCATAGGAACTGAGAAGTGGTCTGTGGTCCCCACCTGCAGAACCACTCCTTTATTGGGGGTGTCTTGCTAACTACCTATAATTTCCACCTGTTGTCTATTCCATTTGCACAACAGCATGTGAAATGTATTGTCAATCAGTGTTGCTTCCTAAGTGGACAGTTTGATTTCACAGAAGTGTGATTGACTTGGAGTTACATTGAGTTGTTTAAGTGTTCCCTTTATTTTTTTGAGCAGTGTGTGTGTGTGTGTGTGTGTGTGTGTGTGTGTGTGTGTATATGTAAATGTTTGTGTGTGTATATATATGTGTATGTGTGTGTATGTATGTATATATTTGTGTGTGTATGTATGTATGTATGTATGTATGTATGTATGTATGTATGTATGTATGTATGTATGTGTGTGTATATATGTATGTGTGTGTGTGTGTGTGTGTGTGTATATATATATATGTATGTATATGTATGTGTGTGTGTGTGTGTGTGTGTGTGTGTGTGTATATATATATGTATGTATATGTGTGTGTGTGTGTGTGTGTGTGTGTGTGTGTGTGTGTGTGTGTGTGTGTGTGTGTGTGTGTGTGTGTGTGTGTGTGTGTGTGTGTGTGTGTGTGTGTGTCTGTGTCTGTGTGTATATATATATATATGTATGTATATATTTGTGTGTGTGTGTGTGTGTGTATATATGTATGTATATATGTGTGTGTACAGTGGGGCAAAAAAGTATTTAGTCAGCCACCAATTGTGCAAGTTCTCCCACTTAAAAAGATGAGAGTCCTGTACTTTTCATCATAGGTACACGTCAAATATGACAGACAAAATGAGGGGGAAAAATCCAGAAAATCACATTGTAGGATTTTTTATGAATTGATTTGCAAATTATGGTGAAAAATAAGTATTTGGTCACCTACAAACAAGCAAGATTTGTGGCTCTCACAGACCTGTAACTTCTTCTTTAAGAGGCTCCTCTGTCCTCCACTCGTTACCTGTATTAATGGCACCTGTTTGAACTTGTTATCAGTATAAAAGACACATGTCCACAACCTCAAACAGTCACACTCCAAACTCCACTATGGCCAAGACCAAAGAGCTGTCAAAGGACACCAGAAACAAAATTGTAGACCTGCACCAGGCTGGGAAGACTGAATCTGCAATAGGTAAGCAGCTTGGTTTGAAGAAATCAACTGTGGGAGCAATTATTAGGAAATGGAAGACATACAAGACCACTGATAATCTCCCTCGATCTGGGGCTCCACGCAAGATCTCACCCCGTGGGGTCAAAATGATCACAAGAACGGTGAGCAAAAATCCCAGAACCACATGGGGGGACCTAGTGAATGACCTGCAGAGAGCTGGGACCAAAGTAACAAAGCCTACCACCAGTAACACACTACGCCGCCAGGGACTCAAATCCTGCAGTGCCAGACGTGTCCCCCTGCTTAAGCCAGTACATGTCCAGGCCCGTCTGAAGTTTGCTAGAGAGCATTTGGATGATCCAGAAGAGGATTGGGAGAATGTCATATGGTCAGATGAAACCAACATATAACTTTTTGGTAAAAACTCAACTCGTCGTGTTTGGAGGACAAAGAATGCTGAGTTGCATCCAAAGAACACCATACCTACTGTGAAGCATGGGGGTGGAAATATCATGCTTTGGGGCTGTTTTTCTGCAAAGGGACCAGGACGACTGATCCGTGTAAAGGAAAGAATGAATGGGGCCATGTATCGTGAGATTTGCCCTTCCATCAGCAAGGGCATTGAAGATGAAACGTGGCTGGGTCTTTCAGCATGACAATGATCCCAAACACACCGCCCGGGCAACGAAGGAGTGGCTTCGTAAGAAGCATTTCAAGGTCCTGGAGTGGCCTAGCCAGTCTCCAGATCTCAACCCCATAGAAAATCTTTGGAGGGAGTTGAAAATCCATGTTGCCCAGCGACAGCCCCAAAACATCACTGCTCTAGAGAAGATCTGCATGGAGGAATGGGCCAAAATACCAGCAACAGTGTGTGAAAACCTTGTGAAGACTTACAGAAAACGTTTGACCTGTGTGATTGCCAACAAAGGGTATATAACAAAGTATTGAGATAAACTTTTGTTATTGACCAAATACTTATTTGCCACCATAATTTACAAATAAATTCATTAAAAATCCTACAATGTGATTTTCTGGATTTTTTTTCTTCTCATTTTGTCTGTCATAGTTGAAGTGTACCTATGATGAAAATTACAGGCCTCTCTCATCTTTTTAAGTGGGAGAACTTGCACAATTGGTGGCTGACTAAATACTTTTTTGCACCACTGTATATATATTAATATATATATATATATATATATATATATATGTGTGTGTATATGTGTGTGTGTATATGGTGTGTGAGTATATATATATATATATATATATGTTTGTGTGTGTGTGTGTGTATATATATGTTTGTGTGTGTATATATATATGTTTGTGTGTGTGTGTGTGTATATATATATATGTGTGTGTTTGTGTATGTATGTATGTATGTGTGTATATATATATATATATATATATATATATATATATATATGTGTGTGTATATGTGTGTGTGTATATATATATATATATATATATGTGTGTGTGTGTATATGTGTGAATATATATATATATGTGTATATATGTGTATATATGTATGTGTGTGTATGATGTAGATAGGGGTCTGAAACAACCACTGTCTGTATGCAAGGCAAAGTGATTGTATTGTAAATACAAAATCCTAAAAGCGAAGTCCTCAAGCTAATAACTTTTGCAAACACGTGATAATAGAGTTTTAAGAGCTGAGTTTGAGTGACAGACCATTGAAGTGGGTGATTGACTGTTGTATGACCAGCAGACATTGAGTCAATATTGCCACCCCCCCCCCCCCCCCCACACACACACACACACACAGATATTAGCATTACCACAGGACTGATACTTAAATCCCATGATAATGAACTATATTTAGCTATATCAAAGTATGTGTGTGTTTCCTCGCAGGTATGCATTTGTCCATGCACACATGTATGTGTACGTGTGTACAGTGCCGCACTGATATCCAGTGTTTCTCTCCTCTCTCTTCTGTGTTTTTAGGAGGTCACCGGCTGCCCCACAGCCTCCTGTAACCAGAGTCTGTCTGTCAGGTGAGCTCTTTGATAAACTCAACCTATCCCCTTAGTCACATTATGTTGAGTTCACATTCAAAGTATGAGTATGCATTATTATGCTTGCTATAACCGTTCATAACAGCTTGTTTCTGTTTATAGCAGTCTGCGAATGCTCAAAAGGCTGTAATGCTTTCATTCATAATGCACTATGCCTTTGTAATGCATAACACATAGCTGGTCATAAAAAGTGTCAACTTTTTTCCACCAAAGACACACAGACAGGGAGATTGACAGATGAATAGACAGAGCCAAAGGGGTAGGGTTGGAATGTAATTAAGCAATAAGGCACAAGGGGTGTGGTATATGGCCAATATACTGTACCTATATTCTTAGGCACGGCGCACCGCGGAGTGCCTGGACACAGCCCTTAGCTGTGGTATATTGGCCATATATCACAAACCCCTGAGGTGCCTTATTGCTATTATAAACTGGTTACCAACGTAATTAGAGCAGTAAAAATAAATATCTTGTCACACCCGTGGTATACGGTCTGAGATACCACGGCTGTCAGCCAATTAGCATTCAGGGCTTGAACCACCCAGTTAATAAAAACATTTATACAATGGGTGGGTTTAGTCCTGAATGCTGATTGGTTAAAACCGCATTCCAGCCGGTGTCTATTCCACAAGTTACCACCGGCTAAATCTATGATGTTAAAATGGCTATTTTGTTCCATCTGACTGCGCAATCCACTGTCTCATCAGACCAGCCAGGCAATTTATAGACTTAATCTCCACTATAAAAATCATCTAGACATTATCTCACATTTCTTTTAGACTAACATTTCATTTTCAACAGCGGAGATTTGTATAAACCTTGTTGTCTGTCTCTCCAACATTTGCAACATTGTTTCAATATTTAAATTCGATCTCCAGCTGTCACATAGTAATAAACGTGTTAGGAGTTGGGAGTCGGGATGAGACAGACAGGCTGGCAGCTTCTCAGCCAGTCGAAATCAAGAATCAGCATCATTTTATGGATATATACAGTGATTCATCCTTTAAAGGTTGCAGCGTACTGCAGCATGGCTTGCATGGTGCCGCATAATTCTATGGCACGTTATTTAAGTGTCAGCCATTGTAACCATTAAAGCTAGTTAGTGCTAGTTTGACCACCAAACGGCATATTTGAGAAGCATTTGATAGCCTTCAATAGTGGCTGTACTAGAGAATTTAATATTTTTTTGTAAGAACATAGCATATGGGACTGATTCTAAGAAATTTTGCTTAATAATTTGCTTAATATTATGGTGTTTCTATTCCAAGAAAAACAAAAAACCCGCTGTACAACATGACGGTCGGGAGTAGGCTACAGTACTAAGAGCATAACATTACTACACCCTAATTGTAGTCTAACCAATACCCAAATGGAGATTCAGTGAAAATAAAAATCTCATTGATTTATCAAGACCAGTTCCCATGCTTGTCTCAGAGCAGCGCGAAATGGTGCTAAAATTGTTGACCACAGCGGGTAGGCTATTGCTTCAAATCCTACTGCTTCTAACTTCAATATGCTCTTTAAATAAATAAGACCTACACCACTTCTAACAGCACATTACTCAACACTAGTGAGACTCATGTCGCCAACGGTAGGCCTACAGTATATCGCAAAAACCGCCAATAATTACATATGGGTCTCCTGTTGGCGGCCGGCATGGGTATCGAACCTGCATCTGTAGCAACGCATTTTGCTCTGCGATGCAGTTTCTTAGACTGCTGCGCCAATCAGGAGGGCTATTATAATACTGTACATGGTGTCCATATCACGTTTCAGGTAAGACCCAAATGCAGACTGTGTTGAAGTAACAATGTTTATTACAGAAACAGGGGCAGGCAACGGGCATGTCAAGGCAGGCAGAGGTCGATAATCCAGAGAAGGGGCAAAGGTACAGGATGGCAGGCAGGCTCAGGGTCAGGGGCAGGCAGAGTGGTCAGGCAAATGGGCTCAGAGTCGGGACAGGCAAGGGTCAAAACCAGTAGGCGAGAAAAAGAGAGACTAGGGAAAAGCAGGAGCTGAGACAGAACGCTGGTTGACTTGACAAACAAGACGAACTGGCAACAGACAAACAGAGAACATAGGTATAAGTACCCAGGGGATAATGGGGAAGATATGCGACACCTGGAGTGGGGTGGAGACAAGCATAAGGACAGATGAAACAGATCAGGGCGTGACAGTCCAGGTCAGGATAACCAAAACATTTATTTAATAAAGACTATCAGAAAGAATATTGGTACTTATTTATTTTGATCCAAAGCCATGAATGAGTGAGTCACTCAGCTTTATGTAGGTGCCAGGCTATATGATTGTGCCATCAACTTCATAATATATAATGATATTTGAGGTTATTTCATTTTCAAATAAACAAAAGTGAGCAATTGTAATCTGAATAAATGCCAAAATAATATTTGTAAAGGCCAAAACATTTATTTCTGTTTTTAGAGGGAGAAAAGCGCTGGGCCAATTTTGTGTCGCCCTATGGGACTCCCAATATTTCTGTAATTCAGTGATATTTATTCCCATAGTAATTCGTTATGGATCCGTAACTAAATAAACATCTGCATTTTGAAAGAGTATGTTTATCATTATTTTATTAACAAAAGCATAAAGATGCTGATTAAGAAATACAGTATTGTACAGTATATGCTTTTACATTTGGATAATAAAGCATGTTTATTACTGGTGCAGTCTGACAAGTAAACATAGCCTACAGTACATACTGTAGTAAACATGGGAAAGTGCCTAATTCCTTGCATAAGGGAGGGCAAGCCATGTCCAGACTTTCTCGGTGACCTGAAGTACTCATTAACTCTGTCTTTAATGTTTTTTCGGGTTGCTTCAGTCATGGACAGAAACTTCTGAGGCACAGTATGATAAGTGATGAACACCCGGAGGTTCACGAGTAAGCAACATTTGCCTCGGGATCCATCCCAGTTGGTATTCTGTGCCCACTCATGGTATCGCTCTTCGGTTACACATCCTTGGAATAGCAAAACAGCATAACGGTCCGAACGGTCCATGCTGTGCCTGGTGAGCAGTTGGTCAAGTTCTGTTGTCAGAAGAGGAATGGAAATGTCAGGGTGAACCGACGACCTGACGAACCCGCCAGGTATGTTGACTCTGCCTGTCGGAGGGGGAGTTCCAGAGCTCACAGGTGTGCCTGGCATGGATTGAGACTCCACCTTGTTCCTCGCCCTCTTCAACGTGTCGTTCTCCGCCTGACTCTCCGCCAATGCGGCGTGGCTCTGGACCAATGCATCAGCTGTTACCCGTATCTCTGCCCTCAGATAATGTTTCTCTTTCTGCTGGTCTGCCTTCAATGACTCGATCTCAGTCTTCAAAGTTTGAATCTGATTCATGTGCACCTTCATCAGATGAGTAGAATGGTACCGCCCTGAGCACCCATCGATTACAGTGGCCTATGATAGAAACGGTAGATCAACTAAGAATTAAAAGTGACTCCAACACACATGCTGCGTACACATAAGAATCTAGCAAAGCTGACCGCTTTCTTGGCAACCATGCGTTTTTTCGGTGCGGCCCGTTGTTCAGCCCTTTGTCCACTGATCTCCACGGATGGTTGTCGGCATGGTTGTATGCTCTGCATAAATGCATTCACGTTTTTAGTACACAATAATTCGTTTTTTATTTTAATTTAATTTTACCTTTATTTAATTATCGATTTTATTACACAGTATGTCTACACATTGCTAGGCTATATCTTTTTTTTTTTAAATGCACTGTAACAAATACTTTTGGTGATCCTCTCAGCTCCGGCTCATTTTCAAGTCCTCTCGTGGTTACGGTCTTAACCCTGGAATGGGTAGCATCATAGAAAGAAGCTGGCTTGATGAAAACAATGTCCATATCGTCTTCTCTTTGGTCACAATGTCATTTTTTTTTTAGATAAACAGCTTGTTTTTGAATGGTAACTGTGTTAAGGGTGGAGTTTGGGGCGGGGTGAGGAGTACTGGAAAGGTGTGACTTTCAGCTTACAATAGGCCATAAGTACACAGCAGATCGCCGATTGTCCTCACTTTGATTATGCTGTAACAACATACTGTAGCACCATGACCAGGATCTCTATTCATTTAAGTGAGCAGATTAGAGCTTTCAGGTGAAATGGAAAATCTACTGGAGACATTTCAAAAATACTGTTAGACTTGGGGATTTTTGTCACTGACCGTGCTATTCGCAAGTGTAACACTTAAGAGTACTTAAGCATCGAATACATTGCAAGTAGGGGGATGTTCACACCTACAGTAGCTGGCCTATAAAGAGTCTATTGTCCTGTTAATCAGGCTACAAGTGTTTGAAAACCTGTTTTCAAACTAGCTGTCCATCACTATTGTAAATAAAAACTCAGCATCTTGTTTACATCTTGTTTACATTCTTTATTGTAAGCTCAATGTCAAATAATTTGTATCTACCTTTCCAATTACTTTTAGAGTTTGGGATTTACAAATGTGTGCTTTTCATGTAATTTTTCGTTAAATCCAGTTCGGATTTAAGTTTCACTTTTGACTGACGCCTTTAGTGAGAGGTTTAATATTTAATAATATCTGCCCTCCAAATTCATATCTAAGGGGCATTTTTCACGCCATTATTAGTTACATTGTTTTAGTTTGAACGTGCAGACTGGCACTAAGAACGGTGGGGACGTTTCCCTAGTCCTTTCCCCATGGGCTAGGTCCGTCTCTGTGCGCAGCTCTGCGGCCCATCCCGTGCCCCCTGCCCAAGTGCCTTGAACCTCGCGCGCCCACCGCTATTTCAGTGGATACAGCTGGAAAACTGCAAGGCAATCCCATTGTGCGCCACTCGGGAGCCATGACCAATATATATTGTCCTGCTAATAACAGGGTTAATAATATCTGTGAGGACTACACCAGGCGGTGTCAGAGGAAGGCCCTAAAAATTGTCAGAGACCCCAGCCATAGACTGTTCTCTCTACTACCGCATGGCAAGCGGTACCGGAGTGCCAAGTCTAGGACAAAAAGGTTTCTCAACAGTTTTTACCCCCAAGCCATAAGACTCCTGAACAGGTAATCAAATGGCTACCCGGACTATTTGCATTGTGAGCTCCCCCACCCACCTCACCTTTACGCTGCTGCTACTCTCTGTCTATCATATATGCTTAGTCACTTTAACTATACATTCATGTACAGTACATACTACCTCAATTGGCCCAACCAACCAGTGCTCCCGCACATTGGCTAACCGGGCTATCTGCATTGTGTCCCACCACCCGCCAACCCCTCTTTTACGCTACTGCTACTCTCTGTTCATCATATATGCATAGTCACTTTAACCATATCTACATGTACATACTACCTCAAATCAGCCTGACTAACCAGTGTCTCTATGTAGCCTCGCTACTGTATATAGCCTCGCTACTGTTATTTTTCACTGTCTTTTTACTGTTGTTTTTATTTCTTTACTTACCTATTGTTCACCTAATACCCTTTTTGCACTATTGGTTATAGCCTGTAAGTAAGCATTTCACTGTAAGGTCTACACCTGTTGTATTCGGTGCACGTGACAAATAAACTTTGAATTGATTTGAGAATATCCAAGGGGATTTTATATAATTCTAAATTAATAATAATCGCTTCGTTTAAAAAAATAACAATATTTTGGAGATAATTTCATTTTCAAATAATGTAAAATGAGTGAGAAAAAGGCCATTCTTGAACATGGGGTGAGACATTGTTAATAATTTGTAAATAAAGCCAGATTGTTTTTAGCGGGAGAGAAACCAAAAACCTACAGTCATGTCATGGGTCTCCCAGTCGAGGCATTGAACCAGCATCTGTATCAACACAGCTTGCACTGCTATGCAGTGTCTTAGACCTCTGCGTCATTCAGGCGCTGTACAACGTGACCGGTCGGGAGTAGGCTACAGTACTACAGTAAGAGCAAAATAATCCTAACATTTCCACACCCTAATTGTAGTCTAAGTATCTCTTAGAATAAAAACCTTAGTGTAACAACAGTTTTAGTAAGTAATACTGAAGTCGTGCACAATTATCAGTTTCTATTTAGGTTTATGTTGCCCATTCATTGCCAGTTAGAGACACAGTAGCGCCTTGGGACCCAAAAGCATAATCAGTGCTCTAACTCCCCCTTGTGCTGGTCTGGAGCAATGTAGTAGTGACGCAGGGTACCGTACTAAACCACAAATTACCTCTAAGTCCCGCAGCATAATCGCAAAACCTTTAGTGGAGCAACCACTGTACAAAGAACTATCAATAGAAAACAGGTAAAACGAAACAAAGTGCAGCTAGTTTGCTTTTTTTCCAGCTTCAGTTTGAAGTGATTGTGTTAGCTGTGTTGTTGGCTCTGAACAACAGTGTCCTGACGAGAGAGCACATTTTCTATGCCAGTCGAAATTGTGCATCATTAGCTCATTGATATGGAATTATCCAAGTAGATGTCACTAGAAAACAGCTTAAATGCAAATGCAGCTATTTTGCTGTTATTCTTGAGGGACTTTTTGACATGAGTTAGCCGTAGTTGTAAGTTAGCCGTAGTTGGCTAGCTAGCAAACAAGGGATAAGAACGCTGGGTCACATCTCTGGAAACTGAACCGATAGAACAAACGACCAGCCGGCTTGGGGAGCAACCCTAAATTTGTGTAGGGACTATATCTTGTGGAAGGACGAAATAGTATGAATACATTTATCAAAATTACATTTATGAAAATATGTAAATCATTATTTGAATATGATGGTAACCTGTTGTATAAAAGTGATAATTCCCTTGAAGCCAGTGTTTGGAGGCCCCTTGCCAATATGTCCTCCAAAAGCCGGCTTATCGGGCATTATCACTTAAGTAGACACTGGGCATAAAAACAAACGCCCCTCCAGAACCGGGTTCAAATTGTATTTGTTTTCCTTTCAAAGATTTTGTGCGATTTATTTAGCTTCCCTGGCTCAATAGAACCAATTGAATCATTCCAAAAGTGCAAACTCTGCCCATCTGACACTCCAGACTGGTTTAAGCAAATGTTAATTTGAAAGAAAACAAAACTATTTGAACCCAGGTGTGCTCCCCTCACAGCTGAAGGTGCAATAATGCCATTATCATCATCACAGGAATGAACCGTGATGACTAAACAACAACGCCAAAAATATCCTTTTCACTGATGTCACAAGCAGAGAACGATGAGATAGAAAGAGTCTGAAACTGATAGGCGAAGAGGCTTCTCCAGCCATCCCAGATTGATAACAGGTGGAGGATGGAAGGAATGAATGAAGGAGAAGGGGTGGATTCCTGTTTCGCGGGTCCGTCCAAGTTCACTGACCTCAGGATGGCCTGCATACGGGCCCTCGGCACTTCCTATCACCACAAGAGTAGACTTGCAGGGGAAAAAATACAAGACGATTGAGGAGTTTTGCATTGTCCTTCCTGCACGTGCAGAGGCAGGAACACATACAAACACCCCAACTTTGTGGGAAATGGACAGTACAGTAAATGGCATACAGTAAATAAAATAAATACAACGATGTAAGTACAGATACTGTGCACATACAAAAATTAAAGCTTACTGTATGTATGACACACCAACACTGTTTAAGACTAGTAAGGACACAATCAAATCTATCTAGTTGCATTTAGAATACATTCACTGATGTGCTCCTCTCCAAATGTTGGTGATTTGGCACATTTTACACTCCATTAAATCGGCATCCGTCACTCTTCAAACCTCTACTTAAATGCCTTTTTAAGTACTCAACAGCTGACATCAACCTAAGTAACGAATCATTGCTAATACTGATTTGAACCATAACAATGAACAAGCGTGTCAATAGGAAAGAAAACCTCACATCCTCCCATTGCTATCCAGCTCTTTGTCTTCTGTTTGTCAAAGCCAATAGAATTTCCATGACAGGAAACGGCGAAGGAAGGGAGAACAGATTTTTCCTGTTTTGCGTCTGTGTTTTGTTAGACGAGACAGTAGTCTTTCATTTAAGATCAACGTCATGGTGGAAAAGGATACCTGCGTTTTTCCGGTATTTGCTCAGTGCATATCACTGCACGATGCATTAAAGGAACCCTCAAGAGAGAGCGGGAGCAGGTGCTGGAGTAAAGATGGAGTAATGAATAGATGAGCATGTGTTGAAAGAGAGCTGGAGTAGAAAAGAAAAGATGGTGAGACAGAGAGGGAGAGAGAAAATAATAGAGAAAGACAACAGAAATGTGACCTTCCTGAGAATGCATGAGGCCAACGGAAACCAGGCTCTCACCACAATAAACAAGTGGACAGCCAGAAAGAAAGAGAACCATGCCAAATGAAATAAACAGGAGAGAGAGAGAGAACTTGACCGGTCCGGTGTCACTAGGTTAAAGAGTGGAAGAGAGATGGAGGAGGCCCAAGTTTTCAAACCAATCCAAATCAGATCAGTAGCATCACTGCGTCACTGGGTGCTAGTTTACAATGTTGCCATTACGAGGTAATGCGAGTGGATTGTGAAAACAATCAAAACAATCTTTCACGTCCGCACGTGTTTTCTGAGTGGATGCTTCACGCCGAATCTTGGCCACATCCCACCAAGCCGCTCATATCAACAACACTGTATTAGATTAGAGGCTTTTCGTGTGTATTAGTGCATTGGCGTCTTGATAAAAGCAATTTTTTCCAGGGAAATACGCAGTTCTGACGTCTTTTGGCGGTCAACGATCGGTATTCGGTAATTAATCTTTAAAGGCTATCACTGGGCGTCACAACATGTAAACTAGTTGGGGTATACATGGCTGGTGGTTGGGTCTGAAAGCATGAAAGGGGAATGTGGCTCGATGGCTTGTTAATCTTCTTTAGAGGGGATGTAACGTTTTAACTGACTCACTTTGAGCAGCCTCTCAGAAAATGTATGTTTACTGTACCAGTGAATGTATGAATGGGACCTTTATGGATGTTTATACAGTGTCTCTGTCCTTCCAATGTCCATACTAATGTAGGATTATTTTATGAGAGTTATTATTATTTCCTTTCACTGTTGGTTTTTTCCCCAGAGTGTTGAACCCTTGCAGGAATCTGTGTTTATATCTCTGCATACTCTGTGTCACGTCCTGACCATAGAAATATGTTATTTTCTATGGTAGAGTAGGTCAGGGCGTCACGTCCTGACCATAGAAATATGTTATTTTCTATGGTAGAGTAGGTCAGGGCGTGACAATGTAAAAATCTGTTGTTTTGCCCCTGAACAAGGCAGTTAACCCCACTAGGCTGTCATTGTAAGTAAGAATATATTCTTAACTGACTTGCCTAGTTAAATAAAGGTTAAATAATAGGAAAATGTATTAAAAAAATATATGAGATGGAGGTTTTGGCTATAGAAGGGGAATCTCTGATCTATGTCCCTAAATGGCTGCCTGCTTGTCAGTAGAGTGGCCGTCCTCCCCTCCAAAATGGAAGGCATCAAGGTTTGGTGGCCAATACCTGCCACCAGTGTTAGCTGCAGTCAAGTGCTAGCTGTTGTCCCAGGCGCACAGGCAGGTCTGGCACCAGCGGCCAGAGATTTGGAGTCTGGGCTTAGCCCCTGAAAAGGTCCAATCTGACGGCAAGGGGTTTACCTCTGAACATTATTGCTACTATACCATCCGCAAGGGCACCGTCCCTGACAGGGTTGTATAGGTATAAGTGGCGGGCGTTCCAGCTTTGGTGCCAAAATAAAGGAATTGTTCCTTTTCAGAGCTCTCTGGTGGACATTTAAATGTTCCTACAGGTGCTTTTTGACCAGGGCCGTTCATTCTCCACCCTGAAGGTGTATATGGCAGCTATTTCAGCAAGTCATGTTAGAATTGATGGTGCAACTCCAGGGGCTCATCCCCTGGCGGTGCGGTTAAAAAAAAAATCTGGGCTGTCTCAGGCCAGTTTTGAAACCTATTGCACCCCTTTGAACCGATGAAGTTTGTGGATCTGAAGATCCTCTCCTACAAGACAGCCCTGCTCGTGGCTTTGGCCTTGGCTAAACGCGTTGAAGATCTCCATGCATTATCTGTTCACCCATCCTGTATGAAGTCCGTCCTTGGTGACTTTAAGGTGACGTTGTGTCTTAATGCGGCCTTCGCCCCTAAGAACATGACTATCACCTACAGGTCTCTAGCTTTTGAGCTTTTTCCCCTTTTCGCGTCCTCTGGGCGTGGTTTAAAGGTTTACCTGTAGGACACGTTTCAAACTCATTCCATGGAGGGCTGAGTGTCTGCAGGTTTTCGCTCTACCCTTGTACGTGATTGATGAATTAAGGTCACTGATTAGTTAGGAACTCCTCTCACCTAGTTGTATAAGTCTTAATTGGACACAAATTGAAAGGAGAAATCAAAAACGTCCCGCCATGGAATGAGTTTGACACCCCTGCTGTAAGAGATATTTGTGCTGCGGCGAGTTGGGCATCTCCACACACTTTTGTGAGGTTTTATTGCTTGGATGTCACTGCCCCCAGTGTAGCACACAGTGTGCTTACAGCTGGACAGGAGAAGGTCAATAGGCAGCATGCAGACTGCACAATACCCAGGTGCCGCAAGTTTTCCTGTCGGGTTGGAACTCTGGGTGGTCTGCCGTGGGCCATTACATTTGGTGTACACGGGTCGGCTTGGGGCGTGATTTCATGTCCCCATAGCTGTGTTGTACCGAGTTGACCGACTGAAAAGGAACTTACAGTTATGACTATAACTACTGTTCCCTGAAGGAGGGAAACGAGATACAACCCGGAAACACACACCCAACAAATATTTTCTGACGTTCATCATCAGTTCAGTTCATAAACTAAGACTCATTTGATGGGAGAATTCGATAAGTCATTAAGTTGATATGCACAGTATGTTTTACAATATCACATTGCAGTTGGTATAAGATTTAAGGATCCAAATGTCTCTTGGGAACCAGTGGAATAGGTGGACTTTTCTGGCCCGCCCAGAAACCACATCGTTACTTTTTTTGTAGTCCGTCAACTCACAACCACTAGCATTGTTGATTGTGTCTCTTGAGAGTTTATAAGTGCAGCTCAATCTCTTTAAACTATCAACACCAACAGTCAAGTTTGATTGACGCCCTCCCCACCACACACACACACACACACACACAACCCCCAGCCTGAGGCCCTCACAATGCATTAGGGAGGCTGCTGGCACGGGCTGACTCTAGGGATGGGCCGCAGTCAGCTTTATGGGTGTGCTGACGTCAATAACATAATTCAAATACTAAACCAGCTGCATGCTTCCAGCCCTCAGGATCCCTCTACTCTGGGCTAGACACAGGGAAAACACGACATGGATTTAACATTACACGATAGGACTGAGTAACACTGACTAGCAGACTAGCACTCAGTGACGGAGTGATGCTACTGATTTGGATTGGTTTGAATTCTTGGGCCTCCTCCTTCTCTCTTCCACTCTTTAACCTAGTGAGACTAGACCGATGTCAGACGTTAGGCACATACACAATTAGTTGCATTGTTTGTATTTAGTTGTTGTATTGTTTTATACATCATTGTATTTTTTATTGGTGTGACTGTCCTTGTGTATCAGTGTTTTGTTACTTGTCATGTTTTGTGGGGGGGGGGGTTTGATCCCAGGAAGAGTAACTGCTGCTTCTGCAAAAGCTAATGGGGATCCAAATAAACAAATATGTCTGGTTTCAAGTTTAAAAACGTTGCAAGGTTAAACCTTTATATGTGTCTTTTCATTTTCATGCTGTTATATTATGTATCTGGTTGTTCTGACAGCTTTGCCAGTGCAAATAGCACTGATGGTGGACTATCCATTTAAAAACCTCTTAAGGTTTTTAAATTTTCACCTAAAATGACATACCCAAATCTAACTGCCTGTAGCAAGGATATGCATATTCTTGATACCATTTTAAAGGAAACACTTTGAAGTTTGTGGCAATGTGAAATTAATGTAGGAGAATATAACACATTAGATCTGGTAAAAGATAATACAAAGAAAAAAAACTGTTCCAAAAAAATTGTTGTTCCATCTTTGAAATGCAAGAGAAAGGCCATAATGTATTATTCCAGTTTAGGCGCAATTTAGATTTTGGCTACTAGATGGCAGCAGTGCATGTGCAGAGTTTTAGACTGATCCAATGAACCATTGCATTTCTGTTCAAAATGTTTTATCAAGTCTGCCCAAATGTGCCTAATTGGTTTATTAATACATTTAAGTTCATAACTGCACTCTCCTCAAACGATAGCATGGTATTATTTCACTGTAATAGCTACTGTAAATTGGACATTGCACTTAGATTAACAAGAATTTAAGCTTTCTGCCCATATCAGATATGTCTATGTCCTGGGAAATGTTCTTGTTACTTACAACCTCATGCTAATCACATAAGCACACGTTAGCTCAACCATCCCGCGGAGGGGACACCGGTCCTGTAGTGGTTTTAACATGGGCTTCCTGCTAATTATTGGCTGTTTCAACTTGTCAATTATAAATGATTTTCAAACAAGTTGTATTTTCTAGCAGTTTGAATTGAGGTGTGTTCTGCCTCCTCATTAATTCACATAGAAGTAGTCCTTTTCAGCACTGTGGTCAATTAATGTTTAGGCTTTACTGAGCCGGACAAACTTCTCTCTTCGAGGAGAGCCCACACGCTTCCCAAATGTTTGCACAGATCAAGTATGCATGAATTGGAACATTTTCTGGCTGGCCTTCCTTGTTGTTTTCCTTACAAATAATAACTTTGGACACGTGTGCGTCCCTATCAAAGTAAGTTCCTTATTTTATGTATATCGTGTTGTCGTTTCTACTGTAGGCGCATACAGTATGTATGTATGGAGCATAATGTATTTACAGTTTTATTCACATTTTCAAGTACTGGTGACAAATAATGCATTCTGATTATTGCATAGATTGTAATGGACACCTATGATGTGTGTAAAATACTTTTTTGAAGGTTGCACTGATTATAATGAGCTAATGCTAAGCTATTTGCCAGCTATGTGTGGCGCCATGTTTTTGACATTATACAATGATTTCTGGGTGTCACGTAAACGTCTGTCAGACCAAAGATGTTATAATAAGGTGAAGGAATGGTTTACCCATCGTTCGGGTAAACTGTGAATGAAGGGAAGTGAACGATCATAGACAACACACACCCTTCAACATGCATACTATCAACAGACTAGAAAGTGTTTTACTTAATTATTTAGATCAATGGTGAGCTCACCCGTGATGTGATTCATTATAAATAGTAATTGTTATTAGCTAATTCATATTGTAGTTTCTGTCAGCCGAGAGTTATAAAAAATATGACCATTTACGTCAATCTTACGTCAATTTTTCCTCAGTTAGCGCTAGGACAAATGTAGCCTACATTTTCCAGTTTGGATGATCGTGTTATGCCGTTGCTACTTCTGTGAATGTCTGAACATTGCATCCAAAAAATAAACTGCTCAAATTTAGGACTTAACTTTGTAAGGACTGTGTTTGTGCTAAATGTTTCTATGAAAAAACCGTGTGGCCAGCTCAAATGCTGATTGTTGCATCAATCGAAAGTGGATGTTCTAAATAAGCTCTCTAATCCCACCTGTTTGTGCATACACTGCAGGGACCACTGTAGAATGATCACACCCGTTTGTTGGTACGAGTGAAAAGGTTCATTCCGATTTTTCAGGGGGTGATGCAGCACCCTTAACACCCCTAAGTTGTTCTTTATAATGCTGAAATAAATGTCCCCAAACCCCATAAATCACACACTCACAAACTGAAAATGTGTGTACATTGTGCAATCAATTGGTGAGAGAGAAACCTAAAATATTATTCATTTGTACATATCCGCTGTAAACATGAATTGCGGCAAAGTTGGTTCCTGTTTCAGTCACGTCTTTGGTCACGTTGGCGTGGGTCATACAAAACACCCTAATTATTGGTTGACAATACAGCCTCCCCCAATGCAGGTGATGGCTGTAGGATGAAGTTGGTGAAGAGCAACTGCCATAGAGATATTGACATCTGTACCATGATAGCGTCTGTGACAGCATAAGGCAGCGCCATTGAGGCTACAACCTATAGGAATTCCCATCCAGTTGACTCCTTTAAAATGGTGAAAGCATTCTGGAAGCCCTCAATGGTTCTGCCCAAGCTAAAACAGCATTTTGGCCACTATCATTCTCTATGGCAACTGCAAAAACCTGCAGTCAAAACTTCATGACCTTTGTTCATGCAGTCGACATGTTGGTGCAAGTCAGATTTTTCTCGGCTCGTACAGGACCAATAAAAGCCAAGTACACTCATTTGGTGGGGGGAAAAAAACGTAAAAACAAATAATAATTCTAGATTTGTTTTTAAAGTTGTGATTTATCAGGAAGTAGTGCAGCACCCTCAGCCCCCCCACTTCCTGCGGCTACGGGAATACACCGCTCTGTTTCAGTAACCTGTCTGTATAACCTGTTTTACATTCCACTATGCAATAATCTACCTCTCATGACGTAGTTTACAATATAAAACAAAAGGTGGATGAGAAATGTTTTGTGGGGCCCACACCCATGGCAAACTACGCACACAGTCACGTGTGCGTTTGGGTTTTTGGGCAAGGAATGTGGTTGTTCATAAAGTTTTGGCTCATTGAGTTATCTCATTTTACAGAGTTATGTGTCTTGTGGCTGACCAACTTTGGTGGGAAAGGGCCTACTGACACAAACAATTACACACACACAAGCATACTGTCACGGCTGTTGTAGGAATAAGAGGACCAAAGTGCAGCGTGTGTGTCGTTCCAAATTTTATTTATACCGTGAAACTATGCAGTACATAAATACACTGAATGAAAAAAGAAAAAAAACATGATGCAGAGATGAACACATACACAACTCAAAATTAATCACCCACAAAACCCAGGTGGAAAAACCCCTACTTAAGTATGATCTCCAATTAGAGACAACGAGGACCAGCTGCCTCTAATTGGAGATCATCCCAAACAAAACCCCAACAAAGAAATACAAAACTAGAACCTGAACATAGAAATAGAAAACATAGGGGAAAAAACTTACACAGAGTCCTGTGTAACACAGAAGAAGACCACGATATTAGCCAGCTCTATATCGCCATGCTGGAAGGATAGCTCCATGTGATCTGACCACGAACCCAGATCCACACCTGTATCCTGCAATTCAGACTCCGCTGAGGTAAAGGTACCTAGGGGAGGATCCCTCTTTTCATTTACACCATTCTCGACAACCGAGTGTCTTGACTGTGGGGAAAATACTATTTTTATTCAGCTCACACGTGGAGGACACAACACTCTTACCACCGTGGAACTTGGGGTAGAGACAATGTGTTTAAGTGCCGATGTTTGCCTGAAGCCCGGCCCACATTGGGTTCGGGGGCTTCGGCTACCAGTGATGTAACCCGATTGGCCATGCCACCTCCCCTCTCATCGTGCTAGGTTCGCCACGGAGGGACCAGCTTTTCACTTCACTCTTGGGAGTAAAATGTTACGTGTGCCAAGCAGACTGGTGCTGCTCTTGTGGAACAGGACAAGCAGGAGCAGACTTGGGGGTGGACCCGGAAGCCAGGGCAGCTCGCTAAGCCACTCTGTCTGCAGACCCTCTAGAACAGGGATGGGCAACTCCAGTCATCACGGGCCAGAGTGCTGCCACACTTTTTCCCCATCCCTAGCAAAATAATTAAAGTAATTGCATTCGAAACTGAAGATCATAATTAGTTGATTATTGGAGTCAGGTGTGTTAGCTGGGGCTAAAGTTTGACACCAATCAGGCCCCCGAGGACTGTCAATCCCTGCTCTAGAAGACGATGCCGCTGCAGCAGCAAAGGTCCTCAGAGGAAGGAAAAAGTGCAGCCTCCTACTTCTTTTTATCCTCAAAACGAGACAAACAACCCCGTAGGAGAAATAGGCCCGTCCGTGTACAACTGGCCATACCACCACGGTAGCCCCCATGCTTCTCCAGACATGCCTATGTAAGAATGCTGTTCATCGACTACAGCTCAGCATTTAACACCATAGTACCCTCCAAACTCGTCATTAAGCTCGAGACCCTGGGTCTCGACCCCACCCTGTGCAACTGGGTCCTGGACTTCCTGACGGGCTGCCCCCAGGTGGTGGGGAGGGTAGGAAACAACATCTCCACCCCGCTGATCCTCAACACTGGGGCCCCACAAAGGTGCGTTCTCAGCCCTCTCCTGTACTCCCTGTTCACCCATGACTGTGTGGCCATGCACTACTCCAACTCAATCAAGTTTGCAGACGACACTACAGTGGTAGGCCTGATTACCAACAACGACGTGAGTGTGGTGTCAGTAAAGTAACCTCACACTCAATGTCAACAAAACAAAGGAGATGATCGTGGACTTCAGGAAACAGCAGAGGGAGCAGCCCCCTATCCACATCGACGGGACAGTAGTGGAGAAGGTGGAAAGTTTTAAGTTCCTCAGCGTACACATCACGGACAAACTGAAATGGTCCACCCACACAGACAGCGTAGTGAAGAAGGCGCAGCAGCGCCTCTTCAACCTTAGGAGGCTGAAGAATTTCGGCTTGTCACCAAAAACACACAAACTTTTACAGATGCACAATCGAGAGCATCCTGTCGGGCTGTATCACCGGCTGGTACGGCAACTGCTCTGCCCACAACTGTAAGGCTCTCCAGAGGGTAGTGAGGTCTGCACAACGCATCACCGGGGGCAAACTACCTGCCCTCCAGGACACCTACACCACCCGATGTCACAGGAAAGCCAAAAAGATCATCAAAGACAACAACCACCCGAGTCACTGCCTGTTCACCCCGCTACCATCCAGAAGGCGAGGTCAGTACAGGTGCATCAAAGCTGGGACTGAGAGACTGAAAAACAGCTTCTATCTCAAGGCCATCAGACTGTTAAACAGCCATCACTAACATTGAGTGGCTGCTGCCAACATACTGACTCATCTCTAGCCACTTTAATAATAAGAATTGGATGTAATAAATGTATCACTAGCCAATTTAAACAATGCCATATATATAATGTTTACATACCCTACATTGCTCATCTCATATGTATATACTGTACTCTATACCTTCTACTGCAGCTTGCCTATGCCGTTCGGCCACCCCTCATTCATATATTTTTATGTACATATTCTTATTCATTCCTTTACACTTGTGTGTATAAGGTAGTTGTTGTGAAATTGTTAGATTACTTGTTGGATATTACTGCATGGTCGCAACTAGAAGCACAAGTAGTTTGCTACACTTGCATTAACATCTGCTAACCATGTGTATGTGACCAATAAAATTTGATTTGATATGCGCAAGATGAAATCATCCATAGCAATAATCTAATCTACTGTAGGAGCTCTGCATGGGGCTCCCCAGCAGCCAGAACCGTGGCCAGGTCAGTGCTTAAATCGGGAGCTACGGGTTGGGGTTAGCATCCCTTTGTTAGCCAATGGTCTAGATAGCCAGCTAGCTTCCCACCAAGCGAAAGTGGTTGCATGAGCTGGTTCGATCCAGGGCAGCCTGAACATGCACCCAGCCCGAGACGTACAAGACAACACTTTGTGAGTATCATTCAAAGACACGCTGAAACCACATGACTGCGGGCAAGGTTGTGAACTCGAACCCGGCGTAGCCCTTTTCACTCACAGCCACTGTCATCCTGTGTACGGGTTGAAAATGTACGATTTTGTCATTGATAGGTGCCTAAACAGGAACTCAGTGGCTGTACAGTAGCATGCTATACATGACGTCAGAGCTCAGGTTCTCCCCTTTAAAGCTCTGTATCGGTTTTGACTGACAGCCATTATAAACTTGAGCACCACAAGTCCACAAGAGAAGATGCCCCTATCCCTCCGACTAATTGGGCTACGTTTGCACATTTGTTGTTGTCTGAGTGAGGGAAATTCTGTAAAACGAGGAGTCAATGTGTTCTGAAAGATGAGACGCTGAGGATGATAATGAATACCACTTTGATGTCATACAAGCAAACCACACACACATGAGTCCAAATGTGCAGATCACATTTCCATATTGGAAAACTCACGTCATTTACAGTATCAACGTTGATGATCGCTGTGTTTTACAAGCATGAAGTGCGTTATATCCTGGGTTGTCCTGAACAGAATTTGCTGCAGAACACGCGCCTATATGCACTCCACACGCACCAAAATTACAATCTGTTTGTCTGAATTGCCTTTTGAAAGTCTAACACTGTAAGATCGTATTTTATAACTTAGCTAGCCACGTCGGCAATAGAATACGCTTTCAAATGATGCCCACCTGACCCAGATTGCGATTTATAATGGAACGTTTTTGGATTCTGTAAACAACAACAGTAATTGTGTGATGGTGGGCTACGCAGGGCTGTGTTCCAAACAAAAACTACAAGTGTTCTTGCTTCAGTTCCTCAATGGCAAAGCTAGGAGAGCTCATAAAAGCACCTTAAGCCATAAAAGTGCATTGAAATTACTTAGGAACTGTGCACAGTTTGGAGAGGTGTGTGTGTGTCCACTTGGAGACACCAGTTAGACATCTCACTCAAACCCTTGTCCTAATTTTTTCTTATCTTGCACCTACTCCAAATGCCTATGAATATTCTTATTATGTTACTGAATCCAGAGTTTTGTCAGATTTCGTTATTGACAAAATGCTGTGAAAAGTACAGTAAATGTGAAATGCACATACATTTCAGTGGTAATGTTTAGATTCAGTCTTGTGTCCTCACCTTTGGTCTGATCCTTTCCCCATAAGGTCCAATGTGTTCTCTTTCAATTGATACCATGGTCATGAATATGCTTTTTATAGTTCTTCTGTTTATAAGCATTTCAATTTGGCCCTACATTTCATATAGGCCCATTTTCACGTGTGTAAGGGGTTAACAGCCGCCTTCGACTCGTTTGTGCTTTTCATCTTACTTACAACCAGTTAGCGAGGCTAAACAAGCAGAAGAATAACTAACAAATTGGTAGGGAACCTCAAGAAACTAGTTACCAAACTTTAAGACACTAAGTCCAGAAGGATGAGAACACCCTCCTTGTAAGTGGGACAGTTAAGTTGGAGTAAAAGCCTGATAAGATGTGTTCTAATGTTCATTTTTAAGAAATGCGTGAATTGTATAGCTCTGCTTGAGATCAAGAGCGTAAGAATTTAAGGAATGGGTCTTCCGGTAAGGCACGGTGTTCATTAGAGTGATGCCTGACAAGGCCAATGTTCTTCAGTAGAGGGCTCTAGCGCACGGACTCCGCAATAGCTGTGTTTAACCGAGTTGACCGACAGAAAGGGAACTGAGTTTTGGGCCGTAGCTGCTGCACTTTCCTGTAAATGAACTAGTACATACTGTACCATGGCCCATAAAATGACATATATAGTAACTGATTCATAGGATTACTGTGCCTAGCCAGCGTTCCAGTTAGCTTGCTTCGCTCAGTTTGATCTAATGTATAGTGTTATGTCATGTCAGCACTGGTCTTCATCCAGGCATGAAGTTGGGGTGGAGAGGGGGGGTTGAGGAGAGAGAAAGGGGCAGTGTGAGGTGGATGGGTGGACGGAGGTGGGGTGTGGGGGGCGGATGCCCAGGCATGCCTTAGTGGGTGCCGCTGATGGGTCTCTGACAGAGGCTGGTTTGTGGGCTAGAGAGAGAGAGAGAGAGAGAGAGAGCACAGAGAGAGAGAGAGAGAGCACAGAGAGAGAGAGCACAGAGAGAGAGAGAGAGAGAGAGAGAGAGAGAGCACAGAGAGAGAGCACAGAGAGAGAGAAGGAGAGAGAGAGAGAGCACAGAGAGAGAGCACAGAGAGAGAGAAGGAGAGAGCACAGAGAGAGAGAGCACAGAGAGAGAGAGAGAGAGAGCACAGAGAGAGAGCACAGAGAGAGAGAGAGAGAGAGAGCACAGAGAGAGAGAGAGAGAGGAAGGCAAAGTCCACACAGAGGCCTGTTTTCCTCCCAGGCTCCCAGCATATGGCTGAAGCATTAAAACCAACAACGTCTGGCTGCGAATAAAGGAAGACCTCCGTCTGCCAGAAAAAAAAGGCCTGTTGTCTGGAAAAGTATGTTGCGATCTGTCTCTCTTGAGTTCATTTTCCGACCTGAGTAATGCATCAGCCCCGCCACCGTTGACTGGCGACATTGTGAAATGTCTCCTGACCTATATAGCGGTGCATTTATAATCAACTAGGGACTAGGGCCCTATCGATTCTTGTTGTGTCTCGGTTGAGTTGAAACACTACAGCTCTTCACTACAACAAGTATGACATTATATGTTTTCGAAACCTCAATGCACATACAGTATTGTCACAACTCACGACACTAGATTGGGCAGCACTTTTTTTTTTTTTTTTAAACAAGAGAAGCCCGTGGTCAACTTTTTTGGTTCATCCAAACATACCTTAGGGCCAGAAGTTTTTCCTAACCACATGACCTGACTCAGAAATACTTTGGGCCCTGTGTAATTAGCTTACCAGAGTTTGTCCTGGTCAGGTGACGTGGTCAGGAACACCTCCCTAATAACTTGTGTGTGTGTGTGTGTGTGTGTGTTTGAACAGAATGAACCAACCACCATTTATTTCTCCTATGAAGGGAATCACATTACAGCCGGTTTTAATGATTCAGTTAGTGGTCTTTGATGTTGGCGCGGTGACTGCACTTTGAAACCCTCTAATATCCCTTTATACATCCTCCATGGAGGGAAAAGGCAGGATGTGGTTCCACCTTCTTGGCACGTCTCGCACCCCGATGGCTCGGGCCAGGCAGCTGCTTTGTGGTGCTTGCCGGATTTCAGCAGCACACCCCTTTATGAAGGCTTCCCTTTGATGGACCTCCACCGTTTCTTGCGTGCCACAAGACTTAGCATTAACTTGGGGAGCTAACATAAGTCTTCACATCGTATTCAAGGTTATTCATCACCTTTGATGAAGCTGTAGCATGTGTCACTCAGTGTCACTTTCAGGTCCACCACTACAACACCTGTGTGTGACGGACCAGGATTCGAACCCAGGTCTCCTGCGTGCCACAAGACTGTTACCCCTCTTAACTAAAGCATTCGCTTGAGGAGCTAACATAAGTCTTCAGGTCTTAGGCAAGTTTATTCATCACTCAAGTATAATTCACCTAACCAACCCTGTTATACATGGCTATAGTCCAGAGTCTTCATAAAAGTTGTTGAGAGAAAATAGGTGCCGCTGCAGTAACTCGCCTTCTGCTATTAGGTTTTTTGAGGAGGGACTCAGATTTCATGGGTGCTCTTTTTGACAGTACACAAGTTCATAGGTTTTGCGATGGTGACGTCATTGTGATGTCAAAGCGCTTTGATGTGCTTTTACCCAAGTTATTGACGCAAATTGCTGTAACACACACTGGTTTGTCCCATTGTGCGAAGCATATGGGTCCAATCCGTTCCATATGTGATTCCTTCAAAGTGGAGATCAGGGTTTCCCACAGAAACAATGTTCAAAGGCAGAGCAGCCTTTTCGGTAGGTACTGCATTCACAGTGAGTGATACAGCACTGTATGATAAGGACAAGTAGTTGTCCCCTGACCATGTTACTTCAACAAGAAAAACTTTTGGCCAGATAGGCTATAACTAGGCCCATACATTATTGGCAATAACTATACCTCTTTCTTTCTTGATCAGGTCACTTGGTCCAAGGAAAACTCCTAGCCCCAAGTATGACCAATCTGGGGCTCACATGATTATGTGACAAAGAAACGTTCCTCTCCAGGTCAAATGTCAGTCATAGTCAACCACGACTCTCCAACCACTCCAGTCCAGTGATCCATCCTCACAGAAATCCACTCCAAGCTTTTTGTGGGATGAAGTTGCCTTGGTGTCTCAAACCCTGGGTCTGGTCTCCCCCCAGCTTAGGGAGTAAAAGTTTGCCTCTCGTGTTGCATGTGCCTTGCCTTTTGATATATATTTTTAAATCTCTCTTTCTCTCTCTCCCCAGCTAACAATTCTAGGGAGAGAGAACGTTTTTGTAATGTTACCCGTAATGTTCCCCTGACGTTTGTGTGCAGTTTTCCGTTAGTTAGGGGAACATTCTATGTAGGTTAGCGAAAGCCTCCTGAGAACCTATTTAGTATGTTCTGGCATTAGAGTTAGGAGAACATTCCCTTAATGTCAAACAGAACTTACCCAGAATGTGGTTACCATGTTCTCAGAATATTGTATATGGGTCATTTTACAGAAGTGATGCAAATTGGGGGTTGAAAGAAATTATCTAATTTATATCCTATTTTCCCAAAACTTTCAGCACACGTCTTCCAACATATGTCAGGTAAATATATATTACACGCACGCACGCACGCACACATACACACACACACACACACACACACACACACACACACACACACACACACACACACACACACACACATACATACATACACACAGTTGAAGTCGGAAGTTTACATACACTTAGGTTGGAGTCATTAAAACTTGTTTTTCAACCACTCCACAAATGTCTTGTTAACAAACTATAGTTAGACATCTACCTTGTGCATGACACAAGTCATTTTTTCCAACAATTGTTTACAGACAGATTATTTTGCTTCTAATTCACTGTATCACAATTCCAGTGGGTCAGAAGTTTACATACAGTAAGTTGACTGTGCCTTTAAACAGCTTGGAAAATTCCAGAAAATGATGTCATGGCTTTAGAAGCTTCTGATAGGCTAATTGACATAATTTGAGTCAATTGGAGGTGTACCTGTGGATGTATTTCGAAGCCTACCTTCAAACTCAGTGCCTCTTTGCTTGACATCATGGGAAAATCAAAAGAAATAAGCCAAGATCTCAGAAAAGAATTGTAGACAAGTCTGGTTCATCCTTGGGAGAAATTTCCAAACACCTGAAGGTACCACGTTCATCTGTACAAACAATAGTACGCAAGTATAAACACCATGGGACCACGCAGCCGTCATACCGCTCAGGAAGGAGATGCGTTCTGTCTCCTAGAGATGAATGTACTTTGGTGTGCGAAAAGTGCAAATCAATCCCAGAACAACTGCAAAGGACCTTGTGAAGATGCTGGAGGAAACAGGTACAAAAGTATCTATATCCACACTAAAACAAGTTCTGAAAGGCCACTCAGCAAGGAAGAAGCCACTGCTCCAAAACCACCATAAAAAAGCCAGACTACGGTTTGCAACTGCACATGGGGACAAAGATCGCACTTTTTGGAGAAATGTCCTCTGGTCTGATGAAACAAAAATAGAACTGTTTGGCCATAATGACCATCATTATGTTGAGGAAAAAGAGGGGAGGCTTGCAAGCCGAAGAACACCATCCCAACCGTGAAGCACGGGGGTGGCAGCATCATGTTGTGGGGGTGCCTTGCTGCAGGAGGGACTGGTGTACTTCACAAAATAGATGGCATCATGATGAGGAAGAAAAATTATGTGGATATATTGACGCAATATCTCAAGACATCAGTCAGGAGTTAAAGCTTGGTCGCAAATGTGTCTTCCAAATGGACAATGACCCCAAGCATACTTCCAAAGTTGTGGCAAAATGGCAACAAAAGTCAAGGTATTGGAGTGCCCATCACAAAGCCCTGACTTCAATCCTATAGAACATTTGTGGGCAGAACTGAGAAAGTGTGTGCGAGCAAGGAGGCCTACAAACCTGACTCAGTTACACCAGCTCTGTCAGGAGGAATGGGCCAAAATTCACCCAACTTATTGTGGGAAGCTTGTGGAAGGCTACCCGAAACATTTCACCCAAGTTAAACAATTTAAAGACAATGCTACCAAATACTAATTGAGTGTATGTAAACTTCTGACCCACTGGGAATGTGATGTAAGAAATAAAAGCCGAAATAAATCATTCTCTCTACTATTATTCGGACATTTCACATTCTTAAAATAAAGTGGTGATCCTAACTGACCTAAGACAGTGCATTTTTACTAGAATTAAATGTCAGGAATTGTGAAAAACTGCGTTTAAATGTATTTGACTAAGGTGTATGTAAACTTCCGACTTCAACTGTGTGTGGTGTGTGTGTGTGTGTATATATATATTACTCACACACTTTGTTTATTTTTTTAATATAACCTTTGTTTAACTAGGCAAGTCAGTTAAGAACAAATTCTTATTTACAATGACGACCTACACCGGCCAAACCCGGACAATGCTGGGCCAATTGTGCGCCGCCCTATGGGACTCCCAATCACGGCTGGTTGTGATACAGCCTGAATTCGAGCCAGGGTGTCTAGTGAGGCCTCTATCACTGAGATGCAGTGCCTTAGTCTTTGGAGCAAATATTGCAAATTTGAAATAGTTACCTGGGTTCCTTACCACCCCACTAAATTTGTTACCACCGAAACATAGTGAAAAGGTTGCAATAAAGGGAGAACCATGCACATTTTGATTACAGATTAATTCTAGAAATTGTATTTGCATACCAAATTAACAAAATAGTCAAAAAAAAAAAAAGATTTTTAACCAGATTTTCAAAACCTTTAAATTGAATTTAGAGAAATATAGTCTTTGTAAAATGGTCAATGTTGATTGTATGAATCTAAAACTTGTTGATTGATTGAATTATGTATGCATCTAATTAATTATGTGGTTAGATGTGTAAATTATCACATTACCTATCTTTATTTTGGCAAAATAACAGGCTTAACAAGTGTCAATCGTAGAGATAAATGGAGGACTGTTGATGGATATACTCTCTAGAGACAGCAGGAGCGGTAGAGATACTCTCAAAGATCGGCTATGAAAAAGCCAACTGACACTTACTCTTGTGTTACTGACTTGTTGCACCCTCGACAACTACTATGATTATTATTATTTGAAAATGCTGGTCATTTATGAACATTTGAACATCTAGGCCATGTGCTGTTATAATCTCCACCCGGCACAGCCAGAAGAGGACTGGCCACCCCTCATAGCCTGGTTCCTCTCTAGGTTTCTTCCTAGGTTTTGGCCTTTCTAGGGAGTTTTTCCTAGCCACCGTGCTTCTACACCTGCATTGCTTGCTGTTTGGGGTTTTAGGCTGGGTTTCTGTACAGCACTTTGTGATATCAGCTGATGTAAGAAGGGCTATATAAATAAATTTGATTTGATATAACTTGTTTTAGTATAGACATTGCCATTGAGGGCGTGGAAAAGGAAAGGAAAGGGGGATACCTAGTCAGTTGTACAACTGAATGCATTCAACTGAAATGTGTCTTCCGCATTTAACCCAACCCTTCTGAATCAGAGAGTTGCGGGGGGCTGCCATAATCGACATCCACGTCTTTGGAGCTCGGGGAACAGTGGGTTAACTGCCTTGCTCAGGGGCAGAATGACAGATTTTTACCTTTTTCATATCGGGGATTCGATCCAGCAACCTTTCGGTTACTGGCCCAACGCTCTAACCACTAAAGTAGTCAATTAGGTGGGGATTCCTATGGGTTGGGAGTGATCAGTCAATGATCAGAGCGCATTGTCTTCTTCAAATTGGGTTGCCTATGATTTGTATACCAAAGACTATGGTAATATCCAGTAGCCAAGACCAAGATTCATACGAGGACATTGGCACCAAGATCCAGACCCAGTGAGTTGAAACCATGGAAGAATCTCAATTGCATACTCCTCACGTCTCTCCTCGCCTCCTTCTCAAAACCCATTGGAGGTCAGGGGAGAGAACCTCTGGCTTTCTCATCCAATGGGTTTTGAGGAGGAGGCGAGGAGAAAGGACACGAGAAGTAAGCAATTGAGATTCCCCCATGACAAGTTAAAGACCAAATGTATGTGGTCTTGAGTGGTCTCAAGACCAAGACCACTAGACTAATAGTCCATGGGTCCTTTCTTCAATTGTGAGAAACTAAAGTAGAGTGAACTTGAGTACAGTACAGTAAGGGGACAATATAGTACAGTACGGTAGAGTAGGGTACAGTACAGCACATTGTAGACGTCTATGTTTTGGCCAGATATATGTCAATGTTTGGGCTCTTGAATCCTTGTTTTTTTGCATTGTTTGTAACTTATTTTGTTCATAATGTTGCTGCTACCGTCTCTTATGACCAACAAGAGCTTCTGGACATCAGAACAGCGATTACGCACCTTGAATTGGACAAATAATTTTTCTTTATTGAGTCGGATGAGAGGGATTTACTCCAGACACCCGAACAGGCCCTCATCCCCGTCATTCGCAGGAGAAAAAGACAGATTTTGTGAAAGGAGATTGGGGTGCCTTGTGAGGATCAGGCGACGAGTGGCTAATCTGCCTTTGCCATCCATACTGTTAGCCAACATACAATCGCTGGAAAATAAATGGGACGAACTAAAAGCAAGTATATCCTACCAACGTGACATTAAAAACTGCAAATATCTTGTGTTTTTTTCCGTAGCTGTCTACATACCACCACAGACCGATGCTGGCACTAAGACCACACTCAATGAGCTGTATACCACCATAAGCAAACAGGAAAACGCTCATCCAAAGGCGGCGCTCCTAGTGACCGGTGACTTTAATGTAGGGAAACTTAAATCAGTTTGATCTAATTTCTATGAACATGTTAAATGTGCAACCAGAGGGGAAAAAAACTCTATACTACCTTTACTACACACACAGAGACGCGTACAAAGCTGTCCCTCGCCCTCCATTTGGCAAATCTGGCCATTATTCTATACTCCTGATTCCTGCTTACAAACAAATTTAAGCAGGAAGCACCAGTGACAAAAAAGTGGTCAGATGAAGCAGATGCTAAACTACAGGACTGTTTTGCTAGCACAGACTGGAATATGTTCCGGGATTCTTCCGATGACATTGAGAAGTACACCACATCAGTCACTGGCTTTATCAATAAGTGCATCAATGACGTCGTCCCCAAAGTGACTGTACGTTCATACCCCAACCAGAAGCCACGGATTACAGGCAACATCCGCACTGAGCTAAAGGGTAGAGCTGCCAATTTCAAGAAGCAAGACTAACCCAGAAGCTTATAAGAAATCCCACTATGCCCTCCGACGAACCATCAAACAGGCAAAGCATCAATACAGGACTAAGATCGAATCGTACTACACCGGCTCTGTCTCTCGTCGGATGTGGCAGGGCTTGCAAACTATTACAGACTGCAAAGGGAAGCACAGCTGAGAGCTGCCCAGTGACACGAGCCTACCAGACGAGCTAAATAACTTCTATGCTCGCTTTGAGGCAAGTAACACTGAAACACGCATGAGAGCATCAGCTGTAGTGGAGCAGGTTGAGAGCTTCAAGTTCCTTGGTGTCCACATCACCAACAAACTAACATGGTCCAAGCACACCAAGACAGTTGTGAAGAGGGCACGACAAAACCTATTCCCCCTCAGGAGACTGAAAAGATTTGGCCTGAGTCCTCAGATCCTCAAAAGGTTCTACAGCTGCACTATTGAGAGCATCCTGATGGGTTGCATCACTGCCTGGTATGGCAACTGCTCAGCCTCCGACCACAAGGCACTACAGAGGGTAGTGCGCAGCCTCCGACCGCAAGGCACTACAGAGGGTAGTGCGCAGCCCCCGACCTTAAGGCACTACAGAGGGAAGTGCATATGGCCCAGTACATCACCGGGACCAAGCTTCCTGCCATCCAGGACCTCAATACCAAGCGGTGTCAGACGAAGGCCCTAAAAATTGTCTAAGACTCCAGCCACCCTAGTCATAGAATGTTCTCTGCGCTACCGCACGGCAAGCGGTACCGGAGCGCCAAAGTCTAGGTCCAAGAGGCTTTTAAACAGCTTCTACCCCCAAGCAATAACACTCCTGAATACCTAATCAAATGGCTACCTAGACTATTTGCATTGCCCCCCCCCCCCTCCCGCTTCTACGCTGCTGCTACTCTCTTCTATTATCTATACATAGTAAAATGCAAATGAATTACTTAAAAATCATACAATGTGATTTTCTTGATTTTTGTTTTAGATTCCGTCTTTCACAGTTGAAGTGTACCTATGATAAAAATGACAGACCTCTACATGCTTTGTAAGTAGGAAAACCTGCAAAATCGGCAGTGTATCAAATACATGTTCTCCCCACTGTAGGTGTTCCTTTTGTCCAGGTGGGAAAGGGCAGTGTGGAGTGCAATCTGTGGATCTGTTTGGGCGGTATGCAAATTGGAGTGGGTCTTGGATTTCTGGGATAATGGTGTTGATGTGAGCCATTACCAGCCTTTCGAAGCACTTCATGGCTACAGATGTGAGTGCTACGGGTTTGTAGTCATTTAGGCAGGTTGCCTTTGTGTTCTTGGGCACAGGGACTATGGTGGTCTGCTTGAATCATGTTGGTATTACAGACACAATCAGGGGCATGTTGAAAATGTCAGTGAAGACACCTGCCAGTTGGTCAGCACATGCCCGGAGCACTCGTCCTGGTAATCCGTCTGGCCCCGCAGCCTTGTGTATGTTGACCTGTTTAAAGGACTTACTCACGTCGGCTACGGAGAGCGTGATCACACAGTCGTCCGGAACAGCTGATGCTCTCATGCATGCCTCAGTGTTGCTTGCCTTGAAGTGAACATAGAAGTGATTTAGCTTATCTGGTAGTCTCGTGTCACTGGGCAGCTCGCTGCTGTGCTTCCCTTTGTAGTCTGTAATAGTTTGCAAGCCCTGCCACATCCGATGAGCATCAGAGCCGGTGTAGTATGATTCAATCTTAGCCCTGTATTGACGCTTGCCTGTTTGATGGTTCGTCGCAGGGCATAGCGGGATTTCTTGTAAGCTTCCGGGTTAGAGTCCCGCACCTTGAAAGCGGCAGCTCTACCCTTTAGCTCAGTGCGGTATGAACGTACAGTCACTGTGGGGACGACATCCTCGATGCACTTATTGATAAAGCCCAGTGACTGATATGGTGTACTCCTCAATGTCATCGGAAGAATCCCGGAACATGTTCCAGTCTGTGATAGCAAAACAGTCCTGTAGTTTAGCATCTGCTTCATCTAACCACTTTTTTATAGACCGAGTCACTGGTGCTTCCTGCTTTAATTTTTGCTTGTAAGCAGGAATCAGGAGGATAGAGTTGTGGTCGGATTTACCAAATGGATGGCGAGCTTTGTACGCGTCTCTGTGTGTGGAGTACAGGTAATCTAGAATTTTTCCCTCTGGTTGCACATTTAACTTGTTGATAGAAATTTGGCAGAACTGATTTAAGTTTCCCTGCATTAAAGTCTCCGGCCACTAGGAGCGCCGCCTCTGGGTGAGTGGTTTCCTGTTTGCATATTTCCTTATACAGCTGACTGAGTGCGGTCTTAGTGCCAGCATCTGTTTGTGGTGGTAAATTAACAGCCACGAAAAGTATAGCTGAGAACTCTCTAGGCAAGTAGTGTGGCCTGCAATTTATCACAATATACTCTACTTCAGGCGAGCAAAATCTAGAGACTTCCTTAGATTTCGTACACCAGCTGTTGCTTACAAATATGCACAGATCGCCCCCCCCTCGTCTTACCGGATTGTGCTGTTCTATCCTGCCGGTGCAGCGTATATCCCGCTAGCTGAATATCCATGTCGTCATTCAGCCACGATTCTGTGAAACATAGGATATTAGTTTTTGATGTCCCGTTAGTAGGATATTCGTGATCATACCTCGTCTAATTTATTGTCCAATGAATGCACGTTGGCGAGTAATATTGACGGTAACGGCAGTTTTCCTACTCGCCTTCTGCGGGTCCTGACGAGGCATCCGGCTGTTCGTCCTCTGTACCTGCGTCGCTTCCTCTTGCGAATAACTGGGATGTCGGTCCTGCCGGGTGTTTGGAGAATATCATGTGAGTCTTGCTTGCTGTTGAAAGAATCTTTGTCTAATCCGAGGTGAGTGATCGCTGTCCTGATATCCAGAAGCTGTTTTCTGCCGTAAGATAGGGTTGCAGAAACATTATGTACAAAATAAGTTACAAATAACGCGGGAAAAAACACATAATAGCACAATTGGTTATGAGACCGTAAAACTGCTGCCATTTCTTCCGGCGCCATTTGTAAGTCACATTCATTCTACAGTCTTTTAAAGGTGCAATATGCAGAAATCGCTCCTCCATTTCCTGGTTGCTGAAATTCTAATAGTTTGCCTAGTTTCAGTTTCCGCGACAAAACAAGCAGTCATTGTGTAGGGAATCATTGTACCATCTAAACTGCTGTGACATACAGTATATTTTCCATAACCAAAAATATTGTAATTTCAGCTGTTTGAATCTGGTGTACAAAACCAAAAGTAAAAGACGCTAAAACTAAACTTAAGAACGGAAAGCATAGAAATAGCGCACATAGAACGTACAGTATCTACCACTTCTTAGACTTGCTTTCAATGAGAATGACAAATCTATAACACATTCCATGTGAATTTGGTTGACCAAAAATCACTCATGTCACACTTCTGAGAACATGGCAACTATGTTCTGTGTATATTTGGCATGACGTTGATAGACTATTCTCCTAACACTCCAAAAACGGGACACTGGAATATTCCTGCAACGATCCAATGAAATGTTTTGTCTAGAACATTAATATTGAACATTCTGAGAACATGGTTCTGGGTAAGTTCTGTTGGACAGTAAGTTAATGGTCTCTTTGAAACAGTCCTTGCACATCACTGGAACATTCCTATGAAAACATTCCTATAACCTAATAAGACAATTAAGGGAGCGTTCTCTAAAGTTGTGGGAACATTTGTTGTTAGCTCTCTTTCAGGAGGATCAGAGTGAGGAGAGCTCGTTGGTCTAGCACGGTGCTGTGAGCTTCTGCAACTCTCTGAAGTCTCTCTTTGAAGCTTTCAGTTGCTGACCGATATGTGTCAGCCGGGTTTCTCACTCTCTCTTTTAGTCTATCCATCAATCGCTCTCTTCTCTTTGTCTTTCTCCATTTTTGTATCCTCATTTCTTTGGTAGCCCCTTTTTTTCCACTCTACCTCTCCCTCTTTCTCCAGCCTCTCTCTTTCTATGACTCTGCTCTCTATCCAAGGGCAACAGAATAGTTTCCCCAGTGTAAGCCTCCTAGACATACAACGTGCAACCGTTAACACGTGTAAGTGTTAAGGATCTGTCCCTCTCCTCAAGCCAACCCCATTAGCCATTGAGGCTATACAGTACATTATGAACAACAGTGTAGCCCTGGTGTGTCTGCCCTGCTACTCTGAAGTGAAACCTCTCGTGCGTGGAGGGTGAGTGAGTGCGCTGGCAGGGCTCCGCCTCCCCCTTCCCCCTCAAACCCTCCTCAGGCCGGGGGGCTCACTGACACATCAACGCCACAAGGTGAGCAGAGTAGCGGACGTAACCACCTCGCACGACTTGGTTAAGGAGAGAGAGAGCGGGAGAGCAAGAGAGGGAGAGCAAGAGAGAGGGAGGGAGAGCGAGAGAGAGAGAGAGGGAGGGAGAGCAAGAGAGAGAGGGAGGGAGAGAGAGAGAGAGGGAGAGAGAGAGAGAGGGAGAGGAGAGAGAGCGAGAGCGAGAGAGAGGGGGAGAGAAAGAGAGCGAGAGAGGGGGAGGGAGAGAAAGAGAGCGAGAGAAGGAGAGAGAGAGAGCGAGAGGGAGAGCAAGAGAGGGCGAGCGGGAGAGCAAGAGAGAGCAAGAGAGCGAGAGAGGGAGGGAGAGCGAGAGAGGGAGGGAGAGCGAGAGAGAGAGGGAGAGCGGGAGAGCAAGAGAGAGCGAGGGAGAGAGAGAGCGAGGGAGAGCGAGAGAGAGAATGAATGCGGGGGCATAGACACATTGACACAGAGAGAGAGGGTGACACTACTGCAACTCTTAGCCTCTTTCCTTGACTGAGAGTGCATTTGAGTTAACCGGACCACCACGTATGATGAAGGATCACTGCTCGCCTCTTCACACCTCCCCACCCGGACATCCCGGGACCCCCATACGGCATGGCCACACTGCCCTGGGACCCCCACCTCGCTCTGTGTCGGACATGGAGCCGCTGCGTCCTGAGTTTGTATCTGCTGTGTGTCTGTTGACAGACGAGTCATACCAGAAGCTGGCCATGGAGACGATGGAGGAGCTGGACTGGTGTCTTGACCAGCTGGAGACCATCCAGACCTACCGTTCCGTCAGCGACATGGCTTCCAACAAGGTAAAACTGAGCTGGACTGTTGTTTATATGACCATAACGCAACCACAACACAACACAACTATAACATAACCACAACATGACCGTAATGCAACAACAACACAAATGCAACACAACCAACACAACAGTATTGCAATTGCAACACTTCACCACTGTAATGTAACCACAACACAACTGCAACTCAACAAGACCATAATGCAACAACAACCACACAAACTTACCACAACCTGAAACGAACCACTTAAGTGCATTGAGACTATTGCTGTGATGATCTTTTGTTGTATGATCTGGTTAGTAGCTCGTCGGCATGATAGTACACAGAAACTAGATGTGGCTTGAACTCGATTGAGATAATATTGGACTTACGGTAAGGCTGCTTGGTGTCAGCACAAAAGCTCTGAGTCTTTACTGTGCAATATGAAGAATGCTTTGATTAACTTTGGGGTTGTTCCACGAAATGAGTCCCTTTTGCATCCCTTTGATATTTTTAGTAGAAATTGTGGACCAATATTGAATGTTAAAAACCTGTTGTATTAAATGAAGTGCCCTTTAGTATAGGCCACATGTACAATTCTATAAATCCGATTTTTATATGACCTCTGTGCACCTTCTGTGACTTCTAGGACTTCTTAACCTCAAAATTCCTCAAGTTTTCACCATCATTGTAAAGCCCTAGTTATTTTCTTGCTTTGACAAAGTAATTTCTGGAGATTGTTTATTTCAAGTGATTAGTGATTGATTTTAAGGAATAAAAAAAAAACTGAACCTCATTTTAAGGTAAACCCTGTTATGTGAACCGAACTCGTTTTAATATAGTAAAACTATTCCTTTTGATATATTATTTTTCTGAAGAAACATTGAACATCTAAATCATAGTACTGTAAAGCAGGCGAGCTGGTTCTATTATTTCTGGCCATTTTCTGGTGTTTTGTGGTGGAAAACTCAGCCGTTCAGGCATAACACGTCAACCCTGTTACTCATAGATAGACAGGCTAGAAATGTTTGAAACATTTTTATTTTGTTTGTGAAGATTGCATTCAAATGCCCCTCCCTGTTGCACACAAGCTTCCATTCCTCCTGTCACAATGGGATCCATGGCTGATTTAAGATTAAATCCATGGCTGATTTAAGATTAAATCCATGGCTGATTTAAGATTAAATCCATAGCTGATTTAAGATTAAATCCATGGCTGATTTAAGATGAAATCATCAACTTTATTTGGCACGTTTAATACACTTACTATAGTAATTGTTTATTTAACCTCTTGTGATGGGAAAATGTGTGTTTTCTTAAGTTGAACATGTGCTCTTTATGACAGAATGTTCAAATTAGGAGAAATAAAACATGTTTATTTCTCACCAAGTTACACTATCCGAAAAGGACTCACTTCGTGGAACGACCCATTGACGTACTTGCCAAGTGGTTAGCATCCTGCGGTTGTGTGTGTGTGTGTGAACGGCTACTGCTGTTTCATGGCTCTGCTGTAAAATGCACAAACAGTGGAGAGTTTGCATAGAGGACCATAGACTACTGTTCTCGTTAAATAAGACGCCTATCTGAATACCAATCTATCCATTTGTTGTCTTTTCTGTGTAAGACTGTGATATTAATGAATTATATACACAATACAAATAATAGTCACCATCGTGCCGGTCTTTTTGTCTGATGACGTCATCGTGTCTGGGATAGCTCATATTAGCCAGACATTATTCAATGGCTCATACAGTTTTCGGAAATCATGACCAAAACCTGACGTTTCTTGCTATAACTTTGGTTTTATAACGGTTTTAGATGAACTATTATGAAGTCAGTCTAATTTGACACTAGCGAACTAGGCTAGGCGGCAACATTGGTTAGCCTTATGGCACTTTAATAATGAATAATGATAATGAATTTGATTTATATAGCGATTTTGTAAAAATTAAATTAAATGTTCTCAACACTCTTAAGAGGAGAAACTCACCTCCACTCCTTTCTACAATTAGACTACTGTAAAATAATGTATAACTGCACAGCAAACTCAGAGTAGACCATATGGTGACCAAAATACGCTAAGGATTCAGCTTGGGAGGTCACCCTTCTCAGTTCCCCTGTCCTACACAGTGACATTACAGTGGAGTTGCAGTCAAAAGGAAGCGCCAACCCTAACCGTGTTGACCGGTGACCATGACATGCGTTTCCTGTCTCTCTTCCTGACCACCACACAGCCTCCTCTTCACCCTTTCCCGGGCCACCAGACTACAATGGCCCCTAAGGTCAAGGCCTCTCTTTATTGTTATCAACGTCACGGGGACTCAACACAATGAGTCCGGAGACCCTGAACACACGCAAGTATACATCATTCAGTACTCAGCGTTCAGACGGTACTGGAGCCATTGTTGACCATGAGTCATAGGCCTCTAAGATGGATGGTTGACGGTTAACCCAAGTCCAGTGTGTTGGGAATAGGACTGGGGAGTGGAGGCTAGAAGGTCACAGGTTCAAATCCCCAGTCAGATGACTCTTCTTGTGTAGTGGCGTGTGAGGCACGTGGCATTTATTGATCTATAATATTGAGAATGGTGCAAAATCCCCAAATGCTGCTCATGGCATGCTTTTGCACTTTGCGAAGTGGGAAATCTCATAGCATGAACCAGAGCTGGTTGGTCCTAACCCTGGTCCACTGAGTGTGGAGGCTTTTGTTTCAGACCAGCATAAGGAACCATGTGGAATGTCCCCATCGAATCCAATGTTTTCAGGGTGGAACTAATTTTGATTTATTTTTTTAACCTTTATTTAACTAGGCAAGTCAGTTAAGAACAAATTCTTATTTTCAATGACGGCCTAGGAACAGTGGGTTAACTGCCTTGTTCAGGGGCAGAATGACAGATTTGTACCTTGTCAGCTTGGGGATTCGAACTTGCAACCTTTTGGTTACTAGTCCAACACTCTAACCACTAGGCTACCCTGCCACCCCAAATTAACCCTATAATGGGTATTTCCCTGGGGGGAGGTTTCCACAGGTGTATCCCGGGCTTGGACCACACACACACACACACACACACACACCACACACACACACACACACACACACACACACACTGTCCTGTTAGGCCACTCCAAAGTTCCAATGACCTCAGAGGAGCGAGCTGCTCTAGCTGCTGTTCTAGTGCCACTGTCATTAAGTTCCTCACACGTCCATACTGACATTAGCTCCGGGCCTTAGACAAACACAGCCATCTGAATCCAGTTAGCGAGAGCGGCTTTACGGGCTAGCGTGCTAGCCTAGCATTGAGTGCTAGTAGGAAACTTTAACTCACGTGTGGTCATTACACTTTAAAGTGCTGCAGTCTTTAGACCAGAGTGACGGAATTATTGAAACAGATGTGGAAGTTTATGGGTCAGGGGCTTGAGGGAGGGTAATGCTTTTTAAATGACTGTTTGATAATAATACTGTTTGACTAGTAGTTGTACTAATGAGATGAGACTTTATTTTTCTATAGTTGCAGGTCCTTTAACTTTTTTATGCCTGCACAGAAATTGGCTTTGTGTCTACAAACTGCTTTTCAGACCACAAAGATTTATCCAAAATAACCTACAAATGTTTCTATTAAATGGTGGCCTTGATTTTTATATTTTCTTCCTAGACACAATTTCCCACAAGCCCTGCGGAAACATGTCTGTCTCAGGCTGCAGTCGTGTGTGTGTGTGTGTGTGTGTGTGTGTGTGTGTGTGTGTGTGTGTGTGTGTGTGTGGAAGTGGACGTGTTTAACTATACTTGTGGGGACCAGACAATTTGACCAACTTGGGACATTTTCTTAGTCCCCACAAGGTAAAATGCTAATTCTAGGGGGTTTAGGATTAAGGTTAGAATTAGGTTTAGGAACTAGGGATAGTTTTAGGGTTAGGAGCTAGGGTTATGTTTAAGGTTAGGTTTTTGGGTTAATGTTAGGGGTAGGGAAAATTGAATTTTGAATGAAACTGAATTCTGTGTCCCCATAAGGTTAGTTATACAACACTGTGTGTGTGTGTGTGTGGTGTGTGTGTGTGTGTGTGTGTGTGTGTGTGTGTGTGTGTGTGTGTGTGTGTGTGTGTGTGTGTGTGTGTGTGTGTGTGTGTGTGTGTGTGTGTGTGTGTGTGTGTGTGTGTGTGTGTGTGTGTCTGTGTGTGTGTCTGTGGCCACTACAGCTGTTTACCCTGCAAACAGTCCAAACTAGGACACAGGGACTGGCCCAGGTTCGAGTCATATTAGGCTTTGTCTGCTTGGGTCAGAATTGCACTATGCTAACGTTGCAATCGGCTGTATCTCTTTGCTTTAAATCAACCAAGGCCAAACCTTCAATCTAGTTTCATTGTGCCAAAATCTGCTCAAGGAACTCGACCCCCACTGCTTTATCTTTTATTTAACCAGGGACGTCACATTGTGATTTAAATACATGTTTCAAGTGAGCCCTGGGTGGTGCCTTGCGAAATAGACACAAATGTAATCTTTTATCTTTCACTTTCCTCCCCAATAGTTTACGGTACAAGTGCGTCAGTGTGATTGCCTAGTATTTTGTAATGAGGGACTTTGCCTGCATTACAGGTCAGTGCCAGGGGCATTGTCAGGAGGCTCTTACCAGTAAATTACCAAAGTAAATTTTGTCAGAAGGAGGAAGCTGGTGGGGAAGGAAGGGAGGGTGGCGACAGGCACGGAGCTACATTATGATAGAGGAGGAGTTGTTTAGCTTAGTCTCTGTGTGGGCCAGTCAACCAGTCAGCCAATCAGTCATGTTTTATTGTTTTATGTTTCCTGACTGTTGCCAGAAGAGAGTAGACTTGAATACAGAGGAAGCAGACCCAGAGAGCGAGAGAAACAGTGACACGCTAACATATTTGAGAGAAGTTTTAACACAAGTTTTGGAAAATTTATATTGTACTTTGCATTGCCTTTGCAATAATGGGACTATGCTGCTCTGAGACGAACAAGAAAACGTTTGGGATGCTTACAAGTTGGAAACAGGTGAGTTTGTACACTACTTGTTTTGCTAGAGTGAGTATCTACTCTCTTGTCTAAGGGAAATGGCTTTACTTAAAAACATTTGTTTTTATCTGAATGTAGGGACTTAGTCTGGTTGTATGGGTTTGGATCATACACTTGCTCTGGCATTGTAATGTATTTACAAAAACTTTCACTTCGCTTTAACCTTTTACTGCATTGGGCTAAATCAGGGTCACAGAGTGATTCTGGGTAGTCTAAAACAAATCTACTTTGAAACAAAACTATACACCTCACACACATGGTTATGGGCTTAAAAAGAAGAAGACACTTGTACCATGTCAGATATAGAGTTGAAATGTACCACATTTTGAGTTTACATCCCAATATTACACTTTTATATACATCACAGAAGACTGAGATAACAAAACTGTTTGCCATAGAAACACTGGATTTTCATCGGGTTTTTAAAAATAATCTTTATTAATGATGAAATTATGAAAAATATTAATAACATTCCACCAGTGAGGCCAAAGAGGGCACTTTTGGTCATTGACTGCAGGAAAGGGCGGTCTTTTGAATTCCATTCAAAGTACAGTAGCATTCATGGATAATATTGTAATATATAGCATAATAACTCATCATAACTCTATTATTTACCTAATAACCTCACAGTGGTTTAGTATTATGCTGTATGTCCAGGAATTTAGCTTCTGCATTTCCGATGTTGTGTCTATTTTAGAGATTAGGGTCATTCAGACAATGTTTGAGTTGTTCAGATTAGGGTCAGTAGGAACATAATCTGATATGTTGTTTCAGATTTGAAAAAACGAGTTCACCAGTTAATGATAATAATACAGTGTAATAATGTATTGGATTTTTCTATAGGGCTTTTGCATGCGCTCAAAACGCTTTAGCCTACAATATAAGGGGGAACCTCACCTCCTCTATCCATGTGTATTCATGCACACAATATAATTTATGGTTAGTGGGTCGGATAGTGGCTATCTGAATACAGAACGCAGTGACATTATGCAACAAGGAGCCTGTTGAAAGCGCCTTTGACATCTTTCATAGCCTGCGGTGACGCTCATCTTATCACTACCTACTTTGAATATGTTCAACATTGTGAACACTTAACGCTTCAATACTCACACAAATGTGCACTCGCTTTCGGAAAGCACCAAATGACAACCTGTTGTCACAAGTGTGTTCCCCCAAGTCTGACGTAACTGTGTGAGTAACGGCGCGCGTTGAGTAATGTGTCCTACCCGAACACACTCATGTTTCTGTCATCCTACATTAACGCATGGTTTACGGATGTTGTATGACTATCATATTGTGCTGGCGTATGCTAGCCTACTGAACGTCGGTATGACTACCATATGGTGCTGGCATAGCTCGGTATGACTAGCGGGGAAACACAGAAGACAGTCTATGACTCATATGAGTCAATTTACAGAGGTCACGATTCAGTACCTTTACACCTTCACTAAGAATATATTACAAATACGCTTGAACAGAATATCCGTATTGGATTTGGACATTTCCAGTTCGGGAAGTTTTATGTTTTTTTTTGGGTGGGGGGACTTCTAAGACTGTCTCTAGCAGTTGGGTTTGTAGAGTTGAGTGCAGCCAAAGCTTTGAAAGACGGACGGCTTCTTTCTTCTTGCACTTTCAAAGTTGTGTTCAGGTTGCAGTCAATGGGAAATAACAGACCGGTCTGCCATATGACAGCCATTCACTGCTAGAGAGGGTGCGATTTAATGGTTCACTGAAAAAGCACCTGTTTGAAACCAGTTTTGGCTAGAAACGACAAAACAAATCCAAGTGATTCTGTAAATTAGCTGCAGGATATTTGATTGGCTATTTCTCAGATTACCATATTACAACGCATATATTTTTATATTTGGATCAAGATAAAAATTGACAAGTAAAGTCGCAAAAATAGATGAATAGGATACCTTTGATTTCATGCATCAGTTTTCAAGAGTGGGCAGTAGATGTCTGAGTTATATTAATGATTTTTGCTAAATTAAATGAAAATCTTGTAAAATATAAAACAAGTAAAATATTAATTTAGTGAAAAAGGAAAAGCAAGCCCATTTGAAATTATGTAGTGCCATTGAAATAACCTTCAAATACTGCCCCATTGCGATAAGACACACAGAGGCAGCATCATTGAGATAAGACACACAGGGGCAGCATCATTGAGATAAGACACATATGTATACAGACACAGAGATTGGAGGAGAGACCTACGTGACAGCGTCTATGCAGTACACGTGACTCTATTGCCATGGCGTGATCTGCGTGTTGATGTCTGCAGTGGTTTGTGTTGATGTGCGTGTTGCTGACAGGGACAGAGGGAGAGAGAGGGGGCTGAGGGAGAGAGAAAGAGGAGAGCGAGAGGGGGGCGACATCTGGCATTGGTAAGCTGAGAGAGAGAGAGAGAGAGAGAGAGAGAGAGAGAGAGAGAGATCCTCCACTGGCCTATCAGCCAGCCAGTTCTAGCCAGTCACCGGGGATCCCTAGCCACCGATGGAACCCCCTTCCCCCTCTTTCTTCCCTCGTTCAAGCCACTTAGCCTCTCTGCCTCTCCTTTTAGTCTCTCATCGGATGGATGGATATAGCACTGGAATCCCCTCCACAACCCGCCTCCGTTGGCTACCTCTGGGATGGATAGAGATATGATAGCAATGCAATAGGACTGGGATCTCCTCTTTGAGAACCATTTGTCTTCCATTGGCTGTATAGAGATAGATAGAGATACCGTGGTTAAAGGGAGGCACCTACAGTACCTAAGAGATAGCTACGTAGGTAGAAACTACAAGCTTCCTACCTACTGACCTACTTATATACTGCTGTTCAGGGGAATACCGTCTACTGCTGTAGGAAATACAGTCGCTATCAAACTAGCTGCTGTGACTAGAGAAGATATCACTGGGAGATTCCAGAAATGAGGAAGAGCGCTCGGCGGGGGTCTAGGTGCTGGTCTTGGTGGGGGTTATCGTTGATCTGTCATCTGTGACTCTGTGAAGAACCACCAAAGAGGCTAAAAGACCAAGATAGAAGAGATGGAGACATGGCTTTTGGTTGTTGAGGAAAGGAAGTCTTGGTTTTGCCTATTCAGACAGGGCTCCTGCTGAGGACAGCCAGGGGTGACAGCTGTAGAACAGCTACAGGATATACAGCTACAGTGCAGCACCATGCCTGAAGCTAACACCATGCTCTGTGTCTCCTGGGGGTACATCAAGGTGTGTGGGGGACTGGGGGTAAATGTGTGTTCGTGGGGAGAGACAGGTTGTTTTGTGTATATTGTAGCACGTTCTAGTATTTACAGGTTGTTTTGTGTATATTGTAGCACGTTCTAGTATTTATTTGAATATTGCATCAGATTGATTGGGCACTACAGCTCATGATCTCAACTGAATCCATCTCACAACATAGATGTTATGCATTAGCTTCTAAACAGAATAAGATGTGTGTGCGGGTAAATGTTTGGTTGAAAAGCTACTGCAGACATTTGGTTGATTCTGACCCTATGCTGTACATATTTATCCAGAAATCCAGAAATCTTTTGATTTGTTTACTAAATATCTCAAAACAGGACACTCAAATAGCCTATACTGTATAAAGATACGCAAACTCCTTATATGGTATCAAACAGACAAGCCTATTCCCTTGAGCTCCAACACTCCACATTAGTGGTGTGCGGGTCAGCTGTTTGTTCGCCTGCACCCGCCCACAATTGCTAATAACCCATCCGCAATCGCTAAAAACCCATCCGCAATCACCCGACTATGTGATAAAGGGGAAATCTGAGGACTGCATCCGACCCTAATCCGCAAATATACAGTAGCAAATGCCCTGTAGGCTACAGACCGAGACGGAGGAACCATTTTTTTGACAGAAGTTGTGGGAATTTATTTTGTTGCCTAATTTAGATATGTTTCTGCTGATAATTTCCAACATTTTGGTAAGCTATTTGTTAGTCAACTTGCCTATAATTAGATACATGCAGCTTCTCTTCTGTCATTATATGTTGCCCAAGAAGACTAAATTAACCCTTGCTCACCAGAATGTCAGAAATGAATGCTTCAATCTAGTTGACATAGGTAAAAGTTCTCTCTGTCATCTCTGCTTCTTTCGCGGAGGAAGGAGGAAAGAAGTTTAGGGACTGGGGAGAAAGTGCAATAGGCCTGTAAGGAAAGAAAAAGCTGTGAAAACAACCCAACATGTTTATAATAAGATTTCAGTTCAGCTTATATTCATATTTTATGTGGCTGAAATACTATCAGCTTTTATGATGTTGATAAAGGTAGCACTGCTACAAGAATTCCCTAGGTGCGCATTCACATTCTCTCAAGATGCTGAAAGAAAGAATAATTATTTGGTTCCTGAGTCAAAATATACATTTGGTGTATCATTTTACTGCGAGAAATGCTTAATTCTGCAGGAGTTAATATTAAGACTGTGAGAAGTTATAGACCTACAGTCAGTTTCCAGATTTCAGTTTCCATTTAACCCATCTGAACAGTAAGCTTCAGTTTTTCTCTTGTCGTGCCATAGGCCTATTTGAAATCCTGTCATGTGAATGTGGAATTTGTATAGCGCCTCACAATCAACACACATAGCATAATCACTGCTGTCTTCCTCTTTTAGCATTTCACCAAATCTTTCCCCAAAATTACTTTTCTGGCCCTCCTTTATCTTTATTTTCAACTCTCCATTTCACAGCTTTTGTCTTAGTGAATAGACAAACTTTTTCGGACTGTTTCCAAAAGGGTTTGGCGATTGGCGTGTAGGCTATTTAGCGCGTGTAATGTTAGGCCCTAAAGCTTAGGTGTACGCGCTAATGCCAGATAGCCTACAAATTATGAGAAAAAAACTCAATGTAGCCTATAGATATAAATTGCACAAGAATTATACATTTATCGATTTTTTTTTTAAATGTATTGTTTCCACCCGCCCTTCATCCACACAATATTTCATGACCCTAAACCCACCTGCACCGCGGGGGAATGTGGTTTGAGTCAACCCGCTCATCACCACTTAACGTCAACGGAAAGTCCCTGGAAACAAGTTATACCACTACCCCAGGGAAGCAATTTCCTGTTGGTCTCCATGCAGTATATCTAGTAAGGTGTTGTGTAATTTTGTATTTCCCCAGTTCAATGTCTTGTTGGTCTCCATGCAGTACATCTAACACAGTGTACCTAACAGAGTGTACCTAACACAGTGTATCTAACACAGTGTTGTGTTATTTTCTGTTACTGCAATTCAACACAAAACCGTTTATATGCTTCCCACTGCTAAATGGCAACAGGAAATGGCTGACCTGAGGTAAACAATTTTATCCAAAGTAACTTAGTACGTTCTACATATGGGTGGTCCCTGGGAATCAAACCCATTATCCTGGCATCGCAAGCACCATGCTTTACCAAGTGAGCTAAAGTGTCTAATGGCGACCTAACATGGTGTTGTGTCATTTTGTGTCTCCCCAGTTCAAGAGGATGTTGAACCGGGAGCTGACCCACCTGTCAGAGATGAGTCGCTCCGGCAACCAGGTGTCAGAGTTCATCTCCAACACTTTCCTTGGTAAGTCAAGTCAGAACACGCCTTCACGCAAAACACGTATTGCCTCTCGCTGTGCTAATGGACTATACCTTTGCCTGAATGGTGATGTTTTAGCTATTATTGGTTTTTACACAAAGATAAACAAATCTTAATAATATAGTAATCATAAATGATTAAGCAGGAGGAGAAAATAGGTTGAAGGGTCAGAGAGAATGAGACGCTGCGCGGAGTGGGGTACCAAAGTGGAGTTGCGATAGTTTCAAACCAGTCTCATCTGGTCTGCTGGAGTGCTCCCTCTGTCTCGCTGAAGAGGGAGAGAGAGAAAAGGAAAGGTGATTCTACTCTTCCCTGGGACTCCGTCGTTCTGCAGAGCGAGGGAGAGAAAACGAAAGAGGGCGTTTGTTACCTGTATATGGTGTTGCCTCATCTCTAAAATATATATATATATAAAAAACAGTGACACATTCCATGGCTCCCTGACAATTAGCCAGCTCACACCACCTTCTCCGCCAGCACGGAGAAAACTGCTACTCTGAGAAAACTGCGCAGTGCACCGACTCGTAAACAAGCCTCCATCTTTCTCTTCACGGATGAAAAAGCAGAGGGAGATGGTAGAAGGGAGGAAAGCAGGAAGAGAAGGAGGGATATTGATCAGATATAAAGAGACAGTTACGTTAAGGTTGAGGGAATAAAGCGAAGCGGGGTGGAGAAATGAGGGAGGAAGTGAGAGAGAATGGATAGTGATTTAAGGTTCGTGTTCTGCATTGCGGCTAGTAGCTGTCAGGTCGAGGCAAATCATCTTCCTACGCCTCATAGAGAACAGAGCTGAGGCAGTGTGCGAAAAAAAAACACACGGTTAGCCGCCAGATACACACGGTCAGCGGCACACACCCCGTGACACTAACATGTAGCGCCTCGAGAGAGGACGCTTCGGCTCCACTGCAACAAGCCATCCTCCCAAACACTTCTCCTTAATCCAACAAAGCAGCAGCCAACGTTGCTGTGCGTTGTTATGGTTTGGGCAACAAGCTTTTATTGATCTGCAAACACTTAATCTCTCCACTGAGAATTGATGCCTCGTTGAATATTATGGAATTTCTCTCTTTCTACGAATAAATCCTAAATGTTATACCATTGTTTTTCAATCGCATGTTTTTTTGCAATGTATTTCTTTTTTTTTAACATGTTATTTCTATGTCTTTATGTGTTCCCTCTACATTGAATATTGAAATAGTTTATTATGCTCAATGTCATTTGGCTCTTTCCTGGTGGATTTTAACTGGAGAAGACGGAAGAGAACAAGAGAAGGGCTTGATTGAGAGAGTAGTTGAATGACTGTCAGTAGATAGGAAGACTGAGTGGTCTAGTCAGAGAACCAGTTCAGACCAGTTACTCATATACACTGACTAAATGATTGTCCACTCAAGTCAATATAGCCTCTTCTCCCAATGCGGTGTAATTACCATTTTACCATGTAAATGAATGTTATGTGCTGTAAAAGAAAACTGAGTAGTGTCAAAATGTACATTCTGTATGTATTGCTTTGTGATTTGAAATGACCACACTCAGTGTTTTCATTCTATGGTGCAGTAGTTGAACCATTTTTTCTTTTCTCTCTCTCCATCCCACTCTCCATCCCTCTCTCCCTCCAGACAAGCAGAATGAGTTGGAGTTGCCGTGCCCTATGGCCAAGACCAGGGAGAGGAAGAAGAGAACCCACCACCAGACCCAGCAGGGGGGTCAGACTCAGGGTCAAGGGACGATGACCCATATCAGTGGTGTCAGGAAGGTCAGCCAAACCCCCGGGCTCCAAGGCTGCAGCGTCAGCCGCTTCGGGGTCAAAACAGACCAGGAGGACCTGCTGTCTAAGGTACTGGGGAAGTCTATACTTTATAGGGGTATACTACAAAGCCAGCAAACTTTGATAAACAACCAGAAATAACAAATGTTTAGCTAAATATGTTTTTGGTTGTTGAGTCAACTATAGACCATGCCCATTTAAAGCTTATCTTATAAAAAAAAAAATATATAAAAGTAATTTTTCTGTACATTTAGGCAAGTTAGCTGGCTAACTCATTGATCCTGCTTTGTGGTATACCCCTCAGGGGTTGGGGTAAATTCAGGTTTAAGACAGGGCGACAGGTAGCTTAGCGGTTAAGAGCGTTGGGCCAGTAACCGAAAGGTTGCTGGTTTGAATCCCAGAGCTGACTAGGTGCGAAATCTGCCGATGTGCCCTTGAGCAAGGCACGTACCCCTGATTGCTCCTGTTAGTAGCTCTGGATAAGAAAGTCTGCTAAATGACTAAAATATAAATGTAAGGAAGACAAACCCATAATGTAGGCTAATGACGACGTATCACCTAGTGACAAACACATTTTTATGATGAGCTTATTTGTTTTGATCAATGTGAAAAACTGGTAACGGACAACATTATAAAGTAGATGTCCCCAAACCAAAGGCGCACATATTCTGCACAAGGACACCGATGGAAGCGTCTAACAAACGGCACTTTCTGATTGTTGAATTTAAATTCCAATCCAAATATCTGGATATTTAATTTGTCTTCCTGATTACAACGCATTGTGACTGCACCTTCCAGCCATCTGTCTGCAAGAGCATACCCTGACAATGTCTCTCTCTTTCTCAGGACCTTGAGGACATCAACAAGTGGGGTCTGAACATCTTCAGGGTGGCCGAGCACTCCCACAACCGCCCGCTCACATGCACCATGTACACCATCTTCCAGGTCAGTGCTCTTCCTCCTCTTCCTCATTCTCATCTTCCTCCTCTTTCATTCCTGTCAGATTGCTGTGTTTTCTCTGACTGAGGTGCCTTGCAGACACACACACACACACACACACACACACACACACACACACACACACACACACACACACACAGGGTGAGTCACCAGCGCACAGCCTAAAGTACTGCACATCAGAACTCGTGTGTTCTCAATAATGTGTCCTCATCTTCTGGGTCAGTAGCTGAAGGATTACTTATGCTACTGTAGTAGAAACTAGTCTAGGAACTAATATAGTCATATGGATAAGTGGACATTAACACGCAGTGCCAGCCAAGTCAAGCAATTCATTTTTCTTAGCAGTTTTTGCATTGTGATTGCATTTTTTTGGACGGAGTCATTGCAATTTAAACAGACAAATTCAATGGTAAAAACCAAAGTCATTTTAATTGGAAGTAAATTTAAAAGGATCATCAGAGAGTGTTTATGGGTTGTTGTGTTACATACAGTATGACAGGTAAATGGGTTCCATTTCTCCTTTAGTTAATGAGTGGCGGTGTGGTGTCTTGTGTTTGTGTGTGTCCCGTGCAGGAGCCGAGACCCGATGAAGACGTTGTTGGTTACATTATTTCCATCAAGCTAACGGCATTGTGATTCTTTGTGTGTCCCGTGCAGGAGCGAGACTTGATGAAGACGTTCAAGATCCCTGCGGACACATTCGTGACCTTCATGTTGACCCTGGAAGCGCACTACCACTCAGACGTAGAATACCACAACAGCCTCCACGCTGCAGACGTGGCCCAGTCCACACACATCCTGCTCGCCACACCCGCTCTGGACGTAAGTGATCTGACCCAGCTGGACTTAATATGCACCGCTTTGTCTTCTTGATTCGTGTTGAATATTCTGAGGAGTGACTAACAACACTGTCACATAGCAAACCCCTAAGTCAGGGCTCTCCAACCATGTTCCTGGAGAGCTACCCTCCTGTAGGTTTTCGCTTCAACCCTAGTTGTAACCTGATTCGGCTTATCAACCAGCTAATTATTCAAATCAGGTGTGCTAGTTTAGGTTTGGAGCGACAACCTACAGGACGGTAGCTCTCCAGGAACAGGGTTGGAGAGCCCTGTCCCAAGTAATTATAAATCATGTATACCAGCAAGTGTTATCAATAAACACACATGAACAATGTCACACCACTCCACCTAAATATGTGACCGCCACTCCACCTCGTTATGTCAGAATGAGTCATTACCAGCTGAATGTGTGTTACTGTGTCTTGTCAAGCAGGATTTTTACTGCAGTGAAACCTTCACTCTCAATGTTGAAAACTCATCAAATCTCTCCTGTCCGATCACAGGCCGTCTTCACAGATCTGGAGATCTTGGCGGCCATCTTTGCGGCAGCCATCCATGACGTGGACCATCCTGGGGTCACCAACCAGTTCCTCATTAACACTAGTGAGTACTTTCTCCATCAAAATCTTAACAACAGCACCCAATTCATAATCTCTGCTGCTTTCGTACACTTTATCTTATCGTTTATAATTTCATGGCATATTTGAAGATACAAGTCAAATATTCAAGTTTGAAATGCATCGTCACAAAAACCACGTAAGAAAATGTTTTTGACATTTTGCTTCTAATCAGTCCGTCTCTCTGTCACTCTCTGTCTGTCCAGACTCAGAGCTGGCCCTGATGTACAACGACGAGTCTGTCCTGGAGAACCACCACCTGGCCGTGGGCTTCAAGCTGCTGCAGGAGGACAATTGTGACATCTTTCAGAACCTGACCAAAAAACAACGCCAGTCCCTCAGGAGAATGGTCATAGACATGGTGAGAGAACGCCCCGGTTCTGATCAAAGACATTTGTTTCTGATGTCCCATTCGTATGAGTCTCCGACCGTGGGTCGGTCCGTTGGTCCGTCCGACGGTCCATCTTTCTATCCCTGTCTCAATTCTCAATTCCGTATACTATATATTTTACTATACTATATCCTATATTACTGAAGCATAAACATGTCTAAATCACTAACAACGATCTCGCTCGCTCTCTGTCTCCCTCCAGGTACTGGCCACCGACATGTCCAAACACATGAGCCTACTGGCTGACCTGAAGACCATGGTGGAGACCAAGAAGGTGACCAGCTCTGGAGTGCTGCTGCTGGACAACTACACAGACAAAATACAGGTAGGAGCTCACACTCGTATGCACAAGAACGCATGCAGTAAACACACACACACACACACACACACACACACACACACACACAAGCACATAGGCACGCATACAGGTGCACATACAGGCATGTAGGTACATGCACGCACACACACACACAAACTCACACAATCCTCTCTCCGTCCCATCTCTTCCAGGTGATGCGTAACATGGTTCATTGCGCAGACCTGAGCAATCCGACCAAGTCCCTGGACCTGTACCGCCAGTGGACCGACCGCATCATGAACGAGTTCTCCCACCAGGGAGACCGGGAGAGGGAGAGAGGCATCGAGATCAGCCCCATGTGTGATAAGCATACGGCTTCAGTGGAGAAGAGCCAGGTAGGTTACTAATACATGTACACATATACAGGTATGTCCGCATACTGTTTGCATACACACGCTCTCTCAACCCTCTCCACTGCTGTTAATACAGTATTCGTACACGCTATTCTATCCTGAAATCTTACACCCTCTCTCTTCTCCCTCTCTCCAGGTGAGCTTCATAGACTACATCGTCCACCCTCTGTGGGAGACGTGGGCTGACCTGGTGCACCCTGACGCCCAGGATATCCTGGATACCCTGGAAGACAACAGGAACTGGTACCAGAGCATGATCCCCCAGAGCCCCTCTCCCCCCTTCTGCACCGGAGACGGAGAGGGGGAGGGGGAGGGCGGAGAAGGAGGTCACAAGTTCCAGTTTGAGCTGACGCTAGATGACGGACAGGATGAGGATGGACAGGATGAGGATGGACAGATAGGAAGGGAGGAGGGCGAGAGGGGGACAGAAGGGGGACGGTCGCCAATGGACCAGGGTGGAGTAGAGATGGAGATACGTGGGGCTTCCCCCACATAACAAGCCTTGACCATGATCTTTATAAAAGCACCAGTTTTAGGCTGTGTTTGGCATCTTGTTTTATTGCAGTGGAGGAATCCTGCAATCTGGCTCTTTGGAGCTGCTCTGCTTGTGCGCGAGGGCCTGACTGACTTAGGGCCCCTGCAGAAGAGGGTGGGGGACCCCAACACTTGTTTTGGGAACCCTCAGAAAGAAGATTATGATGAGTTTAAGAGAGTGATGCCTTGAAGGAGTGCTATTGAACTGCTGTGTGGCAGAAGTACCATATCTTGGTCCTTAGCCAGATACTACAATCTTTGCTCTGACAAGTAAAATGAAGCTAATTTACACTAAGAGACTATGGTGTTCAATTGGGACAAGATGAGAGACACTTGCACTTCAGAACGATTGTTGTTTTTCGTGACTATTTTCGGGTATATGTTTTGTTTTGTAACGGGATTGGATGGGATGTTGCCAGCTAGCGTTCAAAATTCAAGCTAGTGGTCCACAGGTATTTGTAACACAGAAGGTCTACCCATTTGTAACAGGTGTCTAAAGACTTTTGTGTGCCTTTTTTTATGACAGTGTCTTTTGTATGTCATTTTATAATTTATTTAACAGTTTTAAGTCGTTATTATAAAATGTTTGTTTTCTACACACAACTAATCTATTTGTCTCTCGAATGAGAGGAAAATACTTCCGGTCTTCCTTATGTCTTCTCAGCAATAGTGTATTCCCAATTGTGCTTTGTGGACTTTCCAAAATCGTTGGACTTCCCAGCACAAGTTGCACTTTTTTTTTGCAAGGGTTGAGAGCTAGAACAGTGTTTAAACTAAAGAGTCAGGTTATTCTTTCAACACCCAACTCATAGCACTATACGCTCAATGTTATACGTTATCTCACAAATCTCAAGTCAATATTAACAAATGCCACATAAGTTCTATATTCACAGCAAAGCTGTTGCGAACCTGCTACTTATTATTTGACGTATTTGCCTACCATAAAGCAATGATCTCCATCATTCAAATTTTCCCAGTGGGAAAAACCAATGAAAGTCACTGTAAACTGTACTAACCAATAAGCTCCAAAGATGACCTGATAAAAAGCACTTTAACAGCCAGACGGAACTTAGTCCAACAGAGGTGTTGTGCCACATCTGATTAGCACTTAATTAAATATCTTAATATTCTTTCGCAAAAAAATCGAATTAATACCGAGTATCTCCCTTCCAAGAATGGAAGTCCAGTAAATGTGATCTCCTAATCTAATTCATGCACAGTATTAAAGACAATTAAGGCCAATCAAATAAACCATTGAGTGGTTTCTTTCCAAAGAGAAAGAGAAAAATCCCACGTCACATGATATTTTGAAGCCCTAGACTAGCCTTGTGACTGTCAACCAATGTCAAAAAAACAAACCTCCGTACAACAATATTTGACATCAGCCGATGTTATACTTTGGGTTGCCAGGTCCCTCTTGAGGGTGACCACCGCCAACAACACATCTCGAGGTTTGGCAGAAATCACAGAGCAACAAACACAATGAAACTAAACCAAAAACAAATAGCATCTTTTTAAAAGTTGATTCAATGTTAATTTAATGTCACCTAAAAGGTCCCCTGTAGGAAGTGGAGATACTGAAGTGAAATGTTTAAAAAAAAAAAAAAAAACAATCCATGATTTCTGTCCAGCACTTTGACGAGCTGGACAGCTCAGCACCTAGTTGCTCTTCTGTCAACAATACATCTAAATGGTACTGCCATGGAAGCTGCAACACTCAGCTTCTACACTGTGGGGAGATCAGCGTAACATCACTAGATGACAATACTTCCCTTGTGTGTGTGTGTGTGTGTGTGTGTGTGTGTGTGTGTGTTTACGAGGATAACTTAGCCGCACAATCTCCTCGTCCTTACACCTAGTCCTATGTCGATCCATGAACTGTTTGAAACAGTGTATTTATGACTTTGATCTGTAAATAGAATCATATTCACAAAAAGTATGTTTGATATAATTTATATGCACTACCGTTACCTGTCAAAACGAGTGAAATATTTGTTAGAATGTGTAATACTCAAGTTTTTGAAGATTTCCACAGAACATTCTTAAACATCTGTGTTACTTGGCAGAAAACTGAGGTGGTTGGCAGAAACTGAATTCCTCGGTTTCTATTGTTTTCCTGTTGTTATCTGGAGCCATATGAAGGCTGCATTGAACCTATATGATGTATGGTGACGGGTCATTGTACAGCTAGCTGTATGTTTATTGAAATATTACATTGTTTTAAGATGTACCGATATTTCCCACGTGTTTCTCAGAAGTCTCACACAATGCATGGTAAGGTATTTGTATATTGTGTTCAACAAATCTTTTTTATGAAATTATTAAAATGAGCATGAATTTACTCTATGCATTGTTTCATGTCTTACCTTTCTGTAATTCTAGTGTCATATAGGTTGTCAGTCCACTTTAGTTTTAAAGGAACAACATGCAGTAAATTCAAATGAAGTATACTGTGGTAATAGCCTCTAGTCCAGCCTTTTTCAAACCTCTCCTCAGGGAACCCCAAACTTTTCACAATGTTGTTGTAGCCCTGAACTAGCACACCTGATTCAAGTAGTCAAGGGCTTGATGATTAGTTGATAAGTTGAATCAGGTGTGATAGTTCTGGAACAGTTCAAATACATAGAACGTCTAGGGGTCCCCGAGGAGAGGTTTGAAAAAGGCTGCTCTAGTCTACTCAAAAGCCTCTGGTTGCATTCCAATACTATCACAATGTATCCTTCCTTCCTCCCATCCTTGACGTAATCACTGATCTGACATGATTTGATGGGTGAAAGCAACATAGGCCGATAGAAACCTTCCTTTCACCTACTATGAAATCATTTGGTGGCAGCAGTGGGCTCCAGACCTGCAATCATTTGGTGGCAGTGGTAGGATCCATGCAGGTGTAAGAATATTTCAAAGAGAAATACACAACGCAGAGGACGAGAGGTCAATAGAGTACTAACGATTAATGATCAGGATTAACAGGATTAATGATCAATAGGTCAGAGACCGGGACTCATAGCTACATGGCAAGTTCTCATTGGTCCAAATTGTTTATACGTTGAGCCTGAAACATGATACTTGTTATTTGGACATTGGCCCAGTTTTATTGCAAGGAATTCTAATTGGTCAACCACAGGCAAGGGTTGGGTTATAAAACCACATCCTGTCCCTTTCTTCTTTGGGGAGAATCACTGAGGAGAAAGTCACTGATGACGGGTGAATGAACCATCTACTTCCCAGCATAACGTCCATGATTTGTCCTCTCTGAATAAACCTATTTTTCTCCCCCTGATTTGCTTTGGGGTCTGTGTTATTGAAGAGTAACATCAACTGCTAACCCTGTGTCATCCTGTCAGGACAGGACGGGGCATCGCAATGGCTGCAGGAGGGGATTTGATGAGATTCACCAGCTATTTCACGACCTTGGGCAGTCTGCGGATGTCCAGGAGGAATGGCTGGAATGAGAGGCCCAGTGGCAGGAGCAGAGTAACAATACCAAGGATGGGGGTCAATTAGGGTATCCTTTTCTGTTTATTGAGAAGTCATTGACCATAAATGCCCTTTTCAATTATTGAATTGGACATTCAGATTACCCTCTGAGTTGACTGGCTTTTATTTGAATTGACCCCATCCCTTGAGCACTACGCCTCACCAGTGGTGTGATTATCTCATCTAAGTTAGCAAGGAAGGAGGAAGGATACATATTTGACACGGCTTCTCTCTCTCCACTGTGATGTTGTTGACTTTGCTGTAACAGACTGCTGCTGCACACAGGGGCAAAAATGTAAACAGGAAATGCAGCGATAGCGATGCTATCCGCTAGGCCCAGTGGGTGCTGACCACTCTCCCATGACCGACAGACCCAGTGTCACAGCCCAGTGAGGTAGAGAAAGGGATTAGGCATACGTGGTAAAGAACTCGAGGGCATACACTGAACAGTTTACCATTTTCATGTTGCCACTATCACTTCTATTATCAATACCGTAGTGCGACAACTTCCTCTACTGTTCCTGTACATTTCTTGCCTTTTTATTCAGTCATAATTGTATGTATACCCTGCTTGTCACTATCACTTCTACAATAACTATTCCTATGTACTGTAGCCATAGTACCAACTCCTCGATTCTACTACAATTGTGATATCAATAACCAATATTACAGGTACTGTAGTAGTAATATCTAAATAGAAAAGGTATATTCAGTCTAGTCTGTTTTCCCTATCTCAGCAGGATGTATGAGCTGCATCTTAAGACGATAGGAGGAAACCCGAACCCTTTTCCTCTTTCCTGCAGATTAAGAGAAACCTGACTGTTTACCGTACACATGGTCACCAAAGGCCAGCTTTTTCCATGGTGGTCTGTTGCCGGGGTCCGTGTTGCCTTGACGACAGGAGGCAAAGTTTGTTTTAAAACTCCCGACAGAGGTATTGTGGTGTGTGGGTGACTGACGTCAATGGAGCTAGGGATGGGCCGCCCAACCCCAGTAGCCAGCACCCGTGGTAGGAGCATGTGGTGGTGAAGGCCCTTACATGCACGTGGAGCTAGGCCCCAGTCCTCGCTACCCAGGCTACTCCTTGCATGGTCCAGTGTGCCCTCTCAAAATAATGCTGACAGATCTTTTTCTAAATAATTATGATAAAACGTGGGCTTAAAATGGAAGTTTACTAATTCATTGAACATCTGTTTTGTTTTTTTAAACAAGACAAATCTGAGGGCGCACGTGCCCTTCCGCCCCCTATGGGCATGATGTCTCTGTGTGTGTGTGTCTGTGCACTTGTGCATGTGTGTTCTGCACGTGTGTGTACTTTACTCCTCTTTACTCTCAGCGATTACAGCTGTGAGTCTTTCTGGGTAAATCTCTAAGAGCTTTACACACCTGGATTGTACAATATTTGCACATTATTATTCAAGAAATTATTCAAGCTCTGTCAAGTTGGTTGTTGATCATTGCTAGACAGCCAAGTCTTGCCATAGATTTTCAAGCTGATTTAAGTCAAAACTGTAACTAGGCCACTCAGGAACACTCAATGTCGTGTTTGAGGTTATTTTCCTGCTGAAAAATGAATTTATCTCCAAGTGTCTGGTGGAAATAAGACTGAACCAGGTTTTCCTCTAGGATTTTGCCTGTGCTTAGCTCTATTCTGTTTATTTTTATCCTAAAAATCTCCCTATTCCTTGCCGATGACAAACATACCCATAAGATGATGCAAGACAAGCAATACTCATAACGTGATGCAACCACTACCATGCTTGAAAATATAAAGAGTGGTACTCAGTAATGTGTTGTGTGGGATTTGCACCAAACATAACGCTTTGCATTCGGGACACATTTTTTGCCATTTTACTTTAGTCCTTTTTGCAAACAGGATGCTTTTTTGTAATATTTGTATTCCGTATAGGGTTCCTTCTTTTTACTTTTAGGTTAGCATTGTGGAGTAACTACAATGTTGTTGATCCATCCTCAGTTTTCTCCTATCACATCCATTAAACTCTGTATCTGTTCAAAAGTCACCATTCGGCTCATGAAATCCCTGAGCGGGTTCTTTCCTCTCCGGCAACCGAGTTAGGACAAACGCCTGTATCTTTGTAATGACTGGGTGTATTGATGCACCATTCAAAGGGTAATTAATAACTTCACTATGCTCAAAGGGATATTCAATGTCTGCTTTTTATTTTTTATTTTACCCATCTACCAATTTGTGAGGCATTAGAAAACCTCCCTGGTCTTTGTGGTTGAATCTGTGTTTGAAATTCTTGCCTGAGGGACCTTTCAGATAATGAATTGTATGTGCGGGGTACAGAGATAAGGTAGTCATTAAAAAATCTTGTTAAATACTATTATTGCACACAGAGTGAGTCCATGCAACTTATTATATGACTTGTTAAGCAAAATTGTAATCCTGAATGTATTTAGGCTTACCATAACAAAGGGGTTGATACTTATTGACTCCAGACATTTCAGCTTATCATTTTTTAATAATTTGTACAAATTTCTAAAAACACAATTCCACTTTGACATTATGGGGTATTGTATGTAGGCCAGTGACACAAAATTCAAATTGAATCAATTTCAAATTCAGGCTGTAATGCAACAAATGTGGAAAATGTCAAGGGGTGTGAATACTTTCTGAAGGCACTGTACATACAATCAACAAAATGCAAGGTGTGTTTTGTTGCACCAGACAAAAAATGCTTAATTGAATGGCTTCAAAGAATAATCTGTTTGATGCCCGTACTAAAAAATGTATAGCTGCAATATAAACATTCTATCCATCAATCAATGGCTCAAAGCCAGGCTAGACTGATCTAATAGCAGCCTTTTGTGCAATGGCAGTGTGCAGTGTGCACTACTAGATAGTTGGTTGTGTCATTTCAGTACACTCATTCTCTAAGGTTATGGCACCAATTTGACATTTGTGGATTCCTAAGGGCTTCCTGTCCCCAATCGACAGAGAGTCAGGAAATAGAAGAGAACATCCCTATGGGGATGGAACAATACAGATGCTTGTGTTGCAAACACACAGACTCATGCACGTCTGTGCACACACACCACACTGTCATTCTGGGTTAGTGAGAGACAAGGAACATCACCTCTGGCTTAAAAGCTGATGTCGCGCGCACACACACACACACACCTCTCCCCCCCACACACACACACACACACACACACACACACACACACACACACACACACACACACACACACCACACACACACACACACACACACACCACACACACACACACACACACACACACACACACACACACGACACACACGACACACACACACAGAGACACAGACACAGACACAGAGAGAGAGAGAGAGAGAGAGACAGACAGATCCATGGCTGAAGTATCTGAACGGAGATGATTTGTGCCGGAGGTAGCCTATTTGTCCTTATAAACCATGGACAGACTAACTCAGGGAACACAGATAGACAAACACAGATTTTACAGAGTAAATATTGACCATTCTGAAGTGACAGTATTGACATTTATTATTTTATTTGTATAGCACCTACTGTACGTACATAGCACCTATCATGCATGCATGATTTTCACCTGGAGTTTTCTGCCTATTCAATATAGGGGCCGATTCCGACCTGAGTTAAGCGTGCGTAAATGGAACGTAATTCTCTTTTTATGCACCTTTCTCCCTATTCCTATTCTGACCTTGAACTTAAGCATGAGAATAGCATGATGAATAAGGTCGAGCAACCTGTCAATTCCAAGTGGAACATCTACTTTCTTTTTTCTGAAATAACACCATTCTCCATGCACTGTAATTTACAAATTGATAAGAGCTAGATAAATGAATAATCCGCTTGGAGAAGGGTATTGTAAATATAAATGAGAATTGTTTTATATCTTTATATCTAGCTATTTAGATATCTATCTAGCTATCTAGCTAACTACCCAAGCTATACATCTCTGTAGCCATACGCAAACAGTACAGTTTAGCGCCAAACCTACCAAGTTGATTTATGATTTCTAGAATGTTTTAATTATATGCCCAGACATTAATATGGAGTTGGTCCCCTCTTTGCTGCTAAAACAGCCCACTCTTCTGGGAAGGCTTTCCACTAAATGTTGGAACATTGCTGCGGGGACTTGCTTCCATTCAACCACAAGAGCATTAGTGAGGTCAGGCACTGATGTTGGGTGATTAGGCCTGGCTCGCAGTCAGCGTTCCAATTAATCCCAAAGGTGTTCGATGGGGTTGAGGTCAGGGCTCTGTGCAAGCCAGTCAATTTCTTCCACATTGATCTCGACAAACCATTTTCTATATGTAGCGTTAAAATTTCCCTTCACTGGAACTAAGTGGCCTAGCCCGAACCATGAAAAACAGCCCCAGACTGTTATTCCTCCTTCACCAAACTTTACTATGCATTGGGGCAGGCAGCGTTCTCCTGGCATCCACCAAACCCAGATTCGTCCGTCGGACTGCCAGAGAACACATTTCCACTGCTCCAGAATCCAATGGCGGTGAGCTTTACACCACTCCAGCCTACGCTTGGCATTGCACATGGTGATCTTAGGCTGGTGTGCCGCTGCTTGGCCATGAAAACCCATTTCATGAAGCTCCCAACGAACAGTTCCTGATGAACAGTTCTTGTGCAACACTCTTAGTGAGTGTTGCAACTGAGGACAGACGATTTTTACGAGCTACGTGCTTCAGCACTCGGCGCTCTATTCTGTGAGTTTGTGTGGACTACCACTTCGCGGCTGAGCTGTTGTTGCTCCTAGAAGTTTCCACTTCACAATAACAGCACTTACAGTTGACCGGGGCAGCTCTAGCAGGGCAGAAATTTGACCAACTGACTTGTTGGAAAGGTGGCATCCTATAACAGTGCCACATTGAAAGTCACTGAGCTCCTCAGTAAGGCCATTCTACTGTCAGTGTTTGTCTATGGAGATTGCATTGCGGTGTGCTCAATCTTATACACCTGTCAGTAACAGGTGTGGTTGAAATAGCCGAATCCACTTTTGAAGGGGTGTCCACATACTTTTGTATATAAAGTGTACCTGTACATTTAGAATGGGGGCGGGTCGAGGTGAGGAGGGGGATTATTTAAAATACTCTTTGAAGAGGTAGGGTTTCAGGTGCTTTAGAAAGATGGGCAGGGACTCTGCTGTCCTAGTTTCAGGAGGAAGCTGGTTCCACCATTGGGGTGCCAGGACAGAGAAGAACTTGGACTGGGCTGAGCAGGAGATGCCCTCTCGTAGGGGTGGGAGGGCCAAGAGACCAGAGGAGGCAGAACAGAGTGGTTGGGTTTAGGTGTAGGGTTTGAGCATAGCCTGAAGGTAGGGAGGTGCAGTTCCTCTTGCAGCTGCGTAGGCAAGCACCATGGTCTTGGAGTGGATGCGAGCTTAGCCAGTGGAGTGTGTGGCGGAGTGGGGTGACATGGGAGAACACCAGGCAGGGTGCAGTGTTCTGGATAAGTTGCAGGGGTTTGATGGCACAAGCGGGGAGCCCAACCAACAGAGAGTTACAGTTGTCCAGATGGGAGATGACAAGTGCCTGGATTAGGACTTGTGCCTCTTCCTGTGTGAGGGAGGGTCATACACTTCGGAAGTTGTAGAGCATGAACCTGCAGGAGCGAGTCACTGCTTTGATGTTCGCAGAGAACGACAGGGTGTTGTCCAGGGTCTGGCCAAGGTTCTTTGCACTCTGGGAGGGCAACACTGTGGAGTTGTGAAATGTGATGGAGAGGTCTTTGAGCAGGCAGGCCTTCCCCGGGAGGAAGAGCAGCTCAGTCTTGTCAATGTTGAGCTTGAGGTGGTGGGCAGACATCGAAGATGAGGTATCTGCCAGGCACGCAGAGATGCGTGTCGCCATGTGGGTGTCAGAAGGGGGCAAGGAGAAAAGCAGTTCAGTGTCATCAGCATAGCAATGATAGGAGATACCATGTATGACCTATGACCTAGCCGATTGACTTGGTGTGTAGAGAGAAGAGGAGAGGGCCTAGAACCGAGCCCTGCGGAACACCAGTAGTGAGAGTATGTGGTGCAGACATAGATCCTCTCCACGTCACCTGGTAGGAGCAGCCTGCCAGGTAGGATGCAATCAAAGAGAGTGCGGAGCCTGAGACACCCAGCCCTGAGAGGGTGGAGAGGAGCATCTGATGGTTCACGGTGTTGAAGGCAGCGAATAGATCTAGGAGGATGAGAACAGAGGAGAGAGAGTCAGCTTTGGCAGTGTGGAGAGCCTCCGTGTCACAGAGCAGTCTCGGTTGAGTGACCCGTCTTGAAGCCTGAGTGGTTAGGGTCAAGAAAATCGAGAGAGATAATGAGAGAGTTGATCAGAGACAGCACGCTCAAGTGTTTTGGAAAGAAAAGAAAGAAGCTTGGGCTCTCTCCTTGGATGCATTCACTGCAGGGGAACTACTACATCACGTGACAGGGGTTTTCTTCTGAGAATGATGCATTCATGGAGACCGACATTTCTACATTTCTGCACAAAAAGGGCATCTGTTGAAGCCAACATACACACATACTCACTCACGCATACTCACACACACACACCTTCATCCTTTCATCCTCCCTCCCACATCCATATTCTCTTGGGCTGCATCCCAAACGGAAACCTATTCCCTTTTTAGTTCACGACTTTTGAACAGAGCCCTGGTTAAAAGTAGTGCACTGTGTTGGGAATAGGGAAGTATCACATGGTGTTCATCTGTGTTGCACTGTTTGTCTGACCTCTGACCCATCCCCTGCTATTGTTTAGCAGACAGATGCCACAGTGCCTTCCTCTCCCATAATCCCCATGATCCCAATCTTGCCCATCGCAGCTGAGACCACTCCTGTCATCCCTCCCCTCATAATAGTTTGTAAGACAAACCGTTCGACACGCTACAGACGATTTTGTGAGAAGACCGATTTTCAGGATGTCTCATGGTCTGACAAACACCGCTCTAGCTCTGTCACCTTTCACTGCAGATGTGGAAGTGCGACATAGGTGGATGCGGTGGATTGAGACAGATATCTCTAGCTTAAACTGACAGATTTGTATGTTTTTTTAATTTATTTAGCAAATTCGATTTCCACGGGGGTGTAACGCCCTGGCCATAGAGAGGGGTTTTTTGTTCTTTATTTTGGTTAGGCCAGGGTGTTACATTGGGTGGGCGTTCTATGTTCTTTTTCTAGGTTTTTGTATTTATGTGTTTTGGGCCGTGTGTGGCTCCCAATCAGGCACAGCTGAAGTTCGTTGTTGTTGATTGGGAGTCACACATAAGGAGCATGTTTTTCCTTTGGGTTTTGTGGGTAATTGTATTTTGTTAGTGTGTTTTCCTAACAGAACTGTTTGCTGTCATTTCTTGTTTTTTTTTATAGTGTTCACGTTGTTCTATTAAAATTCGAATGATGAACACATCCTCCGCTGCGTATTGGTCCACCTTTTCCGACGATGACTTCTCTGTTTCATCTGACGACGAAGACAGCCGTTACAGAATTACCCACCAACAACGGACCAAGCAGCGGAGGAAGGAGAAGCGCCAGGAGAGGAGCGTTCAGGATTCGTGGACTTGGGAGGAAATCCTGGACGGGAAAGGACCATGGGCTCAAGCTGGGGATTATCGCCGCCCGCAGTGGGAGATCGAGGCGGCGAGAGCTGAGAGGCGCTGGTATGAGGAAAGGGAGCGCAGCAGACACGAGAGGCAGCCCCCCCAAAAAAAATTGTGGGGCACACGGGGAGATTGGCGGAGTCAGGCGGTGGACCTGAGCCAACTCCCCGTGCTTACCGGAAGCAGCGTGGTACTGGTAAGACACCGTGTTATGCTGTGGAGCACACGGTGTCCCCAGTGCGCATGCATAGCCCGGTGCGCTACATACCAGCCCCCCGCAAGTGCCATGCGAGTGCAGGCATCGAGCCAGGGCGGATGGTGCCAGCTCAGCGCGTCTGGTCTCCAGTGCGCCTCCTCGGTCCAGGTTATCCTGCGCCGGCGTTGCGTACTGTGTCTCCAGAGCGCTGGGAGGGTCCAGTTCGCCCAATGCCTGCTCTCTGCCCGTGCCGGGCCAAAGTGGGCATTCAGCTTGGAGTAAGCATGTCGAGCGTACATACCAGAACTCCAGTGCTCCCCCACAGCCCGGTTTATCCTGTGCCTCCTCCTCGGTCCAGGCCTCCAGTGGGTCTCCCCATCCTGGTCCGTCCTGTGCCTCCTCCTAGGTCCAGGCCTCCAGTGGGTCTCCCCATCCTGGTCCGTCCTGTGCCTCCTCCTAGGACCAGGCCTCCAGTGGGTCTCCCCATCCTGGTCCGTCCTGTGCCTCCTCCTAGGTCCAGGCCACCAGTGGGTCTCCCCATCCTGGTCCGTCCTGTGCCTCCTCCTAGGTCCAGGCCACCAGTGGGTCTCCCCATCCTGGTCCGTCCTGTGCCTCCTCCTAGGTCCAGGTCACCAGTGGGTCTCCCCATCCTGGTCCGTCCTGTGCCTCCTCCTAGGACCAGGCCACCAGTGGGTCTCCCCATCCTGGTCCGTCCTGTGCCACCTCCCAGGACTAGGCCTCCAGTGGGTCTCGCCAGTCTGGAGCCGCCAGAGCTGCCCGCCAGTCCGGAGCCGCCAGAGCCGCCCGCATGTCCAGAGCAGTCAGAGCCGCCCGCCAGCCCGGTGAGTCCTGTGCCTACGCCTAGGGCCAGGCCTCTAACATGTCTCCTCAGCCTGGTGAATCCTGGGTCAGTGCCGCCGGAGCCGCCAGGGACGCCCGCCAGCCGGCGCGCCACGCCGCCCGCCAGCCGGGCCCCGAGCGCCTGCCGCCGGCGCCCCCCGCCCGCCAGCCGGGCGCAGTCAGGGTCGCCCACCAGACCTTCGGCGCGGCCAGGTGCGCCACCTAAGAGGGCGATGCCGAGGGTGGAGCAGAGGCCACATCCCGCACCTGAGCCGCCGCCGTAAGAAGGCCCACCCGGACCCTCCCCTTCAGTGTCAGGTTTTGCGGCCGGAGTCCGCACCTTGGGGGGGTACTGTAACGCCCTGGCCATAGAGAGGGGTTTTTTGTTCTTTATTTTGGTTAGGCCAGGGTGTTACATTGGGTGGGCGTTCTATGTTCTTTTTCTGGGTTTTTGTATTTATATGTTTTGGGCCGTGTGTGGCTCCCAATCAGGCACAGCTGAAGTTCGTTGTTGTTGATTGGGAGTCACACATAAGGAGCATGTTTTTCCTTTGGGTTTTGTGGGTAATTGTATTTTGTTAGTGTGTTTTCCTAACAGAACTGTTTGCTGTCGTTTCTTGTTTTTTTGTATAGTGTTCACGTTGTTCTATTAAAATTCGAATGATGAACACATCCTCCGCTGCGTATTGGTCCACCTTTTCCGACGATGAGTTCTCTGTTTCATCTGACGACGAAGACAGCCGTTACAGGGGGCAAAGATATCAATCTTTGGGGGTCAATCATAAATAATTTCCTAACCCTAAATGATAGACAAGAACAGAGTATTTTTAAATCTACCAATTGGTGCTGAAAAAGAGACAAATACTGCAAACCCTATTGACTGAAAACTCCACGAGGTCAGAATACAGCATATCTGTAGACACACCTCCGCCACACTTTGATTCCTTTGATCTCCACCCAAAACGAATAGCGGGTGAATAGCATGCTATTCTCATACTTAAGTTCAAGGTCAGAATACACATAGAGAGAAAGGTGCATAAAAAGGGAATTCTGTTCCATTTACGCACGCTAACTCAGGTTGGAATCGGCCCGTACATGTCATGGTTCCACCTGTCACCAGTGGGCGTCCTAGACTCAGGCGTGTCCGATTTACTCATTATGATTTCCCTGTTAAAAGAGGTGTGTTTTCCGTTGTCCTTTGCAGAAGCTTGATTTGTGTGCCGTGCGTGGTTGTCGTCTCCTGAGTGACATTTTGAGACTTGGTGCTAGTTGTTTCCCCAGTGTTACTGTGATCCTTCTGTTACCGTTCTCAGTTACGTATTATGTTTAACCTTAACCACTGATTCCTGGTCTCTTCTCTGCACCTGGGTCCAACCTCAACATGTCACACTACAAAACGTTATATCCACCAATTTGTCACGTTTTTTTTTTTCATCAAAAATGAATGCTCATTGGTACCTAAAAATATGACTGTCCTCAGATTTAAAATTCAAACATATTACAATTGGTTTTGTTCCAAAACGCTATGTATCCATTGTTGAGCTGGAATGGAATGTTCCTATCCTGTATATTTAACATAGAAGTTCAAGACATCATGAATCTAGCCTTAAGGTATGGTGTTTGGTTCAATTAGCTCTTAGTCTCATGTCAGAATTAGATGTTTATCCATGTTTCTCAAATGTCAAATTTTGAAGTGCTTTAAGGTTTAGGCATTAACTCTAAATGCTTAAGGTAAGGGTTACGGTTTGGAATAGGCTTAAAACAACAATAACTTTCTATCGCTGGATTCAAACTTTGGAATCAGAGGATTACACACAGTTCTGTATCATTTGTACACTTCTTCACAAAACATTTAATTATTTGTCACATTTGATAAACCTTGCAGTGCTACTTTTTTCACTGGGAGTGTAATTGTTTGTGTCTCTGAAATCCAGTGATAGGTTTCAAACAAATACGTCTGTCATTGAACAACTTAATATCTAATATATGGTGAAATACTGCCCAAAACCTTGTTTGCTTTGCAGCTATCCAGACTGGTAAATTTGAATGACACTATGGAATTTGGGGTCTTAACTAGCAGATGAATGGTTGTCCTTGTTTCGTATGCGTCACTGAGCCATAGGCCCACAGAGAGAGAGCTGCACTGTGAATTGACAGTGGAGTGTGTGGAAGGACATGTCACATCCGGTGTGTGTGTGTGTGTGTGTGTGTGTGTGTGTGTGTGTGTGTGTGTGTGTGTGTGTGTGTGTGTGCCCGTGTGTGTATACAAGAGCTTGAAAACATGTACATTTTAGCATGGCTAGCCTGTGTTTGTGTAGAGGCGCCTTCACTAGGTTAACAGTAAACTTTCCCACGGTCCAACCAGAGTTGCAACTTTATACTAAACTTCTGATGCTATCTACATGATTTGGATCTACAAAATACCTCAGGTAAGCATATGAACTAAACCTGCAACTTACCTGTCTTCATGAGATGCAAAAAAAACTGTATTGTCTTATACATGTACACTGGTTTGTTTTCACACTAAATTATGGAGTTACTACATTGTTTTTCGATCATACACATTCACATAAGAACATGGTTATAAATTGCTGTAAGCACTGTAGCTAACACTTACTTCAAACATGCATGTATAATGCTTTGTAACTTGTTATAAGCATGTATGCGCCTTTATGTCTTATAATAAGACATATCATGTTATGCCTCTCTATGGTTCCGAATGTCAACTGACTCTAGTCAGGATCATTATGACATGTAATCACATTAGTTGGAGTTTGATCATTATTGTGTCGTGGATTCCAGTCAGTAAAGATGTCAAGATGTGAGGCCATACTTCAATACTGTGTTAGGTTCTAAATTAACCTTATAAAATGTAACCAAATTATTCCCCCATTGGGTCATACATCTGCATAAGACAAAAGACATTCACACAAGCACTGATATTTAACCCCTTCTCATATGCTGAGTCTCCTCCTCCACAACCGAACCGCCATTGCATCTCTGTTGCTAGACAGAACCTTTAGTGATATCGGTTCTTCCTCACTTCATCTGACCTGACCTCTGCCCCAAAGTGCTCACTCCTCCCCAACTCACGGCTATCATGTTGACTCGTACCAGACTCTGTCTTTTTTTCCTCCCATAGGATCCCTGATGGCTAACAATAACATATCCGGACAGAATGTAAATGTTATAAAGTCCTCTCTCTCCCTCAGTGACATGAATAAGTATATTTCATATTTTCAGAACCCAACAACTGTAATCTGGTTTCCTCTGAGTCCACTGAGCTGTCCTGTCTTACTGGAATGATAAGGCCCCATACTTCTGGTGTGTGTGTATTTGCGAGTGCGTCCGTACATTCGGGTGTGTGTGTGTGTGTGTGTGTGTGTGTGTGTGTGTGTGTGTGTGTGTGTGTGTGTGTGTGTGTGTGTGTGTGTGTGTGTGTGTGTGAACGTCAGGAATGATAAGGCCCTGCCGCCCTGGTACTTCCTCCTCCACCAGGTCCGCCCAGACCTGAGCGCTACTGTGGCCCCTAATAGGGGCCCCTATGTAGCCAGCACAGACTCTAATTGGGCCCTGGCTGCACTTTTCTCCCTGGACCTGATGAGGGATGCAGATTAGATGGCTTGTTGTGACTGGTCCACTCGTAACACAAACAGATAACTGTGTGAGTAATAGTGTGTGTGTGTGCGTTTGTGTGTGTGTGTATTACATATATTGTATCTATAAATAATTTGTTGTGTGTCTGTGTGTGCGCATACGTGTGTGTGTTCATGCACATATTAATGTGTCTCAGTTGCTGGGTGTGAGCAGGCAGACTAGCAAGAATGGCAGGCCTACGTGCCGCTCTGAACGCCACTGGGGATGCCATGCCCTGTCTGTCCATTCTGCCACACCAGTCTCATTAGGTGGCTGGCAGCTGGCTCTTCCGTTCTCTCTTGCTCGCTCTCACTATCTCTCTCTCGCTTCTGCTATTTCTCTCAGTCAGTATTTTTGGAGGGTTTTCCGCTGCCCTTTTGTCGTCTATGATGCAGGGTGACCAAGTCCATGTCTGTCAGCTTCTTCGGAAGTCTGGATCACTTGCCCCTGTTCCCTACTGTGAAAGATTAGGGCTAATTCATAGAAATGTATTGAAATAGATTAGCTAAAAATATGTTAATTACAATTTTTGGGAAGTTCTAAATGTTATTTAAATATGGCCTTGTTAAAAAAAATGCTATTGCAACCTCTTTGCAATAAGGAATTGAGATCAAAAGCTCAAGAGAAGTTTCAAGTGTTTAATACCAAGGATACAGTCAGCTGAGTGCATACATTTAGAAAGTTCACAAAACATCTTATACTCTTCCCTCCTTTTGGTCACCTGCACAGCTATACATTTTATGACCCCAATGAGTTTCCCTCCTTTCCCCTGTGGAATGTCCATGGTCCTCTCTTCGTTTAGCTAGATGTCAGAATCACACCCCTTCCATCTTCTGTTCTGGGCCTGACCCTGCTCTCTGATCCTAGGCAATTTCCTCTCATCTGATTAGGTCAACAACCATTCTAAATTAGCATACACACAGTTTCATGCCCTAAACTCCATTCATACTCACAGTAATCATTCACTAAACAGGATACAAACAAACTACAGCTTAACTTGAAACGTTACATTTTAATAGAATCCATCAGTCTCAAGTCACCCAACACATATTTGCACTGAATGAGAATCCAATAAAGTAGACATGCATGGGGAAATATTGAGTTTATTTTGACCAAAGTGGAACATATTTTATAATGTGTAATGTATAATGTTACTGCCCACTAAGTTGTTTGATAATTCAACCTTGATACGCTCAATACATATGATGCACATTACCTCGATATTGAGGAAATACTCAGATATTTGGCGCCATCTTGTGGTCAATGGAGGAAAACGTACTTATTAGCGCCCATAAACTTAGACATTCCACATTACGAAGCAAGGCGAATGCCTTGAATCAGGTAAGGTCAAATAAGCTGTGTTGAAAAGTTAAAGAATAGACGAGAAAGGAATCCTCTTAAAAGTGATAGGACAAAATTAACTGGCCATGTTTGCCAAAGTGGACACGTAGCCGCTTCTCTACACAGCGTTGTGTAGTCACGTGGATCGCGCGTCAGCCAGGCAACACATGGCCGGCTACCTGAAACAACCTAGGAAGAACCCAGTTAACAAATGATGTTGCCTGCCAAGATCTCCCATTGAACTCATAAGTGATTCTCTCCAGCACAACATGTCAAGGCTGCTATTGCCAATGCCCACCACACACAGACACAGAATACATGAATAGTGTAGATAACAACAAAAACTCCCCAATACCTTTTATTTTGATGCTAATATGATGATAAAACCAACCTGGTCTCATAGACTAGATATAACATAGTAAGCATCCCCTTTAGCATTCACATCAGATGCATATCAACCCAAAAGGTACAAAAGCAGTAGCACCAAGGTTTGATAAATAGTGCCTAAACAATTGTAAAGCATGAATTGCATGAAGAAATATTCATGGAATATATATCCATGTAAAAAAATAACAACAATAGTTATTTGTTTAAGTAGAGTCAAGGATATGTTCTGCATAATTATACGAAGTCCTAGTGAAAAACGTAGGCCTAAAGCCAATTTTTGATACTTTCAGCCAACGATGCATCAGCATTATTTATTTATTTCTTCTATTTTTAAAATGTTTCTCCCCAATTGGTAGTTACAGTCTTGTCTCATCACTGCAACTCCCGTACGGACTCAGGAGAGGCGAAGGATGAGAGCTGTGTGTCCTCCGAAACAAACCCAACCAAGCCACACTGCTTCTTGACACAATGCCCGCTTAACCCAGAAGCCAGCCACACCTATGTGTCGGAGGAAATAACGTACACCTGGCGACCGTGTCAGCGTACATGCACCCTGCCCACCACAGGAGTTGCTAGAGTGCGATGGGACAAGGACATCCCTGCCGGCCAAAAACTCCCCGAACGACACTGGGCCAATTGTGCGCCTCCCCATGGGTCTCCCGGTCGTGGCCGGCTGCGACAGACCCTGGACTCTAACCAGGATCTCTAGTGGCACAGCTAGCACTGCGATGCAGTGCCTTAGACCACTGCGCTACTTGGGAGGCCCTGATGCATCAACACTTTAATAAATATATTTCATATATACTATCGGAAGAATAATCATCTAGTTGTGTTTATAAAGATCTTAGGTAACATTAGAAAACTAAAAAACTATAATTTCAAAGAACATAATAGCATTTTCATTAGTTTATGTTACTCTAAGCTACAAGTAAAAACAAAAAAACACTAGTTCAAGTCCATCACGAAGAAGTCTAAAGAAATGTTGTGGAAATAAGAAAATGTATTTTAAAAGAAAACAGAATAGCATATTTTATGTTTATTATGTTACTACTCTTTGCTTAGTAGCCAGAAGAATGCTGCCGCGTGAGTGGTCATGTGCTGAAACCATGGACCGTGCAGATATTCTTGGAAAAAGTTACATTTGGAAATAGAGCTGCACCTCTTGAATTTTTTGAGTTATTTGATGAAGGTAAGTGTCATAGAAACTGCAGAATATGCTCTTTCTGATACTATAGGCTATAGAAACGTTTTACCTACATGTGACTCTGAAGGAGGATTTGATAAAGTGATGCTCCTTTCCCTGCATCTGTCAATTACAAGATGCGCCCATTTCTTCATGTACAATTTGACAACTCATAATATTGTCACTCATCAGACTATTGTCAATTTAATATTGTCTGTACGCTCTTATTATGTGTGAAATTAATTTCAGTATAGTTTATGTGTAGTTTCCAATGGGCCAGCTGCGCAGGAGACTGGCATCGTTTGTTTCCCCTTGCTCATCAACCTGGATTGAGTCAAAGATATGTTTTGCATTATTCAAAAGGCCTACTGCAACACAGCATGTTTTCGTTTCCCTTACAATAAATGTGATTAGTAATAGAGTTATAGTAAATAAAACAGTTCCATAACAGCTTCTTTTACAAAGTAAAATGTAAAAGAGAATGGTATCGACCCGCAAGGCATGCGGTCAAATTATTAACATGAGCACCAATGCTGATAAATAGGCATTACACAAACTCATCATTACACTATTGTTGTTCTAAATTAAATCAACCTCTTCACCCTCCTTATCATTCAGTTAGGCCTAATTTAAATTATATTGTGAGGTAACATGCACAATTTTCGCCCATTCATCCATTTGTTCAGTGAGGAGAGAGAGATGCATTAGCACCTGGCTGGGTACCAACGTCTGGCTGGGTACCATTGTCTTTGTGGGTAAATTGGGAATAGGTGTGGAAAAAAACAGGTAAAAAGGTTCTAAGTACTTTTCTGATTTCAACATTCGGACAAATTATCAATATAAAATACAAACATTTAGGAAAAGTCAGGGATGGAGCAGGAAGTTTCTTTTTTGGGGGGGCCTAGTATTAAAGAGGTATTTCACCCTGTGGGAATCTGGGCTGTCCAAACATTTTCTGTGCGCACCAAACAGTACCTGTCCTATAACTCCCAGTAATGGATACTAAAAATATTTGTTTAAATCACATTATCTCTTGTAACAATCTGTAGCTGCTGTTCTCTGCACTTAACTACACACTCAGAAACACAGAACTGTACTACACTGTTCATACTGTATTTTTTGTATGTTACTTTTACTATAACATTCTTGTTGAGTGCCCAGTTCTCTTTTTGAGTTAGCAAAATTATTGTACCCTCCCCTGTATTTTAGATTTGGACAAATAAACATTATTTAGATATATCGGAATGTCTAACATCTGTTTGATGCTTCAAAGCCCTGTACATCTTATATAAATATCTTCTGTGAATCCATAAAGGCAGACAAATTTCGAGGATTGATCGAAAATAGCGATATTTATTTTATGGTCCTTTATACGGCTTCAGTAAACTGGCAATTGTGTTTGGCATGGTGGGCTGTGGAAGCAGAGTGTTTGTGGCGAATGGTCTTGTCTCGTCTGCAGTGTACGGCCAGCTGGATAAGACTGCCGGAAGTGGTGTAGGGCTTGTAGACCTTAACCACCAACTGTTTGGACATCTTGCATAAGTTTTGCTGGTACTGCTCGTCTCCTGGAAACACATGCTTGTGGCGTAGCCTCTCCTGTAGCCTGTCAACTATGTGTCTGTCTATCCCTGTTCTCTCCTCTCTGCACAGGCCACACAAACGCTTCACACCGCATGGCCGCTGCCACTCTAACCTGGTGGTCCCAGCGCGCACGACCCACGTGGAGTTCCAGGTCTCCGGCAGCCTCTGGAACTGCTGGTCTACGGCCAAAAAGGCAGAGTTTATCTCAGCCTATGCTACCCTCCAGTCCCTCGACTTCTTGGTGCTGACGGAAACATGGATTACCACAGAAAACACTGCTACTCCTACTGCTCTCTCCTCGTCTGACCACGTGTTCTCGCATACCCCGAGAGCATCTGGTCAGCGGGGTGGTGGCACTGGAATCCTCATCTCTCCCAAGTGGACATTCTCTCTTTTTCCCCTGACCCATCTGTCCATCTCCTCCTTTGAATTCCATGCTGTCACAGTCACTAGCCCATTCAAGCTTAACATCATTATCATTTATCGCCCTCCAGGTTCCCTTGGAGAGTTCATCAATGAGCTTGACGCCTTGATAAGTTCCTTTCCTGAGGATGGCTCACCCCTCACAGTTCTGGGTGACTTTAACCTCCCCACGTCTACCTTTGACTCATTTCTCTCTGCCTCCTTCTTTCCACTCCTGTCCTCACCCTCTCACCTTCCCCCCCTACTCACAAGGCAGGCAATACACTTGACCTCATCTTTACTAGATGCTGTTCTTCTACTAATCTCACTGCAACTCCCCTCCAAGTCTCCGACCACTACCTTGTATCCTTTTCCCTCTCGCTCTCCTCCAACACTACTTACTCTGCCCCTACTCATATGGTATTGCGCCATCGCAACCTTCGCTCTCTCTCTCCTGCTACTCTCTCCTCTTCCATCCTATCATCTCTTCCCTCTGCTCAATCCTTCTCCAACCAATCTCCTGACTCTGCCTCCTCAACCCTCCTCTCCTGCCTTTCTGCATCCTTTGACTCTCTATGTCCCCTATACTCCCGGCCGGCTCGGTCCTCCCCTCCTGCTCCGTGGCTTGACGACTCATTGCGAGCTCACAGAACAGGGCTCCGGGCAGCCGAGCGGAAATGGAGGAAAACTACCCTCTCTGCGGACCTGGCATCTTTTCACTCCCTCCTCTCCACATTTTCTTCCTCTGTTTCTGCTGCTAAAGCCACTTTCTACCACTCTAAATTCCAAGCATCTGCCTCTAACCCTAGGAAGCTCTTTGCCACCTTCTCCTCCATCCTGAATCCTCCTCCCCCTCCCCCCCTCCTCCCTCTCTGCGGATGACTTTGTCAACCATTTTGAAAAGAAGGTCGACGACATCCGATCCTCGTTTGTTAAGTCAAACGACACCGCTGGTCCTGCTCACATTGTCCTACCCTATGCTTTGACCTCTTTCTCCCCTCTCTCTCCAGATGAAATCTTGCGACTTGTGATGGCCCAACAACCTGCCCACTTGACCCTATCCCCTCCTCTCTTCTCCAGACCATTTCCGGAGACCTTTTCCCTTACCTCACCTCGCTCCTCAACTCATCCTTGACCGCTGGCAACGTTCCTTCCGTCTTCAAGAGAGCGAGAGTTGCACCCCTTCTCAAAAAACCTACACTCGACCCCTCCGATGTCAACAACTACAGACCAGTATCCCTTCTTTCTTTTCTCTCCAAAACTCGAGCGTGCCGTCCTTGACCAGCTCTCTTGCTATCTCTCTCAGAATGACCTTCTTGATCGAAATCAGTCAGGTTTCAAGACTGGTTATTCAACTGAGACTGCTCTTCTCTGTGTCACGGAGGCTCTCCGCACTGCTAAAGCTAACTCTCTCTCCTCTGCTCTCATCCTTCTAGACCTATCTGCTGCCTTTGATACTGTGAACCATCAGATCCTCCTCTCCACCCTCTCCGAGTTGGGCATCTCCGGCGCGGCTCACTCTTGGATTGCGTCCTACCTGACAGGTCGCTCCTACCAGGTGGCGTGGCGAGAATCCGTCTCCGCACCACGTGCTCTCACCACTGGTGTCCCCCAGGGCTCAGTTCTAGGCCCTCTCCTATTCTCGCTATACACCAAGTCACTTGGCTCTGTCATATCCTCACATGGTCTCTCCTATCATTGCTACGCAGATGACACACAATTAATCTTCTCCTTTCCCCCTTCTGATAACCAGGTGGCTAATCGCATCTCTGCATGTCTGGCAGACATATCAGTGTGGATGACGGATCACCACCTCAAGCTGAACCTCGGCAAGACGGAGCTGCTCTTCCTCCCGGGAAAGGACTGCCCGTTCCATGATCTCGCCATCACGGTTGACAACTCCATTGTGTCCTCCTCCCAGAGTGCTAAGAGCCTTGGCGTGACCCTGGACAACACCCTGTCGTTCTCCGCTAACATCAAGGCGGTGACCCGATCCTGTAGGTTCATGCTATACAACATTCGCAGAGTAAGACCCTGCCTCACACAGGAAGCGGCGCAGTTCCTAATCCAGGCACTTGTCATCTCCCGTCTGGATTACTGCAACTCGCTGTTGGCAGTGCTCCCTGCCTGTGCCATTAAACCCCTACAACTCATCCAGAACGCCGCAGCCCGTCTGGTGTTCAACCTTCCCAAGTTCTCTCACGTCACCCCGCTCCTCCGCACACTCCACTGGCTTCCAGTTGAAGCTCGCATCTGCTACAAGACCATGGTGCTTGCCTACGGCGCTGTGAGGGGAACGGCACCTCCGTACCTTCAGGCTCTGATCAGTCCCTACACCCAAAGAAGGGCACTGCGTTCATCCACCTCTGGCCTGCTCGCCTCCCTACCTCTGCGGAAGCACAGTTCCCGCTCAGCCCAGTCAAAACTGTTCGCTGCTCTGGCACCCCAAGGTTGGAACAAGCTCCCTCACGAAGCCAGGACAGCGGAGTCAATCACCACCTTCCGGAGACACCTGAAACCCCACCTCTTTAAGGAATACCTGGGATAGGATTAAGTAATCCTTCTAACCCCCCCCCCCCCAAAAAAAAAAGATATGGATGTACTATTGTAAAGCGGTTGTTCCACTGGATATCATAAGGTGAATACACCAATTTGTAAGTCGCTCTGGATAAGAGTGTCTGCTAAATGACGTAAATGTAAAAAAAATGTAAATGTGTTACCATTTTACACTTTTTGTGGAAGGGACGTAGGGCAGCACACATTTTTACATTTACATTTTAGTCATTTAGCAGACGCTCTTATCCAGAGCAACTTACAGTAGTGTTGGTAAAGGTGTCAGCCGATTAGGACCTATGTGTTTAGAGACAGACTCGTGTATTGCTTAGGGACAATGAGAGACATTGGGAGCTGCTTTTGAGAGGAAAGATCAGGCTGTAGAAGGTGTGAAAAGTCTTAGGAGGGCATTTCTTACACAACATGTATTGTTGTGTATGAGAGATTGAGGAGAAATGGCACCTTTCAATCGTTCTCATACACAACAATACAGTAAATGTATCTAAGCACAAAACAAAAAAAATGTAATCTGTAAACCTCCCCCAGCCCATTGACTTTGACAGATAATTTTTGTCAATAGAAGCAGGTGATTGAGATTGTGTTTTGAGAATCTGCTGAGAGATTAATTAGATGGTTCTGTCATTACTGCTGTAGTCTTTCAGTGTCCCTTGCTTGTTTTTGTCCCATAATCTTGTTGTGCTCTATAACCGCAAGATGTGTCCCCTCCCTCATGCTTGTGTACCCAAAATGCTTCCGCTTTGGGATATTTTTCAGCAGGGCCTGTGGAAGGAATCCAGACAACCAGAGTTTTACAAAGAGAAAAGGGGTAGACTACATTGATTACATGGTCTAAAAGGTACTCTGTGGTCCTCAGGCTAAATCTAACCATCTGTACCCAATTCATGTTTATGCCATGCTTACTGGAAATCTTAGCCGTCAGCTTGTAAATATTTTTGCCAATTTACCTTCACCTTGTGCAGAGCTTGGGGTTGGAAACACATGCTGGTGGAATCAGATTATGTAACACTTACAGCAAAACACACAATTGAACCACCCCACTAATTGTATTTATCTCTATTAGACTGGCTATCTTAGTACAACTAACATAGATATTTCAATATTGTTCACTTGCTGTTAGCTAGTTAGAGTCACTACAGTGGCAGCAAGATTGCTAGCCAGCTGAGAACCAACTAACCAACCAAAGGTAATTTATACACATTCATCATTGCTACCAACACACCGAGCGCGAGTTAGCTATAATGACAATTCTATTTTTAGTAATGGAGTTTTCCAGAAAAGGGTGGAATAGATGGCTACCAAATTGAGTTACTCTTATTTGCTTACATTAGCTAGCTTACATTAGCTAACGTTAGTCAAAGATACAGTAGAACTGTCACAGTTTCCACGGAAGGTGGCGCCCCTCCCCGGTCGGGCGGCGCTCGAGGGTCGTCGTCGCCGGCCTACTAGCTGCCACCGATCTATGTTTCTGTGTTGTTTAGTTTTGTCTGTCTAGGTCTGCACCTGTTCCTTTTTTGTAATTAGTGTGGGGGGGTATTTAGTTTGTCCTTTTTGTTCAGGTATTCGTACGGGATTGTTTTGTGTTATGTCGAAGGGCTGTTCGTATTTACGCTGCCTGTTTATGCAGCGTTTTGTGGAGCTGTCAATTTATTATTGCCGGGCTGCGCCCCGTTCTCTTTATTGTTCTGTCGGGTGTTAAGGCGCACCCAGTATTACGGCTGCCTATTTTTTCCAAACGGTGTTAATAAACATCTGTGTTTTTGGACCTCCATCTCCTGCCCTTGACTCTGACCCTACCTGCTACACTGTTAGTCGTGACAAGAACGAACAGACAAACATGTTTACTCTGCTGAAGGTAGCTACAAGTCTAGCAGTGACTACCATGGCATAGGCTAAATTGATTGATAAGCCTTTCTTGTAGGCCTATTTTGTTTCAGTCAAAGCATACAGTATATCCTGCCTAGTGGCGTGCGCTGTTGAGTTTTGGCTGCATGAGGGAAAGAATTTGACTGTCCAGCTTCAGATAAGAAATGACTGAAGACAGGTGTTTTTGGTGTAACATATTATACGCCTACTATGCTACAGTGTATGCTGTTATCTTCAGCTCTGTTTTGTATAATACAAATTAATTATTATGTGATCTTGCGAAACATTGATTCAGCTTTGATCTACCTTTACTAAATGAGCTACATTGTAAGAAGTGATGGTCTATTTCTAAATTAGGTGTGCCCAACTTGGTGTTTGAGAGTATTAAAACTACTTTTTTTATTGAGACAACGTGTGGGAATAGGCAGACGTTGCAATTGGAGAATGCTTATTATGCATAGACCTACGTGCCATTGGAACACAGGAGTGATGGTTGCTGATAATGGGCCTCTGTACGTCTACGTAGATATTCCATAAAAAATCTGCCGTTTCCAGCTACAATAGTCATTTACAACATTAACAATGTCTACACAGTATTTCTGATCAATTTAATATTTTAAAGAACAAAAAATGTTTCTAAGTGACCCCAAACGTTTGAACGGTAGTGTACATCTGGTGTATTAGAAGCAATTTTTGGTACCATGATTGTTTTTTTTAAATTTTATTTACACGAAGATTGACTATGAAGATTTTTCATTCACTAATGTGAGATCCTGTTTTTTGCTAACGATGCCTGTAGTACTGCGGTTGGCCTTGAACTTCCGTGGCTTCAATGAATGGGGGCAGTCGTTCTCCCCTGATCTGTCCCCTCAACACAGCATAATTAATTGTTAACAATAAGGGTCACTCTGCACCTGTCCTATAGTAGTTGTTTGCTGAAGGACCCAGTCAATTGAAGATAAGTAAGGCGGGCCTTAGCTCTTGGATGGGAGACCCACTAGGAATCAGGAGCCGTAGGTACCAAGCATATTCGTCTCTATGATCAGTTGATCATTTTACTCACATTGAATCACATGGGAAATGATTATATGGATAGGGGGACCTGAACCTAGATTCTGTCTATGACATTTTTGTATTGTATTTCAGTGTATCCACTGAAAATCCATTTTAGTGTACATTCTCTATGTAGCATCTTAATTTGCAGGAGAAATTAAAAACTTGTAGTGTATTTGAGGTTTAAAAAGGCTTATGAAGTTTGTAATTTCAATTATGACTAGATTTCCCTTACACATTTTTTTTAGCAACCCCATCAAAAATATCCAAAAATTATAATCCACATAATTCACATGTTATGTTGTACAGGATCATGTAAGGGATCATCAATGAAAGGCTATGCCTTCTATGGAAACTAATGAACGACGTTAAAGCTCAGTCTTCCATGGATTGCTTAATTTGCATAATTTTCCAGAGAACGCGTAGAGCCACGAGTTCATTATCCCTTTCATAACATGGCTACAATTGAAAACATTTGTCACAAGAAATATGTTCATTTGCCGATAGAAATGTGTTCAACATCCACTGAAGTCGCTAACAAGTTTACTAGATAGCCAAAGTAGTTGCCGTGGTAACCAAAAAACAGACTTGCTAGGTTATCTAACCAAACCATCAGTTCTAGCTTGCTATTATGAAAATCGAATTCAACAATAGCAATACTGTTTTCAATTCCACTTTTGCTTTCAAAAGCAGCTCAAACAAAACATGTCAAAATGAACTATAGTCATTTAATTCCACTGTGCGTTATAGGGAAATAATACAGCCTATAATGCCCTTGAAGCCAATCAGAAAGGAGTATTCAACAACGCCATGGTATAATTAAGCAATAAGACCCAAGGGGGTGTGGTACAGTATATGGTCAATATACCACGGCTAAGGTCTGTTCTCATGCACAACCACCTTAGCTGTGGTATATTGGCCATATACCACAAACCCCCGAGGTGCCTTTATTGCTATTATAAACTGGTTACCAACGTAATTATAGCAGTAAAAATAAATGTTTTGTCATACCTGTGTCATACCTGTGGTATACCACAGCTTTCAGCCAATCAACGTTCAGGGCTTGAATCACCCAGTTAATAATTCTATTTATTCCACAGCATTGTTTCTGATTGGCTAGAAAGATATTCTAGAATGGACATTAAAACCAGATAACGGGACAGTTGGAAAAGATAATGGGACAGTTGGAAAAGATATCGGGACACCTTGCAATCATGACGCAACATGCGCCTACACATGCAGACCGTACTTTCTACAAAGTCACAGAAAGCTAAACCAACAACTACACAAACTGAAATTGGATACATTGTAAATGCAGGTCCATCGAGGGAAAAAAAGCTAGCTACCCAATATGTTCAATTTAATGCTGCATTCGTAACTGTGAGGGAGGTGGGAATTTACCAGTAGTGAAGTCGTAAATATCAGTTGGATACATTCATGTGCTTTGAACTCGTTGAGAAACGCTGATTGGCTAATGGCCAAGAAGCTGCGTAAACCATAAACTATAAGTACAGCTATCATGCTCGTAAACAAATTAGTGTAAAAAAAATCAATAGATTGCTTTTTATTAATAATGTTTTGTTGTTGCATTTAACTGCCGAAAATGCTGTTATAAAGGTAATTTCCTTAGTAGGTGGCATCGGAGGTCAGCATGTGGGAGAAGTGGGAGCTCAGGATGATAGACGAGTTTTCCACTAGTAATTACCAGTTGGAGGGCCGTTCAAGTGGATTTTTCCCAGTCGTGTGTGGTAAATTCCCCCTTCCCACTTAGTTACGAATGCAGCATTATGTTGCATGCACGTGCTAGTCAGAACTAGGAAACTCAGAAATGTCCGACTTGCTAACTGGTTGTAGTTAATCACGTGCCATGTTCAACGAATTAGCAAATCTGACATTTCTGAGTTGGAGAGATATACTGCTCTTAAAATGTTGTCTGGGGCTCATTAGCATATTCGGGGACATTGTCAAATATACTGAACAAAAATATAAATGTAACATACAACAATTTCAACGATTTTACTGAGTTTTTTTATTTATTTTTTATTTCACCTTTATTTAACCAGGTAGGCAAGTTGAGAACAAGTTCTCATTTACAATTGCGACCTGGCCAAGATTGTCACGTCCTGACCCTTGTAAGAGGTCATTTTCCATAGTAGAGTGGTCAAGGCGTGACAGGTGCCGGGCTATGGTCAACATCGAGCCAGGACGGGTTGTGCCAACCCTAAGTGCCAGACCTCCAGTGCGCCTCCAAGGCCCAGTTTACCCTATGCCTGCTCCGCACACTCTCCCTCCAGTGTGCCACCATGGCCCAGTATGTCCTGTGCCTGCTCCTCGCACTCTTCCTCCAGCGACGCTCCTCAGCTTGGAGCCTCCAGCGACGCTCCTCAGCTTGGAGCCTCCAGCGACGCTCCTCAGCCCGGAGCCTCCAGCGACGGTCCTCAGCCCGGAGCCTCCAGCGACGCTCCTCAGCCCGGAGCCTCCAGCGACGCTCCTCAGCCCGGAGCCTCCAGCGACACTCACCAGTCCGGAGCCGCCAGCGACGCTCTTCAGTCCGGAGCCTCCAGCGGCGCTCTTCAGCCCGGAGCCTCCAGCGGCGGTCTGCAGCCCGGAGCCTCCAGCGGCGGTCTGCAGCCCGGAGCCTCCAGCGGCGGCCTGCAGGCCGGAGCCTTCAGCGGCTATGTACAGGTGCAGTAATCTGTGAGCTGCTCTGACAACTGGTGCTTAAAGCTAGTGAGGGAGATAAGTGTTTCCAGTTTCAGAGATTTTTGTAGTTCGTTCCAGTCATTGGCAGCAGAGAACTGGAAGGAGAGGCGGCCGAAGGAGGAATTGGCTTTGGGGGTGACCAGAGAGATATACCTGCTGGAGCGCATGCTACAGGTGGGTGCTGCTATGGTGACCAGCAAGCTGAGATAAGGGGAGACTTTACCTAACAGGGTCTTGTAGATGACCTGGAGTTATAGTTCATATAAGGAAATCAGTCAATTGAAATGAATTAATCACGCCCTAATCTATGTATTTCACATGATTGGGCTGGGGCGCAGCCATGGTTGGACCTGGGAGGGCATAGGCCCACCCACTGGGGAGCCAAGCCCAGCCAATCAGAATGAGCTTTTCCCCACAAAAGGGCTTTATTACAGACAGAAATACTCTTCAGCTTCATCAGCTGTCTGGGTGGCTGGTCTCAGACGATCCCGCAGGTGAAGAAGCCGGAAGTGGAGGTCCTGGGTTGGCGTGGTTACACCTGGTCTGCGGTTTTGAGGCCGGTTGGATGTACTGCCAAATTCTTTAAAATGATGTTGGAGGCAGCTTATGGTAGAGAAATTATCATTAAATTCTCTGGCAACAGCTCTGGTAGACATTCCTGCAGTCAGCATGCCAATTGCACGCTCCCTCAAAACTTGAGACGTCTGTGTCATGTGACAAAACTGCACATTTTAGATTGGCCTTTTATTGTCCCCCAGCACAAGGTGCACCTGTGTAATGATCATGCTGTTTAATCAACGTCTTAATATGCCACACCTGTCAGGTTGAGGGATTATCTTGGCAAAGGAGAAATGCTCACTAACAGGGACGTAAAGAAATTGTGCTTTTTGTGCTTATGGAAAATTTCTGGGATCTTTTATTTCAGCTCATGAAACATGCGACCAACACCTTACATGTTGCGTTTAAATTTTTGTTCCATATAATAACTTCCAAGTAAGAAACGTTAAATACACAGCAACAAGTTGCCATTGACTTTCTGTAAAATGCACAATAATCTCGTTACAGTGCAACTCATTACTGACACATTTTTTTACAATGTTTGCAGAACAGACAGTGTCAAAGGCGGTGCTTGACTCGCATCGGCATAAACATTAAACACTTTCACAGACGGCTGGCACAAATGCAAATATATGTCACCCAAATATGCTAATGATCCCCACCAGTACATTGCCCCCACCTACATTTGAAAGCGCAATGATGATCGTACCTTATATTCAAATGATCAGATAAGAAGGTAAGACCCAAATGCAGACCACGTCGAATAACCAATAGTTTAATAATCTCACAGGGGCAGGCAAAAAGACAGGTCAAGGCAGGCATGGGTCAATAGTCCAGAGAAGTGGGGGAAGGTACAGGACGGCAGTCAGGGTCAGGGGCAGGCAGAGTGGTCAGGCAGGCGGGCTCAGAGACAGGACAGGCAAGGGTCAAAACAAGGAGGCCGAGAAAAAGAGACTGGGGAAAAGCAGGAGCTGAGACAAAACGCTGGTAGGCTTGAAGTAACAAGACGAACTGGCACAGACAGACAGAAAACACAGGTATAAATACACAGTGGATAATGGGGAAGATGGGTGACACTTGGAGGGGGGATGGAGACAATCACAATGACAGGTGAAACAGATCAGGGTGTGACACAAATATTGGGTAGAAAAATGGCCCATTATACCTACAAGGTACAATATTGTACCATGTGAGTTCATACTGTATGTGAAGTGTACCTTTTGACCTTTTTGTACCCCAGGGAACAACACTGTAGTGTACCCTAACCATACAATTACTTTTGAGAGTGTGTTAATATATGTTCTAAGCAATGAGTATGAACCTGGTGGCACTGCAGAAACATTGATGCACTCCAAACCAAGAGGTTGCAAGTTCAAAATCCTCAAAGAATGTATGCTCATAGAAGTCAAGTGTCCTTGAGCGTTGCTTGTTTTATGTTAATGGTGGTAATTGGACAATCATTTACTTGATTCTGGGCAGCTTTTAGCAAAGTGTAGAAATGCATTCCTGACAATAAGTCTGTAGCCTATATTCCTTTCACACTCACAAATCTGGTGGTGTAGCTGCACTGTAGCAATACACTTCAAGTTGCTAGTGACGGAGAGGTCATGAGTTCAAATACCATTTAAGGTGAAGTGGTAACAGTTGAACATTTTACAGTAATTTACATCGGAATACAGAAGCATACTGTTATTTTATAGAAACAACACCTTTGGTATAGTTTTGGTATATATTTACTCTATTTTTACTGCAACTTTAGGAAAGTGCAGAAGCGTATACTTGGCAATAAAACAGTAGCTTGTCACGTCCTGATCTGTTTCACCTGTTCTCGTTATTGTCTCCACCCCCTCCAGGTGTCGCTTGTTTGCCCCAGTGTATTTATCCCTGTGTTTCCTATTTCTCTGTGCCAGTTTGTCTTGTATGTCCAAGCTTACCAGCGTGTTTTCCTGCATTGCCTTTTTCTAGTCCTCCTGGTTTTGACCCTTGCCTGTTCTGGACTCTGTACACACCTGCCTGACTATTCTGCCTGCCCTGACCTAGAGCCTGCCTGCCACTCTACCTCCTGGACTCTGATCTGGTTATGACCTTTTGCCTGTCCACGACCATTCTCTTGCCTATTCCCTTTGGATTTATTAAACATCTTAAACTCCAACCATCTGCCTCCTGTGTCTGCATTTGTGTCTCGCCTAGTGTCATGACATAGCTAGCCAATCTTCAATATGTCAACAGACCTGGTAGTGCAGCAGGAACTTCAGGTAGCTAGTAACCAAGAGCTTTTGAGTTCAAATCCTAAGTGCATCCCCATGTAGTCACATTTATTTCACAAGAGATCGTGTTGTCACATAGTTTCATGTTATCACGTTGCTTCACATGTCATATTAACGTCACGCGTTCACATGTGAAATGTACAGTTGAAGTCGTAAGTTAACATAAACCTTAGCCAAATACATTTAAACTCAGTTTTTCACAATTCCTGACATTTAATCTGAGTAAAAATTCCCTGTTTGGTCAGTTAGGATCACCACTTTATTTTAAGAATGTGAAATGTCAGAATAATAGTCGAGAGAATAATTTATTTCAGGTTTTATTTCTTTCATCACATTCCCAGTGGGTCAGAAGTTTACATACTAATTGAGTGTATTTGGTAGTATTGCCTTTAAATTGTTTAACTTGGGTCAAACATTTTGGGTAGCCTTCCACAAGCTTCCCACAATAAGTTGAGTGAATTTTGGCCCATTCCTCCTGACAGAGCTGGTGTAACTAAGTTAGGTTTGTAGGCATCCTTGCTCGCACATGCTTTCTTAGTTCTGCCCACAAATTTTCTGTAGGATTGAGGTCAGGGCTTTGTGATGGCCACTCCAATACCTTGGCTTTGTTACCATTTTGCCACAACTTTGGAAGTATGCTTGGGGTCATTGTCCATTTGAAAGACACATTTGCGACCAAGCTTTAACTTCCTGACTGACGTCTTGAGATGTTGCTTCAATATATCCACAATTTTCCTTACGATGCCATCTATTTTGTGAAGTGCACCAGTCTCTCCTGCAGCAAAGCACCCCCACAACATTATGCCGCCATCCCCGTGCGTCACGGTTGGGATGGTGTTCTTCGGCTTGCAAGCATCCCCCTTTTTCCTCAATATAACGATGGTCATTATGGCCAAACAGTTCTATTTTTGTTTCATCAAACCAGAGGACATTTCTCAAATGTACGATTTTTGGCCCCATTTGCAGTTGCAAACCATAGTCTGGCTTTTTTTATGGCAGTTTTGGAGCAGTGGCTTCTTCCTTGTTGAGCGGCCTTTCAGGTTATGTTGATATAGGACTCGTTTTACTGTGTATGTAGAGTTTTGTACCCGTTTCCTCCAGCATCTTCACAAGGTCCTTTGCTGTTGTTTTTGGATTGATTTGCACCAAAGTACGTTAATCTCTAGGAGACAGAACACATCTCCTTCCTGAGCGGAAAGATAGCTGCGTGGTCCCATGGTGTTTATACTTGTGTACTATTGTTTGTACAGATGAATGTGGTACCTTCAGGCGTTTGGAAATTGCTCCCAATGATGAACCAGACTTGTGGAGGTCTGCGATTTTTTTTTCTGAAGTCTTGGCTGATTTCTTTTGATTGTCCCATGATGTCAAGCAAAGAGGAACTGAGTTTGAAGCTAGGCCTTGAAATACATCCACAGGTACACCTCCAATTGACTCAAATTATGTCAATTAGCCTATCAGAAGCTTCTAAAGCCATGACATTTTCTGGAATTTTCCAAGCTATTTAAAAGCAGTCAATTTAGTGTATGTAAACTTCTGACCCACTGGAATTGTGATATAGTGAATTAAGTGAAATAATCTGTCTGTAAACAATTGTTGGAAAAATGACTTGTGTCATGCACAAAGTAGATGTCCTAACCGACTTGCCAAAACTATAGTTTGTTAACAAGAAATTTGTGGAGTGGTTGAAAAACGAGTTTTAATGACTCCAACCTAAGTGTATGTGTTATTTTCGATAAGGGAATGGTTATTTTATTTATAGAATGCCTCTGAGCTAAACTGTCCCATGACAATTACCCCAATTCCAAATAAATACCCTTATCCCTTCCCACATACACATTTGAATCCTCCTTCTAACGTACCTAATAGACGAATCTCCCTCTCTTTCTCTGTCAAGCTGAGGTATGTGTGATGTCCTCACTACCCTTCTCCGTTTGTGTGCTGATGATTGTTGACAATGCGACATTGGCATAAAGGATTGCCATCCTGTGATGCGAAAACAGAGCAACAAACATACTGATGTGAATAAGCATACCGTTGAAGCATACATGCATACCAAACATTTATACAGACACACACTCATGAAGAAATCAAGATATGCGTCCTTGGTAGGATTTCACATCTGGACAAAAAACTGAATATACTAGGTGCATGTAGAATTGTCCACATACTGTTGATATGTATTTTAAGCATCCCTGTGTTATGTTGCTGTATTAGCAGATACAATAAAAAAAGAAAAATGCAATGAGTGTGGAATTGTATGTATAGGCTACAATATATCTGCTAACAGTCCAAGCTAAAGAGTTAAGGCATCAGGGGACAGAAGCCATGTGACAAAGCAGATGACTGCCGGAGTGCCGGGATTGGCTCAGCGCAGGTGTGACATCAGCAAGCAGCATACTCACTCCCTCCATTGCTCTCTATCTCTCTCTCAGTCTGCCTCTCTCGCTTTGTGTTTTTCTCCTTTGCCTTTCCACCTCAGCATCCACCTCTCGTTGATGGCGTGTGTCAGTGCTGTTGGGGCGACTGAGGCCTAACGCGCTGGGCCCTTCCCCCAATTGTCTACACCTTCCCTGGGCCTCTGTCTCTGCCTCTTCCGTCGGCCCGACAGCCTGCCTGGCTACCTCCCCCACCCCCGGTGTGCTGGTGTCTGGGCTCAAGGGGTGGAGGAGGAGGGAGCAACGACGTTCCGCTTCACTTGGGAGCCGTTCGGCAATTAGCAATGCCCTAGACCCGGCATCATTTAGCCACTTGGAATATCTCGGGTTTCTCCATCCGCCTGTCTGTCTCTCTATCCATCTGTTCGTCTCCCTCCATCCGTGGAGGGGGACAGAGGAATGAAAATCTGCAATCATGATGGAAGGTAATTATCTGTGCCCCCCCCCGCTCCTCCTTTTTATCCTCCATCTCCTCCCTCTCTTCTCCTACCTATTTATGCCCTTCTGCAAGGCAGTATTTTGGGTGCTATAGCTTGGTAATAAGCTCTAGTGGGTATCTAACTATCTTGAGCATCTCTGTGTTTTGGTGCTTAGGCTACCGTATGTTTTTTTCTATCTGTAGTGTGACGTGGCTCTGTCAGATGCCAATGTGTGTGTGTGGATTGATTTGTAAGGGAGGGATAGATGTTCACACCACAGCTGTGTAGCACAATGAGGCAGACGTCCGGCTCGGCAGGGTGTGTGTGTGTGTGTGTGTGTGTGTGTGTGTGTGTGTGTGTGTGTGTGTGTGTGTGTGTGTGTGTGTGTGTGTGTGTGTGTGTGTGTGTGTGTGTGTGTGTGTGTGTGTGTGTGTGTGTGTGTGTGTGTGTGTGTGTGTTTCTCTCTCTCTCGTGATGGGTGTGTAATTAGTTAATAGTCTTGTCTCAAGGTTATGCCTACTGAGGTTGTGGCTGATAGTAACTGTGCTAGAATTCGGTGAGCTCTAGTGTATTCTATTCAAGTCTTTTGTGTTGGCTGAAATAATGTGAATGTGTTTGAATCAGTGGCCCATTCACTGATCACCTATCATATTAAGAGGACATTATCAAAACATTCTGTATGGCGCAAATTAAATAGTGTTTTTATTGTGACATGAGTTGGTCTATTCTCTGGTTGTTATATTTCTTTAAACATTATGTCAACATGGTAGGTGTTGTTAACAAAACACATACACATACATGGTCTGAAATGAGTTGATTGCATATGTTTTGTGTTGTCAAACAAATACTGTATTATATTGTATGTTGCTTAGGTTTGCTGATTGAATGGCTCACATTAGAAGTGTATAATGGTTTATAGATACAGATTATTTGTGAAGCTATGGACTGAATCATTTGTAGACGTGCATGCCAAGCTGGCAGCTCTTAGGCTCTAATACAATTGAGATGTTAGGCTTTCTCTCCATTCATCATTGAGAGCCATGGTAGTGTGAGCCTCAGTGCCCATTTGAATAGCAAGGTGCTCTATGGGATTGAAAGGTCTTAGGTAACAGATAGGCACACTGGCCAGAAATAGAGATGCTGTGAGATGCATTCTGAAGTAGAGAGAGAGAGAGGGTCTTGCCTATGGTTTCTCTGAGGCCAGTTGACTGCTATTCAGTGCAGTGTTACTGTACAATGTTTTATTAAGTTGTCCATTAAAGAATCTTGAGTGGAGCGGGTAAGGGAAAACTGGGTGCGTCTCAACAGTCTAAAGCAGCTTCATCCCCATGTGCCCTCTCTTTTTTTCACTGGCCTTAAAAAAACATTGGACATTGGTGAACGCAATGGGGTAGATGCCCAATTCGTCCCACGTGTCCCGCTCTTTCATGTCAGTGCAAATTAAGGAAACAAAGAGAGTAAGCCATGGTAGACTATTGAGATGCATCCCAGAAGTGTCTAAGGCCTGTCCGAGGCTGTTTTTGTCTACTTATTGTGCTTGGCTTAAACTAGGCCTACATCAAAACAGCTGAATAAAATTGACCTCATGATTCAGTAATACTATAGTTAAATGATTAATTCCGTTTCCATGCTTCTACAGCACTGTCTGCCTACAGGCCCTGTTAAGTCAAACTTGGTTACTGTGTTTTCAAACACAAACGCTTCTTCATAGGCTGCATTTGGATTCAATGCACTTAACAAAACTATATTTAGAAGGTAAAAAATAAATATATTAACATGTTACTGAGTGGGAAATGTTTTTAACTTCTCCATGAGACCCAGTTACAGGTCATGATTCAAAATAATCCCTTAAAGTAACTGTCCAGTGTTTCCAGATTTCTATAAAATAAATGTATTAGGCATGTTAAAAAGCAGCTTTTCTGTGTTGGAATAGTTTGTGTGTACCCCAACAACAGAATGGTGTGGGTGTATACCGGTCATAAAAAGTTTTCATGCAAGTAGACTGCTGATTAGCCAGCTCAGCCAATGAGCCAACAAGACGACGTGTTCTATGAGGAAATAGCAATAATTTTTGAAAAGGTCTGTTTGAGATACAAGTTTGAGTTGGGGTTTTTTAAGTGTTTTTTTCCTCTAATTTGTGCTTTGGCCACAAATACGAGTATAGTCAACAACATTACTTGGGTATGAGTTGAAGATGTGTTTGGGTTTTATATAATTTCAGCCAGTCATTTTGAAAGTAGCCAAAATGGGTTCCTGAAAATGGTGCACGATTGTGTACAACAGTGGTTCTCAATCCTGGTCCTGGGGACCCAAAGGGGTGCACAATTTTGTTTTTGCCCTAGGACTACACAGCTGATTCAAATCATCAAAGCCTTTTGATGAGTTGATCATTTGAATCAGCTGTGTAGCGCTAGGACAAAAACAAAAATGTGCACCCCTTTGGGTCCCCAGGACCAGGATTGAGAACCAGTGGTGTAGAACATAATCCATTTCCTATGATATGTTATGTCCTGCAAATATATATAAAAAATCCCCCTGCAATTCCAATTCGTACAATCTCTTTAACACAACTTTTACAGTATGGGCCCCAAATTAGAAATTCAGTATTTTCCTGGGACACAAGCGCATGAAAACATGCCTCCTTTGTTGGGGCGGGCCTCCATTTCGCAGGCCAAACATTTTTGTGGCCCCCTTCTTGATATCAGAGAGAAACATTTTAGTTTTATAGTTAATTTCATGAAATCCTACACATTCGATTCGGTCTTATGTAGAAAAATTTGAAATTGTGTTTTTTTACATTGGATAAAAGTAGATAGTCAGAGATTGAAAACTGTATATCATACACTACAGTTGAGGAACAATGGAAAAGTAATTGGAAGTTGATCTTCGTTCACAGCCTCTTAAGCCTTAGCCCCACCCATTTCTTTAAGGATTCACATGTGAGGCCATGTGCTAAACAGTGAGTATGGTAGTGTACAACCAAAGATTTCAAGACTAAAGGCTGGTGTATACTACTTCTATCAACATGTCTGTATGCAGTTGTCGGAGTGACATCATGTACATTCTATTGTCGTCCGACATTAAACTTGTCGTTGTCGTTATGAAAAGTATAAACACAAAAACGGCAGGCTTCATGACGTCAGCAGCCTGGTGATCCAAAATAGCATTTTAACACCAATAAACCTGTCTCTTTAAAAATGTATTTAGTATATGTCAATCTAGCAAACCAGGCAACTAAAAGCAACTTTCTAAACAACGATTTGTTTCGTTTCTAGTTTGTTAGCTAGGTAGCTAACTTTAAGTTAGCTGGCTAACCAGTTCAAATGATGACCATATCACAAAGCTGACAACCTCTTAACTTTAGCTAATTTGTATTCAATATTACAGGAAAATAAGCTCACAACAAGATCCTTATTTACAAGTTAATGGCGAGCTAATTACAGAAAATACGGTTGCGAATGTGACGTAATAAAAGCAGGGCATTCTACTGGAGAATTGTAGAACTTGGACAATATCTCGTTGGCCTAACGTTATATCCTAATCTGACTTTGGTGCAGGTCATGTTGTTCTTCACATTACCTTTCTGGGTTATGAATTTGAAACATATTTTTTAGCACTTTTTCATGAACGTGGCCGAAAATACATTTTTAGGCCCTATCCGGCATGCCGCTAGTTCAGCATGACGGGAGACACCGTGTCTGGGTTACGAACTTGAAACCAATTATTGAGCAGTTTTTCATGAACATGGAGGATTTTAATTTTTTTAGACCCTATCGTAACCCACAAATGTTTGTTTCTGGTAAACACACACTATATCAAATAAAATCAAAGTTTATTTGTCACATGCACAGGATACAGAAGGTGTAAAACGGTACAGTGAAATGGTTACTTGCACTGTGGAGTCTTTTGTTTAGACATGTAGCTTGCTAGCCAGCTTTAACTTGCAATGAAAATGACTTTCTGACAAAATTAGAAACGTATAATATCTGAAAATGTAGCTAGCAAGACTCTCTTACCCGTATACAAGAATGAACGCTTCTCCCTCTCTGTCACGGATGCCATTGTTGCCCGGTCTTCCTGTTTACGTTAAAATGCATCTCCTGTGAAGTAGTGACATGCGACATATGCCTAGTTTCCTGAAACGAGTCACATTTTGCCATGAGACGTAAAAAAAATGTTGATGTTTAAAGCATATTTCCTGCAAATCTACACATTATGCCATGAGGCAGAGAAATAGTTTTTGTGGTTTTACAGCTAATTTCCTGCCATTCTACCCAGAAATAGAACTAAAAGGTTCTGTACTAACTCTACTAAGAGAAACAACACAGAGACCTACTATTCCAGGCCTACATTTATCATTTACATGTTCATATATTACATTTACAGTCAGTAGCATCAATCAGTACTGTACATACACACAATATGATGTCTGAGTGAGAAAGCAATGGGGGCCCCCTGGAGGTCAGGGCCCCTGGGCACGTGCCCTTCATGCCCGGTCGGCATTCGGCCATGATAGCTGGCTAGACTAATTTACCTACCTAAAAATTGTTATCTGACATGTCTAATTAAGTGACTGTCAGTGACTGACATACTGTAACAAGAGAGAAACTGCTGATGCTCAACCACATTTCGAAACTGCAGCTTGTATATGCTACAATTCCCAACAGTAAGTACACTCTATACACTACCATTCAAAAGTTTGGGGTCACTAAGAAATGTCCTTGTTTTCCATGAAAACATACATGAAATTAGTTGCAAAATGAAGAGGAAATATAGTCAAGATGTTGACATGGTTATAAATAATGATTTTTTAATTGAAGTAATAACTGTGTCCTTCAAACTTTGCTTTCGTCAAAGAATCCTCCATTTGCAGCAATTGCAGCCTTGCAGACCTTTGGCATTCTAGTTGCCAATTTGTTTGAGGTAATCTGAAGAGATTTCACCCCATGCTTCCTGAAGCACCTCCCACAAGTTTGATTGGCTTGATGGGCACTTCTTACGTACCATACGGTCAAGCTGCTCCCACAACAGCTCAATAGGGTTGAGATCCGGTGACTGTGCTGGCCAGAATATCCATTTTATTGCTTCTTTAACCTGTTAGGGCTAGGGGGCAGTATTGACACGGCCGGATAAAAAACGTACCCGATTTAATCTGGTTACTACTCCTGCCCAGTAACGAGAATATGCATATAATTATTGGCTTTGGATAGAAAACACCCTAAAGTTTCTAAAACTGTTTGAATGGTGTCTGTGAGTATAACAGAACTCAAATGGCAGGCCAAAACCTGAGAAGATTCCATGCAGGAAGTGGCCTGTCTGACAAGGTGTGTTTCATCTTGGCTCTTTTTACTGAAGACTGAGGATCTTTGCTCTAACGTGACACTTCCTACGGCTCCCATAGGCTCTCAGAGCCCGGGAAAAAGCTGAACGATATCGAGGCAGCCTCTGGCTGAAACACATTATCGCTTTTGGCAAGTGGCCGATCAGAGTACTATGGGCTTAGGCGCGTGCCCGAGTCGACCGAATGCTTTATTTTCTTTCGTCTGTTTACCTAAACGCAGATTCCCGGTCGGAATATTATCGCTTTTTTATGAGAAAAATGGCATAAAAATTGATTTTAAACAGCGGTTGACATGCTTCGAAGTACGGTAATGGTATATTTAGAATTTTTTGGTCACGAATTGCGCCATGCTCGTCACCCTTATTTACCCTTTCGGATAGTTTCTTGAACGCACGAACAAAACGCCGCTGTTTGGATATAACTATGGATTATTTTGAACCAAACCAACATTTGTTATTGAAGTAGAAGTCCTGGGAGTGCATTCTGACAAAGACAGCAAAGGTAATAACATTTTTCTTATAGTAAATCTGACTTTGGTGAGTGCTAAACTTGCTGGGTGTCTAAATAGCTAGCCCTGTGATGCCGGGCTATCTACTGAGAATATTGCAAAATGTGCTTTCACCGAAAAGCTATTTTAAAATATCGAGTGCATAGAGGAGTTCTTTATCTATAATTCTTAAAATAATTGTTATGCTTTTTGTGAACGTTTATCGTGAGTAATTTAGTAAATTCACCGGCAGTGTTCGGTGGGAATGCTAGTCACATGCTAGTCACATGCTAATGTAAAAAGCTGTTTTTTGATATAAATATGAACTTGATTGAACAAAACATGCATGTATTGTATAACATAATGTCCTAGGGTTGTCATCTGATGAAGATCATCAAAGGTTAGTGCTGCATTTAGCTGTGGTTTGGGTTTATGTGACATTATATGCTAGCTTGAAAAATGGGTGTCTGATTATTTCTGGCTGGGTACTCTGCTGACATAATCTAATGTTTTGCTTTCGTTGTAAAGCCTTTTTGAAATCGGACAGTGTGGTTAGATTAACGAGAGTCTTGTCTTTAAAATGGTGTAAAATAGTCATATGTTTGAAAAATTGAAGTTTTTGCATTTTTTTGGTTTTTGAATAACGCGCCACGGGATTACACTGGCTGTTACGTAGGTGGGACGATTTGGTGCCACCTACCCTAGAGAGGTTTATCAGGACAACAGTTTTTAATGATCAATTAGCCTTTTATAATGATGAACTTGGATTAGCTAACACAACGTGCCATTGGAACACAGGAATTATGGTTGCTGATAATGGGCCTCTGTACAACTATGTAGATATTCCATAAAAAATGCAGCTACAATAGTCATTTACAACATTAACAATGTCTACACTGTATTTCTGATCAATTTGATGTTATTTTAATGGACAGAAAATGTGCTTTCTTTCAAAAACAAGGACATTTCTAAGTGACCCCAAACTTTTGACCGGTAGTGTCAAAAATGTGTGGATTCGGCTATTTCAGCCCTTTGTTGACAGGTGTATAAAATTGAGCACACAGCCATGCAATCTCCATAGACAAACATTGGCAGTAGAATGGCCTTAATGAAGAGCTCAGTGACTTTCAACACGGCACCGTCATTGGATGCCACCTTTCCAACAAGTCACTTCGTCAAATTTCTGCCTTGCTAGACTGCCCCGGTCAACAGTAAGTGCGGTTATTCTGAAGTGGTAATGTCTCAACAACGGCCACACAAGCTCACAGAATGGGACCGCCGAGTGCTGAAGCATGTAGCTTCCAAACTGCCTCTGGAAGCAACGTCAGCTGTTCGTCGGGAGCTTCATGATATGGGTTTCCTTGGCCGAGCAGCCGCACATAAGCCTAACATCACCATGCACAATGCCAAGCCTCGGCTGGAGTGGTGTAAAGCTCGTCGCCATTGAACTCTGGAGTGGTCTGACGAATCTGGGTTTGGCAGATGCCAAGAGAACGCTACCTGTGCGAATGCATAGTGCCAACTGTAGAGTTTGGTGGATGAGTAATAATGGTCTGGGGCAGTCTTTCGTGGTTCGGGCTAGGCTTCTTAGTTCCAGTAAAGGGAAATCTTAATGCTACAGCACACAATGACATTCTAGACGATTCTGTGCTTCGTGGAAACAGTTTGGGGAAGGCCCTTTCCTGTTTCAGCATGACAATGCACCAGTGCATAAACCGAAGTTCATACGGAAATGGTTTGTCGAGATCGGTGTGGATTAACTTGACTGGCCTGCGGAGAGCCCTGACCTCAACCCCATCGAACACCTTTGGGATGAATCGGAACACTGACTCCGAACCAGGCCTAATTGCCCAACATCAGTGTCTGACCTCACTAATGCTCTTCTGGCTGAATTGAAGCAAGTCCCTGCAGAAATGTTCCAACATCTAGTGGAAAGCCTTCCTAGATGAGTGGAGGCTGTTATATCAGCAAAGGGGGGACCAACTCCATATTAATGTCCATGATATTGGAATGAGATGTTCGACGAGCACTTTTGGTCATGTACTGTATATGTTTTTACTCCCACCATTAACATGTCCGCGACTCATACTGTAAGAAAGGCTGCTTTAATAGAATATTAACTTTTAAAAATGCGATTTTCACTGGACAGTTAGTTTAAAGTGTCTGTACAGAACTTTTGCTTCTGGGGGTGCCCTTGAGTCACAAGCGGTACCCTAAATGGACAGAACTATTGTAAAAAAAAACCGCACCCACACCCTATGTGTCCCCAGTATTACGTTTTTCCACCTGTGCTTCAAAGTCACCTTAAACTGTACCAACATGGGATCCCTCCAGGGGACATAGGCCCTGAGCTCTTCGCTGTGTCCACACATTAAACTGTGTCAGGGTGTTGGTTTTTCCAGTTGCCCTGATTACAACACTGTATGATGCCAACTACCAACCCTGGAGGGGGCTTGGCCTCAGTTTTGGCACAGAATGGCCGCCGTAGCTAGATTTCTCACAGGCTCAATGGGGTGTATAAATTGATCACTACTGCCATTTCTTCCATTTCTGTATTGTCTTTGGTTGTACAAATGTGGTGATTGTGTTCCTGTCTTACAGTTCCTAGTGAAAGTCTGCACACCCTCTTCACATTTTGTTGCCTTCAAATTAAATAGGAATAAAGCATACTGTACATCTGGATTTTTCTCCTACCGATCTACACATCCTACTTCATATTTTCAAAGTGTTAGAAAAATTATAGAAAGTGTGACAAAAATAAATAAAAGTGAAGATGTCTTGATGGCGTATGTTTTCACACCCCAGAGTTAATACTTGGTGGAAGCACATTTGTCAGCCATTGCAGTTGCTGATCACTTTGAATAATATTCTACCAACTTTGCACAACTAGGAAACATTTATCCATTGTTTTGTCATAATCAAATCAAACTTCATTTGTCACATGCACTGTGAATGGCTTACTTACAAACCCTTAGCCAACAATGCAGTTCTAGAAAGAGTTAAGAAAATATTTACCAAATAAACTATAGCAAAATGTATAAAAAGTAACTCAATAAAATAACAATAACTATATACAGGGGGTACCGGTACCAAGTCAATGTGCAGGGGTATAGGTTAGTCAAGGTAATTTGAACATATAAGTAGGGTTAAAGTGACTTTGCATAGATAATAAACAGCAAGTACCAGCAGTGTAAAAACAAATGGGGGGGGGTGTTAATGTAAATAGTCCGGTGGCCATTTGAGTAATTGTTCAGCAGTCTTATGGCTTGGGGGTAGACGCTGTCAAGGAGCCTTTTGGTCCTAGACTTGGCGTTATGGTACCACTTTTTGAGGATCTGGGGACCCATGCCAAATCTTTTCAGTCTCCAGAGGGGGCATAGGTGTTGTCAGTGCCCTCTTCACAACTGTCTTGGTGTGTTTGGACCATGATCGTTTGTTGGTGATGTGGACACCAAGGAACTTGAAACTCTCGATCCACTCCACTACAGCCCCATCAATGTCAATGTGGGCCTGTGCGGCCCGCCTTTTCCTGTTGTCCACGATCAGCTCCTTTGTCTTGCTCACACATTTGGGAGATGTTGTCCTGGCACCACAGGTCTCTGACCAACTCCCTATAGGCCATCTCATCATTGTCGGTAATCAAGCCTACCACTGTTGTGTCATGTTTGGCCACGCAGTCGTTAGGGTGAACAGGGAATACAGGAGGGGACTAAGCACGCATCCCTGAGGGGCCCCAGTGTTGAGGACCAGCGTGGCAGACGTGTTGTTGCCTACCCTTACCACCCGGGGTGGTCCGTCACGAAGTCCAGGATCCAGTTGCAGAGGGAGGTGTTTAGTCCCAGGGTCCTTAGCTTAGTGGTTTTTTATTTTTTTTCCTTAGGGGTGGATCTGCTTAATATTGTGGAAAGATTGTTGCTTCCATCAATGTAATTGTCTGCATCATTTCCAATTCCCCATATCTTTTTTGGTAAATATATATATCCATATACATACATGTACATACCCATACATATGCATAGGCATACATAAACATTCATACATATACACATATATACATACACATACCTATATAGATATACATACTTTTTTTGGAATATACCTTTATTATTCCCCGCAAACCCTACCACCCTTCCCCCAATTGGAGTAAACTAATAAACAACAACTCTTAGGCTTCTTCCTTCAGGTTATACATATTATACACATTTTACAGACACAATCTATTTTACAATAGATATATTTTGTTTGTTTTTAGTCCTTCCTCTATTTCTGATGTCCATCCAGTTTGATTTCTATTTGTAACTGTGCTATTTCACAAAATTTCTTAACCTATATACATTTTACAGACCCCATATGTTTTACATTGGCTATCTTATTATTAGTCCCAACCTTCAGCTCCATTCAACCCCTCCCATCTATCTCTTAACACCATCCATTTTGGATTTCTATTTGCCATATATTTTTCAACTGTGCTGTGATGCTTCACAAAAGTACTGAACCATTGACTCTGCCTCCTCACAGCAAAATCTGCAGAGCTGGGAAGATTATATCCCCCATATATATAACATTCTATTCATTGCAAAAATTTTGTATAGTAATTTAATTGAAAAATGTGAAGTTTTGAATCCGGCGTTGTTTTGCGTGTCAATTCATAAACCATGTGCCATGGAATGGGTACATCGAAAATCTCTTCCCAACTATTTTGCAATTTAAATGGCACATCTGTCGATTTTTTTGGTCTTTCAATTAAATTGGTATATGTTTTTATTTATCACACTTTTCTTTAACCATTTATGTTCTTTAATGCAGGGCCGACAGACAAGTTCCTTACTTTTTTCTCCTTCTACTTGCCTCTTCCATTTTTGTGGTAATGCTGCAATTAGTTGGTTGTAATTTTGGGTAGAGCAGACATTTCCATATGTCTGTGTTAGCTGCATGTGTGACATAACTCCACCAGTCCTATTTATGATATCATTCACAAAAATTATACCTTTTTTAAACATTTCATCGAAAAATATGTACTTTCTTTTTTTTTTATCAATTAGTGTATTTGAATTTAACCACAATGTTTGTTGTATTATTTGTTCTGTCTTTTCAGGTGGATTAAACTGAAATTGCAACCAACTTTCTAAAGCTTGTTTAAAAAATAACGATATTTTGGAGATTATTTCCTTTTCAAACCGAAAGTGAGCAGTTGTAATCTGAATAAAGGGAAAAAGGCCATTCTTGAACATGGGGGAGACATTCCTACCAATTTACTAGAGAATCAGTTTGGATTTAAGTATAACTTTTATATGAGTGATGCCTTTAGTGAGAGGTCTAATGCTTTAATATTTAATCATTTCTGCCCTCCGAATTCATATTCGTTATATAAATAGGCCCTTTTAATTTTGTCTGGCTTGCCATTCCAAATAAAATGGAATATTTTTTGTTCATATAATTTAAAAAGCAACCATAAGCAAATAGGTAAACTGTGATATGACTAAAGCGTTAATCAGGGGGATTTCTTTCCACAAATAAACAGGTATTTTCCTTTCCATGGTGGCAAGATCTTATCTATTTTTGCTAACTTTCTATAAAAATGTATTGGAGTGAGAGGATTTGTATACCGAGTATGTCCACATCCCTTCAGACCATTTTATTGGTAAATGACACGGTAATTTAAAATTTGAATTTTTTAGTGATCCAATATGTAATATAGTACACTTATCATAATTTGGTTTTAATCCAGAGAGGATAGCAAAAGTATCTAGAGCCTCTATGAGGCTGTGGAGGGATTCTAATTGTGGTTTTATAAGAAAATATGAATCATCAGTGTACAATGACACCTTAGTTTTTAAGCCACAGATTTCTAATCCCTTAATATTATTGTTGGATCTAATTTTAACAGCTAACATTTCGATGGCAACAACCTTGTTTTACTCCTCTAGACAGTTTAAAACTTTCTGAGATGTAGCCATTATTTACTATTTTACACCTAGGGTTACTATACATAACTTTAACCCATTTTCTAAGAGATTCCCCAAAATGTTTATTCTAGGCATTTATATATAAACTCCAGTCATACTTCATCCAAAGACTTTTCAAAATCAGCTATGAAAACCAGGCCGTTTTCCCCGATATTTCATAGTATTCTATTGTTTCCAGTACTTGTCATATATTATCTCCAATGTATCGTCCATGTAAAAAACCTGTCTGATTAGGATGAATAATATCTGACAATACTTTTTTAATTCTATGCACCAAGCATTTAGCTAGGATTCTTGCATCACAACACTGAAGTGTAAGAGGCCTCCAATTTTTTAAATGGACTGGATCTGTCACGCCCTGACCTGAGAGAGGGTTTGTTTCAGTATGTGGTTAGGTCAGGGTGTGGGGTGGGCATTCTATGATGTCTATTTCTTTGTGTTGAGCCGAGTATGGTTCCTAATCAGAGGCAGCTGTCTATCGTTGTCTCTGATTAGGAATCATACTTAGGCAGCCTTTCCCCACCTGTAGTTGTGGGATCTTATTTTTGTACTGCTTGTTAAGCCTGCAAGACGTTATTGTCATTGTTTATGCTTTTGTTTGTAGTGTTCTGATTTATAATTAAATACAAAGATGAACACTCACCACGCTGCACCTTGGTCTACTCCCTTTGACGATCGTGACAGGATCTTTATATATACACCACTCGGGTCCTGTTTCAGTAATAATGATATCAGACCTTCTTGTTGCGTGTCCGATAATCTACCATTTATATAGGAGTGGCTAAAACAACCTATTAATGGTCCTCTGAGTATATCAAAAAAAGTTTGGTATACTTCCACTGGTATGCCATCCATTCGGGCTATTCGATGCTAATGCAGTGTGCCACGGGATATTTTTGTGCTGGTCGAGGGCAGTCAGGTCTGGAGTGAACCAATGGCTATATCTGTTCTTAGTTCTACATTTTTTGAATGGGACATGCTTATTTAAGATGGTGAGGAAAGCACATTTAAAGAATAACCAGGCATCCTCTACTGACGGAATGAGGTCAATATCCTTCCAGGATACCCGGGCCAGGTCGATTAGAAAGGCCTGCTCGCTGAAGTGTTTTATGGAGCGTTTGACAGTGATGAGGGGTGGTCGTTTGACTGCAGACCCATTATGGACGCAGGCAATGAGGCAGTGATCGCTGAGATCCTGGTTGAAGACAGAGGTGTATTTAGAGGGCAGGTTGGTCAGGATGATATCTATGAGGGTGCCCGTGTTTACGGATTTAGGTTTGTACCTGGTAGGTTCCATGATAATCAATGTGGATGTTTCCTCTAATCCATGGCTTCTGGTTGGGAAATGTACTGTGGGGTCACTGTGGGGACGACATCATCTATGCACTTTTTGATGATGCCGATGACTGAGGTGGTATACTCCTCAATGCCATTGGATGAATCCCGGAACATATTTCAGTCTGTGCTAGCAAAACTGTCCTGTAGCGTAGCATCCGCATCATCTGACCACTTCCGTATTGAGTGAGTCACTGGTACTTCCTGCTTTAGTTTTTGCTTGTAAGCAGGAATTAGGAGGATAGAATTATGTTCAGATTTTCCAAATGGAGGGCGAAGGAGAGCTTTGCATGAGTCTCTGTGTGTGGAGTAAAGGTGGTGTAGAGTTTTTTTTCCCTCTAGTTGCACATATGACATGCTAGTTGAAATTAGGTAAAACTGATTTAAGTTTGCCTGCATTAAAGTCCCCAGCCACTAGGAGCGTTGCTTCTGGATAAGCATTTTCTTGTTTGCTTATGGCCTTATACAGTTGGTTGAGTGATGTCTTAATGCCAGCATCGGTTTGTGGTGGTAAATAGACGGCTACGAATAATACAGATGAGAACTCTCTTGGTAGATAGCGTGGTCTACAGCTTATCAATAGGTGCTCTATCTCAGGTGAACAATACGTCAAAACTTCTTTAATATTAGACGTCGCGCACCAGCTGTTATTGACAAATAGACCGACACCCCCGCCCCTCATCTTACCAGACATAGCTTCTCTGTCCTGCCGATGTATGGAAAATCCCGCCAGCTCTATATTATCCGTGTCGTCGTTCAGCCACGACTGAGTGAAACATAAGATATTACAGTTTCGAATGTCCTGTTGGTAGGATAGTCTTGATTGTATATCATCCATTTTGTTTTCCAATGATTGCACATTGACCAATAGAACGAATTCTTCTAAGAATTCGCCTACGAATTCTTAGAAGGCAGCCAGACCTCCTCCCCCATTTTCTCCATCTTTTCTTCACGCAAATGACAAGGATTTGGGTCCGTTCCCGAGAACGCACTATATCCTTTGCATCGGACTCGTTAAAGAAAAAATCTTTGTCCAGTTCGAGGTGAGGAATCGTTGTTCTGATGTCCGGAAATTATTTTTGGTCATAAGAGACAGCAGCAGCAGCACTATGTACAAAATAAGTAAAAAAATAAGTTGCAAAAAAAATACAAAATAGCATAGTTGGTTAGGAGCCCGTAAAATGGTAGCCATCCTTTCCGGTGCCATTCTAAATTGCCCAAGCTCAGTAAATTTGGTCAGAATAAAAGAAAAATATGAAAGGAGCAAAGCCCTGGTAAAAAGTTAGAGGAAATCCCACCTCAGTCTTCTGAAAACCTATCCCTGGGATAAATTACACAAATGTTAATGCCAAAGACACACCAGAAAGGCTTTCCAATAGATGTTGAGTGTTTCTGAATGGTCCAGTCTCAGTCCTGACTTAAATATGCTTGAAAATCAGAGACAAGGTTTGAATATTGCTGTCCATCAATGTTTCAAAACCAAGTTTACTGAGCTTGAGCATTTTTTACAAAAAAATAAAATATATAAACGCACCAGGCAACAATTTCAAAGATTTTACTGAGTTACAGTTCATATAAGGACATCAGTGAATTGAAATAAATTAAATAAGCCTTAATCTATGGATTTCACATGACTGGGAATTCAGATATGCATCTGTTGGACAGATACCTTAAAAAAAGGTAGGGACGTAGATCAGAAAACTAGTCAGTATCTGGTGTGACCGCCATTTGCAGCGCGGCACATCTCCTTCGCTTAGAGTTGATCAGGCTGTTGCTTGTGGCCTGTGAATGGTTGTCCCACTCCTCTTCAATGGCTGTGCGAAGTTTCTGGATATTGGCACGAACTGGAATACGCTGTCGTACACGTCGATCCAGAGCATCCCAAACAGGCTCAATGGGTGACATGTCTGGTGACTATGTCGCCATGTAAGAAATGGGACGTTTTCAGCTTACAGGAATAGTGTACAGATCCTTGCAACATGGGGCCATGCATTATCATGCTGAAACATGAGGTGATGGCGGCGGATGAATGGCACGACAATGGGCCTCAGGATCTCGTCACGGTATCTCTGTGCATTCAAATTGCCATCAATAAAATGCAATTGTTTTCGCTGTCCGTAGCTTATGCCTGCCCATACCATAACCCCACCGCCACCATGGGGCTCTGTGTTCACAACGTTGACATCAGCAAACCGTTCGCCCACACAACGCCATCTACTACTTTTCAATGTCCATTGAAGTCCGGTGTCGGTCAGTGCTAAGTGGGTGAGGATGCTTATTACAGTAAATGGAAAGAGAGGGGGCTCATGGGTAGGTGTTCCTAAGAGCTGGGGGAGGTGATATTAACTGAAGAGAGAGAGGCAGAGGGAGAGAGAGAGGGAGGGGTTGTCCAGACTATTATGATTTCCCATTGTAGCCAATTCAATTGCAGTAATTCCGTTACTGATTCTTTAGTAATTACGCTATTTGGTAACGGAATTACGAGTTTTAGTCACTTAATAATTCATGCAAAAATAGATCACTACAACTAATTGGTAGGTCTATCATTACTTGTTACTTCTGTGAACTTTCATTATCCACCCTCCTCATGAGGGAGACAAATTAGAAAAAGATATGTGGGATTTTAGTAACGGAATTACATAGCATTTGGCAATATTTCTGAAACTTACAGAAGATAAACAATTTCTCCAAAAGTACATTTAATTGTTGATATTAGCTTGCAGGGATCTTTATGTCAACATTATTGTGACTTTCTGATACCTTTTAAGACCTTTTTCTGGAACATGTTTTCCAGAAATCAAAGCCGTTACTTATGCCTACTTTTTAAGATGGTTGTATCGATGCCTTCATTTCCCAAAAATATACTCTTAGCTTTCATTTGACACCCTATTTGATATGCTTCTATGAACTTTACATGTTGGTGCTCATGGGTCCTTTTACATGGAAATGCCCATCAGTATTTCATTACTCTCTCTAATTCACTTTCTCTCCTTCTTCTTCTTCTCTTTCTTCACTGCTAGGACTGAAAAAACGTACCAGGAAGGCCTTCGGGTTACGAAAGAAAGAGAAGGATACAGATTTCACGTCAGTGTGCACGAGTAGACAGTTTAACATGCAGAATTAAACACCTGGCACCAAGACATTAAAAACATGACATAATTCAGCAGCTAGATTTACTTTGGTAACACTTACTTGATTGCAAGTCCATAGACATGCGGTTTGCATATTACTGCATGTTGAACGTCTATGATCTATCCCAGTGTTGTTTTTTTATTTTGGTCTGATAGCTATTAGAGAGGTCATTTAGAACTTCTGAGCTTTTCACTACTATTGTCAAAGTAGTCTTACCTGATGATTCTGTCCTTTCCTCTCGTGTCTCTCTATACAGGGGCTCACCTGACAAAGATGGAGTAAGCACGAGAAAGGTAGACTATGGGGTAAACAATCTATGTGATGTCCTTGATACCCTTATTTTTCACTCTTATTTTTTTTTTTTTTTTTACTTCTCTTTACTTTAGTTGAATGTTTCGCCATTGTGAATTGTGTTGTTGTTGTTTTATTCAAGCTATGTGTATTTAAAATATGGGTATATAAAATGCTTGGTGTTATGAGAGTTTCTCACTCACACGTTCCATTATCACAGAAAAAGACCAACGGGGCTCCAAATGGCTATTATGGGGAGATTGATTGGGATCGATATGTAAGTACATTCATACAGCACAGTGCAGTAAATAATCCCTCTATAGTGTCAGTAATTAGTAGTAATACAATGGGTTAGTGAATAAGCAATAGCAGGTATAGGGAGCACAAAGGGAAATGGTTGTCAGAACTCGAACTCATGACGTGACGATAAAAATGAAGACATATTAAAAGTTCAAAACCGTTCATGCAATACTTTGCTTATAATCGTTTCAACCACAAAGGACAAACCACATTTGAAAATGTACTTCCCACAACCAGATGTCACTTCTGCTTCTGCTCCCTATAGCTTTCCTGATTATGGCAATCAATCATCCTCATATAACATTGAATTTGGAATCAAAACGTGATCTCTGTTTTCAGAATCGTACATAAAGTTTGTGTGAGTCTGAACAAACAAGCATCTTCAAACATCTTTAGTTATGAAAAACGTAGGATTGCGGTTTTTGTGTGCATATATTTAACCACAAGCATGAGAGAAGTGACTGTGTTTGTTGGCACACAATGTCATAAACCATGAATTGACCACTTAGTTATACATATTTACTTCCTGTTACAGGCAACTCCAGATGTGGATGCTGAGGGCTTCAGTCTCAGACCTGGAGAGGAGGGGGAAAATATCCTTTTATCAGATGTAGCTGATGTAGAATGGCTAGCTAGTTATCGGTGCACTAGTAGTGGGAATCTTGCAAGTGCTGTCACCAGCTCTGAGACCTAGTGCTGTTGCCGGGCACCAAGAAATATTTGACATTTCTGTCATTTATCCAGAGCGACTTACATTTGTGCATTCATCTTAAGATAGCTAGGTGAGACAACAACATAGCACAATCGTCACAAGTACAGTTTCCCTCAACAAAGTAGTTATCTAATCCAGTCAAACTGTATTTGTCACATGCGCCAAATACAACAAATGTAGACCTTACCGTGAAATGCTTACTTACAATCCCTTAACCAACAGTGCAGTTCAAGAAGTGTTAAGAAAATATTTACCAAATAAACTAAAGTAAAAATGTGATAAAAAATAACACAATAACATAACAGTAACGAGGCTATATACAGGGGGTACCGGTACCAAGTCAGTGTACAGGGGTACAGGTTAGTTGAGGTAATTTGTACATGTAGGTTGGGTGAAGTGACTATGCATGGATAATAAACAGCAGCACTGTACAAAACAAATGGGGGGGCGTCAATGTAAACTGTCCGGTGACCATTTGAATAATTGTTCAGCAATCTTATGGCTTGGGGGTAGAAGCTGTTAAGGAGCCTTTTGGTCGTAGACTTGGCGCTCCGGTACCGCTTGCCGTGCGGTAGCAGAGAAAACAGTCTATGACTTGGGTGACTGGAGTCTCTGACAATTTTATGGGCTTTCCTCTGACTCTGTCTATTATCTAGGTCCTGGATGACAGGAAACTTGGCCCCAATGATGTACTGGGCCGTACGCATTACCCTCTGTAGCGCCTTACGTTCAGATGCCAAGCAGTTGCCATACCAGGCGGTGATGCAACCGGTCAGGATGCTCTCGATGTTGCAGCCATATAACTTTTTGAGGATCTGGGGACCCATGCCAAATCTTTTCAGTCTCCTAAGGGTGAAAAGGTTTTGTCGTGCCCTCTTCACGACTGTCTTTGTGTGCTTGGACTATGATAGTTTGTTGGTGATGTGGACACCAAGGAACTTGAAACTCCCGACCCGCTCCACTTCAGCCCCGTCGATGTTAATGGGAGCCTGTTTTCCTGTAGTCCACGATCAGCTCCTTTGTCTTGTTCACATTGAGGGAGAGGTTGTTGTCCTGGCACCTCAGTGCCAGTTCTCTGACCTCCTCCCTATAGGCTGTCTCATTGTTGTCGGTGATCAGGCCTACCGCTGTTGTGTCGTCAGCAAACTTAATGATGGTTTTGGAGTTGTGTTTGGCAACGCAGTCGTGGGTGAACAGGGAGTGTTGAGGATCAGCGTGGCAGACGTGTTGTTGCCTACCCTTACCACCTGGAGGTGGCCCGTCAGGAAGTCTAGGATCCAGTTGCAGAGGGAGGTATTTAGTCCCACGGTCCTTAGCTTAGTGATGAGCTTCGTGGGCACTATGGTGTTGAACGCTGAGCTGTAGTCAATGAACAGCATTCTCACATAGGTGTTCCTTTTGTCTAGGTGGGAAAGGGCAGTGTGGCATGCGATTGAGATTGCGTCATCTGTGGATCTGTTGGGGGGGTATGCGGGAGGATGCTGTTGATGTGAGCCATGACCAGCCTTTCAAAGCACTTCATGGCTACCGACGTGAGTGCTACGGGGCGGTAATCATTTAGGCAGGTTACCTTCGCTTCCTTGGGCACAGGGACTATGGTGGTCTGCTTGAAACATGTAGGTATTACAGACTCAGTCAGGGAGAGGTTGAAAATGTCAATGAAGACACTTACCAGTTGGTCCGCGCATGCTTTGAGTACATGTCCTGGTAATCCGTCTGGCTCCGCGGCTTTGTGAATGTTGACCTGTTTAAAGGTCTTGCTCACATTGCCTACCGAGAGCGTTATCACAAAGTCATCCAGAACAGCTGGTGCTCTCGTGCATGCTTCAGTGTTGCATGCCTCGAAATGAGCATAAAAGGCATTTAGCTTGTCTGGTAGGCTCGCGTCACCTCTGCAGCTTGCGTCTGGGTTTCCCTTTGTAGGGTTTCCGTAATAGTTTTCAAGCCGTGCAACCTCCGACGAGCGTCAGAGCCGTTGTAGTACGATTCGATCTTAGTCCTGTATTGACGCTTTGCTTGTTTGAGGGTTTGTCTGAGGGCATAGCGGGATTTCTTATAAGCGTCCAGATTAGTGTCCCGCTCCTTTAAAGCGGCAGCTCTTGCCTTTAGCTTGATGCGGATGTTGCCTGTAATCCATGGCTTCTGGTTGGGATATGTATGTACTGTCACTGTGGGGACGACATCGTCAATGCACTTATTGATGAAGCTGATGACTAAGGTGGTATACTCCTCAATGCCATTGTATGAATCCCGGAACAGCAAAGTCAGTGCTAGGAGCAAAAGACAAGTGCATTTTTTAATATATTTTTTAAAATTGGTGTGGCTCTTCTAGGTCAGGTATTGAAGGTGCTTCTTTGGGTGGCGAGTGTTGATTGGTGCAGAGGATCCCTGATTCCTGCCCAACTCGGGGCAGACAGGGATGGAAGCTATGCTGTGTCTTGGGACACTGACTGTTAAGTTATTGACCTGTTTAGCTAGCTGAGTCATTGGGCCAGTGGAGCTCAGTGTTAAATAGTCCAAATCAATCAGACCACCTCTCTATCGCTCTCTATCTTTATGCTCTACATGTCAGTGACCCTTGCCTGCAGGACCAAAAGAGGGCCAGTAGGTGAAAGGCAGTGTTGGGGAAGCTAGTTTACCAAGCTTCCAATTACTTCACACTGAAAGAAGTTAAGCGACACTAAAGTTACCGTTAAGAAACATATAGTTTACTTAAAAAGTAATTCACTTCATCTAAACTGTCCGTTCTAAATCTGAAATGTCATAGACTACAAATTGCAAGAATAGATCACTCTGGAGTCAGATGTTATTTAACAGAATGTGTAATTTAGGCTATTAATAAACTCACAAACTATTATTCAAGCAAAAATTAGGCAGGTCTGATGCCGGAAATGTAAGAAAAGTATTGCCTACATCACCCATATTTTCTTTAATTTTTGCAAAAAAGAGTTGTGTGTAGTTCCAGTAGTTAGCTACACCGCTACATGTAAATAGTAGTAATTAACTACTGAAAACACTAAGATTTGAATTTAGTTCAACTACCAACAAGCTACTGCAAATTGTAGTTATATTACCAGTTGAACTAAATGTAGTTCACTACTCCCCAACACTGGTGAAAAGGTAACACAACCTGAACTCAGGGGTAGACGTAATATAGTACAATTACATTTGTCTCCCTCCATTTTACACCACTGCTACTCTCTGTTGTTATCATCTGTGCATAGTCACTTTAGTACCTACATGTACATATTCACTCAACTTGGCGGTGCCCCCGCACATTGACTCTGTAATAGTACCCTCCTGTATATAGTCTCACTATTGTTATTTTACTGCTGCTCTTTAATTACTTGTTACTTTTATTTCTTATTCTTATCCATATTTTTTTTAAACTGCAATGTTGGTTAGGGGCTCGTAAGTAAGCATTTCACTGTAAGGTCTACACCTGTTGTATTCGGCGCATGTGACTAATACAATTTGATTTGATTTAATATCATATGTTACGATTTATATGATATGTATGAATTTGTGGATGTCCATCATCCATTTCATATGATATGTTACTTCGCACAATATGTTACAAATTTTCAATACGTATGATATGTTCCGAATTCCGACGGCTAACGAGAGCTAGCTAGGTGGCTATGGTTAGGGGTTAGGGTTAGCTAACATTGTAAGTAGTTGTGAAGTAGTTAAAATGTAGCTAATTAGCTACAACGCTAAAGTTGTGGTATTCAATGCTAAGGTGCAGTGGTATTCAAACTTTTGCAGCGGGGACCCCATTTTTTTGACAACAATTTCTCACGACCCCACCCCACCCCACACCAAATCTAATGATACAACCTTCAAATCTGTACATTTAGATTTTAACATTAACAAATAACCTTCAATTCATTACATTTTCATCTCTTGAAAGGAATCCAATAAATACATTTACTTAATACATATATATATTTTTAATTATCTTTCTCAAAAACATTTGTATATTACCCATAAAAGAATCTGCACTCATAATTTTTTGTTCCCAATCATTTTTTATTTTAATTTATTGACCCCACTGCAGTTTCCACGTCGCGTCCCCGACTTTGAACACCACTGTCGTGGTGTAATTCGAACTCGCAACCTTTGGGTTGCTAGATATTGGCGTTATACACACACCCATCCTCCCTGACCAACCTCCCTCTTTTTGTTCCTGTCTTAAATAACCTTCTGTCTTATGTAACCATACCAAACGTAACAAAACATACTAATTGGACCGATACAAATGTAGTATTATTTTACGTCTAGTCAGAACAGCCAGGCTGGGTAACAGGGCAGAGTCAAATAAGAGGATCTGGGGACCCATGCCATTGTTCCCATTGTCTATCTCTGTTGCATCCCACCTAAAAGGTTTTCAATAACATAGAAAATGTATGTTTGTAATCACTGGCCCAGGATCAGATTAGCAATTGAGCCTTTGGACAAGGTTAGGGGTAGGGCAATATTCAGTGAGATCTTCTACCATCAGCAGTGAGATATAACAATTAGGATTTGGGGTAGGATAATCTGATCCTAGATCAGGGACAACAGCAGGTGCAGTATAGTAAACTAGGCCACACCAGACGGAGTCAGACAGGCGTACTGTATATTGCTGCACCATTTGTGCTCCAGCGACTATTGGCTTTCTGTCTGACAAAGTATCTATTTGGCCCAATTCTGATATTTTGCCACAAATGAATCTTTTGACCAATCAGATCAGATCTTTTGCCAATAATTGGGTAAAAGATCAGAATTAGGCTGCCTTAGTAAATGCACCCTTTGTGTCTTTGGAACGGATGTATGCTAACGCTAATTATACATTTTGTGGCAAGGGAAATTGATAGGCACTTGGCTCGATATGGTCCAGAGTATGTGTGAGGATTGGTCTTTGATGCCCTTAATTTCATTTAGGGATCAAATTACACATTGATGTACCCGAAAGATAGGGATTGGACAATCTTTAGTCATTTAGTTTATTAGAAATGCTTTTGGTGCTCCTTTGTCTAATTTGATTTGTCTCATGGACAAATCAAATTATATTGTCACATGGGCCGAACCCAACAGGTGTAGACCTTACAGTGAAATGCTTACTTACAACCCTGTACAGACGTACGTAACATAAATGTATCCAACCATAATGGAGAAGGTCACACAGTAACGCAAGATTTTTGTTCTGGGTTTCCAAGATTAGGTTACGGGTACCAAGATTACCCCTGGGCGCCTCTCTAATGTGACTCTTTGAAAAATATATTGTTCCTTAACGAGTGTTCACCAGCTCCCAAAGGCAAGCAGCACTTCTTCTCCTCCAGCGACTCGGAGGACGAGGACGACAAGAGGAAGTTCAAGATCAAGATCAAGCCGTTGCCTTCCGACACTGCCAAGTGTGCCGTCCCATCAATGGACGAACTGAAAGCTTCAGTTGGGGGCTTGGCTCTATCTCCCTCTCTGGTGAGCCCTTGATGTTATATCTGTATGTAATTGGAGTAGGATGAAGTTATCCCAAGATGCTGCTCTTGGGTTAGTTTAGCATATTTCCCACTAATGGTTAAGGATAGGATTTGGGGAGGGGATGTTGACCCTAGATTTGTACCTAGTAAAGTAGGTTAAAGTGCAATGTACCTGACCAGGGCTTGAACTCGGGTTGCTATGACCAAGGGTCACGGCCGTAACTCATTCTCTCTTGGATTTAGCTTGGTTTTTTGTTGTTGTGATATTTGCTGTCAAAAATGCTTGATTTTCCTGCTGCAATTCAGAAATTTTATACGGCAATATGCAACGATTTTGTCCAATTTGTTGCGAAAATGCGCTGACGAGGGATAAAGTTTGTTGACGTCTGGCTTGACTTTATGCAGCAAATGTGTGGTGATTAGTTGAAATTGCAAGCTCTCTTTTTGTACTGCGGCGATGGGTCAGTTTTATGTGATAATATTGCGAGGATTGAACTGTTTTATGTGGAAATAGTGTTGTGTTCATTTAAATATGCAGGCCCGCACATAAATTTGCTGAAAATTGCTAGCTCTCTTTGGCGTTATATGAACTATTACTGTATATGAATCTGTTTGTTGAAACTTGAGACGGCTACAGCTAATTCTAGCCAGTGAAATTATCGGGAATGTACAGAACATCTGAATATCTTTCCCTCCTCTCACTTCCTCTTCCCTTTCTCTTCCGTCTCTCTGTCTCTTCCATCTGTTGCTCTTGTAGCGGAGAAGTCCGGTAAGCCCGTCTTTTTTTTTTTCTTCTTTCACTTCTTTATCTTTCACTGTAAAGTAAGAGCATGGCATGGATTCACTTGACTGTGGATTCTCTTCTCACGTGGGTTCTCTTTCCCATACAGAGGCAAACATTTTTTTATCCCAAGCAGGCAAAATGTTGCATGTGATGTGATATTACTTTCTTTTGTTAGAAACTTGATTTTCGGATTCAGAATACTTCATATCACCAGATTATAACCAAGCAACCTCTGTTTTCATGATGAAATCAAGAAAGACGTCATATATTGGTTCTCATCTGGTCAAGTGTAACCCGATTACAACTAGATGAAGATCTATTTTTCTGGTTGTTAAAAATACATTTACAAAACGTTATTTTACAACCTTAATGACGTCATTGACGTCATTACTACCAGTTTTGCCCGCTGGGATTGGCTCTGGTATTTCAGTTGTTTAGTTATTCTAATTCCTCTCTCTGCATATTAGATATGTTTTATAATATTAACTATTTCACAATGCATGCCTTTAGCACATTTTAAAGAGCATCCTCGGTTAGAATTTTGTTGAAGTTTTATTTTAGTTGAAACCTTTACTTGAACTTCCCTTGCAAGGCTTACATGGTACATAATGCACAATTCTTCACATAACACCTGTTGATAGCCCATTGATTCTGTTTGACCAAAGCTAATTGGTAGGCTAACAAACGGGATCACGTGTGCAGCTTTGTCAATTAAATGACAGCAGGGTCTTGTTCATAGGCACCAAATGGAAGAAAACAGACTGAAGCAGGGAGGGTCTAAATGGAAATGTCCAATCAGAAACCCTTTTTAATTTACCGTTGCAAAATGTAAAAATATATATTTTCCGTTCTCTGCCCTAAAGTGCACGACCCAGGCCTATGATAATAACGTAACCTACCAGGTGCTATGTTGTATTGCTGCATTACCGTATGTACAGTAGGCTTTATGGCACAGTGCTGAAGTAAAGGGGTGCTACATTCTTTTCCGTTCCATTTGACTGATTTGTCACTCACTCTCTGACCAGGTCTGTTCTCTCTTCCTTTTTGCTGGTCTCAGAGACGCAGCCCGGTAAGTCGCCACCTGGTGGCTTATTTTAAAAGTGTCTGCACCCAAAACACTTGCAGGGAAATAAATGAATTATTGAAGATTATCTTTTGGTGCTGTCCATTTAATTTTCTACATACCCAAACACGGCCTTTCAACACCTATTCTCCAGTCCAGCAATATGAAATTTACTGATGGCCTCAAAAAATTTGGTCTTTTGTCAGTGTCCATACTTACAGTTAGTTCTTCACTCTATTCATTCACATTAGCAGGGAGACTCATCCGGGGAAATGAACTATCAGTTGAACTGTTTACCTTCATGTTTCTTATGTGAGGTTAGGATTCCTTTTTACTGTTACACTGAAAATGACTTTATTTTCGTTGCAGGGCTCGATAAAGAGACACCTGTCTTGTAAGTACATTGTTTGTGGAAGTAGTGTAATGCTATTTGTAATTGGTTTGACATCATGTCAGTGTCAACTACATACACATACAGTACAGTATAACGTCATAGTTCTACACCATCAGTTAAACAATTTGTTTAGGGTTGGAATACATACTGTAGTTACACTAGTTTGAGTGCAGATGCACATTCAGTGGCTGTCACAATTTGAAGACATCCAGTATACATATAATAATATATGATAGAATGTTATGATATATAATATTATAATATTGTTCTTTCCAGGTGAGGAGATTGCCAGACCCAGACGCTCCACCCCGACGCCAAGCCCCGCCCCCGAGATGCAAAGGTCAAAATTCAAACCCGCGCTAATGCTAACAATGCAAACAGCCTAGCATATTAACATACTGTATTGTTAGAATTCTGCTAAATGTTATCGTTGGGGAAAATAAAGCTGTTCTTTCAATTTCAATGACACACTACAAGAAAATCGATGAAATCTTGAATATCAGAGTTGTAAAATCATATTTATGGAAGTTGACTTTATCATCTCTTGCAGTGAGAGAGTATCCCAGAGTCGCAGAGCATCCCCAGCTTTCTTCGGGCTTCCTCCAGAGACGACCTATGAGACACACATATATGATAGTAACAGAAATGATGGTAACTCTCACAAGAATAGTCTTTCTGACTGCATATGTTGCATGGGTCTTAGCTTTGTGTTAATACAGTATGTTGGTTGATTGCCCCTAATCATAATAATGCTATCTGTAGCTGTATTATCACCAGTGCTTGACTTGGACTGGAATAGGTGCCTGTGCTCATTTTGAGTGCCGGTACTGTTCATATTCAGGTGCAGGAACCACAATACTTTTGAGCTTATTCTATAGGAGATGCAGGAACTCAAGCAGTGAATACATACATATACATATAATAATATATGATATATAATATTAGTGGTATTGGGTTGTTCCTTTATTATTATTCATGTATTTATTGTTGTAATGGTTTAACCCCCCCCCCATATAGAAAATCATTACTGAACTGGCTACTGTTTTAGCTGGACTGGGAGTCAATGTGTGAGTTTTGGTAGCCCATTTGCCTGCCATTGTACTGTAAGCCTACCTAAACCTCTACCAGAGCATCTGCATGATAAGAAATACATGGAGTTAGTCATGTGTGTGTGATCAGGGCTCTAAAATGTGACCAGTTCGGTCGCATATGCAAGGAAATGTTTTGCTGTACAACCATGAGTTTTATTTTGGGAGCACTGTGCGACTAGGGTTGTTGTAATGCTAAGGCTTTGCGCTGTACCAGTGTTTTTTAGTTTTTAGGTTTTTTCTTCTCTTTACTTTTTTCTGCCTACCCTACCATCCCTCCCTGATTGGAGTAAACTAACGGACAACAATACATCTACTGCTACTTACAGCTATTTTGCACACATCTACGGTACCTGTAGTTAAGTAATTATACATATATTCCTAATTGCCTCTTTTTCAAGTGCTGGATTTTCACCCACAGCGGCCAATCCACCATTCTTTCTGATCTTAACTCCAAACCCTCCGATGTCCACAGATGAACCTATATTTCCCAGTATAATCCCATTTCGCTCTTTCCTTTTGCAATACATCCTTCCATATTGGGTTGTTCTTTCCAGGTGAAGAGATTGCCAGACCCATACGCTCCACCCTTACGCCAAGCCCCGCCCTCGAGGCACAAAGGTCAGAGTTCAAACCCGTGCTAAAATTAACAATGCAAATAGGGTAGCATATTTACATACTGTATTGTTAGAATTTGTAATGGGTCTGCTAAATATTATCATTGGGAAAAAATAAAGCTGTTAAGTTCAATTTAATAACACACCACAAGAAAATGAAGGAAATCTTGAATATCAGAGTCATAAAATCGTATTTATGTATGTTATCATCTCTTGCAGTGAGAGAGTATCCCAGAATCGCAGAGCATCCCCAGCTTTCTACGGGCTTCCTCCGGAGATGACCTATGAGACACACAGATATGATAGTAACAGAAATGATGGTAACTCTCACAAAAATAGTCTTTCTGACTGCATATTTGTATTTGTGTTGCATGGGTTTTAGCTATGTGTTATTACAGTGGTATGTTGGTTGATTGCTCCTAATCATAATAATACTACTATCTGTAGCTGTATTATCACCCAACAGTGCCTGTTCTGGCTGTGTGTGATATATTTGTGCATGATACCTTATGTTCCCACTGAAGTTCGATAAACTTTTGATCAAGTTTGATATCATGTCTTGCTTTATCATAGTGGTCTGCATAGAGGCCGATGCATGGTGTGACTCCAGACCGTACCCTGACTCCCCTCTGACCAGATCCTTTCCCACAGGAGGTAAGCCCAAACTATCATTCATCAGTCATGTTTGTGATTTTAGATTACTATATTTCTAAGACATCTACGGGCCATTAAATCGGCTTGTGGTCCGTATCTGGCCCGCCAGTTTGAGACAAACGTTTAAGTCAATTGTGTTACTAAGTGTTATAGTAAGTCTATAGACTGACCTAGTGTCACACTCTCTAGTACCGTAGTACTGTAAACTAACTATTGTACAAAATGCAAGTCCTTTGACCAAGTGTCACTCTCATTGTAGCTCCTCCTCCACTGCCTCCCAAGAACATCCCAGCAGCTAGTCAAGGCTATTCTTTGACTGATTCTTCCGGTAATATTATTCTGCCAATGACCATAATTCCCATATCGAAGCAGATTCATTCCAAAACTGAAATGGTTTTATTTGTATTTGTTTTGGAATGAATCAGCTTCCATATTCCCATGCCTCGTGCACAGTTGTCATAGTGAATCTCGTTGTTCTTTGGACAGCATTGATAGAAGGGCCACTTTAAATCAGCAAGATCTCTGAACTATTTTTTTCCACAGCTGATTTACCCAATGGGAGAATAGTCCCAAGCCCCAACCCTATCTACCTGAATGTCCAATCCCCAGCCTCGTACAGAGGTTCCCCTGTGCCTGACCTGGAAAACGTGTTCGGCACCATGGAATCTTCCCAGACCAGTGAGGACAGGGACTCGCCCCGATGGATCAGCTTCAACAGCGAGAGACCGCCCCCACCAGACGAACCGGCCCCTCCTCCGCCCTCTGCCTCTCCTCCTTCCGACTCGCCCCACTCCCTCTCCTCCACCCCAGACTCCCCCTGCCTCTCCGCGGGCCCCCCTCCGGATGAGCCTCCCCCCTCCCCGCCGCCCTTCTCCTCTCCCCCCGACTCTCCCATCTCCATTATCTCTATTCCTCCTCCAGATGAACCCGTTCCTCCCCTGCCTCCCGACTTCTCTCCCCCGGACTCTCTGCCATGCATCGGCATCGATCCTAGTCTGTTTTTGGATGATGAGATACTGGGGTACTCCCCTGCTCCCTCTGGCTCACTGGAGTACTCCCCTGCCCCTACCAGTCCCATCCCTCCCCCCCTGCCTGTGGAGCGCTACCTTCGGGCAGGTGTCCCTTCCCCTCTGGCGTTCCTGAGGGAAGAGCAGCCTGACTATATGGCCTCGCCCCTTGGGCTGACCCCAGGCTTCAGGGGCACACCGCCCCCACTCCCCCCGCTCACCTACAGGTCCATGGTGTCCTCCCCCGGACCCTACCCAGGCAGTGGTGAGTACCACTGTAGGAAAAACATAGATAGAGTGGGTAGATTACAACTGTAGGAAAACGTAGAAATACAATCATTAGAATGGGTAGTCCGATCGTAGTGAAACTGTAATTTGTGGACATCTATTACTTGTGGTCAATTGCTATCGGATCTAGATGGTCATGTACTCTATATAGTGTAAGTCATAGCTGATCATAACACTTCTAAATTGGGGACATTTTTCCTCATGTCACATGCCTTTCTTTTCCCTGTGCAGGCCCCTCCTCTCCAGCTCGTCCTTCCACGCCCCTGTCAGGAGGCAGTCCAATCCCTCCCCCTCTTCCTACAAGGCCCTCCTCTCGACCCAAACTGCCCCCTGGGAAACCAATAGGAGACCTGGTATGGCACCTACAGTATACTCTTACATGTGTTAGACTTCTGATCGATACCATTAGAATTTATTAGACTCTCATTATTCGTTTTTTTCTTCAACCGATTTCCACAAAGTTAGAGGTACTACTTAACCTAACTGCGGTTACTATGCTAACATTACAATGTGTTTTAAAAAGTTTGGTACAGGAGCGGGCTACTGATATTCTCACCCCCTCCCCCAGACTCGACCCTTCAGCCCCCCAGTCTCCGGCAGCCCTCCTCCCTTCGCCCCCCTGGCCCGGGCCGAGAGTTCCTCCTCAATCTCCTCCATCACCTCACTGAGCGCAGCCTCCACCCCCACCCTGGGGAGAGAACTCAACATATCCACCACAGGTACTACCATCCTCCATAACACCTCCTTCACCTGTGTACGCTGAGAATACCAAACATTGGGAACACATTCCTAATATTGAATTGCACCCCCCCTTTTGCCCTCAGAACAGCCTCAATTCTTTGGGGCATAGACTCGACAAGGTGTCGGAAGCGTTCCACAGGGATGCTGGCCCATGTTGACTCCAATGCTTCCCACAGTTGTGTCAAGTTGGCTGGATGTCCTTTGGGTGTTGGACCATTCTTGATACACATGGGAAACTGTTGAGAGTGAATAATCCACCAGCGTTGCAGTTCTTGACACAAAGCGGTGCGCCTGGCAACAACTACCATACCCCATTCAAAGGCACTTACATTTTTTTGTCTTGTCCATTCACCATCTCAATGGCACACATACACAATCCATGTCTCAATTGTAGCAGGGCTTAAAAATCATTTTTTGCACTGATTTAAGTGGATTTAATATGTGACATCAATAAGGGATCATAGCTTTGACCTGTTCTTAATGTTTTATATACTCAGTGTATGTCTCTGGTGTTAATACATTCAGTGTTCATCATAATGAACTGTTCATTGTTTTGTCATTTTGTGAGTGGTGGTATGCTCAAATTTGAAGCATAAAATTTGACTTTTGGTGGAACAGGTATTTTGACCATAATAGGACAAGCCTTTTTCACCACAACGGTACAACCTGGTTAAATACTGTGGAGAATGGAAGCATGTACCCTGTACATAATGATGCATACATGCACATCCCTCATCATCTTCACCCTCCTAAACACACAATGGTATACCATGCACAATCTGATGTTCTCTCACTTTCTATCTATCCATCACGCAAAAGCTCCCTCTGGCCTTGCCCTCAGTGTCTTGTGATGGGTCTACACCTCCAGTAACTCATCCACCTCTTCTTCTCTTCCTCTCCTCCTGCCTGCCTCTCCCCCATGTCCTCTAACCCTCCCCGCACACACAGAGGAAAAACAGCCAGCCATGGTATGGTTTGACCATGGCCGGTTTTATTTGTCTTTCGAAGGTGAGTCGTACCAGGGTCGTATTCATTCGGGTACACTGCAACAACAACAAAAATGTGCAACGGAAAAGGAAAAATAGCATGTCTTATTGGACAAGTCTCTTTCAGTCCGTTTGGTTCCTAATAAATATGACCCAGTACCAGTGTATGGAGGCTACTGTGTTGTACTGCACTACTCTGGTTGTCCATGCTATTCTAGTCTCTTTAAGCATCCTCTTCATTCGTCATTTTATCCCTTTCTATGATCTGTCCAAATCGTCTTTCTTGCCATTTCTATGCTCTTTCACCATGCTCTTCCCATCTCCCCTTCCTTACGCATGTCTGCTCATTTGACCATGTCAGTAGGCCGTTACAGACACAGGAAGTGCTGAAAGTACTGAGCTAGTGTCTTTCTATAGTAATCAACTGTGTGTGTGTGTGTGTGTGTGTGTGTGTGTGTGTGTGTGTGTGTGTGTGTGTGTGTGTGTGTGTGTGTGTGTGTGTGTGTGTGTGTGTGTGTGTGTGTGTGTGTGTGTGTGTGTGTGTGTGTGTGTGTGTGTGTGTGTGTGTGTGTGTGTGTCAGGATGCTCCAGAGGACCCAGCCCACTCACCATGGGAGCCCAGGACACTCTGCCTGTGGCGGCTGCCTTCACCGAGACCATCAACGCCTACTTCAAAGGAGCCGACCCCAGCAAGTAAGACTAGCATTCCTCTCAATGCTAGGCTAATGGTAACACAAGTAGCAATAGAAATAGGCTTACATTCTCATTTCAATGCTAGGCTAATGCCTACACAAGTAGCAACATTGATACTATTATCGATAACAACATTGATGTGAATCAAAGTCAATACTGATGTGAATGCAAATTCATGACAACATGATGTTTCAGCCGGCAAAGCGACCCTCATCAGAATAAATGCAACAAGTAAGATGGCTATGATATTGTTGTTGATATATATTATCACATTGCAGCTATGCCTATTTATTGTCCCCTTTTGCTGTGCCCACAGGGAAATTCATTTTTTTGCCTAGATTGTTCTGAGAATGTGGATATTTTGTAGTGAAATGTAGTTTGCTTGTTTGTGGCATCCCTAAGGATTCTGGGTACTGCAGTTTTTGTCTTTTTCTTTTCTTTTTTGTCTTGACCCATTTCTGAGCACTGAGGTGGCTCTATTCTCCGTTTTTCAGGTGTGTGGTAAAGATCACTGGGGAGATGGTGCTGTCTTTCCCTGCGGGCATCACCAGGCACTTTGCTAGCCACCCGTCAGCCCCTGTGCTCACCTTCAGCATCAGCAACTACAGCCGGCTTGAGCAGGTCCTCCCCAATCCACAGCTACTGTGCTGGTAAGGCTTACTATACAGTGCACTGACTCACTAATTTGTTTTGGGGCAAGGATTATAAAAATGTAAAAAAATATATCATGGATTGTGGCCAAATCTAAAATGCCCACGTCATGTATTTCTTTCCAGTGACACCACCATGTCCAATGTGGAAACCAAGGAATTCTGGGTAAATATGCCAAACCTGATGAGCCACCTGAGGAGAGTGGCTGAACAGAAGCCTCAAGCAACCTACTATAATGTGGACATGATCAAATATCAGGTGAGGCCATCTGCATAGTGCATATTATTACATATTATTACATATACTGTATATAGTCACAATTACATAGAATTGTTAAACAAATGCAAAATACTGTGTGTGTGAGTTTCTGTCTCAGGTGGCAGCCGATGGGATCCAGTCGACTCCCCTGAACCTGGCAGTGAGTTGGCGTGGCGATGCCACCAGCACGGATCTCAGGATAGACTACAAATACAACATGGATGCCATGGCCGCCCCCTCGCCCCTCCACAACATCCACTTCCTGGTCCCTGTGGACGGGGGCGTGCACAAGCTCCAAGCCATGATCCCCACTGCTACCTGGTAAGGATGCTGAATTGCTGACCTGAGATTCTTTTAAAATGTATTTAATCTTAGAATTGTTATTTTAATCAAATTTGAAAAAATTCAGGTTAATGTACTTGAAATAATAATGGCAAGTAGGCAACTATAACTATTTTGTTTTCTCTCTAAGGAAACCAGAGCAGCAGAAAATTCTATGGAAGATACCAAGCCTTTCCCAGAGGTCTGAAAATGGAGGTAGGTGATCTTCCTTTATCTCTTCCTCATCCTCTTCCTCCTCTTTCACTTTTCCTGTCTTCCTCCTCCTCCTCTTCTTCCTCCTTCTCCTATCCTGTCCTCCTCCTCTTCCTTATCGTCTTTGTTTTCATCTGCCCCAACTTTATCTTCATAATCTGAATGATACTCTTCACCATCACCATCATCATCATCATCCTCATTCTCTTTCCTATAGGAGTGGGGGCTCTACTGGGTAGGTTCCAGTTGACAGAGGGTCCCAGTAAGCCATCCCAGTTGGCGGTGCATTTCACCAGCGAGGGCAGCACTCTGTCAGGCTGTGACATCCAGCTGGTGGGGACTGGCTACAGGCTCTCGCTGGTCAAAAAGAGATTTGCAGCAGGTCAGTGTCTGTGTGTGAGGGAAGCATGAAAATACTGGCCTGATCCCAGATCTGTTTGTGCTGTCTTGTCATCTCCCATGGTCATTGTCACACATTTTGGGATGCTAATCTTGGGCCCTTATTTGAAACTGAATTGAAATTATACCGTTCCTAATCCTGAATGTGACATTGTTGCCTTACCATGCAAACAAGGCAAGACAACACTTTGGCAATAGTTGAAATTCCCTTGATTGAATACTCTGTGTTTCTTTACAGGGAAATATCTGGCGGACAACTAGTCACTACTGTTGTATAATGACACCCTTTCACCCATACAATGGCTTTTGATTGTGAGGATGATGAGCGTCTACTACGGATTCTTCATTCAAGCTACCAACTGAAAAAACAACTGAAACCTTACACTTGAGCAGGGAAGGGTGGATGATGGGATAGAAGCAACAACAGGATGTGATGTAATTCACAAAGTTCACCAGGGTATCACTTTGTTTTAACACGCTCAATACAGTAGTCTCACTGTTGGGGTTTATGCAAGTAGTACAGCCTTTTTCCGTTCTGTGCACCTTGAGGGTTGTCGAGGCAAAGATAATGAATTCAACACTTACGTTTATCAAAGTCATTTATCATTGGCACCACATCCAGTTTTATTTGTGAGAAGAAATGTGTGAATGAGTGATGATGGAAGATTCACTGGACAGATTTATGTGAAAAGATATAGATACTGTTAACATTCATTGATAATTCGCTATGAGGACATTTAGATTGTATTATTTGATGCTTTTTTTTAATTTCTCGGGTTGGTAAAACTAATATGGTACCAGCTGGTACTGTACCAGCAGGTTGAGGCCCACAACTTGGAGTCAACTTGGAGACATTATGTATGTGGTGGTTGTGTGTTTGCTGGGAGGTCAAGTGGTTAATGTAATGGTTCACATTGTTTACCTGATTGTGGATGACAAAAACAAAGCAGGCTGCCTTGCAGGCTGGATAGTAGAGTTGCCTTGAACCAGATAAATGACTGATCTGTTTGTCCCTTAGAGTTGTGTTCATCTCCAGGAGGCCTAACCAAGCAAAACTGGTTGAAATGACATCATTACAATGAGAAACTGTTTGAAATTACGCCGAAACTGGTTGAAATTCCTTCTTTATGGCGTCAATTCAACCAGTTTGAACCAGTTTGGCCCACTGGGAAGTATAACCGAACTACAGCAAAGAAGATGAAAAAGTGCCACAATAATTATTTATCTAAAATAGAATACTAATGTACGTATATGTAATTGGAAGCCCCTAATGTTATGTTTCTTTTGTTGTTTTTCCACCGTGTGGAGTAAATAGGTGTTTTATCATTTTCTAATAGCAATATATTGAAAATCAATTTGTAAAAAAGTGTAAATATGAAAGAAGTTTCCCTTTGGACATATGGATGTTTCTGTGTATTGTCAAATAAGAGTTATGCTATATGGTGGTGTTAGCCTTCACGATACATAACCATTTTTAAAAATGACCATTTCAAGTTTCATTTCTAACATGGATTTCTTGTAATATACTGTGACTGTCCATGCTTAAAAAAAAAAAAAAAACTCAAAAGGTACAGCATGAGATCTGCGTTGCTCAAAAAGTTGTTTTTGGTTACATTTTACTCTTAACACAATACTATTTATTTCAAGACATTTAGGACGCACAGCAGCACACAATATGGAGAAGAAGATAAAATATCCATCAAGAGTCACCTCCTTATCCAATGCTATTCCAACCTAGCCTGGTTAAACCAAACAGTAGTGAACGTAGCATTCAGTCTAGTTTAACCAGGCTAATTCAGATCTATGCCTTTTATACAGTAAGTGTACTATGTGATTGCCTTCACTGTAACTTCTAGTCACTTCATCGTGTTTGACCGTTCACCTAAAGCTTTGACCTTCGGCATGAATCCCAACAACATTATCACACTTCCATGATATATTGCCGTTAACATCCTCTTATGTTTTCTCCTGATTTCAGTACATGGGGTTTTCCAGGTGAACAACAGTCATTGATCATATCAATCAAAATCATTTTGGTTTATTACAAGAATTCAGGGAGAACATCTCCAGAGCAGAAGCCAAGAGACATTTCTAATTCCCCTTCTCTAAGCATACCCTTAAATTCTAATCTGGTAGCACCGATGTTCTCTAAACAACAGCCAGAGGCTTCTACAAAGTCACGGCAAAAGACAGTGACTTTGCCAGCTGCTACAAAATCACACAATGTTCATAATTTCATCAGTATAATATCTGTGTGTCCTCGGCTCAGTGTAGCTCCAGTCTGACGTCAATCATTATCAACAATATGAGTTTCATACATAAAATACAGCATCCAGTCTAGTGACCATCAACCTGTGATACAAATGAGTGTCACAAATAGAATACTTGAAATCATGTGTATTACATAAAAAGGCAACATATAAATATGCTAAGAATTGTGTTAATTACTCTTAACTAAATATTAACTTTCTTACACCAACAACAAATTATTTTGCATAACTATAATTGTTATTCTCCTGCCCATCTCAAGGAGAAAATGTTTAGTGTGTTATTTTATGCATTTTCACGTCATTATAATGTTAATAGCCTTACATTACCTCAGATGTTATTACTCATTTCCAAATCAATATATTCAAAAGGAGTCACAAACAATGACAAACATCGCTTTTTGTCCTTGATATTATCACTAACTATCGTACTATTACTTTTTAGTCCTGGTTGCAAACTTTTATTTCTTTGTTTGAGCCTTACTGGTCCTTAAAAAAGAATGCACAAATATCAAACTTCTCTCTGGATATGTTGAAGCAGCAATTTATAAAGGTTTCAAAAATGCTTACATGTTTTATTATTTGCCTTATTCTGGATTAGCATATTTCCAGCCAGTAAGAGACTTTCTGTATGTTTTTGTACTATGAATTTTTTTTCTTTTTCTGACTGTATTTTATTCACTGCATAGGACACATTTCATGTAAACATTTCATGTAAATTTCCCATCCAAAGATTTTAAGAGTGAAAATATATAAAAAAAAATGAATATAATGTGATAACTTTACCTGGTTTACTTGGTAATAAAGAATGGGAGAATATTGGAAATTAAAATTGTCTTTATTTTTTATATTTACCAATATTACAGGTGAAGATGAATATACACTACTCTTTTGGATAGGCTATTACTTGTCTGTTGCGCGCTCTACACTGTGTGTTGGTCTTTGAATTGACAAGTTGCAACCATAGACTTAGATAGGCATTGCATCATTGTATCTGTCAATTTCCTGTCAGACCCTGATCTGTTTCACCTGTCTTTGTGCTTGCCTCCACCCCCCTCCAGCTGTCTCCAATCTTCCCCATTATCCCCACTGTATTTCTAGCTGTGTTCTCTGTCTGTTGCCAGTTTGTTTTGTTTTGTGAAACCTACCAGCGGTTTTGCCTTTGCTCCTGGCTGTTCTAGTTTCTAGTTTCTATTATCTAGTTTTTCCTGGTTTTGACCATTCTGCCTACCCTGACCCTGAGCCTGCCTGCCGTTCTGTACCTTGCCACACCACACTGAATTATTGACCCCTGCCTGCTCTGACCCTGAGACTGCCTGCCGTTCCGGAACCTTTTGCACCCTATCTGGATTACTGACCTCTGCCTGCCCTTGACCTGTCGTTTTGCCAGCCCCTGTCCTAGTAATACACTTTTGTTACTTCGACACTGACTGCATCCTGGGTCTTACCTGAAATGCGATAGTACGAACTGGCCATGACTGACCCAGCAGACTCGGTCCAGCTCCGCAACGCCATCTCCTCTCAAGGAGCCACCATAGGAACGCACAAGGAGTTGCTTTGTGGTCTAATGGAAGGGTTCCAGACCTTGGCCGAACACCATGACCAAGCGCTGAACAGATTGCTGGAGAAATTCCGCGGGTTGTCTGTTAGGCAGCCTAACACGACGGTAACCTCCCAGCCCCTCAGTAACCTGTCTGTTAGCAGCGCCACCTCCCCGGTCACCCCGGTTTCCCGGGAACCCCGCTTACCTCCCCCGGAATGCTCTGATGGAGTGTCGGGCACCTGTTGGGCGTTTCTCGCTCAGTGCTCCCTCATCATCAAGCTGCAGCCCTCCTCCTTTCCCTCGGACCTCTCTCAGATAGCGTACCTCATCACGCTGATGTCCGGGAGGGCTGCAGCTTGGGCTCAGGCAGTATGGACAACAATGCTCCGTTGTCCGGGAGATAGGCTGCCCGGAAGTTACTCCAGCTTCGGCAAGACTCCCACAGTGTGGCAGACTATGCGGGGGATTTCCGGTGGTGTCCATGCAGTCCTAAATCCAGCCGTCTAAAACCGGAAAACAGCCTACCAAACCGCTCTGAGCCGTCTGCATGGTCCTAAAGCACACCGGTGCCGCGTTTCCTATCACAGTGCAATAATAAAACTGGGGGGGACAAAAATGCAATTTTAGAATGGGTGTGGGGGGGCATGTCCCCCCATTCCCTGTGAAAGTTGCACCCCTGTCACCATCTATTGTTATTGCAAAAAATGTTGCCATCATACGCCATAGAAATTGTTAGAAATAATTAAATGAAGCTCCGGTAATATGGATAACTATTGAAAGATCGCTGATATGCGTTTTCTACACAGTGCAACCTGCGGTACAGCAAAGTCAAGTCAGCCACTGCTCATGGTTCTCACAGGGGAAGTGAAATGATAAGCTACAATGACTTTCCTCATGATCATGCACGCTGCAAATTACATGTAAGAATACGTTCCTTGAATTTTCTTTTGTGGGTGCCTTTTCATTCATGGATAGACACTTTGTGGTTTCTAGCTAACATTACACATATCAAAGCAGTGAGCGTGTAGTGAAGCAAGACATAATGATCAAAACCATTCAGCTTTGGGCAACCGGGGAGTGGGTTTGCAAAATGCTGTCATATCAGACAATTATAAAAATTTTAAACTGGTCATACACTACCGTTGAAAATTTGGGATCACTTAGAAAGTTCCTTGTTTTTGAAAGAAATTCAATTTTTTTGGTCCATTAAAATAACATAAAATTGATCAGAAATACAGTGTTAACATTGTTAATGTTGTAAATGACTATTGTAGCTGGAAACGGCTGATTTTGAATGGAATATCTACGTAGGCGTACAGAGGCCCATTATCAGCAACAATCACTCCTGTGTTCCAATGGCACGTTGTGTTAGCTAATCCAAGTTTATCATTTTAAAAGACTAATTGATTATTTGAAAACCCTTTTTCAATTATGTTAGCACAGCTCAAAACTGTTCTGATTAAAGACTGGGTTTCTTTAGACTAGTTGAGTATCTGGAGCATCAGCATCTGTGGGTTTGATTACAGGCTCACAATGGCCAGAAACAAAGACCTTTCTTCTAAAACTCGTTAGTCTATTCTTGTTCTGAGAAATGAAGGCTATTCCATATGAGAAATTGCCAAGAAACTGAAGATCTCGTACAAAGCTGTGTACTACTCCCTTCACAGAACAGAGCAAACTGGCTCTAACCAGAATAGAAAGAGGAGTGGGAGGCCCCGGTGCACAACTGAGCAAGAGGACAAGTAAATTAGAGTGTCAATGATTTATTTACCATGATTTATTGACTTAAAACGTTGTGCAACATGATGTTGGGTAAGCTCTGGCTGTCGTCTTTTAGCTCGAAAAAGTGGATTTCTACTGGTGTGGGCGTTAAAGAAAATCGTGTGTTAAATGACGTCAAAAGAAGACTGTAGTGCCACTTTAACCACACTGCTAACCTTATGTTGCCTGGCTACCCAAACTCCTTGCTCTGGCCAAAGGCTACGCCACGCCCATGGACGAGAGTTTCTTCTCCTCAATGAGTCTGGATCTGAATACCTTCCCATTGATTTTAAAAATGGAAATCCATTCTAGACCATCTGATTGGGCCCAGAAACTGATGGGTTGGGCCAGAGCCAGAACACACGTGGGTAAAGAAGCGTTTTGATCATTGACTTTTTGATGCTCTGATGGATAGAGCTGACCCAATCGCTGATGACTGTTTTGTACAGCACCCCTCATTTTCACATCACCACAAATGACTTCAATGATGTCAGTCAGACTGAAGTATGTAGCGAACGATAGAGCAGTGGAAGAATTCAGTTTGAGTCGTCAGGCAAAACCTTATGCCTAACCCTAACCTTACATTAAGACAAAAAGCACATTTTTCTTTTCTATAATTTTTTTTGATTTTGCAATTTTAACTTTGTGGCTGTGTTATCTAGGGGAAACCAGACAATAATGGTTGAATATAGCCAAAGATAATGGATACGCTGACAAGGTACGGTATCTACACCCTAACAATGGGAGTAGTTGAGCTCCCACCAATCCTTTCTTTGGACTGGTGGATACAACTCATTATACCATGGCATTGTTGAATACTTGTTTCTGATTGGCATTCTAGAGTGTGCTTTATTTCCCTATAACGCACAGTATATTTGCACGGTAGAATTCAATGACTAAAGTTCATTCTTACATCTCTATGTTTGAGCTGCTTTTGAAAGCAAAAGTCTAATTGAAAACATTATTGGCATTATTTTATTCGATTTTCATAATGGCAAACTAGGACTGTTAGCTAAACTGGCAAGTCTGTTTGTTTGGTTACCACAGCAACTACTGTAGTTATCTAGTAAACTTGCTAGCTACTTCAGTGGATGTTGAACACATTTACCAGCAAATAAAAAAATTATAGCGGCAGATGGGTTAAATTATAGCCATGGTATAAAAGGGATAATTCCATATTTAACTAGGCAAGTCAGTTAAGAACAAATTCTTATTTTCAATGTTGGCCTAGGAACAGTGGGTTAACTGCCTTGTTCAGGTGCAGAACGACAGATTTTTACCTTGTCAGGCCAGAAGCAATTTAAGAAAATTGCTAATCATTTTTGGCTGACTGCAGCAGCAGTCGTACGGGTTCGACGAGCCAAACCCAATGAATATAGTTGGTCACGAATGGGTTTTGATTAGATGGGTTACATTTTTCGTCAGATTTTCGTAGCAGGTTAGAATAATTAGGTTAGGGTAGGAAGAGGATTAGGCTGAGCTAAAATGCCCCACAAAATAACTTTTGACAGCAATTTGACAAACGGTGTACCCTTTCTAGCCATGACCGAGATGTAGGGGAAATATGTGTATGGGCGGGGCAAGTCAATCCGGGAAATTGCTGACCCCCAATGTAACCCTACAGGATTTCAAACATGGCGGAGGTAGGAAGGAAACTCCAATAAATATTCGGGATAATAAAAATGTTTTTATTTATTTTATTTATAGAGTTGATTCTGGTGGGTGCACAGGTCCCAAATCAGAAACAAAAATATGTACTAAAAACACGGAGAAGAGATATACATTTTTAAATGTTAAACTTGTCGCGTTTCCATAAGTTGTATTTTTCAAACTTCAGTTTAGCGATGCTGGCTAGCTTCGTAGCTATGCTACGCTATCTAGCTATAGTTGGCATAGCGTTAACGTTACCCACTCGAAAATATAGAATTTAATATTTAGAGTGCTATTGTATTTATTTATTTTTGACCTGGTGGTATTCTGCATATTGAAAACGAAGCTAGGTGGCTAACTATTTGAATAACTAACTTAGCTAGCTAAAGTTAGCTGAGGCAGAGGCTAGCAAATAGCTAACGTTAGCTAGCTAATCATTCATACCTAAGTGTCTACATTGTGAGAACAACCCACTTGTTTATCAAAAACGACTTTAGCGCTCTGCTGAAATTGATGATTTGACTTGTTTCAATGATGGCCTGATCAGAGTTCTCTCCGTGCTAGAACCAGCTAACGTTAGCTACAGTAATGTCTATTCTACCTTAGCGTTGGCCAACAAGGAGCCAGGCATAAGTTTCAGGCGCGCTTTTAGTTTGACTTCCACTTCCATCCACTACCCAGACTGATGATCGGTTTGCTGTATTGTAGGCAGTTCATGTTTTTGTTCAGGCCTAGGTTGCCTGGAGACGATATTGACCTCATCCAGAAAACAGCATAATTCACTGACAGTATCTCTGAACCGTAAAGTTATAGCAAAGTTACAGCTACATGTGTTGGCATCAACCGTACTTGTGTATCTGTATCTGGTTCTGACTACTTTTGTTTTGTGTTTTAGCCCTCCGTTGGGAGTACGAGCCCAGGTAAATATTGTTGTATTACAACTGAGAGAAAGGTATATGCTCACTGATATGTTCATTAATAATCCCTCATTAAATCATTAACATGCGTGCTTCTACACCTGCATTGCTTGCTGTTTGGGGTTTTAGGTTGGGTTTCTGTACAGCACTTTGAGATATCAGCTGATGTAAGAAGGGCTTTATAAATAAATTTGATTTGAAGGAAAATTGTGCTGAACACACCACGCTAACCACATTTCGATCCACAGTTTTTATACGAGTAAAGTCATACCATATAAATAATAATCATGACAGCAGTGATGGATCAGTGGTTCCCAAACTGTAGGGCGCACGAGGGGCTGCCAACAATAGGGGTGTGAACAGCTTCCATTTTTTTTATTGGCCACATACACATATTTAGCAGATGTTATCGCGGGTGTAGCGCAATGCTTGTGTTCCTAGCTCCAACAGTGCCGTAGTATCTAACAATTCACAACAATACACACATCTAAAAGCAAAATAATGGAATTAAGAAATATATAAATATTAGCGTGAGCAATGTCATTGACTAGAATACAGCATATACATATGAAATGAGTAAAGCAGTATGTAAACATTATTAAAGTGACTAGTGTTCCATTATTAAAGTGGCCAGTGATTCCATGTCTATGTACATAGAGCAGCAGCCTTTAAGGTGCAGGGTTGCGTAACCAGGAAGCTGTTTTTCAGTCTCAGTCCCAGCTTTGATGCACCTGTCATGGCCTTCTGGATGACAGTGGGGTGAAATAGATGTGGTGTACGGGGGTGGTGAGAGATGTTCCCCAATGCTGGAAGAGGGGCCTGATTGAAGCGGTTTAGGAACCCCTGATAGAAACAGGAAGTTTCTGTACAATTTTTATAAATGCCGACAGATAATTTGTTCGTTCGACATGGTGGGATCTTTTTGTGTCAGTAAAATGTATTTTGCGAGAATAGGTGGTGGAACCTTGGAGTCAAACGATGATATCGTGTGTGGTCCTCCCACTACGAATCGGGAAAGAAATCTTATTCTGTTGACATGATCGATGCTTGACTGCCGCTTGATAATGAAAAATATTCTCGCTCTTAGCCATAACAATCTCATGTAGACTAGCCTACCCTACTGTATCGGCGAGCTGTTGCCTAGAGCGCACATACCAAGACCAGAGTAAGCACATTTGCTATTTACCACAACAGTTAATGGCTAAACTATCGGTGGAGTTGAAAATGTGATGGAAACACATTGAACTTTAGATTTTTATTCAGTATATGAAAATATACATTTAGCAGATTTTTATCTGCAGAAAGTCAGTTTGGTGGAAACGCACCACTGGTGGGAAAATGTGCATATTTTCTTTATGCGACTTTTAGAATATTTACCTGAAAATCTGTCACCAATTAGATGGAAACCTAGCTTATGTCACAATATTGTTTGTTATAAATCATGTAGCACTTTATCAAGTATCTCCTCAGTTTCCCGGTGTTTTTTTCCTTAGGAGGTTCAGCAGACGACTATGAGTTTGATCCTTCAGCAGATATGCTCGTTCACGACTTTGATGACGAACGCACACTGGAAGAGGAGGAGATGCTCGAGGGAGAGACGAACTTCAGCAATGAGATTGACGACCTTGCACGGGTGCGTCTCAACATAATTTCCTCTTGTGGTTTGAAAGTTATCCAGAGTCCTATTCATTAGGCACTGATCGGGAGGGACTACCCAAACTTGTCCAATAAGAAACACTTGTTTTTGTTTTACGTTGCAGAGCGTTTTTGCTACAGTGAATGCTTTAATGAATACAACCCTGGGAACAGTAACCTTTTAGTTATAGATATTGACTATTTGACCCCTATTATTGTAACATACCAGTGATTTATGTTAGAAGGCAACACTCAAATATTGATCATGTGAAGCTAGCTAGTCTTAAGTGTAATCCACTAAATCCAGTGTGCAACAAAAGTTGTTTTTGTTCCATTTGTGCCATAGGAGGGAGAGATGCCCATTCATGAGTTGTTGAGTATGTACGGATACGGCGGTGGTTCACCTGCAGATGGAGAGGAAGAAGATGAGGAAGACCTAGAGGATGATGAGTTAGAGGATGATGAAGAGGAGGAGGAAGAGGAGCTGGACAATGATGAAAGCAGCAGAAGCACTGGCGAGCTGAAGAGGAGTAAGGTGGGCGCCATAAATCTCCTGTAATAACAGGGATAGCAATCAACACACTCATAAAGGAATGCTTCTTTGCACCTTATTGCACTAATTTGATGTTATAAATCAATACTACATATTCTGTAGCCAACAAAATTGACATATTTACACTGAACAAAAATATAAACGCAACATGTAAAGTGTTAGTCCCATGTTAGTCCCATTGGCTGAAATAAAAGATCCCAGACATTTTCCATATGCACAAAGAGTGTATTTCCCAAAAATGTTGTGCACAATTTGTTTACTTCTTTGTTAGTGAGTATTTTTCCTTTGCCAAGATAATCCATCGACCTGACGGGGGGCACATCAAGAAGCTGATTAAACAGCATGATCATTACACAGGTTCACCTTGTGCTCAGGACAAAAGGCCACATTAAAATATGCAGTTTTGTCACAACACAATGCCACAGATGTCTCATGTTTTGAGGGAGTGTGCAATTGGCATGCTGACTGCAGGAATGTCCACCAGAGCTGTTGCCAGAGCATTGAATGTTAATTTCTCTACCATAGGCCACCTGCAACGTCGTTTTAGAGATTTTGGCAGTACATCCAACCGGCCTCAACGTTGTGAACAGAGAGCCTCGTGGTGGGGTTATGGTATGGGCAGACATAAGCTACGGACAACAAACACAATTGCATTTAATCAATGGAAATTTGAATGCGCAGAGTTACTGGGACGAGATTCTGAGGCCCATGGATCCATGTCGTAAGACTCTCTACACAATTCCAAGTAGCTGAAAATGTCCTAGTTCTTCCATGGCCTGTGTACACGCCAGACATGTCACCCGTTAAGCACGTTTGGGATGCTCTGGATTGACGTACGACAGAGTGTTCCAGTTCCCGCCAATATCCAGCAACTTCGTACAGCTATTGAAGAGTGAGACAACACTCCACAGGCCACAATCAACAGCCTGATCAACTCTATGCGAAGGACATATGTCATGCTACATGAGGGAAATGGTGGTCACCAAATACTGACTGGTTTTCTGATTCACACTTCTTTTTTTTAAGGTATCTGTGACCAACAGATGCATATCTGTATTCCCAGTCATAAAATCCATAGATTGGGGCCTTACGAATTTATTTCAAATGACTGATTTCGTTATATGAACTGTAAGTCAGTAAAATCTTTGAAATACGTTTATATTTTTGTTCAGTATAGTTACAAGTCTGCTGATAGTATTTAAAATGCTGATCATACTTGAAACATATGCACGCATGACTGCTAAATGGCATATATTATTATATAATAGATACATCTAGGCAGCTTTGATGCTGATTCCACTGTTTTCATGAATGAATGGCAATTTTGTTGGTTCACAGGGGCGTTTTTGACTGTAATGCACCATTGGTGACTAATCTGTGTGTAACTCCGTGTGTGTGGGTTCAGACCGAGAGGCTGAAGATCTCTTCAGGACTGGGGAACGAGAACCAGTCGTCCAACGAGGGTCACACTCGCTCCGTCAAATCCCACTGCACGGCAGAGCTGATACGTGGATCACAGAAGCTCAAGTACTTTGAAAGTATGCACCTTTGCTTCCCTCACGAGCAATGTTTTTTTTTTTGTTTTTTTTTGTATTGGATAGTTTGTGAGATCTTGTTCTATGTGTTTTAACCCAGTAGTTCAAAATGAGAACTAATGTGTCAGTAACCAGGTTTCCATCCAACCTTTTTATGTGAGTAAAGTACATGTAGGATAAACATTTTATCTGCAACAAATACATTTGGTGGGAAAAGGCGCATAGTGTTTATGCGGATTTTAGGATATTCACATGAAATTCTGTCGCCAATTCGGATGGAAACCAGTCAAAATGCCAAATCTTGTTTCAGATAATGATGCAGAGGAAGAATCAGAAGACGAAGATTATGTCCCTTCTGATGATTGGAAAAAGGTAAATCTATTGTTTTTTATTAATGTTTAATCATTTGTTAGATATGGTAGTTCTAACATTAAAGACATGTTATTCATTTGAAGCACACTTTCGATTTGTGAAACTAAACAATGTTTGTTTGACCTGGACAGGAAATCATGGTTGGTTCCATGTATCAGGCTGAAACGCCCTCTGGCCTTTGTAAATATAAAGACAATGAGAAAGGTAAGGCATTATGTTTGCAATTACAATGCACTAATTAAGATCAAGTGAAATATCTTCCAATCGCAGAGGTAAATGGGAAATAAAATTCGTTTTTTTCCTTCTCTCTTTCTCCCCTCTCTCTCTTTTTTGTTCACTCGTTCCAGTATATGAAAATGATGACCAGCTTTTATGGGACCCTGAGTTTCTTCCCGAGGGCAAGGTTGTGGAGTTTTTGACGGAGGCGTCAAAACGAACAGGAGAGGAAAAGGGAGTGGATGCCATCCCTGAGGGATCCCATATCAAAGACAATGAGCAGGTATGAAGACGACCACAGTCAAGCAGACTGGCATCCAGGCTTGTGTTCAGTAGGGCACACCGTAGAAAAAAGTTTCGCAACGGAAAACTTTGTTTATTGGAAAAGTTTAAGCCTTCACATTTCACTGTTCCAAAACTTTATGCCACCTACAGTTGAAGTCGGAAGTTTACATACACTTAGGTTGGAGTCATTAAAACACATTTTCAACCACTCCACAAATTTCTTGTTAACAAACTATAGTTTTGGCAAGTCGTTTAGGACATCTAATTTGTGCATGACACAAGTCATTTTTCCAACAATTGTTTACAGACAGATTATTTAACTTATAATTCACTGTATCACAATTCCAGTGGGTCAGAAGTTTACATACACTAAGTTGACTGAGCCTTAAAACAGCTTGGAAAATTCCAGAAAACAATGCCATGGCTTTAGAAGCTTCTGATAGGCTAATTGACATAATTTGAGTCAATTGGAGGTGTACCTGTGGATGTATTTCAAGGCCTACCTTTAAACTCAGTGCCTCTTTGCGTGACATCATGGGAAATCAAAAGAAATCAGCCAAGACCTCAGAAAAGAAAATTGTAGACCTCATCAAGTCTGGTTCATCCTTAGGAGCAATTTCCAAACGCCTGAAGGTACCACGTTCATCTGTACAAGCAATAGTACACAAGTATAAACACCATGGGACCACGCAGCCGTCATTCCGCTCAGGAAGGAGACACGTTCTGTCTCCTAGAGATGAACGTTCTTTGGTGCGAAAAGTGCCAATCAATCCCAGAACAACAGCAAAGGACCTTGTGAAGATGCTGGAGGAAATGGGTACAAAAGTATCTATATCCACAGTAAAACGAGTCCTGTATCGACATAACCTGAAAGGCCTCTCAGCAAGGAAGAAGCCACTGCTCCAAAACTGCCATAAAAAGCCAGACTATGGTTTGCAACTGCACATGGTGACAAAGATCGTACTTTTTGGAGAAATGTCCTCTGGTCTGATAAAACAAAAATAAAACTGTTTGGCCACAATGACCATTATGTTTGGAGGAAAAAGGGGGAGGCTTGCAAGCCAAAGAACACCATCCCAACCGTGAAGCATGGGGGTGGAAGCATCATGTTGTGGGGGTTTTTTGTTGCAGGAGGGACTGGTGCACTTCACAAAATAGATGGCATCATGAAGAAAGGAAAATTGTGGATTTATTGAAGCAACATCTCAAGACATCAGTCAGGAAGTTAAAGCTTGGTCGCAAATGGGTCTTCCAAATGGACAATCACCCCAAGCATACTTCCACAAAGTTGTGGCAAAATGGCTTAAGGACAACAAAGTCAAGGTATTGGAGTGGCCATCACAAAGCCCTTGACCTCAATCCTATAGGAAATTTGTAGGCAGAATGGAAAAAGCTTGTGCAAGCAAGGAGGCCTACAAACCTGACTCAGTTACACCAGCTCTGTCAGGGGGAATGGGCCAAAATTCACCCAATTTATTGTGGAAGGCTACCCGAAACATTTGACCCAAGTTAAACAATTTAAAGGCAATGCTACCAAATACTAATTGAGTGTATGTAAACTTCTGACCCACTGGGAATGTGATGAAAGAAATAAAAGCTGAAATAAATCACTCTACTATTATTCTGACATTTCACATTCTTAAAATAAAGTGGTGATCCTAACTGACCTAAGACAGGATTAAATGTAAGGAATTGTGAAAAACTCAGTTTAAATGTATTTGAATTCAACTGTACTAAACATGCACCATTACCATAAAGACTTCAGTATGCACTATTGTCTGTAACCGTCTTCTTTACAATGTTGTCTTTCCACAGGCGCTTTATGAGTTGGTCAGGTGTGAATTTGACACAGAGGAAGCTTTAAGAAGACTGAAATTTAATGTGAAGGCAGCTAGAGGTAAGACCAGCAGTGAAATTATTTGAACTTTCTCTTGATTTCAGTCAAATATCTGGCATATTTTCTCATAATTATCTCACCAGGCATGTGTGGCTTATTGAAGTATTTTGATGATAAAGGCTTTCCTTGGGTTACTTTGGTCCTGGCTTTTGTTTGTGTCTTGTTCATAGCGTCCTACGCCTGGGACCTGTAACATTTTCATCGTTTTTATGATATTTTATTTGAATGCAGCAGTTGTCATGATACTCAACTCTTTCCCTCTGTCACAGAAGAGCTGTCTGTGTGGACAGAAGAAGAATGTCGATATTTTGAGCAAGGACTAAAAGCTTATGGGAAAGACTTTAATTCAATACAAGCCAACAAGGTAAGCTATGTTTATCTTAGAGATATCCTATTATATTTGCTACAGTATTTTATTGAAAAGTATATTGACATTAAGAATAATGCTAATCGTCATGTTGATTTGAGAGTTGCATATGTTTTTTAAAGCAATCAGGGTTGGGGTCAATTCCATTTGAACCTCATTCAACTTTCGTGAGGAATCGAAAATCAGTTTATGAATTGTAAAGCTACTCCTACTTTTTCATACGTTTATTTTTTTTTTTTCAATTCACAAATTGCATTTCGACTCATCCATCATAGACTTGACTGGGGAGTTGAAATTGAATTGAGTCCAACTCTGGAAGGCGATGGTAATAATGGCTATCTCGTTGTCTCCTGATATTACATTTTTCAGGTGAGAACTAGGTCAGTAGGAGAATGTGTGGCCTTTTATTACATGTGGAAGAAGTCTGAGCGTTATGATTTCTTTGCACAGCAAACCAGGCTGGGGAAAAGGAAATACAACCTTCACCCCGGTGTCACGTAAGTATTTTCACCAGACCAAGTACTTTTCAAATGCTTTCACAAATCTTTGAAATATTCGATTACGTCAACAAACTTATGTTATACAATTCAATATATTATAGATTTTAACTTACCTGATTTGAGATGTATTTGAAACATATAACGAAGAGAGTATATGGGTCTTTCTATAAATAATGGGGCCAATATGTGACATTAGGATCAACATTTTAAAACGATTTGAAACAAAATGAAAAAATATTTGTATGCAGTTCCACGTGTACTTAGAGGAATATGTGCGAATTAGCCCATAACTCCATCTATACAACATAGGCCTAGGACTTTAAGCAGGGTTCATACAGACATTGGCAAGTGAAATTCAAGGACTTTCAGGGACTTTACTCACTTAATTGTAATTTAAGGACCTCAATGTTATACAATTGTACATATAGGGCCTAATAGAGAACCCCCCCCCCCCCCCAAAAAAAAGTATTAAAATGTGTCAAAAAGGCCATTACCACTTTAAGAATAATGGATTTTTTTTTTTAGGCATTGCCAATGCATTGATATTAAAATGATTATTACATTCTAAAATATGTGAGAATAATATGGACTTGCCAGACTAAATAGATTGAATGCCTGCGTGGCAATCTTCCTGTAGCATATGTGGCCGACGCAGGCACACATAATAAACCATGAATAGCGGCAGCATTAATCTCACTTTCGCTGTTTTTATAATGCGAAAGCGACCAAAAACCAGGTACCTTTTGTAATAGAATGATCTGTATGGAAAGCGAAGTTGAAGCCAGCATTAGATGTTGTCGTCCTAATTATAACCGTACAAGCTTTTAACGCAACGGAGTAGTGCAACACCCTTCAATTAAAGCGGCGGGAAACAAATTAAAGCGTCCAACAAAGACTGATCAAAAATGAAATCACAGATAATTATAAGAGCGCATGAGAACTTATCATTTATGACTTTAAGCACGAAATTGAGGAAATGTCTGATTTTAAAGGTAGGCCTATTCCAGAATTTCTGGATTCAAGTAGGCTCCTTCTATTGTTTATAATTGCAGGTGTAACATGGAATCCAACATTTATTTGTCATGTTATTTAATTACCAGATCATTGTGAAGTAGGCCACTACTAGGCTATGTCATTTGTCATTATATCCAGAATAATTCATAGGAATAGCGTTGGGTGTTGCGCAATAGTCTATCCTACACAATTGCGCCCAGTAGACACCGCCACTGTCTTCACCGACGTAACAAATGAGAGAAATATTCTTGACATTCCTTGCGAACACCTTTTTTTCCAGCACTTGGGCTGTGTTGTTGCGCTATCACTTGACTGTCATTCAGAAATGTTCACCCCGTAACGAGACACGAAACATTACGTAGTTACACTGGATTTCTGAGATCGCTATACAAAAAGTTGTCCGACAACTATATCCAGGATTCTTACAGGGTTCAAGTTCAATGTCTAATTTAACCGATTGATGCTTAATATATTATATAACGACAACTTACACTGCCATAAATGCAAGGACAGAAAACTGTTTTGTCACACGATTTTGGTTTTAAATGTATTTGTGAATTGTGTTTAATATAGATGTTTCCCCTTTACAGTGCCTGTTGTTACAGCCTGAATTCAAAATGGATTTTCTCACATCTACACAAAGTACCCCATAATGACAAAGTGAAAACATGTTTTTAGGAATTTTTGCAAATGTATTGAACATGAAATACAGATCTCATTTTCACACCCCTGAGTCAATGCTTAGTAGAAGCACCTTTGGCAGCGAGTACAGCTGTGAGTCTTTCTGGGTAAGTCTCTTATTAAGAGCTTTGCACACCTAGATTGTACAACATTTTCCCACTTATTATTTTAAAAATTTTACAAGCTCTGTCAAATTGGTTGTTGATCATTGCTAGACTACAATTTTCAGGTCTTGCCATAGATTTAAGTAGACTGAAGTCAAAGCTGTAACTCGGTCACTCAAGAAAATTCACTGTCTTCTTGGTAAGCAACTCCAGTGTAGATTTGGCCTTGTGTTTTAGGTTATTGTCCTACTGAAAGATGAATTCATCTCCCAGTGTCTGGTGGAAAGCAGACTGAACCAGGTTTTCCTCTAGGATTTTGCCTGTGTTTAGCTCTGTTCCATTTCTTTTTTTATCCTGAAAAACTCCCCCGTCCTTAATGATTACAAGCATAACCATAACATGATGCCGCCACCACTATGCTTGAAAATATGGAGAGTGGTACTCAGTAATGTGTGTAATTGGATTTTCCACAAATATAACACTTTGTATTCAGGACATTAAATGAAATGCTTTGCCACATTTTTTTGCAGTATTACTTTAGTGCGTTGTTGGAAACAGGATGCATGGTTTGGAATATTTGTATTCTGTACAGCAGGGGTATTCAACACTTTTTCAACAATGAAAAAATGCAGCGGAACTGGCTTCAAGGTCCAGAGTTGATTTAAGGCTATACAGGCTTCCTTCTTTTCATTGTCATTTTAGGTTAGTTTATCACAGCCATTAAACTCTAACTGTTTTAAAGTCACCATTAGCCTCATGGTGAAATCCCTGAGCAGTTTCCTTCCTCTCTGGAAACTGAATTAGGAAGAACGCCTGTATCTTTGTAGTATTGATACACTATCCAAAGTGTAATTAATAACTTCACCATACTCAAAGGGATATTCATTGTCTGATTTTTTTCCCCCCATCTTTACCCATCTACCAATAGTTGCCCTTCTTAGCGAGGCATTGGAAAGCCTCCCTGGTTTTTGTGGTTGAATCCGTTTGAAATTCACTGCTCTGCAGAGGGACCTTACAATTATCTGTATGTGTGGGGTATAGAGATTTACATTTTAGTCATTTGGCAGATGCTCTTATCCAGAGCGACTTACAGTAGTGAATGCATACATTTTATTTCATGCATTTTTTTGTACTGGCCCCCCGTGGGAATCGAACCCACAACCCTGGTGTTGCACACACCATGCTCTACCAACTGAGCCACAGGGAAGGCCAGAGAGATGAGGTAGTCATTCAAAAATCATGTAGATGCAATTTATTATGTGACCTTAAGCAAATTTTTACTCTTGAACTTATTTAGGCTTGCCAAAACAAAGGGGTTGAGTACTTATTGACTCAAGACATTTCAGCTTATGTTTTATTTGTAAAGATTTCAAAAAACACAATTCCACTTTGACATGGGGTATTGTGTGTAGGCCAGTGACAACAAAATGTGGAAAAAGTTAAGGGGTGTGAAATCCTCACTGGTACCCTAGTTTAGAGAAAGACCCATATTCAATGAAATGTAACTTGTCATGAATGGATGTTCCATGTCACTAAATGTGTGCTAACCTTTGTTTTGTGAACCATACCTACTGTTGACACTGTTCTAGGGGTGTGAATCAAATATCCTTTTAACACTATAATGCCGAGCTGATATGGGCTATGCTGGTAGGCTGTAGTTGGTGCTGACTGTGGTTGGTTGTTTACCCCGTGTGTCTCAGGGACTACATGGACCGGCTGCTAGACGAGACGGAGAGCGTCACTTCCAGCCGGGCGGCCTCGCCCCCTCCCACCACCTCAAACAGTAGCACCAGCCACTCAGAGAGGGAGGACGGCAGCAGCAGCCACAACGGTAAGGAAGAAATATACTCAGGGAACATGAAATACTGTTAAAATGACTGAACATATGTGAATTCTTGTGAAGACCCTACATAGTTCATGACGTCAGCAGCTCACTCTTATCTTTCCTCCAATAGGTGTAGTGAGTCAAAACTCTGGCTCTGGAGAAGGTTCCCAATCGTCCACGGTGGCGAATGAAGTCAAAGCAGAACCCGCCCAGTCCAACAGGCCCACTGACAACCACCCCTGTCTGGACGCTTTCCCTGCTCCCACCGCCTCGGACAATGACTCCAACGGCTGCGAGGCGGCGGCCGTCGTGCCCAGCCACAACAGGAACGGCTCCCTGGAGCCCCAACGTGCCGACGGTCACTACGATGAAGACGCACTCCTCTATGACAGGCCGGCCAAGAGGTGCCGGACGGAGGCGGATTCACTGGAACAGGGGGAGCCGGAACCCTCCAGAACGTCGACGACACTCCAGCAGGAGGACTGATGATAGATGACGACCCCTTCTCAGAGGTCAAAGGGCACAGAACCAAACCTTTAAAAACCATGGTCGTATTAATTAGTGCACACGGAAGCAAAACATTTAGCAACGGAAAACAAAAACTAGCGTTTCTTATTGGACAAGTTCAGGTAGTCTATCCCTGTTTCCTTCCATCTGTTTTCGTCTGTTTGGTGGCTAATGAATACGACCCGTACTAACCAACCAAACCCAGCTGGGCCACACCAGCAAACGGAGGGAGGGCAGCGGCCTGATTGTAAAGGGGCACAACATACAGCCCTGCCTCGTCCCCCATCCAGCAAAACCTCCAACGCTCCACACATCCAAAGTACCACAGTTCCTGAACCCCTACCTACTATAACTTCCACCACATAATACTTCATACTGATTCTTCTCCTTATTCCCTTTTTTGGAGAGACCGATCTCAAATTTGTACGCTCAATGCTTTTTTCCTATTTGTATTAGAATAAAAATCAGCTGTGATATTTTTTTACGTGAAATATTTATATTTTTTAAAAATAAATGTATTATGATTGATGGGTATTTGCTGTCCTAGCCATTTGAAACCAGGAAATCGAAGGGGTGGTGTTGTATGTAGAGGGTTCTCGGTCTTCGACAGGGCAATAGATAAGCAGGCAGATTGGCGCTGTTGCAGGCACACTAAGTTGCACTTTCATCCTTTGTTTTCTTTCTTTGTTGATATTGAGTGCTTAATGCAACACTGCTGAATGACATCATTGCTTATTTGAAACATGATCCCCCATATGCCGTAACCATGGACATTTTAATTGCAAGAAATGAACCAATGGGAGTGTCTGTCCCGAGGTTTGTTTGTGTAAAGCGTCTGACATCAGTGATGTCCTGTGGAACGCATCGGTTTGAACGCTATATTTTCTTAGGCTTTCATATTGTTTCTCGATTTTAGACAGTAAGTATGTGTAAAGTTTGTATAGATTGTTGTACAATTATACTTTTTGATAACCGTGTCTTTAATCTGTCTGTTTTATGGTCTCTCTTAAGCTTTCTCGTAAGCCTCCTCTCCTTGTTGCTCTGAGCAGAGCTGTTCTTAAGTAGTCATTCTTATATCCCTGGCCCATTTTTCCACAGCAAAAAGATGTTTGACAATGACTCCATGTAAACGAGAGGTGGTGCAGTGATGCTTTTCGAAATCGGAGACTGGTAACAGTAATGTTTCTTCTCTCACCTGCCAAGTTTCATGATGGCCTCTGTAAGCAAGCTCTTATTATTCCGAATTGTAATTAAAGAACTTGACTACGCTTCAAATGTGAAGGACCTCCATTTAGTTCCAGTGGAGGCTTCTTAATAAGACTGTTTTGAGAACTTGATTTTGTTACAGTAGCCTTTGGTCTACATTCACAAAATGGTAAAACAAAATTGTTGATTAAAGTGAATACCACGACTGGCTGTGACAACGGTGGCTATATTTAATAAATGTATTCAGACTAGTGACCTGTTATTTCATGTTTTTACTGTGGCCTAACTGCAAAATAGGCACTTTATCAATGATAAAATGTAATGATTTTACAGGGTGGGAAAATTGATTTGAATTATGTGGGGGAGTTTGCATACATTTCATCAGTGACAGGAAATTAATGTTGAAATATGCATGTAACCAACATTTGAGGTTTAAAATGTTGAACATAGTAAATAATGTAAAGCGCTTTGAACCTAATTTCTAAGCAAAAACATTTTTGAATAAACAAAGTATCAAATGGCTCATGGCCACAACATTTTTACATTATGCAATGTGAACGAACAGGTAGAGAATCAGAGGCACATTGTCAACAAGTACATTGCAGAACCGACAAAAGGCAATTTCCCAGAAGTTTGTGGAGATAGCATTCATGCTAAACACTGCAGATGTTGGCTCAAGAAGAAAAAACGTTTACAGTACTACGTGTCTTATTGAATTCTGGCCATAGTTACTGCATTTACTTGATTAGGCACAAATCTTCTTTAACACTGATTCAGTCTTGTGATAGTATGATTAAGAAAATGTTGAAATAGTGGCCAAAGGTAAATAAATGTTCGACATACACGTACGTCTTAAAGTCCAGCTCCAACCTTCCAGTGGCACCCCCATTTTAAAGTTTTTCTGTTGAAATGACAAATAAACATTTTAGAAATGTATTAAGTCCATAAAGTGAAAATTCTGAATTTTACTATGGCCATATAAATAGAACATAAAATAGCATAAAATAGCATCAACTATGGACCAAATCTAGGATTTCAAGCACACAGGCCTTTTTGCTATGCCAAGTATCAGCCAATGGGAAAGTTGAACAGCTGTTTTTATTGAACATACTTTACATAACAGTACCATTTGGAGAGGAAAATAAAACTGTCCGAAATGAACAACAATACCAAGTCCATTTCTTTTCACACACACGATTTGTAATCTAATTTTCCTGGCTAATCTTTTCACTTTGCTTACTTGATTGTTCATCTGTGAACGTGATGTAGGAGTACACCAGACTGCCGGCAATGCTAGGGAGACAAAGAGAAGGATGCTCAAATTAAACTCACGGCATCTCTTCAGTCAATGACATAAGGAAAACCCCCAGCACACTTCAGTATATGGGGCGTAGACCTGTCAGTAGCAATAAATCGGAAGTAGAAAAGAGAAGGTCCGTACTTTCAGAATTAAGCTGAATGAAGAACATTCATTTACCTGATGTTTAATCCAATGAAGTTGACCCAGGTGAAAATATAGTCTCCACCAAAGACCATTCCAAGATAAGTGACTAAAATATTCTGTGGAAAGAATTAAAACAGCAGTCAATACTTTAGTCACGACAGTGTAGAACTACGTAAATGCTGTAAGTGTAGAGCTGTAGTGATAAAAACAACTTAGTGATGGCTTACTTTAATACAGCCCACTATGGTGGTGGTCAATGCAGAGTTGTGCTGAGTGCAAAGCACAATGGAGTACATTAAAACAAAGCTGCCAAAACAGAGAACAAAAGACGTTATGAATTAATAATCCATATATAATAATCTTGTTAAACATGATTTATTTAATTTGGAAGCAATGTTGACACTAATTGCGGTTGACAATGTGAGGCTTCTAGAAACTCTATGACAACCGAATTGTCCAACTATAGGCTTATAACAAGACTACAATGCACAATATTAAAACTATTGTAAAATGAATCACTCCTCCCAGACCATTATCGCAATGAAATCTTATACCAGGTATACAGTGCACTAGGAAAGTATTCAGACCCGTTGACTTTTTCCACATGCTGTTACATTACAGCCTTATTCTCAATCTACACGCAATACCCCATAATGACAAAGCGAAAACAGGTTTTTGGAAATGGATTAAAAAAACAGAAATACCTTATTTACATAAATATTCAGACTCTTTGCTATGAGAATCGAAATTGAGCTCAGGTGCATCCTGTTTCCATTGATCATCCTTGAGATGTTTCTACAACTTGATTGGAGTCCACCTGTGGTAAATTCAACTGATTGGACATGATTTGGAAAGGCACACACACACCTGTCTATATAAAGGTCCCCCAGTTGACAGTGCATGTCAGAGCAAAAACCAAGCTATGAGGTCAAAGGAATTGTCTGTAGAGCTCCGAGACAGGATTGTGTCAAGGCACAGATCTGGGGGAAGGGTACCAAAACATTTCTGCAGCATTGAAGGTCCCCAAGAACACAACCACCATGAATCTTCCTAGAGCTGGCCACCCGGCCAAACTGAGCAATCAGGGGAGAAGGGCCTTTGTCGGGGAGGTGACCAAGAACCCCATGGTCACTCAGATCTCTAGAGTTCCTCTGTGGAGATGGGAGAACCTTCCAGAAGGACAACCATCTCTGTAGCACTCCACCAATCAGGCCTTTATGGTAGAGTGGCCAGACAGAAACTACTCCTCAATAAAAGGGCAGGACAGCCGCTTGGAGTTTGCCAAAAGGCACCTAAAGGACTCTCAGACCATGAGAAACATGATTCTCTGGTCTGATGAAACCAAGATCAACCTCTTTGGCCTGAAAGCCAAGGAGACTAGTCAGGATCGAAGGAAAGATGAACGGAGCAAAGTACAGCGAGATCCTTGATGAAAACCTACTCCAGAGCACTCAGGACCTTTAACTGCGGTGAAGGTTCACCTTCCAACAGGACAACAACCCTAAACACACAGCCAAGACAACACAGGAGTGGCTTCGGGACAAGTCTCGGAATGTCCTTGAGTGACCCAGCCATAGCCCAGACTTGAACCCGATTGAACATCACTGGAGAGATCTGAAAATAGCTGTGCAGCGACGCTCCCCATCCAACCTGACAGAGCTTGAGAGGATCTACAGAGGAGAATGGGAGAAATCCCCCAAATACAGGTGCCAAGCTTTTAGCATCATACCCAAGAAGACTCAAGGCTGTAATTCCTGCCAAAGGGGCCTCAATAAAGAAAAGGGTCTGAATACTTATGTAAATGTGATATTTTTGTAACAAATTTTTTACATTTGCAAAAATGGAAAAACCTGTTTTTGCTTTGTTATTATGGGTTATTGTGTGTACATTGAAGGAAAAAAACTATTTAATCAATTTTTAAATAAGGCTGTAATGTAACAATGTGGAAAAAGTCAAGGGGTCTGAATACTTCCAAATTATATGAAAATATCAATACTCTCACCCCATAACACAGGTAAGCACAAACTGGAACAGAAACAGCATGTCCGACCACCCTTCAAACTCAAATGCCTTGGACAGAAACACCACACGTGGTTAGTTAAAGGGTAACAACAATAGCCAGTAGATGTTTTTCACAGCACATAAGTTACACACAAACATGGTATGCAACGCAGACAAACAACAACCTCTTACCATTTGTAGATCCCCAGCGAAATGTGCATATGCCACTGTAGGGATGATCATAAATAAAGCGTTGTAATACAGCAGCCCATATTTGCCAAGCTCCTATGAACACATACATACAGGTCGGAAAAAACATGAACACAACGGCAATACTTCAATGGCGAGGGTATCAAATTGACACGGAATGTGTTGTCCAAGTCTGTTTTTATATCAATATGTGTGGACCCACTGGACCACATTGTTTATAGATATACTGTACAGAAGTAATGAGTTGTCTCAATCGGGTGCACACATAACATAAAACATAATGTAACATGAGACCTGTACTGTAGATATATAGTGGGGTGGCCTCTCCCCATGTTTTATTATGCTCTAATACAAATACAGAGGAACAAGTCAAGTATTCACAACAACAAAAAAGTTGGCACATATCCACTTACCTTGGAATCAAGTTTCTGTTTCACATAGGCCCCATTGGCTGCAGTCAGAACATTGTTGAGCATTATGAAAACATAGCCTTGGAGATCAAAGGCCAAATCCGTGCTGTAACAGATTTTTACCAAATGAGAAATGTTTTTTTTTTTCCTTTCGTGTATTTCCACACTAAATGGGGACAATTCCCTTTTCAACAGTTTAACTACATACTAGACTTTGCAATGGTAAACTGAACCTGTCGGGTGAGACACGTGCTTAAAGCAATCTGGTCTAGACACCCTAAGAGCCAGCAAGCAAGTCAAATTCTTACCTCGCAGCTACAAAGGCTCCAAAGATCATGGCAAACACTGTTGCCTTGATAGGTCCAGAGAATGTCTTTCTGTGGGGAATGAAACATGTTATTCACCCAATGAAAAATCGAATGCAATCTTATTTTGAAATGTCTAATATTGGTTTCTAATATTTGAAGAGAACTTACTTCAGTAGGATTCCCTCAGCCAACATGGTTAACAAAATAGAGAATCTTCTTAAAACTGTAAACATGGGTAGACTGGAAGAGGATAAAGGATACATACAATCATACCACTGTGTTCTTTTTGAGTGATTCCTCATGAAACCAGGACCAAAAAAATTACCACGATTAAGATTTTCACTAAATTAAATCCATAGAATGGTCCATTGGAGGAAGTATTGTTGACATATGACATATTTGACAATTGTATCTAACGGCATAATTTAGAAATCATTTATCAAAGTTGGTATATTTATGACATTTTGGTCTTACCCAGGCCTCCTTTAAGTGTGTAGGTGCTACAAAGCAAACATTGGCACCTGCTCTGTAATATGGCATATCAAAGTTCCAGAGCTACTTTTAGAGTTATGATCCAATTTATTAGCATTACCCATGGAGTGAATGTGAAAAGGGATTCAAAATGTTCACCCTCTGCTGGTGATTAGCAGGATGTGCAATGATACAAGTAAAAGGAGGGCTGTGATTGGCTACATTGCCTACTATGCCAATTTCTCTGTATAAAATGGGCCATAACTTTAAAACTCGCTGAGATCCCACTGGAACTTTGATATTCCCATAGAGTACATTCTGTTCAGCAATATATTGAAAAATATGCCAAATTCTTTTCTTTTCAATATTCATGTTTATTTTTGTATATTCTTAAATTAATGTAAAAAAAAATGCTATTGAAATCAAAGAACTACTCATACCACAGAGCAATTGGTAAAGCTTCATATGAACCAATTTGTGCTTTGTAGCGTCTACAAATGAAACATTATGGAGTCTTAAAGGAAGCCTGGGTAAGGCCAAAATGTTATTAATGAAATTCGGCATACAGTATTTATTACTTCTCAATTATGCTTTTAGATACAAATGTCAACAATCTTTCCTACAAAGGACAATTTTTAACTTTTTTTAACCCCGTTTTCTCCCCAATTTCGTGGTATCCAATTGGTAGTTACAGTCTTGTCTCATCACTGCAACTCCCGTATGGACTCGGGAGAGGCGAATGTCGAGAGTCGTACGTCCTCCAAAAAACAAAACAACCAAGCCGCACTGCTTCTTGACAATGCCCACTTAACCCGGAAGCCAGCCACACCAATGTGTCGGAGGAAACACCGTGCACCTGGCGACCGTGTTAGCATGCACTGCACGCGGCCCGCCACAGGAGTCGCTAGTCCCCGATGAGACAAGGACATCCCTGCCGGCCAAACCCTCCCCTAACCCGGACGACACTGGGCCAATTGTGCGCCGCCCCATGGGTCTCCCGGTCGCGGTCGGCTGCGACAGAGCCTGGACTCAAACCCAGAATCTCTAGTGGCACAGCTAGCACTGCGATGCAGTGCCTTAGACCACTGTGCCACTCGGGAGGCATACAAAGGACTATTCTATGGATTACATTTAGCAAAAATCCCCAAAATCATGGCCTTCTTTGTCCTGATTTAGTGAGGAATCACTCTTTATTTCTATGATATGAAGCATAAGTGGTGAATATTCAATATCAGGGTCAATGAAGAAGAAAGACGTCATACTTGAGTCGCTTGGTTCCTAGAAGTCCTGATACCTGATTCCCAACATACAGAAGCGGTAGGGGAAACATCTGCAAAGACAGAATAAAAGTCTACTATAGACACAGTAGTTCATGTTGAAACAGGCACAGGGTTTCCATTGTCTGATGCAAGACTCGGTGTACACTCCACTCCGAGAGAAACCATGGTTTATCTATTTCTGAGAGGGTCTATGGTGAGGAAAACAAAATACAGCTTGGGGCTATGTACCGCCCACTTTAAATTTTCACCAATTACTGTTTTGGACATTAGGTCGTCAACCATTTTGAAAAGAAGGTTGACGACATCCGATCCTCGTTTGCTAAGTCAAACGACACTGCTGGTCCTGCTCACACTGCCGTACCCTATGCTTTGACCTCTTTCTCCCCTCTCTCTCCAGATGAAATCTCGCGTCTTGTGACGGCCGGCCGCCCAACAACCTGCCCACTTGACCCTATCCCCTCCTCTCTTCTCCAGACCATTTCCGGAGACCTTCTCCCCTACCTCACCTCGCTCATCAACTCATCCTTGACCGCTGGCTACGTCCCTTCCGTCTTCAAGAGAGCGAGAGTTGCACCCCTTCTCAAAAAACCTACACTCGATCCCTCCGATGTCAACAACTACAGACCAGTATCCCTTCTTTCCTTTCTCTCCAAAACTCTTGAACGTGCCGTCCTTGGCCAGCTCTCTTGCCATCTCTCTCAGAATGACCTTCTTGATCCTAATCAGTCAGGTTTCAAGACTGGGCATTCAACTGAGACTGCTCTTCTCTGTGTCACGGAGGCTCTCCGCACTGCTAAAGCTAACTCTCTCTCCTCTGCTCTCATCCTTCTAGACCTATCTGCTGCCTTTGATACCGTGAACCATCAGATCCTCCTCTCCACCCTCTCCGAGCTGGGCATCTCCGGCGCGGCCCACGCTTGGATTGCGTCCTACCTGACAGGTCGCTCCTACCAGGTGGCGTGGCGAGAATCTGTCTCCGCACCACGTGCTCTCACCACTGGTGTCCCCCAGGGCGCTGTTCTAGGCCCACTCCTATTCTCGCTATACACCAAGTCACTTGGCTCTGTCATATCCTCACATGGTCTCTCATATCATTGCTATGCAGATGACACACAATTAATCTTCTCCTTTCCCCCTTCTGACAACCAGGTGGCGAATCGCATCTCTGCATGTCTGGCAGACATATCAGTGTGGATGACGGATCACCACCTCAAGCTGAACCTCGGCAAGACGGAGCTGCTCTTCCTCCCGGGGAAGGACTGCCCGTTCCATGATCTCGCCATCACGGTTGACAACTCCCTTGTGTCCTCCTCCCAGAGTGCTAAGAGCCTCGGCGTGACCCTGGACAACACCCTGTCGTTCTCCACTAACATCAAGGCGGTGACCCGATCCTGTAGGTTCATGCTCTACAACATTCGCAGAGTACGACCCTGCCTCACACAGGAAGCGGCGCAGGTCCTAATCCAGGCACTTGTCATCTCCCGTCTGGATTACTGCAACTCGCTGTTGGCTGGGCTCCCTGCCTGTGCCATTAAACCCCTACAACTCATCCAGAACGCCGCAGCCCGTCTGGTGTTCAACCTTCCCAAGTTCTCTCACGTCACCCCGCTCCTCCGCTCTCTCCACTGGCTTCCAGTCGAAGCTCGCATCCGCTACAAGACCATGGTGCTTGCCTACGGAGCTGTGAGGGGAACGGCACCTCCGTACCTTCAGGCTCTGATCAGGCCCTACACCCAAACAAGGGCACTGCGTTCATCCACCTCTGGCCTGCTCGCCTCCCTACCTCTGAGGAAGCACAGTTCCCGCTCAGCCCAGTCAAAACTGTTCGCTGCTCTGGCACCCCAATGGTGGAACAAGCTCCCTCACGACGCCAGGACAGCGGAGTCAATCACCACCTTCCGGAGACACCTGAAACCCCACCTCTTTAAGGAATACCTAGGATAGGATAAAGTAATCCTTCTAACCCCCCCTTAAAAGATTTAGATGCACTATTGTAAAGTGGTTGTTCCACTGGATATTATAAGGTGAATGCACCAATTTGTAAGTCGCTCTGGATAAGAGCGTCTGCTAAATGACTTAAATGTAAATGTAAGTCAAAGCAACAGAAAGGGCCATTTAAACTGTGAAATTGAGCTCCCTTCAGCTTGAATGGTGGGTCATATGGTGCATTTGGAAATTTAAGCTACAAAATGTATATGATATAGAAAGGAATCATCGTATCACCTTGTTTGGGATGCTCCTGTCCAAACCTGGAAATGTGATGACACCTATTGCCTTTGCAGCTCCTAGTACAAGTACTGTAGCCAGCATCTGGAGAAAAAAAATCAAATGTAATAAATCTATTATAAGCAACTTCAATTGATGTAACTCATGAAGCGCATACTTACTTGACCGATCCCAACACATGTTGATGAGGGGAATCTGCAAACAAAAGTTATTAAAATGTGACTTCAGCAAATGCATTACAGTATGACAAAGTAGGCTCCTATCATAACTATTATGGCCAGTATCAGAGGAAATTCCCATAAAATAATAGTACCATGTAGGAATAAAAGCAGTTCTTTGGCAATAAAACATTACAGCTATTTTATTCAGGGTAAAATAATAATCACAATGACAAGTTTGACATTCAAAGAAGTCAGAGTGTTTCTCTACATAAATCTGTGGTCAGCTAAAATCTTTAGATAATGTTTAATACTGTGAAAGTAAAGTACCAGTCAAAGGTTTGGACACACCTACTCATTCAAGGGTTTTTCTTTATTTGTACAGTTTTTTACATTGTAGAATAATAGTTAAGACAAAACTATGAAATAACACATATTGAATCATGTAGTAACCAAAAAGTGTTAAAATATATTTATATTTGAGATTCTTCAAAGTAGCCACCCTTTGCCTTGATGACAGCTTTGCACACGCTTGGCATTCTCTCAACCAGCTTCACCTGGAATGTTTTTCCAACAGTCTTGAAGTAGTTCCCAAATATGATGAGCACTTGTTGGCTGCTTTTCCTTCACTCTGCGGTCCAACTCATCCCAAACCATCTCAATTGGGTTGAGGTCAGGTGATTGTGGAGGCCAGGCCATCTGCTGCAGCACTCCATCACTCTTCTTCTTGGACAAATAACCCTTACACAACCTGGAGGTGTGTTGGGTCATTGTCCTGTTGAAAAACAAATGATAGTCCCACTAAGTGAAAACCAGATGGGATGGCGTATTGCTGCAGAATGCTGTGGTAGCCATGCTGGTTAAGTGTGCCTTTAATTCTAAATAAATCACAGACAGTGTCACCAGAAAAGCACCATCACAACTCCTCCTCCATGTTTCACGGTGGGAAACACACATGCGGAGATTCATTCACCTACTCTGCGTCTCACAAAGACATGGAGGTTGGAACCAAAAATCTCAAATTTGGACTCATCAGCCCAAAGGACAGATTTCCACCAGTCTAATGTCCATTGCTTGTGTTTCTTGGCCCAAGCAAGTCTTCGTATTTTTGTCCTTTAGTAGTGGTTTCTTGGCAGCAATTCTACCATGAAGGCCTGATTCACACAGTCTCCTCTGAACAGTTGATGTTGAGATGTGTCTGTTACTTGAACTCTGAAGCATTTATTTGGGCTGCAATTTCTGAGGCTGGTAACTCTACTGAACTTATCCTCTGCAGGAAAGGTAACTCTGGGTCTTCCTTTCCTGTGGTGGTCCTCATGAGAGCCAGTTTCATCATAGCGCTTTATGTTTTTTGCGAGTGCACTTGAAGAGACTTTCAAAGTTCCAGATTGACTGACCTTCATGTCTTAAGGTAATGATGGACTGTCATTTCTCTTTGCTTATTTGAGCTGTTCTTGGCATAATATGGACTTGGTCTTTCACCAAATAGGGCCATCTTCTGTATACCACCCCTACCTTGTCACAACACAACTGATTGGCTCAAACGCATTAAGAAGGAAAGAAATTCTACAAATTAAACTTGTAACAAGGCACCCCTGTCAATTGAAATGCATTCCAGGTGACCACTTCATGAAGCTGGTTGAGAGAATAGCAAGAGTGTGCAAAGCTGTCATGAAGAATATAAAATAAATGTTGACTTGTTTAACACTTTTTTGGTTACTACATGATTCCATGTGTTATTTCATAGTTTTGTTATCTTCACTATTTTTCTACAATGTAGAAAATACAAAAAAATAAAAGCCCTGGAATGAGGTGTCCAAATTTTTGACTGGTACTGCATGTGTAAAACAGCTTTATGCCACACAACATTCAGCTACATTGATGTTGGTACCCCCGAGACCGAGTAAGCAAACAACCCCACTCTGTTTTTATCACTGTCATTAGTGTCCAAAGTCCAACCAACTGCCCATGCATAGACTACTGTAGGCATACCTGTAACTGGTGAGGACGCTTTTGTTCACAACAACGATTAAAAACGAGCTCAGCCCGTAAAATCCGGCAGCGAAAAGCTTCAGAAACACGGCTGACCTCCCGCTCGTCATCCCTTTACTGTCATTCTTGGATACTGAGCTTTTATCCGAGGTTTTCCCTTCAATTTGCACATGTTGACGTTTCCGAACTTCCGCCATAATTCACTAAATACTACGTCATGACGATGTCAGAGGGGGTGTCTTCCAATGCGTAAGTGATAAACATTGGGCTCGTTTGAGTGGTAAGGCGAGAGCAACCGACAGTAGACGAAAGTCGAGTGAAGTCGACTGAGGTGCATCTGCGACAGCTAAAAGTCGGACACTGCAGTTGCTTTCCAACAGCAAGGCTAAGATCAGCATGACAGTGTTAACATAGCTGCTATTGTTTACAAAAGTTTGTCTGAATAAATGTCAAAATACACTCAAACTGGAAACAATGTGTGTACAATTATTTGGTTAGAGGTCTCAAATATCACTTTTCATTTGTATTCCCTGTAGCTTTATATTTGAGCAAAATTGTTTCCTGTTTCAGTCACGTATTTAGACATTCACATTGATCAAATAAAAACACCCTAATAATTGGTTGACATATAGGGCCTCCCACAATGCAGGTGATGGCTGCATAGTGCAGCGACTTCATCAAAAACCGCATGAGCTTCAATCACATTTTTGTAAAGTTCATGCAGTTGACATGTAGTCGCAAGTCAGACAATTTGTATAACCATAATGCAACACTTTGAAAGGCGGTGACCAACAATGGTCAATGACTTGACAAAAGTAATCCACTGAAGCGTGTCTATTGCTACAATGTAGCCACCTTGTAGGATGCAAAAGTGTCATGCCAGAATGTACCCAAATTGTTCTCAACTCCAAAATGTACATCACATCAATGGAGACAACTGTGGGAGGACTGAACGTTGAGTAGCTGTTAGTCGATACTTGTAAATGTAAATTCTAAACCGTTACGTGTACCCGTTTGTCCTCTGTAGCTGCATGCCTTTCGGTTTGCTGAAATCCACCATTTTTAGAAAACGTTCCTTAAATACAACAACTGACTGTTTTCTCGAATCTACTGACAGTTTCTCAATTTAGTCACGGAGGTACACTCCACCCGCCCACAGTCTTCGCAACCCAACTCTACCTAGATGTACAAATTGTGGAGTTTAGAAACCTAGATAACCAGAATGTAGACTAATACAGTTGGCGCGTTTGAGTGGTAAGGCGAAAGCAACCGACTGGAGACAAAAGTCGAGGAGTGAAGTCGGTGGACGTGCATCTACAACAGCCGAAAGTCCCGACACTGTAGGTCTCAGATCGACATGGCAGTGTCAACATAGCTGCTATTGTTTATAAATGTTTTTCTGTGTAAATAATACACTTTTCTATACCCCCCATATCATACTCAAAAACTGGAAACATAATGTGTGTACAATTCATTGGTTAGAGCAGAGTTTCCCAAACTCAAGCTTTGATTATTTGAGTCAGCGGGTGCAGTTGGTGAGAAGCAACTGTGGCGACTTCATCAAAAACAGCATGACCTTTGATCACGACTTTTGTAAAGTTGATGCAGTTGACATGTAGTTGCAAGTCAGACAATTTTTATAACCATAATGCAACACACTTTGAAAAGCGGTGACCAATGGTCGACGACCTGACAGAAGTGATCCGCTCGAACGCGCCCACACTCCCATATTTTCATCATAGACATTAAAACCAGGTTTTCATATTAATATTCCATGTCATAAGGAAAGCCTGCCTGGCCTAAGAAATTGAACATTTATGTAATCTATGGTTGGCATCATCTTGCGTGTGTTGTGATTTCCAATAGTATAACACTTGAATCCTTCATCAAATTTTAAAGGTCCAATGCAGATGTTTTTCTCTCAATATAAAATCATTACTGGGTAACAATTAAGTACCTTACTGTGATTCTTTGCAATTAAAATGGTAATTTTTTTTTAACAAAAATAGCTTCTTAGCTATTTCTCAAACAAGAATTTAGCTAGGACTGTCTGGGAGTGGTCTGAGGAGGGAGGGGAAAACTGAAAACTAGCAGTTATTGGCAGAACGGTTTGGAACTTTTTCTTATTGGTCTATTCACTCATTTACCGCCTGGTGTTGTCACCAGGCAGGCCAAAACTCCATCCCACCAAAACAGGCAGAATTTTCATGCAGTCTTTTCAAAAAAGCTCTTTACACCAAAAGGGGCATTATCATAATGTTCACAATTTCACAGTATTATTCCAACCTCAGAGTAGAAATATATAAAAACACAGGGGGGAAAGAAAATCACATTTTGACTGCAGTGGGCCTTTAAAATGTGTTATGACATAACATTGAAATAATCCCCCCCAAGAAAAATCACACACAGCTTGAGTATAGAAAAGCACTTTTTTTTTTTTTTTTTTTAAAGAGTGTTCTTTTTAAAAGTCGCAGTAATGATCTCACACAACTCACTGCCAGAATACATTTACCACCTCTAAGCAATTTATTAGAACAGGGATGTTTGCAGAAAAATCTACCGTCAAATGGCTCAAACAGTCCTACAAAAGGATTTGCTCCAGTCACCTGTGTCCCTGTATTACCAGCAAGTCTTTCCAGAGCATTGGAATATAAAGCTTTCAGTCATTTAAAATAGTCAAATGTACCCCTTCCCCAAACCCAATGTGTGAAGTATACATACTTCGGTACAATAAAACCTAGCCTGGAAATACAAGACACAGATGACTACAAGCACGATTAGCAGTCATACATTCTGTAGCACTCGATTGCTCCACATTGAACGGCCCATTTCTTTCAGACAAATTATGCAGTAGTGCTGCTGTAGTAATGATAACAAAATGCAAAAATAACAGCAAAGATGATCACAAGAGAAAAAAAAAGGGGCTTTACTTCAGAGTTCTGGTGCTGATAGGAACAAGTGCTTTGCAAACTCTAAAAGATAGGACTACAAATCCTACATTTATCAAATACTCTAATTGCAAGATATGTCCACAATCTTACCTAGATAGTCGTTTCTATGTTCTCAGAAATAAAAACTACTTCAGGCCAAACCGAGCTGCTTTTGAACTTCTGGTCACGTTCCTGGAGAATGTCAAGTTCGTGGCAGGGGAGTACTTCAAGTGTTTAAGTAATTATTGTTCACATTCAACGCAATTACACTTTCTCTCACACACAAACAAAATACAATATATTCGCATAGTGGTCTTAAGGTTACTAATAGTATAGCCTGTACAACCTACAAGGACCAGCCTAGATACACATTTGGGCCATGGCTGCCCTAAAGACACAGGTAGTAACATCTGGACCAGGGATAAAACACACCAACCACTGGTTCACCAGAAAAATAAGAGCCAAGCTATCAATAGGAAAATAAAAGGAAACCAGAGGCATCAACTTTCACTGCATAACAAGCAGAAACATTACACTTAAGGAGTCACTACTTTTAAAAACACAGTTCATAGATTTAGTACAAAGGTACTAAAATGTATTTTAAGTTTAACATCTGAGTAATGCATGACTTAAAAGTCACCCCTTTAAAATAAAAGCTTGTCTAAGATGACCACAAAATATTCAGGTAAAGTCATGAGGAAAGCCAGCCAAAGCCTAAGGAGGACCACACACACACACACACACACACACACACACACACAAAATCTTGGAAATGCATATATTCAAGCAGCAATACAAAAAAAATATCCATGAAGTATAACGCATAATCTCTGAAAAAAACAAATAATATATGAAAACATCCCTGCTATCTTGTCTCTAAATACAAAACTTCTACCAATAACTTGCTTCAGTGTAACAAGAGAAGTCATTTTTCCTCTTTTTTTTGTCTTTTTATCAGTCCTTTCAAAACAGGTTAAAATTTCAGTCCTCAGCTGTGAATGGTATGGATGACTGTCTTCTTTTCGTCGTTAAAATCATTTCCTTTTTTTTTCTCTCCTCATATACTTGAAGTTGTAAGCATGCAAGCCTCATAGGAGGGGGTTGGAGGCGCTGACGGGGCGGGCTGGTGGCGATGCTGAAGTCTTAGGCCAGGGCTGGGAAGGCCTCTGGGTCGTCAACGTTGGGAACAGACACTCCACCTGGCTGGGGACCAAGAGAAAAAAATAATGCATTTATAAAAGCTCAGAGAATACTGGGTCATGTTCAGTAGGGAGAAAATGTTTTGCAGTTGGGAGATTATAGATGAACAACAGTTCAAAACAATAATTAGTCAACTTCAGCACAGAATTTCACTTCGTGGTCAGTGAAAACAGCTTTCTGTGGTCAGTAACCTAGGGTCCTTTACAAGCTGCGTTGCGGAGAATGCAGACGGAGTCACGGAATCCAGACATTAAACCGGAAATCAACAATAATCAAAAATGTATTGAATTTTGTAGAAAATCAACTAAATGTATTGAACTTATTCAGAAATGCATTACATTAGCCCAAGTTAATCATCAGACATGAACAAAACACGTTAGGGATTCTTACAGGAATGCTCCTGTCGGTGTGTGCGATGATGCTAATAATAACCTTCTGTTAGAGATGGAAAGGCTTTCCCAAAAACCATCTCAATTAAATGTTGACTACAAAAGTACCCTATGCCTACTTGGCAGAATGATATTGTGATTATTTGCATCAGCATTCATTTGTTTTGCAAACTCTGAAATCACAGGAGCACTACAGAAAGACTGCTAATCAAACAATGGACTCTTGCTGGTGCTCACTTGCATTAAGTTTAACACCCCAAAATCTAAATGTATTATATTTTTCCCAGACCTCAAAAGAGGTCTCTTGATGTGGTTTAAGCATTGTTGTGAACTTAGAACAGAACATCCATTTATTAAATCAACAAGTGCGAGTTTGAGAGAGAACCTAAAAAAAAAACGGGGAAAACCGTAAACCTGAAAAATTTCGCGGAATCAGGCCAAAAATAAAACTGATTTTATAGGGCCCTAGTAACCATAGCCTTTTCTGATCAATATTTACAACCATTTGTGGTCAGTTACAACAGCCTCAATTAGCGTTACCTTTTCGGGTCGAACTCCCCCTGTGCGAACCGGACGGTCGGATCGGCCGCCTCCTCCACCGCGGCCTCCCCTTCCTCCACGGGCTCCCCCGCGCCCGCGCCCAGGGCGGCCCAGGTCTCCAAAGTTGATCTCCAGCTGGGCTGTGATGTCGTTGGCGGGCTTGCGGAAGTGGTGGTCCGGGCCGATTTCGTCAGGGTTGCCCTGATGGACGAGAATTGACTTTGTTTACATTTAGTCAGAGCTAGAGTTTTACATTTAGACGGAGTCCACTCATGCAACCATGTAAACTCAAATAGCCAACATGCTAACTACTGTTTGACATAATTTAACTACTATGCCAATGTGTAGATGAAGGCTTGTTTAATCAGAATTGTATAGGGTTGAATATATGAAACAGGTACCTTGAACAAGGGGGTCATGTCTTCAATCTCCGGAGTATCAATCACAGCTGGTTTCTGCAACATCCAAGAGAAAAGGCCAACAATAAGACCAAGCACCTTTGTAATGACATAGCCTCATGGGGTTCGTTTTTAGCTGGTTTGCATTACGATCTGGTTTATATCAGCACTTTTGGTGGCTAATACATAAACAAAACAACAATGAATCAATACCTTAAAGATGTGCATACTTCTTGAGCATTGATCAGTCAATAAGAATCAAACTTTTCTAATTGCAACTCCTTTCCAAACTTGAAACGCAACAGTACAGCTAATCCTACACTTCTTGAACATTCACCAATATTACTTGGGTAGAGTAGATCTGTAGGATGTTTTGACTTCAAATAGATTTGAAATGAAAACAAATGATTTAAATCGATTCAGTCACATCCTTAAATCTAAATAACACGTACTTTGCTGAAATATAGGGTTGAAAAAAATAATGAAATGTTAAAAATACAACTAAATACAATGGCAAAATATAAAATATACATGACAGCGATAGATAAGCAAACATTTGGCACAGTTTGTGTCACTTACATCTTTAGGCTTTTCTTCGCTGACATCTTCGCTCTTGGACTTGTGCAGCACATAGCCCTTGTTCCACTTGCTGTCGGCGCCCTCGTTGGGCTTGCGGATGTTAAACTCCACCTTGGCGCGCTCCTTGTCCTGCATGGCCTTCCATTCGTCCAGGGTCATCTCCTTGGGGCCCTCCTCCTTAGGTTCCTCGACTTCGTTCTCCCTGGAAGAAACAGAGATGCATCTGTTACCGCAAGCTATTACCAGCCATTGTCTGTTAGCTTTCAAATTGGGTTTGTCGTTTTAGATTTCTTCTAGATTGACTGTAGTGCTACTTGCGTCGTGGACCATGTGATGAATTGAACGTTGAGATCAGACTGAATGAAGCAGTATGAATGGAGCACCCTAGTGAACCGGTACAGTGATGTTAACTCCAAGAATAGGTTTCCCTTGCAAAAATTAGATTTAACCTGTAAAAATAAATGTTAAATGAAAAAGGAGAGAAATGAGTTGGTTGTCCCGTTTCAGTCAGAGCAGCAGTCCTGGGGTGTTTTGCACTGTGGTGTGTGGGGGGGGTTAACTTGACAACTGCCCCAGGAGGGTACTCACTTATTCTCAGAGTCAGCAGGGGGGTGTTCCACTCCCTCAGGGGTTTCCTCAGGGGCAGTAGTCTGTTCGGCATCAACACTGGGAACAGAAATTCAATTTATTCATCCCCTCCGGGGCAAAAGCAGACACTAGTCAATATCAACAAAGCCAGGACCTTGCCTACACATAATGGGTCTGATCGGTCTCCATTTAAGGAAATAGGTTCTGATTTTTTGAACACCCACCTCGTTTCGTCCTTGGGGTTTCCCCGGTTGTGAACACCACTCCCGCCACGCTTCTCCTCGGATTTCTGACTGTTGAGACAAACATGAAACCAAATGCGCCACCATCACTAGTCACAGGGCATCTGAAGCTCAAATCCCTCCCCCCCAAAAAATCCTTTGAGGACTCGGAGCAGAAATGACTCACGGTTTGTCGCCACTGCTGTGTCTGTCGAAATCCCGTTTGCCGCGGGAGTCGAAGCTGTCGCCCCGGCCCATGCCCCGCCCCCGTCCACCACGCCCAGCACGGCTGCCACCACGCCCTCTGGGGGGCCGGTCTGCTAGAGGCCTGATGAGGGCACACACAGACTTTGCTTTAAGAAGGGCAGATAGTACTGAGCTGCTCCTATGAATAATACTTTATTGAAAGTTTCTAAAAAAACATGCAAGGATAGGTATGATTTGAATTGTGACTTAAAAAAAAGAAAAGTCCTTTACACCAGTCAAAGTCTGGTGCCACCTGACACTTAAAAAGTAACTAAATTAAGCATGCAGTGCGTCCCAGACATCCGTCTATCCCACAATCCCTAGACAACCAGATTTACATTACCAACAATTATTATTAAAACATTTTTTTATTGCTGACCATTGTCATTTACTACAGCAATTACTCACTTGTCTGCAGAGAACTCTCCTCTTTCTCCACCGTCGGGCTTGTCCTCAAGGGGTTTGTCGAAGCGGCGCTCGCGTGGGGGTCTCCTGTTGTCCGGCCTCCTGTCACCGGTGGGCCGCCCCTCCCCCTGCCCGCCCTGGGTGCCGGGCTGACCCTGCTGGTCCGGCCTCCGGCCCACCCGCCTGATAACTGCTACCACAACAACACATGGAGGCTTTAGATGTGGCCAATCACTCAGCACTGGCCAGAGATGACTACAGAGACAAATGAAAAGGGTTGTGCAGTGATAAATCCCATGAACATTCACCACTCTTTCAAATCAATAATACCTTTTGATTAAAACATGTTTAGCCTGATAAAGGGTGTTGGAGCCAAATAATGTATAACCAAAAAGTATAATACAACCAAGAATGGTCAACTGCACCGGTGTCTAGACTAGAGACGAATTGCATGAGGAACTTCAAGGAAGCATTTAACATGAAATATGGGTCAGTTGTCAGCAAACGTGTTAGCTAACCAGCTTCGTCTGGTATCTCATGAGGGTGTGGAGTGTTAGCTACGCCCTGTCATGGTTTATTACTTTGACAGCATGCACTCTTGACTCAAGGCAGACACGCCTTCTTTCAATGCATGTTAGACATGGTATTTATACTTGTGTAGTTGAGGACATCTGGCCAAATCAATTGTTTACAAAAATACAGCGCACATGCACGTAGACTTGGCTACTACTTCAGCAAGCTAGCTAGCGAACATGATCTGTATGGAAATGCTTCTGCAAAGGTAAACGCCAGCACGCTCAGTCAACGACTGTCGCCACACGTTACTGCATAAACCGTTTGAACAGACAACATAAACAGTGCTAACTATGCATTAACTAGAGAAATCAAACGGTGCAAGGTTTGCTACCTGTGTTGGCCAGTTTCTATCAAAATGCTGGAACAACAACAACCAGCATGGGAGTTTGGTTGGCTAGCTACCTACCTAATGGTGCACTTGCAGGATAACGCACGGGCCTTGACGTTAAACTCGTGATTTTTGTTTTTACAGTTTAGTCGCATCAGTGTTGTTTTGAAGAATAGCTAACGTTAGCTAACTGCGCAGCAAGCATGCCCCGCAAATCCTAGACGAGCCAGCTACCTTTTTGCTCAGCTAAGAAATAAATTACCTAATTCCTATAAATATATGCCCACCAAACTCGAGCTGTTTCATGACAAACACATTTTACTGCGCAACTAGCACTGGAGTATCATTCAAACAATCCACATCCTGCAGGTGGAATTCATTTCTGCGACAGGTTAGCCTCGGTGTACTGTTGGGTGATATACAGTACATATCCAATGCATGATTAACCTGTCCAATAATCATGCATTGGATATGTGCATGTTTGCAGTGGGTTCTGTTGCCGTCTAAATGCATCACAACAGGACAGGTACCATGTTGACCCTCATCATGCTGTTGTTACCAAGCTGGCTAGGGTTTTGCAGGTTTTGAAATATAAAAAAAAAAAAAACGCAATACCAATTTGTGAGTGAACCTTACCTTCTTTCTTCGGAGGTACTGGAGCCTGAGTTTCATCTTTTTTGTCAAGGAGCGGATTCTTCCTGTCCTTCTGTGACTCTTTCTTTGGCTGCTTGGCAGCTTGGGCTGCAGACTTGGTGACACTAGCTGCGGCCGCCTCTTTCTTCTTGTTCTCCGCTGCCTTTAACACCTCGAACGGATCTGATTCATCATCCAATAGCTGGTCAAACCGATTCGTTACGACGCAGCCGAAGCCTTCTTGCAGTTGTCCGGGCATGATGGCGCCCCTTCAGCGGGATTTACCTCCGATTCTACGAGGCTGGGTGCGAACAATTCGCTAGATACTGCCACAAGATGGCTGGGAAATGTACCCCTTCTCTTCCGGCGTGAGGAATATCCGGGACATTCAGTAGTGCGCCATATGATATGGGGTTATGTACTTGTCTTGCCAAGCAGGGTGTCAAAATATCCTGTTTGTAAACACATGCACATTTTCTCACGTGTCAGAAGGTGATAACTGTTGAATTATTCCTATATCGCATTAGCCATGAAATATAATTGCTACGTTAATTGACAAAAACAAAATGCCTATGCACTGTAGGTCGGTAACAAGAAATATACTAATGACCAATAAAAATCTTTATTGCCTTATTGTTTAGAAGAGAATAATAATTACCCAATATGCAGTTAATGCTTTTCAGGAAATGTAGAGAGCTAGAGGAAGAGAGAGGGAAGAGGGGACCTTTTTCCAAGTGAAGCATTTCCATATCCCAATATACAGCAGCTCTCTCTGTGTGGGTTCTGAAGATTAAGGAGGATTTATAGGTTTATAAAAAGCAGAAAATAAACTTGTGTGTAGAGGGCAGGCAGGGAAATGTTGTGAACAGCTGGTAGTGTCATGCAGCTGTCTATTTACAAGCATTTCGCTACACCCGCAATAACATCTGCTAAATATGTGTGTGGCCAATACAATTTGAGTTGATTTGATCTGACTAGGCACTTCTCTGTAACCTATCAGAATGGGAAGTTTGGGAACTCAACCATCCAGCCAAACACAGCTGTTGGCGACAAGGTCACATATTGGATGCCAAGTTAATTTAGCTTTTATAATTTTCTATTCTATGGATACAATATCTTTGTAATACTTTAGCCCCTGTAGAAGGTATCATATTATTTGTTTGTACATAAGTCTACTACAGAGTTTTAATGCATGAGCAAGACACTCACATGACTCAACTGTGACAAAGCAGTTTGGCAAGCAAATGCCTCTCCTCATAACGCCCTAAAGTGGTGTCAATGAAATGTGTGCCATGTACGATATCGGTGACTTTACAAGCATCTGCACCAATAAACTTATTGGAAGTATCCGTGTCATGTTGGAACTGGCATTATATCCTATGTGCTACTGTATTTCTCTTTAGACCTACAGTACAATATGACTCACGTTTTACCTGAGACCCATTTTAGTAGTGGGATATTACTCCTATATTAGCCTCATTGTTCAAAATACTGTTACATTTGGTGTGAGTGACACTATCCATCACCACATCATCTTTTATGAATGAAGTGACATAAAAGGAACACATATAACTGGCTTGAGATAATTGGTGTGGGCCTAAGGCAAACCATGCCACCCAAATAACCCTAATCATGGTTTGTAAGGCTACACCACACCACAGCAACCTGTGTGTGTGTGTAACATGATACAGGTATCAGGTAAAAACAGGGCTGGTGTCTTTGTTACACCAGTAAACTAGGCCTACACAGCTCACATGCTCTGCAATACAGACAAGACCAACTGCTGCTGCCCTGTTGTTGAACAATTCAACCTATGAAATATCCATTTGAACACTAATTTGGCAATGTTGATTTTAGACTGAAATACAATTGGCAATGGTTAGACTTTGACTACATACTGTGCCTTCAGAAAGTATTCAAACTCTTGACTTATTGTTACAGCCTGAATAAAAATGGATGAAATATTTTTGGCTTTCTCTCACCCATCTATACACAATACCCTATAATGACAAAGTGAAACCATGTTTTTAGAATTTTTGCAAATTTCTTGAAAATGAAATACAGAAATATCTCATTTACATAAGTATTCACACCCGGGTCAATACTTTGTAGAAACACCTTTGGCAGCGATTACCGCTGTGATTCTTTCTGGGTAAGTTTCTAAGAGCTTTCCACACCTGGATTGTGCAACATTTGCCCATTAATAGTTTCAAAATTCTTCAAGCTCTGTCAAATTGGTTGTTAATCATTGCTAGACAACCATTTTCAGGTCTTGCCATAGAGTTTCATGTAGATTTATGTCAAAACTGTAACTCAGCCACTCCGGAAGATTCACTGTCTTCTTGGTAAGCAACTCCAGTGTAGATTTGGCCTTGTGTTTTAGGTTATTGTCCTGCTGAAAGGCGAATTCACCTCCCAGTGTCTGGTGGAAAGCAGACAGAACCAGGTTTTCCTCCAGAATTTTGCCTGTGCTCCATTCCGTTGATGTTTTATCCTGAAAAACTCCCCAGTCGTTAACAATTACAAGCATACCCATGACATAATCAGCCACCATTATGCTTGAAAATGTTGAGAGTGGTACTCAGTAATATGTTGTATTGGATTTGCCCCAAACACAACACTTTGTGTTCAGGACAAAGAGTTAATTGCTTTGACACATTTTTTGCAGTACTACTTTAGTGCCCTGTTGCAAACAGGATGCATGTTTTGGAATATTTTTCATTCTGTCAATTAGGTTAGCATTGTTGAGTAATTACAATGTTGTTGATCCATCGTCAGTTTTATCCTATCACACCCATTAAACTCTAACTGATTTCAAGTCACCATTGGTCTCATGGTGAAATCTCATGGAAGGACGCCTGTATCTTTGTAGTGACTGGGGCCTCCCAAGTGGTGAAGTGGTCTAAGACACTGCATCGCAAATTCCAGGCTGTGTCGCAGCCGGCCCAGCATCATCTGGGTTAGGGGAGGGTTTGGCCGGCCGGGATGTCCTTGTCCCATCGCGTTCTAGCGACTCCTGTGGTGGGCAGGGTGCATGCACTCTGACACTGTCGCCAGGTGTACGGTGTTTCCTCCGACACATTGGTGTGGCTGGCTTCTGGGATAAGCAGGTATTGTGTCAAGAAGCGGGGTCGTGTTTCGGAGGACACATGGCTCTCAACCTTCACCTCTCCCTAGTCCGTATGGGAGAGTTGCAGCGATGGGACAAGACTGTAACTACAAATTGGGGAGGAAAAAAAAGAGAAAAAAAATACAAAATAAACATTATTTGAAGTGACTGGGTGTATTGATACACCATCCAAAGTGTAATTAACAACTTCACCATGCTCAAAGGGATATGCAATGTCTGTTTTTTTTACCCACCTACCAATAGGTGCCCTTCTTTGCGAGGCATTCAAAAACCTCCCTGGTCTTTGTGGTTCAATCTGTTTGAAATTCACTGCTCGACTGAACGTGTGGGGTACAGAGATGAGGTATTCATTAATCCATGCAAGTTATTAAGTGACTTGTTAAGCAAAATCTTACTCCAAACTTATTTAGGCTTGCCATAACAAAGGGGTTGAATACTTATTGACTCAAGACATTCCAGCTTTTCATTTTTTATTAATTTGTAAACATTTCTATAAACGTAATTCCACTTTGACATTATAGGGTATTGTATGACAAAATATCTAAATTTAGTCATTTTTAAATTCAGGCTGTAACACAACAAAATGTGGAAAAAAGTTCCTAAAGGCACTGCAGATAAGAACACGTCAGAAATTGAGCCAAAGTCAGCATTAGCTTGAAGAGTGGTGGCATCGATCAACTTTTCATTCAAACAAGCTACACATAAATAATGCAAATAAATCTTTCATTTTAAACTTTAATTTCAATAAAAGTTCAACAGCTCACAACTCTTCATCTTACCAACCAAACACAAAGGAATGCTTTGCCTAGTTCTGGTCAGGTATTGCTATTTGTGCTTGATAATTCACAAACGGTCTTGACAGTCTACCACATTTAGCTCCTTGAGTTAGCAGCAGGAATGTACAGGCTGCATGGTCCCTTTCTGAGACATTAACAAATGTTCATTAACCATGGGGCGGCAGGGTAGCCTAGTGGTTAGAGCGTTGGGCTAGTAACCGAAAAGTTGCAAGTTTGAATTCCCGAGCTGACAAGGTACAAATCTGTCGTTCTGCCCCTGAACAAGGCAGTTAACCCACTGTTCCTAGGCCGTCATTGAAAATAATAATTTGTTCTTAACTGACTTGCCTAGTTAAATAAAGGAAAAATAAATAAAGTTTCAGTTTTAGCATTTTAGTGTTCCAGTATTTTCAGTGGATTTCAGTATTCAAGTTGCAGTCTCTGTTTAATATAATCTTTAAACCATATTTTATCTACTTGAGTGCCTACTATACATGTTCCTGTTATAGTCACAAAAGGACAGCACTCATGTAGCCTAGCTAGCGTACACTAACCAAGATCAAATTATAAAGTGCTTGAAAATGTGAAACCTCTACTCAACTAGGGAGGCTATTGAAAATGGTGGCTGATAAAAAGTCAATGCATACAGCTGATTCTATAGAGTATTCACACAAATAGAGCAACGTTATTCAAACCACTACTAGTCCCTCATGGCTATGGTCAACTTATACAGAGCATACCATTTCTCTTCATTCACACAGAGTAAAACACACTCAATAAAACAGTTTCGTTTATATACAATGCTTTCAGAAAGTATTCAGACTCCTTGACTTTTTCCACAGTTGGTTCGGTAACAGCCTTATTCTAAAATGGATGAAATTATTTTTTCCCCTCATCAATCTACACACAATTCCCCATAATCACAAAGCAACAACAGGTTTTTAGATTTTGTTGCTAATTAAAATCTCACATTTACATAAGTATTCAGAACGTTAACTCAGTACTTTGTTGATGCACCTTTGGCAGCAATTACAGCCTCGAATCGTCTTGGGTATGACACTACAATCTTTGCACATCTGTATTTGGGGAGTTTCTCCCATTCTTCTCTTCAGATCCTCTCAAGCTCTGTCAGGTTAGATGGGGAGCGTTGCTGCACGGCTATTTTTAGGTCTCTTCAGAGATGTTCGATTGGGTTCAAGTCCGGGCTCTGGCTGGGCCCCTCAAGGACATTCAGAGACTTGTCCCGAAGCCACTCCTGCGTTGATTTGGCTGTGTACTTAGGGTCGTTGTCCTGTTGGAAGGTGAACTGTCACCCTAGTCTGAGGTCCTGAGCGCTCTGGAGCAGGTTTTCATCAAGGATCTCTCTGTACTTTGCTCCGTTCATCTTTTCCTCGATCCTGACTAGTCTCCCATTCCCTGCCGCTGAAAAACATCCCCACAGCATGATGCTGCTACCACGCTTCACCGTAGGGATGGTGCCAGGTTTCCTCCAGACGTAACGTTTGGCATTCAGGCCAAAGAGTTCAATCTTAGTTTCATCAGAGAATCATGTTTCTCATGTTCTGAGAGTCTTTAGGTGCCTTTTGGCAAACTCAAAGCGGGCTGTCATGTGCCTTTTACTGAGGAGTGGCTTCCGTCTGGGCACTCTACCATCAAGGCCTGATTGGTGGAGTGCTGCATAGATGGTTGTCCTTCTGGAAGGTTCTCCCATCTCCACAGAGGAACTCTAGAGCTCTGTCAGAGTGACCATCAGGTTCTTGGTCACATCCCTGACCAAGGCCATTCTCCCCCTATTGCTCACTTTGGCCGGGCAGCCAGCTCTAGGAAGAGTCTTGGTGGTTTCAAACTTTTTCTATTTAAGAATGATGGAGGCCACTGTGTTCTTGGGGACCTTCAATGCTACAGAAATGTTTTGGTACCCTTCCCCAGATCTGTGCCTTGACACAATCCTGTCTCGGCGCTCTACAGACAATTCCTTTAACCTCATGGCTTGGTTTTTGCTCTGACATGCACTGTCAACTGTGGGACCTTATATAGACAGACAGGTCTGTGCCTTTCCAAATCATGTCCAATCAATTGAATTTACCACAGGTGGACTCCAATCAAGTTGTAGAAATCTCAATGGAAACTGGAGTTCAATTTTGAGTCACATAGCAAAGGGTCTGAAGGGTATTTGTTTTTATTTTGTAATACATTTGCAAACAATTCAAAAAATCTGTTTTCACTTTGTCATTGCTGAGGATTTTGTATTTATTTAATCCATTTTAGAATAAGGCCGTAACAAAATGTGTAAAAAGTCAAACGGTCTGAGTACTTTCCGAATAGAATAAAAGTTGAGTGATTAGGCCTAAACTAGGAGAATAGCCGTGCAAAATACTACTCTGTCTGGTTGAGGTACTTTTTGTAGGCTTGTTTATTGTCATCCTCTTCTTTCAATCTCTTACGAGCAGCTTTTTCCATTTCCAGCAGTTTCACATACAGGGCCTCTGACATGTCGTCATCGATGTCCATCTAAAAAACAGAAAACACCAAAGTCATGAGAAAAAGGCTAGATAACAATACAATACTATCAAATAACATTGACTTAAAACCCCTTGTAAACCTATTTATTTATTTAACTAGGCAAGTCAGTTAAGAATAAATTCTTATTTACAAGGACAGCCTAGGAACAGTGGGTTAACTGCCTTTGTTCAGGGCCAGAACGACAGATTTTTACCTTGTCAGCTCGGGGATTCGATCTAGCAACCTTTCGGTTACTAGCCCAACGCTTTAACCACTAGGCAACCTGCCGCCCCTAAAGCTAGAACAACCCTATCAGACCGAAACAGTAATATAGAATCTGTTCACAACTTTAATATTACAGATGTTTATCTTGGGGCCTAGCTTTCTATAGTGTTTGCTTACTGTCTATTGAATAACATTTGGTGGGGGGGGGGGGAAATATGATTAAATGAGGACCGTGAAAGACACACTCACTTGTCGAGGCTGCGTGTAGTTGCTCCCCATGCCTGACGTCAAACTGTGATACTTTGCCCTCGGATCCAGGGACTCTGTTTTTTTCAGAAACAGCGAGTGCTATTAAAGGCAGGATGACATGTCAGATTTTGAAATATGACTCAAAGGATGTATTATGAAAACATTTCAAGCTGTTGAGAGTGACATTGTCAACCGTAAAAGCATCTTCCGGATAAACACACAAAAACCATCAGATAAGCATGGCTAGAGTGATAATGCAGTAATACTATGAATATGCCATGATGTTTGTTGTAAGGACGCAGTTGTAATTAACTGTAAAACACTAAGAAAATACTGATTTCATATTTAAATATTCTTATGCTGTAAAATATCCAATAATTGCCAAAACAGATCAAAGATGCAGAATGTAAAAACAAGTTAATTGACGGTAACATTACATAAAAAAAAAAAGACAATACACGTTTGGTTACCCAGACACAGATTATGCTTTTTAGTCCAGGAATAAGCTTTTCATCTGTGTCTGGGAAACCAGCCCATAAATATGCATAATATTAGATGTTAATATGTAAATAATACACATCTGAACTGTTTCGATTGGTTTCTGAGAGACATACCAATGCTCCAGCTCCATTGTACGGTGTCAGTGTGAACGTGTGGGTGAAGATTCTTATCTGTTCATAAAGACATACATGTTAAGTAACAATACAAGTTGTACAAATTTGAATTTCGGATTAAATCACAAGACCACAAAACATTATGTCAAAACAGTAAAAGAAGACTGTGGACTAACTTTAAAAAAAAATTTTTTAGAAACTTACAAGATACATGATGGGCATGATGAGGGTCCAGAAGAAGGAAGGGAGGATGCCATAGGTAAGATTGGTCATCACCAGCCCTGGACAAATCACTGATGAATACAGCCCCTGTCAATCGTGTAAAAAAAAAAGTATCATTATTGATTATCTGACACATGTACTGACTTTTGAGGTAGAGTTTTACTAAATATAAAATGTCATGCAACTTGACATTATGAACAAAGAGAGAGGGCAGCATTCACAATTCCATTCGGATCTAGCACAGACAATGCAGTCTCTAACCAGGCCAGGACCCAGAATGGACCCACCACAACCCACCAGTTGCTCCTGAATTATGATTAAGGGTAAACCGTAGTCCACAGACACTGAGACGCGATAGTCCGGCGTCCCATTGTGACATAGCTACGCTTCTCTTGAGACCACCATGCGTGGGGGACGCACAGCCCGAATGCGTACCTCCCACAATTCCCAACCAATGCGACTCCGGTACGCATCCTCTATTCATTTGAACGTGTTGACAGTTGGAGAAATTGCTTGAGTTGCTCTGAGAATGTGAAAAGTATGAAAGGCAACGGTCCAATATTCTAGAACACTGCTGTGTGTACGCGTGCAAAATTTGGAATATGATGAAGCCTTTAGGCAAACACAGCCATGTGCAACTGAATGAGTGTGTACCTAACCTAGTACACATCTCTTGCAAGGATCCAAAATGGATCTGCCACAACCCACCAATGGCTCATAGCCCAATACTGCCATGTGTAACTGAGTGAACATTTTGGCTTACCTGGCTGTTGTTGTGTCTGTTGAGGGCAAGGCTGATGAGGTCGGAGGCATACTTGGAGGACGCGTAGGGCTCGGTCCCCAGTCTGTGCTGGACATCTTCTAGACTGAAGGCCGAGCGTCTGGCATTGCTGGACGAAGTCCACACTACCCGGGAGGTCTGACCAGCCTGGCAAAGGATAGAGTCTAGCTCCCTGACCTGGAACATAGAGATGGAAAGTATGACAATGTTTGAAGGGACAGATAACCTGGACCACTTTGACACCACATTGGTGCAAGCTACACATTGTACATGCTCACCTCACTCAAAACGTCCTATTTTTTAGGAGGCTAAAACCATGAGTTGGTCAAACAGTAAATTCTCATTATTCCTGTAATGAAAGTCTCCGTCCGGCCCCTGTACCTGTTTTGCTGGGGCCTGCTGCCGTGTCGAGCGAGCCACTACTTTCCCAGAGTAAAAAATGCTCCGGAAGAAGAAGAAAAAAAGTGTTCTGATTGTATAACATTTAAAAATCCAATTGCGGGGAAAACAGGGGGACCATTAGGTGATGCGAGCATGAGCAAAGGAGTGTGAACAGTGCGGATCCTAAGTTGGGGAAAGCTTAACTTTATGCAAATCCTCTGTGATATCGCGGCACTGTTGAACAATCGAAGTTCCCTATAGCTTCCAGCCCATACAGGATTGGCTGTTGATACCTAGCACTATCTAGCTTGCTTGCTAGCACCCAGAGGAGGGCATAGCAAGACGAAATACAAGCGCTAGTTAAATTCATTATGGCTACTAGCAGTAGGTTTTATATTTAGTTAGTGATCTAGCTAATGTGTTTTGGGTTTCCACTTACTCAGGTGGTGAATTACCCCAAAATAAACTTGTATATGATATTAGTGCACATAAAGATTCATCTCTATTGAACAAAGGAAAAAAATCATAAAATTCTGGAGCCAAATTTTAACAGTAAAATATAACAATAGCCTAATTGTCAACCCAAAATGAATGACAATCAATGGATTAGGTTGAAAACATGAGATGTTATGGTGACTCTATTACCGCCACACCGGCGGTCATGTGTCATGACCTGACCGTTTAATCACGGTAACTAGGCTTCTCTAAAACTGCGCTCAGATGGCGCTGATGGTCATTAGTAGCCTACCAAACTTGCTAACTGCCAGTCGCTAATGATGAGTTTTGACTGACCACTATTTAAAAGAGGATTCCAGCTTTCACATGCTGCTATATTTACGGCTCAATTCTTAAAATTAAGCACATTAATCCACTGTACAACCGGTGTAGCCTACCTGGCATACATATACAGTGCATTCAGAAAGTATTCAGACCCCTTGACTTTTTCCACATTTTATTACGTTATAACCTTATTCTAAAATTGATTAAATAAATAGATATGTTTCTACAGCTTGATTGGAGTCCGCCTGTGGTAAGGTCAATTGATTGGACATGATTTGTAAAGGCACACACCTGTCTATGTAAGGTCCCACAGTTGACAGTGCATGTCAGAGAAAAAACCAAGCAATGAGGTTGAAGGAATTGCCTGTAGAGGCGCCGAGGCAGGATTGTGTGGAGGCACAGATCTGGGTAAAGGTACCAAAAAATGTCTGCTGCATTGAACGTCCCCAAGAACACAGTGGCCTCCATCATTCTTAAACGGAAGAAGTTTGTAACCACCAAGACTCTTCCTAGAGCTGTCCGCTCAGCCAAATTGAGCAATCTGGGGAGAAGGGCCTTGGTCAGGGAAGTGACCAAGAACCCAATGGTCACTCTGACAGTGCTCTAGAGTTCCTCTGTGGAGATGGGAGAACCTTCCAGAAGGACAACCATCTCTGCAGCACTCCACCAATCAACCATCTCTGCAGCACTCCACCAATGGTAGAGTGGCCAGATGGAAGCCACTGCTCAGTAAAAAGGCACATGACAGCCCGCTTGGAGTTTTCCAAAAGGCACCTAAAGACTCTCAGACCATGGGAAACCAAGATTGAACTCTTTGGCCTGAATGCCAAGTGTCACATCTGGATGAAACCTGGCACCATCCATACGGTGAAGCATGGTGGTGGCAGCATCATGCTGTAGGGGTGTTTTTCAGTGGCAGGGACTGGAAGACTAGTCAGGATCGAGGCAAAGATGAACAGAGCAAAGAACAAAGGAAGCCTTGATGAAAACCTGCTCCAGAGACCTGAAAATAGCTGTGCAGCAACACTCCCCATCCAACCTGAGAAAGTCCCCAAATACAGGTGTGCCAAGCTTGTAACGTCATACCCATGAACCGAAGGCACTGCAGGCGGCGTGAGTTTCAAGTTTTGGGAAGCAAATTTTTACAATAAAAATGCACCTTTATAATAAAGCATTCCATGCATCATGGCATTTGCAGACTTATGTAAGATAGCCTACTATTCATAATGTGATGAGTAGATTGGATAGTCATAATTTAGGCTAATAATAGAACTCAATCACTGTTTGAGAAAAAACGTTCAATGCATGGCTGAGCGCGTATAGCTAGACCCTAGGCGATATCAGATATATTTCTTCTTTCTTTGCATGGGAAAGATGTGTCCTTTTAAACACATTTCATGCAATTCTACTACATTTTCTATGACTTGAAACATTAGCAGAATATTTTAGCAGAACAAATTACAAGGTAGCCTACTCGAGTTTTTACACCTGTCAGCAACAGGTGTGGCTGAAATAGCCGAATCCACTAATTTGATGGGGTGTCCACATATTTTTGTATGTATTATGTGGACACTCACGAACTGCCTCTAGAAGCAACGTCAGCACAATTACTGTTTGTCAGGAGCTTCATGAAATGGGTATAGTGTACAGTGTATTCAGAAAGTATTCAGACTGCTTGACTTTTTCAAAATTTTGTTAGGAAACAGCCTTATTCTAAAATGGATTTAAAAATGTTTTATCAATCTACACACAATACCCCTTCATGACAAAGTGAAAACAGCTTTAAAGAAATGTTTGCAAATGTATTAAAAGTAAAAAACTAAAATACTTTATTCACGTAAGTATTCAGACCCTTTGCTATGAGACTCGAAATTGAGCTCCGGTGCATCCTGTTTCCATTGATCATCCTTGAGATGTTTATACAACTTGATTGGAGTCCACCTGTGGTAAATTCAATTGATTGGGTATGATTTGGAAAGACACACAACTGTCTATATAAAATTTTTTATTTATTTTTTAAATTTTAGAATAAGGCTGTAACATAACAAAATGTGGAAAAAGTCAAGGGGTCTGAATACTTTCCGAATGCACTGTATGTGCAATTGTAGGCCTATTCTTCATACTATAAAATAACATAAAATAATGCCACAGAATTCTAAACAAATTTTGTCTGCTAAATGAACTTTTGTAGCCCATAGCCATATGGCATAGCCAGCTCAGGGCCTAACATAAGGACAACTCAGAATATGCTATTCTGTTCTTCATATGCTATTCTTCTTCTACATTTTCTTTATAAAATCAGCAAAAAAATAAAAGTCCCTTTTTCAGAACACTATCTTTCAAAGATATTTCGTAAAAATCGAAATAACTTCACAGATCTTCATTGTAAAGGGTTAAAAACACAGTTTTCCCATGCTTGTTCAATGAACCATAAACAATTAATGAACATGCACCTGTGGAACGGTTGTTAAGACACTAACAGCTTACAGACGGTAGGCAATTAAGGTCACAGTTATGAAAATGTAGGACACTAAAGAGGCCTTTCTACTGACTCTGAAAAACATCAAAAGAAAGATGCCCAGGGTCTCTGCTCATCTGCGTGAAAGTGCCTTAGGCATGCTGCAAGGAGGCATGAGGACTGCAGATGTGGCCAGGACAATAAATTGCAATGTCCGTAATGTGAGACGCCTAAGACAGCGCTACAGGGAGACAGGACGGACAGCTGATCATCCTCTTAGTGGCAGACCATGTGTAACAACACCTGCACAGGATCGGTACATCCGAACATCACACCTGCGGGACAGGTACAGGATGGCAACAACAACTGCCTGAGTTACACCAGGAATGCCCAATCCCTACATCAGTGCTCAGACTGTCCGCAATAGGCTGAGAGAGGCCTGTTGTAAGGCAGGTCCTCGCCAGACATCACCGGCAACAACGTCGCCTATGGGCACAAACCCACCGTCTCTGGACCAGACAGGACTGGCAAAAAGTGCTCTTCACTGACGAGTCGCGGTTTTGTCTCACCAGGGGTAATGGTCGGATTCGCATTTATCGTCGAAGGAATGAGCGTTACACCGAGACCTGTACTCTGGAGCAGGATCGATTTGGAGGTGGAGGGTCCGTCAGGGTCTGGGGCGGTGTGTCACAGCATCATTGGACTGAGTTTGTTGTCATTGCAGGCAACCTCAATGCTGTGCGTTACAGGGAAGACATCCTCCTCCCTCATGTGGTACCCTTCCTGCAGGCAGGGGCCGAAATCGCGGGGGTGACACGACCCCCCCCATCCTGGGAAAAATATGATTTGTCCCCCCCAATATATCACTGAAACATAACTATGTAATTTTAAAAATATTAATAATACGCAATGAAAGCAATTGTGCTGATTATAGACACTTAATAGAGCGTTTTTAAGTTTCAAAAGATTGCGACCCCCCCACCCTTTTCCTCACAATGGTTTGATCCACTGGCAAGGTAACAGAGGGGTCGTAGCCACTGTCTGAAAGGCACTCAATGAACGTAACTGACGTGAGGTTAATCCAGTCAATCGCGCACACACACTAGCTGAATATGCAGAGCTAGCGCGCAAATATGAACTATTAAGCTAGCTAGTACCTATTCCATTTATGTGGCCTCCTCAAAGATGGAATCTTTGCTATCGTCAATTTATTCCGAGATCAGCATGCAGATGATGTAAGTTAGTGCTTCAAAGTCCCTGTGATAAGGTTAGCGATAAACTGAAGTCCAAACTGAACAGAACTACACTCTCTTCTACCATTGTCTTAAATATATTTAATGGTCTCGTTGCAAAAGCTAAATTGTCGCAAGGGAACTTTTATTTATTTATTTTATTTAACCCGGGTAGCAAAGATTATAGCAAACACCACTGAAACTGAATTGGTGCTCGCTAGCTTTGCAAATTCAGCTATTGTTGGAAGCCAGCCAATATGAAACAAACTATTAAAATTACAAAAGGTTGCAGCATATGTTGTGTAAATGGTGAACTCATACAGCTGTCAACTCTTGTCATTTTAATCCGTTTCACATTTGCTAGCTACCTTTTAGATCGAAGCCCAAATAGAATGATAAAAGATAAGATGATAGAAGCCCATCTCCTACTGTAAATAACCTACACACTGTGTGTGTGTGTAGCCAGCCAGCCAGGTAGAAAAATGGCAGAAAAATAAAAGACGGACATCAGAGTATTTCTCAGTACACCAAAACGCAAAGTAAGAACCCTAGTAGCCTAATATCTCAAAGACTAGTTGATAAAATGTTCATAAGAAAGAAATGAAATTCTAATGGAAATGTTTCACAATGATGTCATTAGGCAGAGCAGGCAACAGATGGCACATAGACAGCAGAGTTGGGGACAGATATGCAGGGACAGACTGGCAGAGACAGGGAGTCTCAGGTAAGTTTGTTGAGTCTTTGTTTGGCAACATTATGAAAGGTTCTCCATTTTTTTTACTTGTAAAATAGGAACATTATTGGAAAATGCCATGGATACCCCCACTCTCAACTTAAACTGGTGACTGAACTAAGATTTGTTAAAGGCAATGGTATTACTGTTGTGAGTAGTTGTGTAGTTTTGGGTACCGGTAGTTAGGAGTACGGCAAACACCTTATTTCTTTGGTTCCTCAATATACATTTACCATATTACAATGTAGGCTATGTGTTACAGCACTACTTTTGGTGTCCCCCTCAGGAATTGCTCTTGAGAAAATTTCATGTAATTGTCCCCCCCAAAGTTGATATCAGATTTTTGCCCCTGCCTGCAGGCTCATCCTGTCATGACCCTTAAGCATGACAATGCCACCAGCCATACTGCTTGTTCTGTGCGTGATTTCCTGCAAGACAGGAATGTCAGTGTTCTGCCATGGCTATCGAAGAGCCTGGATCTCAATCCCATTGAGCACGTCTGGGACCTGTTGGATTGGAGGGTGAGGGCTAGGGCCATTCCCCCAGAAATGTTTGGGAACTTGCAGGTGCCTTGGTGGAAGAGTGGGGTAACATCTCACAGCAAGAACTGGCAAATCTGGTGCAGTCCATGAGGAGGAGATGCATTGCAGTACTTAATGCAGCTGGTGGCCACACCAGATACTGACTATTACTTTTGATTTTGACCCCCCTTTGTTCAGGGACACATTATTCAATTTCTGTTAGTCACATGTCTGTGGAACTTGTTCAGTTTATGTCTCAGTTGTTGAATCTTGTTATGTTCTTTCAAATATTTACACATGTTAAGTTTGCTGAAAATAAACGCAGTTGACACTGAGGACGTTTATTTTTTTGCTGAGTTTATCATGTTTCTTTAGACCTGCCTAAAATAAATAATAGATTTATTGTGATGGTGTGGGCTATATTAAATGGATTTATTAGACATTATTTTTTTTATGTAGATGTTCCCAAGGTCCGCATCAATGGCTTGTAGGCTATGCGTGAAAGCCAGGAGATGCTAAATGTGTTTATGTTAATTAACGGTTAATTACCATGAGATTGGCAGCTATTTGCATGGCAATCACCGGCTGACAAAATGTAATGACTGCCACAGCCCTATTACCATCTCAGTAATGATGCCAATTTGTTTCTATTGAGTGATGCTGCAAAAGAATTGTGTGCGACCAAATCATGGGCTGGTGTCAAAAACTGAAAAACTTGGAAAATGTTCGTCTGGAGACCTGGACAGGTAAGATTACTCTCTCATATACGGTAGGTTTAATTTTGACTTGACTTTTTCTTATCTTTTGTTGTCCTTTTGTCTTTGTGTCTTGTGGAAAATGAATAAAATACGTTTTCAATTGGGAATCAAGAAATATGATGAGTGAAATTACCCCAAGAACTGTGAAAAAGTACATGAAAGTAAACATTGCTAATGAATGCCTGGTTTGATTGAATTCCAGCCCTTGCCTGTCATCAGTCGTGTCCTATCACTGAGACTGTCTAATGCCAGTCCAAGGGACTAGAGAGTAAGGTGCATGGACGGTACAGCATGGAAACAAAATGGACAAGATAGAAACAAACGTTTAATAGTTAATGGCATGAGTCTCTAGAGGTTACTACCTGTTACAGTGAGCTGGGTATCATTTTCCCTGTGGTTTTGAAAAGTAGATGAGTTTTTAAAGTTTCCAATACCTTTGTGGTTTTCCTTTAAAAAAGGGGCCAACTCAAAAAACAACTATCTGCTTGAAAATGGCCTATGTGGCATCAATAGTAGTCCTAAAATTGACCCCAAAAAAGTGTAAGTGGGAGAACTTGAGTCATAATGTCAGTTTTTTCCCAAAAATAGATTTGTGAGATTTAAGGAATCCCGCACGCCACAGTTTTCCTTGGGTTGGCTTTGGATTTCAATCGTGCCCACATGCCTACTACGAGAACGCTACTTGGCAGCACCCCCCAAAAAAATATCATTGATTAGGAGCACATCAGCACGTGACCCGGCGTTTGCAAAGCCATTAGTCACGCAATCCCTTGTTGAAAGTAAAGTGGCTGTATGGGATATTTCAACTATGGTGAGTAAAGAGGAACACAACCAACATAACACACCTACATCATACCACAGCCTCAAGACAACTCTCGCTATGGCTTCTATCATTTCTTAATAAGGACGTGGAAAAGCGAGGCGAAATCAGTGAGTTCAGCCCACCACTACGTTTTTCCTCACCACGTGACCATGAAACCTGACCAAGGAAAACTCCAGGCCCTATCCCTTAGTTGTAACAGGGGCCTGGGTCAGGTTACGTAGGTAAGAAAAAACACCTGGCCCTAACCAGCTTAAGTTTTAATTTCCAGGGTGTGTTTCCATTTGAGACAAACCTCTCTGTGTTGAGAAACATTATGATACGAAAGGATAAAATAAGATAAGTGACTTACCAGCACAAAGTGTCCAAAGAGGTTTGTGGCGAAAACTTCCTGTAGTCCGTCTTTGTTGACACGGTCCTGCTGGGTCAGGAGGCCCTCTGCTGTGGCAAACATTTTCACGACGTTGCTGCAGCACAAAGATGACATCACATCAGAGCACTGGACAACGCTAAACACTTACTAGATATATATCTATATATATCTGAAGGGTTAAGTTCAAACTTTTTCAGGGGGTCAAATGGAAAATGATTTGTACTTGGAGTCTAGTTGTGAGAGAAGTAAAGGTGCCTGGAAGAACCTTGCCACACTGGTGGAACCTTTCCAGTTCAAAAAGGTTCCTTGAGGAACCCCTCTGAAAAGGATCTTCGAGGAACCCCTGTGTAAAGTTTAAAACCAGAACCTTTTCGTGATGGGATGGGTTAAATTTGGAACTTTTTTAATAAATGATTGTAGACATGGCAGCCTATCAGATTGCAGATGTGGTTTGTTGGCGGTGTGGCTTTTTGGCCACCCGTTAGGGTAAATGTTAAGTTTCTACACTGCAAATTTAAACTTTCCTTGAATATTTATGCAGATTACATATTACAATATAATATTAACATTTCTGATTACACATAGTAATACATGTATTTATTTTATTTAACTAGGCAAGTCAGTTAAGAACAAATTCTTATTTACAATGAAGGCCTACCCCAGCCAAACCCTAATGACGCTGGGCCAATTGTGCGCCGCCATATGGGACTCCGAATCATGGACGGTTTTGATACAGCCTGGAATCGAACCAGGGTCTGCAGTGACACCTCTAGCACTAAGATGCAGTGCCTTAGACCGCTGCGCCACTCAGGAGCCCAAAGAACCTTATAAAGTGGTAACTACTCCAACTTCGGGATTTGCATAGGCTCTTGAGGAACTCATACACCTCTGTTAGCCTCATTGAAACTACAAAACCGCGGTGCCTGTTAATTTATCATCAAATCACAGCCTACTTCGCCAAACGGGTGATGATTTAACAAGCGCATTCGCGAAAAAAGCACTGTCGTTGCACCACTGTACCTAACCATAAACATCAACGCCTTTCTTAAAATCAATACACAAGTATATACTTTTTAAACCTGCATATTTAGTTAAAAGAAATTCATGTTCGCAGGCAATATTAACTAGGGAAATTGTCACTTCTCTTGCGTTCTGTGCAAGCAGAGTCAGGGTATATGCAACAGTTTCGGCCGCCTGGCTCGTTGCGAACTGTGTGAAGACCATTTCTTCCTAACAAAGACCGTAATTAATTTGCCTGAATTTTACATAATTATGACATAACATTGAAGGTGGTGCAATGTAACAGGAATATTTAGACTTATGGATGCCACCCGTTCGATAAAATAGAAAACGGTTCTGTATTTCACTGAAAGAATAAACGTTTTGTTTTTTTGAAATGATAGTTTACAGATTTGACCATACTAATGACCTAAGGCTCGTATTTCTGTGTGTTTATTATATTATAATTAAGTCTATGATTGGATATTTGATAGAGCAGTCTGACTGAGCGGTGGTAGGCAGCAGCAGGCTCATAAGCATTCATTCAAACAGCACTTTCCTGCATTTGCCAGCAGAACTTCGCAATGCTTGAAGCACAGCGCTGTTTATGACTTCAAGCCTATCAACTACCGAGATTAGGCTGGCAATACTATAGTGCCTATATGAACATCAAATAGTCAAAGGTATATGAAATACAAATGGTATAGAGAGAAATAGTTGTATAATTCCTATAATAACTTCAACCTAAAACTTCTTAACTGGGAATATTGAAGACTCATGTTAAAAGGAACCACCAGCTTTCATATGTTCTCATGTTCTGAGCAAGGAACTTAAATGTTAGCTTTTTTTACATGGCACATATTGCACTTTTACTTTCTTCTCCAACACTGTGTTTTTGCATTATTTAAACCAAATTGAACACGTTTCATTATTTATGAGACTAAATAGATTTTTATTCATGTGTTATATTAAGTTACAATAAAAGTGTTCATCCAGTATTGTTGTAATTGTCATTATTACAAATATATATTATTATTTTTATAGAATTCGGCCGATTTAATCGGTATCGGCCTTTTTTGGTCCTCCAATAAATCGGTATCGGCGTTCAAAAATCGGTCAACCTCTAGTACAGGTGCATCAATGTTGGGACCGAGAGACTGAAAAACAGTTTCTATCTCAAGGCCATCAGACTGCTAAACAGCGATCACTAACTCAGAGAGGCTGCAGCCTACATGGAAACCCAATCACTGGCCACTTTAATAAATTAATAACTAGTCACTTTAAAACAATGCCACTTTAAATAATGCCACTTTAATGATGATACATACAGTTGAAGTCGGAAGTTTATATACACCTAAGCCAAATACATTTAAACTCATTTTTTCACAATTCCTGACATTTAATCCAAGTAAAAATTCCCTGTTTTAGGTCAGGTAGGATCATCACTTTATTTTAAGAATGTGAGATGTCAGAATAATAGTTGAGAGAATGATTTATTTCAGCTTTTATTACTTTCATCACATTCCCAGTGGGTCAGAAGTTTACATACACTCAATTAGTATTTGGTAGCATTGCCTTTAAATTGTTTAACTTGGGTCAAACGTTTTGGGTAGCCTTCCACAAGCTTCCCACAATAAGTTGGGTGAATTTTTGCCCATTCCTCCTGACAGAGCTGGTGTAACTGAGTCAGGTTTGTAGGCCTCCTTGCTCGCACACACTTTTTCAGTTATGCCCACAAATGTTCTATAGGAATGAGGTCAGGGCTTTGTGATGGCCACTCCAATACCTTGACTTTGTTGTCCTTAAGCCATTTTGCCACAACTTTGGAAGTATGCTTGGGGCCATTGTCCATTTCGAAGACACATTTGCGACCAAGCTTTAACTTCCTGACTGATGTCTTGAGATGTTGATTCAATATATCCACATAATTTTCCTTCCTCATGACACCATCTATTTTGTGAAGTGCACCAGTCCCTCATGCAGCAAAGCACCCCCACAACATGATGCTGCCACCCCCGTGCTTCTCGGTTGGGATGGTGTTCTTCGGCTTGCAAGCCTCCCCCTTTTTCCTCCAAACATAATGATGGTCATTATGGCCAAACAGTTCTATTTTTGTTTCATCAGACCAGAGGACATTTCTCCAAAAAGTACGATCTTTGTCCCCATGTGCAGTTGCAAACCGTAGTCTGGCTTTTTTATGGCGGTTTTGGAGCAGTGGCTTCTTCCTTGCTGAGCGGCCTTTCAGGTTATTTCAATATAGGACTCGTTTTACTGTGGATATAGATACTTTTGGACCTGTTTCCTCCAGCATCTTCACAAGGTCCTTTGCTGTTGTTCTGGGATTGATTTGCACTTTTCGCACCAAAGTATGTTCGTCTCTAGGAGACAGAACACGTCTCCTTCCTGAGCGGTATGACGGCTGCGTGGTCCTATGGTGTTTATACTTGCGTACTATTGTTGTACAGATGAACGTGGTACCTTCAGGTGTTTGGAAATTGGTCCCAAGGATGAACCAGACTTGTGGAGGTCTACAATTATTAAGGTCTTGGCTGATTTCTTTTGATTTTCCCATGATGTCAAGAAAAGAGGCACTGAGTTTGAAGGCAGGCCTTGAAATACATCCACATGTATACCTCCAATTGACTCAAATGATGTCAATTAGCCTATTAGAAGCTTCTAAAGCCATGACATCCTTTTCTGGAATTTTCCAAGCTGTTTAAAGGCACAGTCAACTTAGTGTATGTAAACTTCTGACTCACTGGAATTGTGATGCAGTGAATTATAAGTGAAATAATCTGTCTGTAAACAATTCTTGGAAAAATGACTTGTGTCATGCACAAAGTAGATGTCCTAACCGACTTGCCAAAACTATAGTTTGTTAACAAGAAATTTGTGGAGTGGTTGAAAAACGAGTTATAAAACATTACTCATATCATATGTATATACTATACTATACTATTTTATACTATTTTATACCATCTATTCCACCTTGCCTATGCCACTCGGCCATCGCTCATCCCTATATTTATATGTACATATTCTCATTCACCCCTTTAGATTTATGTGTATTAGGTAGTTGTTGGGGAATTGTTAGATTACTTGTTAGATATTACTGCACTGTCGGAACTAGAAGCACAAGCATTTCTCTACACTCTGTTGGGTTCTGAGAATATGAAATATACTTATTCATGTCACGGATGGAGTGCTGAGGTTTAGAGGGTCTACACCAGAAGTTAATGGTTATAGGAGGAAGGTATATCATGTGTGCAACTAAGCTTGGAATGTGTTGAGTGCAGGGAAGTGATTACATGTGGCAGGCATTGATAAGGAGAGAGAGCCATGGATTAGTGATGGAGGGGGGTTGAGGTCAGGTCAAATAAAGGGAGAAATAAAAAAGTTTATGCCCGTATCACCAGTGTCCTGCATAGCATTAAAGAATGATGTTTGTACAGATGGGTAGGAGGAGACAGCCTATGAGGAACGGTTAAATATCAGTGCTTGTGTGAAAATGTTTTTGTCGGAATGCAGCTGTTTTTACCTGGGGCAGAATAAACTTGGTTAAGCTTTCATAAATGTCCTCTGAGTTTTTACTCTGAGAATTAGAACCTAACAACTCGCATTAACATCTGCTAACCATGTGTATGTGACCAATACAATTTGATGACAACACAACAAATTAACATTTACTCTAACAGGTTTCCAAAAAAGATCTATCTTAAAACCACGCCCCTACTAAGCCACACCTCCACCCCAAGGTTCCTCCAGGAACCTGTTGCTACATTGAACCATTAAAGGTTACTCCAAGAACCCCTCAAATAACCGAAGGTGCAAATATGAACCATTGACTAGAAATGGTTCCTTGAGGAACTGCAGGGGTTCCTTGAGAAATTAAATGGTGCGTGTTGTTTGAGTAGAGTACGGCTTGAAGGCGATTACCTTACCTAGAAAATAGGCCCTTGAAAAAGGCTTTGATGTCAATCTGTGGATTTGGCATGATCCCGGCATTAAGGTATAGGTAGTCCAGTCTGTTGTACCTGTGGAATGAGTATTAGCAAAAGTATTTATTGATGTCACATTGAAAAGGATGTAAAGTACATATGCATTTGTGTGTGTGTGTGTCTATACGTATGTGTGTGAGGGGTTAACTGGGTAATGACTATTACTTCTACTGTGTGGCAGCACTGACAACATGGCGGACAGAGCCCATATCCAGATGTGTTTGTGTGTCTGTGCTGTTTATTATTATATATATTGTTTATGAGCATGGTCTTATTTCTATTACAGCATATTGGATGACTGTCATTCATATTCCATTCACCCAGCTCAATGTAACATTGATAGGTGTAGGCTACTACATGATACTTGAATTTTCCCTTCACCCATCATGAGGTTTCTACAACCTAGCCTACAAATGAAAGTTTCTGATGCAGGTGCACGTCGAGAGACAAAATTTTAGTAATCAAGGTGACAGACAGTGACACATTCAATACCACCTTGCACACTTTTGCCTGCATCTTGCTGATCTAGAATATTCTGGTAGGTTTATCCCATTTTCATTCAGTTTGCTTCCATTTAAGAAAGGTATTTCAACGTGCTCTCCTCCTCTAACCTTTTCCCTTCGCTTGTGGACTTCAGTGCACAACATAACAGCTGCCTGTGACTAGGCGAAAAAACCTTCCCAAGCCAAACTTTCATACCTGATATAGGAATTTTATCTTAATGATAATAATCAACAATCAATAAGCCTTGACTAATTCCCAAGGTTTGTAAAACAATGGGTTAAATAATTAGGCAAGGACTCAGCTTTCTGCAAAAGGTTCATTCGGCTTTATTCATGAGAACGTTCTGAGGTCAAGATAACAAAACAGTCATTATATAGTTTCTTCCTTACTTACGCACATGCATTTACACACAAACTGTTGGTGAACTGCATCTCCCCTTTGACTTCCCACAAGCTTTATCACTATCCAGCTCTGCCTGTTTCTTTCCCTCAAGATTAGGACAACCTTGACGTTTACTCCCTGAACCACATGTCCTCTTCTCTCTTGGGCACACTAAATACACACACACACACATTTCTCTCCCTCTCCAGCCTCTACTAGACTTTCTGGGACTAATCGGACTAATCGTTCATTACATTGATTATTCATTAACCATGCTACATGACTAATAATTCATGGTTTATTGATTAATTTACCTTTATTAGATAATTATCTTATCAATACCATAACCACTACACACAGCCTACATCATTGTCACTATATTAGCTAAAGTCAACATAGCTACTAGAACTAACACGTTAGTAAACCAGCTACAATCATGCAGTACAGTGTACAGCAAGCAGTTTAGCAGTTACACCTGTGGGCCCAGTAGCAAAAAAATTAATAAAACCGAAAGCTTACCTTGACTTGGAAGAGTACCAGTGTTAGATAGCCTTAGTCAGCTAGCTAACATAAATAGCATTCCTCTCTGTTTGAGAGGAATACCACAAAATATCTCTCGCTCTCTCTTCTTAATTTTTGAAGATATTAATTTGTTCAACACTGTTCAACTATTGTTTTTCTCTGTCTTTGAGTCAACTACTCACAACATTTTATGCACTGCACTGCTAGCTAACTGTAGCTTATGCTTTCAGTACTAGTTTAATTATCTGATCCTTTGATTGGGTGGGCAACATGTCAGTTCATGCTGCAAAAGCTCTGGATAGGTTGGAGGACATCCTCTGGAAGTTGTCATAATTACTGTGTAAGTCTATGGAAGAGGGTAAGAATCATGAGCCTAAAATGTTTTGTATCGAAGTCAATGTGCTCAGAGGAGGATGGAAAATAGCTGTCCTTCGGATACACCACGGTGCTACCTCAGAGAGCGCTACCCCAGAGAGTGCTGTTGAGGCTGCTGTAAAACTTCATTGCGAAACAGTGTGTTTTTGTCAGTTATTTGGTGATGTGAAAATACTTTGTATAGTTATCTAAAAAACATAACTTTTTACATTTTTCTGAAATTCACTGAGTAGGATGGTCCTCCCCTTCCTCCTATGAGGAGCCTCCACTAGTGTGTGTACAGTATGTGTGTGTGAGGAGTTAACAGGGTAATGGTCTGACGGTCTATACCTAGCCTTGACCTTGTGGGCGGCGTGGAGAACCGAGCGGACAGAGCCCACATCCAGGTGCAGCAGGTCTATGTGGGCGTCGGGGTGAGAGGTCAGCAGAGCGGAGCGGGCCGCCTCAGCCCTCTGCATGTTCCTGCAGGCCAGACACAGCTGCAGCCGACTGTCCTCACAGAGCAGCCGCTCACACAGGGCTAGGCCGATACCACTGTGGAGATGGAGAGGTCATAGATAGGAGATGACATATACTGTAGGTGTAGGACACAAACGTCCTCATGTGTTGCATTGCACGCACACACACACGCTTATTTTAATTCCATAGGTCAACTGTTATTACAGTCAGTGGACAATCAGTGAATCAAAGTCAGTTTATGGATTAGTCAGACTAAATGACAACAAGCTGGCTTGAGATAGAGTAGAGAGTAACTTGGCTATTAGTGCAATAGCTTCATTACAAGTGAGACGTGAATGTAACTTGGCAGTATTTCCACTAACAGCAACTTTGTCAACATGTAGCCTACATTTGCCACAATATGACGTTACAAGGCCATATTGCGTCAAGTGGTTCTTCATTTGAAACGTTGTTGCAAATGCTTAGCTTAACTTTTTTCAAACACATTAATTCCCCGACAGGCAGTGATTGGCGACATTGTATCGCATTAATAACGTTATCCTATCCCATCAAGTAGCCTGGACAAGATTAACTGCAGTGACAGTCAGCCTATTTATGAATAATGTACGTTGCCTACCTGTTCGCGCCGGTCACTAAAATCACTTTCTCCATGATGGCTCTTCTTCAATTGTAGGAAACCGGTGAAAGTTAAAAGATAACAGAAAAGAATACTATCAATGTACAACACTCTGGTCCGATGTTATGAACACAACGATAGCCTATGCAGACACGGCTACATGGTGTGATTGGATGACGACACATCACTGTCGGCCAATCAGATGTAACTTCAGAGAGCCAAGCGGCTCATCCTTCCCAGCAGCGCAAAATAAAATAAAAATCTCGAATGCGGAGTTTTGTAGGTTTACAGAAGAGAGCGAAATACACTTTTATTTTCTTTCATCATTTTGCAAGTGCTGTTTCATTTCAAGATCTAAAGCAATGTAAAGACCTCAAATAGAAATGTAGAACAAGGAATGCAAAATGTGTTTTATTCTATGATCAAAATGCTTTCTTTGTCGCAACATTTTGGTTTGACCTAAAGCATTTTTTATTTTAAAAAAGTACATTTATTGCATGTAATTCTTGTGAAGTGCGCATTAGATTTTTGTATTTCAATTTTGCTTGGTATGGAGGCCTATTTAGGCTTTCATGCGCTGGTGGGAAGTTGGAAATTGGGAAGTTCAAATTTGTAAGTCCAACATGGTTGTGTTCAAGTGCCTTTGAAGTCGGAACAATTCTTGAACCAATAAGATTTTAACGTTGCCAATAATAAAGTTAGTTAGCTTAACATAAATTTGTAATTATCAAAGCGGATTTGTTGTAATCTTTTGGGTTGAAAAGGTGAAAGGTGAGTGGTGAAACGTCACAACTCAGCAACAACAGAGACGGAAAAGGAAGCGAGACACCCCACTCTGTCGTTTTTTCTAATTCAATGGAAGTCAGTGAACTAAGTAGTAGACAGACCCAGCTGCTATCACTATGGGAGAGCCATCCCCTTATTAAGTAGACTGGAACTGGCATTATTTTTTCTTCAATGGTAAACGGCCTAAGGGAACTATCTTCAAATTTTCCACCATCTTTGACAACATTTCAAGCCAGAGTCCCACTTGTAATTATGGGCGCGTTTGAGTGGGAAGGCGAATGCAACCGACTGTAGACGAAAGTTGAGGAGTGAGGTCGGGGGAGGTGTATCTGCGAAAGCCGAAAGTCTGACACTAATGTGGTCTTCCAACAGCAAGGCTCAGATCAACATGTCTCCAACCCCCATATCACACACTCACAAACTGAAATCATGTGTGTGTACAATCAATCAGAGAGTGAGAGATTGAAATGTCACATGAATTTGTATATATCCACTGAATTGCACTTTGGTTACATTTGCGTGGCTCAAACAAAAATACCCTAATGTTTGGTTGGCAATTGAGCCTCCCACAATGCAGGCGATGAAGTTGGTGAAGAGCAGCTGCAGAAACCTGCAGTCAAAACTTCATGACCTTTGATCACATTATTTTTGTAAAGTTCATGCAATCAGCATGTAGGCTCAACTTACTTACAAAGACTTGACAAAAATGATCTGCTTGAACGCGCCCTACAACTTGGGTTGTTCAAGTAAAACTTCCCAGTCGGAACTCCGAACTTCAGATTACTCTGACAGCATGAGTTGTGCAATCGAACTCTATGGGTATAATTAATGCTGCGCTCACGTGCTATTCGGAACGTGGAAACGCAGAAATGTCAGACTTGCTAACTGTTTGAACGCGGCAGGTGTATAACTACAACCAGTAAGCAAGTTGAACATTTAAGTTTCCTAGTCATGACTAGGACATGAACGTGGCATTAGCCTGTCGCATGCTCCCCAGTCGAAAAAGTTCACGCATATCTTATGTTGACATTTTGTGATGTTTTTGTTCGTTTTGGTATTCGAGCACGTCATTTTTTCTTGAGACAAGTCGAAGTTCTGTAACGAATGCACGCTCAAAACAACTGGGAGCTCGGATTCCTCAATAAAGTGTTTATTGTTATTCAACGAGACCCGACTAGTTTCTATGTATTTTTTTTTTCACTTGATAAATACTGCACCACACATCTTGGTGAGATATGAAATTGCGCGACTAAGACCTCGGCAAAAACGTCAAAATGCATTACAGACTTGTAGATTTTCCTTAGATGAATTCTGACTATCTTGAGGAAGTGTATACTGGCTATGTTGTTGTTATGGTATCTCAAGAGGGACAAACAGTAATATTGCAGCTTTTTTAGATTTTTCAACAAAGGTCTTTTAAGGGAGTATGGGAGGCACAGACGTTCGCCTCGGGCGCCTAGCCAAGTTCTGCTAGGAGCAAACCGAACCTAGTATGCGGGCACCTTTAGAATTCTGCATGACAGAGGGCCATCAGAGCCATAGCCATGTATTTAGAATCTATATCTAAATACACTGAGTGTATGAAACAATAGGAACACCTTCCTGATATTGAGTTGCACCCCCTTTTTCGCTCAGAACAGCCTCAATTCGTTGGGGCACAGACTCTACAAGATGTCGAAAGCGTTCCACAGGGATGCTGGCCCATGTTGACGCCAATGCTTCTCACAGTTGTATCAAGTTGGCTGGATGTCCTTTGGGTGGTGGACCATTCTTGATACACACGGGAAACTATTGAGCATGAAAACCCCAGCAGCATTGCAGTTCTTGACACACTCAAACCAGTGCGCCTGGCACCTACTACCATACCACGTTCAAAGGCACAATCTTTTGTCTTGCCCATTCACCCTCTGTATGGCACACATACACAATCCATGTCTCAAGGCTTAAAACTCTTTTAACCTTTCACCCCCCTTCATCTATACTGATTGAAGTGGATTTAACAGGTGACATTATTAAGGGATCATAGCTTTCACCTGGATTCACCTGGTCAGTCTATGTCATGTAAAGAGCAGGTGTTACTAATGTTTTGTACACTCAGTGTGTACTGTATGGCTCTGGTCAGAATTATATGACAATGACTGTCACAATCAGGAATGGAATCATTTAAGTAAAGAGCAGTCTACATAACTCTTTACTAACACAACGAAGACAGCGACTTTTACACCAAAAATGTTAACTTTCAAATATGGAGAATGATTTCATGACAGGGGAGAACGTTTGAATTTGAAATATATCTAAAAAAGAAGATATTATAATGAATTACAAAATAGCATTTTGAGTAGGCCTAGAAAGAGGATATGTAAAATATCAAAGTGTGGAACAATTTGGTCCAGGAAACTTTTGGCTGTGTTTGCTGTTTAACTATACCACTGCATTTTACATTTGCTGTTATAGCCTTGATATACCTTTCAAAAGTTTGGGGTCACTTAGAAATGTCCTTTTTTAAAAAAAGAAAATCACATTTTTTGTCCATTAAAATAACATCAAATTGATCAGAAATACAGTGTAGACATTGTGAATGTTGTAAATGACTATTGTAGCTGGAAACGGCAGATTTTTAATGGAATATCTACATAGGCGTACAGAGACCCATTTTCAGCAACCATCACTCCTGTGTTCCAATGGCATGTTGTGCTAGCTACGTTAGCTACAGAGTTGCAAAGAAAAAGCCATATCAGACTGGCCAATAAAAATAGAATATTAAGATGGGCAAAAGAACACAGACATTGGACAGAAGAACTCTGCCTAGAAGGCCAGCATCCCGGAGTCGCCTCTTTACTGTTGACGTTGAGACTGGTGTTTTGTGGGTACTATTTAATGAAGCTGCCAGTTGAGGACTTGTGAGGCGTCTGTTTCTCAAACTAAACACTAATGTACTTGTCCTCTTGCTCAGTTGTGCACCGGGCCTCCCACTCCTCTTTCTATTTTGGTTAGAGCCAGTTTTCGCTGTTCTGTGAAGGGAGTAGTACACAGCGTTGTACAAGATCTTCAGTTTCTTGGCCATATTCTCAGAACAAGAATAGACTGATGACTTTCAGAAGAAAGGTCTCAGTTTATGTTCATTTTCAGCCTGTAATCAAACCCACAAATGCTGATGCTCCAGATACTCAACTAGTCTAAAGAAGGCCAGTTTTATTGCTTCTTTAATCAGAACAACAGTTTTCAGCTGTGCCAACATAATTGCAAAAGGGTTTTCTAATGATCAATAAGGCTTTTAAAATTATCAACTTGGATTAGCTAACACAATGTGCCATTGGAACATAGGAGTGATGGTTGCTTATAATGGGCCTCTGTACGCCTATGTAGACATTACATAAAAAATCTGCCGTTTCCAGCTACAATAGACATATACAACACTTTAAAATGTCTACACTGTAGATCAGTTAGATGTTATTTTAATGGACAAAAAAAAATTGCTTTTCTTTCAAAAACAAGGACATTTCTAAGTGGCCCCACACTTTTGAACAGTAGAGTATTTCAACACTTTTTTTGAGTTGATAATATCTGATAGTAAAACAGATCATGCCATGAATGAGAATAACCCAATTTATAATGCCAAAATCCTTTCTCGTATCCAGATTTTTGTTTGTGTTGCCATGACGTTTATTTCAGACCGGATCTCACCTGAGATCCGCTCCTACCAACCGGAAGGTTTCTTACCTTGATGAGTTTCACATGTTGGAACCAACTTCTCAAAATGCAACTGAAACTGTCTGCCATGGACCTCCCTAAGACAGAGGTACATGTAGAATTTGGGGCCCAACATGGCACCATCTTCTCTCTCACCAATAAGGTCATTGGGTGATGAGTATGCTGCATATGGCATCGATAGCTCCCTGCCATCATCACTTAGTGGAAGCTTCATTTCAATAAGCAGCCTCAAGACTATTATATTGTGCTTCACATGACTCCATAATCTGTCTGGCTAACTAGATCATTGGCCAGGTCCTTGACAAAGCATCCATGCATATTCTTCTAAAGGAGTTAAACCTCCCTAACGCATCATCTGGGGTTCCCTCCATCTCCCCAGGAGAGCTGCCAGTGAGCTCTGTGGCCCCTCAGGATTGCACACTGCTGGCTGAAGCCCCTGGTAAACTACAGATTCCTATCAGTGATGACCCCCTCTAGCCTTTCCACTGCTACATGTGGGAGGAAGAAGATTACAGGACTTCCAGGGAGCACTGAGAGAGGGCAGAGGAAAGTAGAAGCCTTTTAGCATTACTAAGCACTCTCTTGTACTTTTACTCTGTATTTCATTTCTCAAATATTGTAGCAATACATCCCGTCAATACAGAATATTGAAAAGAAAAAGTTGTGAATTACATGGTTTTTTTTCTACTTCTGTTTTTGTCTTTCTTTTTCAGGCTCACTGAGTTGCTAAGGCAGAGGAAAAGAGGAATAATCTGCATCATCTTTTTTTATTTGAACATTTTATTGTCGTTTTTAAAATTGCTTTGAACATTGAAGAATGTTCAGTAAATTCATTGAAACCATAATTAGGCCTACTGTCTAATTAGAGTATAAAACTTGCACGAACAATAGAAATGCAGGTTTTAAGTATGAAGTTGCACTATTTCAAAGCACAAATTTAACTCAAAGGATTATTTATCTTTGACAAAATACAACACATTTCACAACATCAACTGAATAAAGAAAAACCTATCAAACAGATACATTCTTGAATATCTGAGTCCAAAAGGAGACTTTCTACACATTATTATTATCTTCATAATAGAAGATTATAAACAACATTACATTTCCTGGTGTGCACAATCTGACACAGCATTCCTACATTTTATCATCACAGACATAATGAATTATTTTTTACAGAACTGTCCCCCACCCTATAAACTAGATTGTGATTGAGAGAGAGAGAGAACGAGAGAGAGATGGAGCGAGACAGAGGGAGAGGGAGAGAGGTGGTGTTTTCATAGTGTGCAATAGATATTGTTAATATAAATATACATGGCTCTGGCGAATAGAGATAGGGAGTCAACTCAAATTGAGAGAGAAAAAGGCTGAGAGAGAGAGAGAGAGAAAGAGAGAGAGAGAGATGAATAGAACATTGCATGCAGTTTTCAGTCAGTTCTCACGTGCTAGTTCTAATTTACGGGGTCCTCAAAGGAGGAAGGACCATACTTTGCCGTCCCTTGAATGTAGAAGGACCATAGATGTTGGTCCATGTTACAAAAAAGGGTGAAGTGTAGGATAAAGTTGCCCCTAAACGCTGATCTTCGGTCTGTTTAACAGGGGAAGCTGATCCTAAATCTATACCTAGGGGAACTTTTACCCCAGAGCACTCTATATAATCATGGTCTATATATGAGCTGCTATTCCTGGCTCTCCCCAAGCTGGCTGTATATCTCCTGAAAAGTGGGTCTCTGTTTGGCATTCCTCCTCCAGCAACCCAGCATCAGGCTGCTATAGACCGCATCAGGGCAACAGGCAGGCCTCGGCAGGTACACCTGAGAAGAAACAACCTTTTAGGAAATTACAGGAAAAACACATTTTAACAAAATGACCAGATTTGGGATGTTTTGTCACACATATTTCACTCATAGAACAACACACAGTGCATGTCTGTCAACCCCAACAATGAGTAAACCGTAACATGCTGACCAGACTGGACACGTCGCGTGCGTGAGCGTTGCAAAATAAATGTAGAAATCCATGTTATTCAATTATTGCACCCACACTGCTCGCGCGCGCCAACGAGTGTCTGCGTTGCCAAGGGCTAAAATAGAAATCATTCCTATTTCTGACGCAGATCGCGCTGCAAGTGCTGCCTCTCCCATCTCCTCATTGGTTTATAGAAGCAGGTACCCACATGCCATCTCCTCATTGGTAATACCCACGTGGGTGATTGAAAGACAAACTGTTTTGCGGGTTGTCGTGGTAATACTATGAAAGTGTAGATGCCAATCACCATATAAGTTCAAAGATGAAAAAGCCTGGAAGGAGGAGAGATGACTAGAAACGATTCGGTTGACCGTTTTATGTGTGGATTAATTGTCGGAGTAGAGGACCTTGTGCATTTCAGGTAAAATAACAACTCAATGTTGACAAATTACAAATTAGAGACTAATTAGCTAGCAACAGCAAGCTAGCTAAATAGGACAAATTAGCTAGCAAGTGCAAGCTAACTAGCTAAATTGCTATACATGTTTAATGCTTTTCGACCTGTCCCCAAATTAATGTCATTGGTTCAGAGTTTGTTTTGATATTTTAACCTGCATGTCGTGATCGCGTTTGGTGTAGGGGGACAAAATACATTTATGCACGATAGTGCACAATGACGCACGTGCGCAGCCGGTTTGGGTTCCGTGTGAGACTAAGCTAGCTCCAAGACATTTAGCTGAGCAGCAACCTAACAGAATATTTAGTCATGTAGACTGACAAACCTGGTTCTAAACCCATTTTGTTGCATGTACACATATTGCTGCCATAGAACAGTGCTGATTGCATGCCGACATAGTAAACATGTGGTAGCCGACATAGTAATGTGGTAGCCATACACCATACACCGGTACAAAAGGTACTATTTACAACCTAAAAGGGTTCTTAGCTGTCCCCATAGGAAACCAATTTTGGTTCCAGGTAGAACCCTTTTGGGTTCCATGTAAAACCCTTTCCACAGAGGGTTCTACATGGAACCCAAAAGGGTTCTACCTGGATCCAAAAAGGGCTCTCCTATGGGGACAGCCGAATAACCCTTTTGGAACCCTTTTTTCTAAGAGTGGAGTAAATACACTAGTGTGTAGTCACCTGCTTGCCCTGGTCCCTGAAGAACTCGCCGGTGTTCTCGATGACCTGCTCGTCGGAAAACTGCGAGTAGGGCTGCTCTTCACACAGGGTCAGAATCTCCCACAGAGTCACGCCAAAAGCCCACACGTCGCTGGCCATGGTAAACTTACCCTGGGAAAGACACACAGTCATTTGACTCATATCTAAACACAGGGAAACATGTTTGGTTGAAAACTACATGCGACAGAACGTTACCAGCTAATATCAGCTCTCTCCAAAACTCCTCACCAATAGGATGCTCTCCCATGACATCCAGCGAATAGGGAGAACGGCCCGCCCCTGGATACGGTAGTAGTCACCGCGATACAGGTTCCGGCTCATGCCGAAGTCAGCAATCTTGATGGTGTAGTTCTTGCCCACCAGACAGTTGCGCGTGGCCAGGTCGCGGTGGACAAAGTTGAGAGAGGACAGGTACTTCATTCCAGAGGCTACCTGTGTAGCCATGCTCATCAGGTTGCTATAGCTAAGAGGACATGAGAGTATTGAAAAGTAATTGAACTCTAAACTTTTTTTAATATAATGACAAAGAGAGGGCAAGAGTATGTGGTCAGAAAATAACATTTTAGCTAATTTTAAAGTGTTGGCATGACAAACTTTTTAATACTGCTAATGAATCGGTTTCCGCATACTGTTATGAACTATATGGATTAAAAAATTAACTTGATAAATATAATATAAGAAAATGAATTATTGTTATGATTACAGTATCACCTTTCATAATAACCCTAATCGGGGATGTCATTATCTAGTAAAATTATGCAGATGTAACATACCTGACCGTGGCTTTGTCACTAGATTGTATCTCCTCCACTTCGTCCAATTGATGGCTGGACAAGAACTGGTTAAGGTCTCCATTTTCCATGTACTCCGTGATCATGCAGAGGGGGTCGCTCTCCACACACACTGCCAGCAGGCTGACGATGTTAGGGTCCCTCAGCCGAGACATGATCCGGATCTCCTTCAGGAAGTCATTCCTGTAAGACGAGGTGGTAACGGCTATGACATCTTCCAGTCACACTTTCCATTAAGTTGCACAAGTATACCGTGTAGTTTCTCCTTCAATAAGTCATTCCTGTAACTAACACTGGACAATAACAGACACCTGCTAGTAAACCAATCAATCAAATGTATTTATAAAGCCCTTTTTACATCATCAGATGTCACAAAGTGCTGTACAGAAACCCAGACTAAAACCCCAAACAGCAAGCAATGCAGATGTAGAAAAACTCCCTAGAAAGGCAGGAACCAAGGAAGAAACCTAGAGAGGAACCAGGCTCTGAGGGGTGGCCAGTCCTCTTCTGGCTGTGCCGGGTGGAGATTATAAGAGTACATAGCCATTAAGGTCAGATTCTTCTTCAAGATGTTCAAACGTTCATAGATGACCAGCACGTTCAAATAACAATCACAGTGGTTGTAGAGGGTGCAACAGGTCAGTACCTCAGGAGTAAATGTCAGTTGGCTTTTCATAGCCGAGCATTCAGAGGTCGAGACAGCAGGTGCGGTAGAGAGAGAGAGTGCTAGTCACACTTTACATTGAGTTGCACAGATAGTTTCTCCTTCAGGAAGTCATTGGTGTGACATAAGATAATAACGTCTGTGACACCTGCCTGTCACACTTTACCTTGCCACACCATGTAGTTTCACTTTCAAAAAGTCATTCCTGTTACAACGGATGATAACCGATGTGACATCTGGCTAAATAGGGAAATACAGTGCTCTTTCCATTTGTTGATTGCTCAATTTACTTATTCTTTCTTGGTAGATTATTGTGAACACATTCTCTGTTACAACTGGCCAATGGCAAGACACCAAGAACACAAAGTGAAAGATGAGACAAGAACAAGCGTTGTTCTCATGCAGATCACAAAAGTAATTTTCCATACTGTAAATCATGTGGCTCTAGTACTTACGGCAGTACAGTTGTCATGGAAACAGTTCCAGATCCAGTGCTCTCACCTTGCGTTCTTGTTGGCGTCCTCCCTCAATGTCTTCACAGCCACCAGAATAGGTGTGTCATCGCTGCCCTCTACCTCATTAGAAAGGTCATTGACCGCTTCAGACGGATCCTTCTCCACAATATTCTGCATGCCCTCTGCCTCACACAGGTGCACCTGTGGGAAGAAACAAAGGCATTTTACTATTGATGTTTCATCTGTCTAGCAAGAAAGCAAGAGTCATCTGACTTTTGTTCTTTTGAATTGCTTTCCTGGATTTTTGCACACACACACGCATGCACGCACGCATGCACACACACGCACACACGCACACACACACACACACACACACACACACACACACACACACACGCACACACGCACACACACACACTCACAACACTCCCTTTATCCCCAGTTTTAATCCATACCTCTCCAAACTGTCCCTCTCCCAGTTTCTCCTTAAAGGTGAGCTTGTCCCTGGGGAACTCCCTCATGGCCGTGTCCTTCCCAGAGAGCAGACTCATGTTGACGGCCGTGATGGAGTAGGTGTTGCTGCCCGTAGTCCCCTCCTGCAGGCTCACAATGTCTGCCTCGGCATAGTGGGGAGCCCCGTCTGATCCACAGGCCTGGGGTGGTCTGGAGGAGGAGCTTGTCCCTGCTGTGGAGTACACAGAGCATAGGTTCACACTTCAGTAAGATGTGACCTGATCAAGACCATTGAAATGTTCTTGTTACCCTCCAAATTAACAACCCTGATATTTCTAGCCACAGGCCTGTCTTAATAAGCCACAACCCAAAAGTAATTAGGGGTCACTATACCCACCATTTGAGAAACACTAGCTTGAAGGGACATTACACTCCAAAATCAGTTTGTCATATTTTTTTCACACCTCAAAAGAAGTCTAACGTCAAGATTAGTCCAAGTCCCTCACCATCGCTGAAGTCTGAAAACATCTGTTAAACTTTGATTTTGGATTGTACTTTCCCTTTAATCCACTTACCCAGCTCCTCAGTGGACTGGGCGAACTCGGGCAGCTTGCGGATGAGGCGGGAGGGCTCCTGGTAGTCAGAGGAGCAGAGGGGGAAGATCCTCTCGTAGGTGGAGTTGGAGCCGTCCCCGCTGGACTGGGACGAGTGGTGGAAGGAGAAGGCCTGGGTTTGGACGGCCAGACGGGCCGACAGCTCGTCGTCTAGCATACGCCGCGAAGCCTGGAGGGAGGGGTAGTTACTGTTATAAGATGTGTGTGTTGTAATGTTTGCTGGCGCCAGAGAGAAACGCTAGAGGGGGCTCTTGGGACAACAGAAGCAATCAATGGCAAAGATAAGAGGTGCATCTAGCTTTTCTAACGCTGTGGTTGGCACCAAGTCAAACATTGACAGATGTTGTAATCTTGTGTTGAAGTTTAGCTAAGAGGCCATGCAAATCGATGTCAGGGGATACATTACAGCTAATTAAGAAACACGAGGTAAAAAAAAAAATAATAATAATTATCAGTGTCATTTGCAGTCTTAGTTTCTGACTTCCTTTTTAGCCTGACAGCAGTATTTATTTTATAACAAGACAGAGACATTTCCTCGTAGCTATTAGATCAACCCTAATGACCCTAACACCTCAGAGAATAAAAATCTGTTACATACCTTCTCTAGCATCTTCTGCCAGACCTGGCGCCACAGAATAATGACTATGATGGCCAAAAGGATGACGATGATGGCCACCAGGCAGCCAATCAGGATCCGGGTGTTGCTTTCATCCACTTTGTGGATGGGGTCATCTCCTAATGTACCAGAAGGTAGAAAATATTTAACAGAGAGCTTCGTTGCTTCCTCCGTCCTTGTTTGCTCAATTCCTTACCTCCCTGTCAAAGCGCATTGGAGCGAAGAATCCAAGATCCCTCACTGAAGGAGTCGGAGGATACAAAGATTTGACAGCTTGAAACATTTTATGGCATTATAATATTTATTACAAGAAAGGGTTGTCATCAAGACGTTTAGTGCTCACATCACATGTAAGGTTTTCATAAAAACTCATAATGTCATCCTCAGTAAGTGTTGTATTTATCATTCATTAATGCTGTTGTAATTTCCCTCGTATTTCACTGTAACTAACCTCTGTTCGTCATAATTAATGCAACAGCATTTTAAGAACAGGCAGCAGAGGGCACTATTGAATGTAAAAGGAGACAGGGTTGGCGAAGACAAAATAGGTAAGAACGTAGCTGGAGCTAACCTGGAAGAACATTTGTCGGGTGGCCACGTTTGCGGGGAGTCGGAGATGTGTTATAAACTGCTGTCCCTGCTGAAAGAGGGGGTGGGCGGAGAGAGAGAGAGAGAGAGAGAGAAGAGAAATGTCATCATCTATTTTGAAACAGAGTGAGACGGGGAGACACCACCTGAACTAAAACACAATAAGATTTTCGTTCCCTGTTACAAAAATGTTTTGTTATAGTGAGCCCTACTGAACATGACCCAGGCTTCTCAAGTCTCACCTGACTGGAAGGCCACCTCGCTGATCATCATCCAGGCCTCGTTGAAGGCAAAGCGGCACTTGATGGCACTGGCCATGCGGTCCCCCAGGGGCACTGTGATGAACCGGGCACTCTGGCTGACCCGGTCCACCGGGAGACGTAAGGTCACTGGCTGGGACTCCCAGTCCAACTCAGATGTACGGAAGTAACACGAGGCCTGCCGAAACATTCTCACGCCGCGGCTGAACATGTTATTGCAGTGCACCTACGGAGAGAGGAGGAGAACTATCAACTATAACACTTGAGAGTAGAGTGTACTGTGGTATACTGTCTGACACTGTCACTGCATGGTTAGAAGTACAAATTGGATGTCCAGGTGCTATTCAGCCAATGACGAAACAATTGGAGGCTAAAGTTGTTGGACATATGCCTAAATATTCAGCCACTCTTGAAGGACAAAATAGACCTCCACATATGGCTGAATACAGTATCTCTTGCACACCTACTGAGTGAACCAATGACACAAGGTTATGGTCGGTCTGAAATTACATCAACACAACCAGAATTTCAACCAGTTTTGCCCAGTTTTTCCCATTGGGAACATGGTAAAACCACATCCTCCTCCACCTCCTTTTGTACTAGTTGACCTCTCACCTTCATCGAGGTGAAGTTGCGGACACGGTCAAATTCGAAGGTCATCTCCACGTAGCCCTTAGGGAAGCTCTCATTGGTCCAACCCACATAATCGTATCCGGGCCACACGCCGTACACGTGACTGTGGAGGAAGTCATCAAGACCCCACGTCCCGTCAGTCAGCTGGCCCAGGCCTTCCTCCATACTGGGGGGAGAGAGGAGACAGGACCATTACTCCCATCCACTACGGTTGTGCCCTTGAGCATGGCACTTAATCCCTAACTCATACTGAGGGGAGAAAGGAAAAAAGAAGGTCTTTGTTGCTATCATGCCTGTGTTGACTCCACTTGTGTCTTACACGTCATTATTTCACACTATCATACTGAACCGAACCGTATTGTGCTGGCTTGGATATTTTCCTTTTGCATTGTTATTTTCTGCACGGTTCCAAAAACTATGGTGGATACAAAACCAGGCCAGGGCAGGACAGCTTGGCTCCGCTTAGCTCAGTAGTGTGACAAGAGTTGTCCACAGAATCTTCACATGGGCCAAGAAGGGCTCAAAACTTTGTGAAATAGTACCTTCGGGTCAGAGTCACTCAGGATGTGGACCATTTAACGCTTCTTAACAGTTTTGTACTTAGAAAATGCCACTGTTGAAGTACAAATATACTAAAACAAACCCAACTGACTGTAGACCCATGGATCCATCGTAGACCGAGTCATTGAGGTGGACGTCTAGGCCTCTGTAGGTCATCTCCTGGCCGGCCGGAGCACTGTAGGACACCAGGCCATCTGCAATAACACACAGCCAGGGACAGGTCAAAGGAAAGGTCACAATCAATGACAGTGGCCATTTTACATCAGCCTGGTCTAAATTTTGTTTTACATTCCAACTATGGTAGCATCTAGACTATTCTCTTTTCTTTCAGTTTCATATATGGAAAGGATGTAGGATGGGATTAGATATAGGATGTAGGATAGGATGGGATTAAATATAGGATGGGATTAGATATAGGATCTAGGATGGGATTAGACATAGGATGTAGGATAGAATGGGATTAGATATAGGATGGGATTAGATATAGGATCTAGGATGGGATTAGACATAGGATGTAGGATAGAATGGGATTAGATATAGGATGGGATTAGATATAGGATATGGGATGTAGGATAGGATGGGATTAAATATAGGCTGTAGGATAGGATGGGATTAGATATAGGATGTACTGTAGTGTGTCTGACCTAGCCATTCACAGCCATAGAGCTCTACCCTCATGCACACGATCATGGAGTGGTCTGTGATTGGCATGAAGCGTACGAAGCGGGCAATGATGGGTGGCTCTAGGTCCTTCAGCACCACATCATAGGCATTCATGTTCCCCTCGATCACCTGCAGACAGGAACAGGAAAGGGCATCATCATCATCATCATCCAAAAACTACAGTCACTAAACATCGAACAACAACAAACACAGCCAGACAAGAATGGAAGTTATAGAAAAGTCACACCAATCACAAAGCAAGATTGGTGTGGGGAGTCGTCCCCAAAGTAAAAACCCAGCCCAACAGTTGGGCCCCAACTGGCACTCCAGGCTGGCTCAATCAAACACTAGTATTTGAAAGAAATCTCATACTATTTGAACCCAGCCAGAGAGCAAAAGGACATTGAATCAACATTAGAAAAACATTGAAAGCAGAGTCAGAAACAATTCTGGTAGTATGGACACTAGCTTGCATCTGCTCACCTGCCTGCCTTTCCTGTCATGCCAGGCCACCCAGCGGCTGCCGTCGCGGCTGTACTTGATGCGGTAGCGCTGGGCAAACTCATTCCCCATGCCGTCGGCGTGGCGACCCTGGGTGCCCACGAGCGTGATGAAGTGCAGCGAACGCAGGTCCACCTGGAGAAAATCCTTCGGTCCGCCTGCGTCCGTCTCTGCCATGATGTTAGGGCACCATGCCCCGTCACCGTCTCCATCGTCAAAGTCCAATCTGAGGAGGAGAGGGAGAAGGAAGGGAGGAAGTAGTAGGAGTAGAAGGGAATATTTAGTGAATTGAATAATAAAAATGCCTTCCTCCCTTATTTTAAGGAATCACTGCTCTGACAAGGTTGGATTGGTGAAGGGCAATAGGCAGGCAATCTTGCCTTCACTCAGACAGTACAGTCAGTATTCTGATTACCTGATGGAAAAGAGTTTAGAGTGTGTATGGGTCTACAATATGGTGACAATGCGGATAGCATACCTGCCATATCTTGCTGCTGTAGACTCTGACCACTGACTAGAAGCAGAGATATCCTCATCAAGAATCTGTCCTCCAGTCATTCCCAGAGGATACCGACACACACCTAAAAGCAGATGCAGTGTTACAGATGCATGTTTTTAGGGCCATGTGTTTTTCCTGACCAGGGAAAGACTCCAGGACCTAGTTAAAAGCTATGACAATGGCAAATGAAACAGATTCAACTCATGTCATCAACAAGTCTCTGAGATGTTTGGTGTGTGCGTTTGTGTGTGTTTGTGTGTGTGTTTGTGTGTGTGTTTGTGTGTGTGTGTGTGTATCTATGCACGGGAACGTATTCCCGAAGTCCATGAGTGTGCCACACTGCACATGCATTTGGTAGGATCTGGATTGAGTCAGAACTGAAGTGGACAGGGCACAACCCTCCCCCAGCTTCTTCCTTTAGGCCTGGGAGGCCCCTCCACTGAAACAGAGGCATCACTATGTAGGTGCCAGTCCAAGCAAAAAGAGTAGGGAGGGGCCCCTTTAGTTTTCCTCCTCTTTATTTTGCATCTCTTTTTCTATCATTTGTACCAGAGCCAAAGCCACAGATAGTTTTAGACTTAGAGCTGTAACCATTGGAATTTTATTTATTTTTTAATGTAAAACTCTAATTGCTCAAGATATTATTACGGCGGTTTAAAACAACATTTATTAATTTAACTAGGCAAGTCAGTTAAGAACAAATTCTTATTTTCAATGACGGCCTAGTGGGTTAACTGCCTTGTTCAGGGGCAGAACGACAGATTTGTACCTTGTCAGCTCGGGGATTTGAACTTGCAACCTTTCAGTTACTAGTCCAACGCTCTAACCACTAGGCTACCCTGCAAGAAAGAAACAAACCATGAGCTGTTAAAACAGCGATTGAAGTGCGTGTGTATGTGTTTTTGTGAGACCAAATGGCTTCTTTGCCTACTGTGTCAGTGATCAAATCAAATCACATTTTATTTGTCACATGCGCATGAATACAACAGGTGTAGACCTTACAGTGAAATGCTTATTTACAAACCCTTAACCAACAATGCCATTCTAAGAAAATTAAGTGTTAAGTAAAACATTTCTAAGTAAAAAAATAAAAGACAAAAAATAAAAGTAACAAATAATTAAAGAGTAGCAGTAAAAATAACAATAGTGAGGCTATATACAGGGGGTACCGGTACAGAGTCAATGTGTGGGGGCACCGGATAGTCGAGGTAATTGAGGTAATATGTACATGTAGGTAGATGTAGTTAACTTATCATGCATAACTGTTGACTCTGTCCTACTGTACCTGCCTATTACCCTTCATTCTGGATCTGCTTACAACTCAAAGTAACACTGAAACATAGAAATAGACTTTGAGAGCTTGTGGACAAAATACGCTTTATACAGTGAAACTATTTCAAGTGGAAAAGTCCAGGAGTGGTAGGTTATGAATGAGTGCCTCTCCTGTCACCCTGCTCCTTAGCACTGACACAGACGTACGCACACAGACACACACACACACGCACACACACACACACACACACACACACACACACACACACACACACACACACACACAGCACACACACACACACACACACGCCAGCAGCTCACTCCATACCTCCAGCAGCCTTTTTCTCCTGCCCCTACAGCTTTTCAGACATTTCCTGAATGCCCCCAGCCTGTGAATGGTTTTCCTGTTCTCACATATTTGCTGTCTGACCAATCGACCAATGGCTAAACCCCACACACGCGCGCTCACACACACACATTGACGGTGATGACCTAACCAGCCCACCTAGCTATTACGGCGTGCTGGTATCTCGATCATGTCAACATCTTGACTCGACTACAATGCGGTAATACCCCCTTCAGTATGTACTATATAAATAAAGGCTTTAGAAAATGCCGAGACGTGACATGAACATGTAACATCTTAAAATGAGTTAACAAAACACTTAACATCCTTTTCAGATTACTGAGTCAACCAAGTCAAGCTGTACTGTCTTGGCCTGGTTACACATCCACTGTAGTTGCTGGGACCATTGCTGGAGAGGGCATCTAAGCCAGCACAGTGCAGCTCTGATAGTGTGAAAAGGCTATGAGTTGACCTTCATGTACAGTACCTGGGTTGACTTGGGTCCTTACAGCAGTGAGGAGGAATAACAGGAGACAATGTCTTATCTGTAGAGCCTTCATCTCAGAGGCAGGAGCTGAACACCTGACAGAATGGTTCACAAGTTCAGTATGACAACAACAGCAGCAACCACAATATGTATGTAATGTTACTTACGTAGGGGTTGTACTTGTACCATCCGTTGGTCAATGCTAGCCTTCTCTCTAATCTTGACTTTTTCTCTATATAAATAGAAATGTTGGTAAATTAGCTTTTATTGTTGAAAGAAATGATGAAAGAGATTGGTGTTTTTTTTTCACCGTCTAATAAAGGCATGGAGATGTTCAATGACAGAGATGTGTTTGTTTAAAATATGTCACTTGATGGTTTCATTTCAGAGACAAATAATCCGGGTTTTTGCTAAATGCTATATATCCGCCTCATTCTAAGAGCAATAAGTAATACTGCTACGTTTTACACAGTCAAATGTAACAAATAACGAAAAAGAAATTCAATATTATTATTATATATATTTATAATTTAATACAGTAATATGAGATCTGTATGTACAACATTTACATTTGACATTATAGTCATTTAGCAGATGCTCTTATCCAGAGCAAATTACAGTAAGTGCATTCATCTTAATGTGAGACAACCACATATAACATTCAAATATACAGGATACGAACATTCCATTCCAGCTAAACAATGGATATAGGCTATAGAGTTTAGCAAAAAGAAAAAAGAAATCCTACACATCTAAAATCTAGGAATTAAAAATCTGAGACCAGTAATTTTTTAAACACACATGAAGGTGTGTTTAACCCATAAGCAATCATTTCTGATGAAAAAACACAAATGTGAAAAATTGGTGTTTATAGCATTTTGGAAATAAACTCTTCATTTATGATTACTATATTTTAGCACTTTAATGTCTCCTGCCAAGAACTAAAATGTCCCTTCGGTATAATGATGAAGATTGATTGATTTATCGATCAGTCGCTAGATTGATTGATCCAATGCGTCAGGGTAGGGTCAATTCCATTTCAATCCAGTCAATTCAGGATATGAATTGAAATTCAATTCAAGGAATGAAAACAGGCATCCATTCGCCATTAGGATTTTCAATTCGCTCTTTATGGAGTTGAAATGGAATGGACCTCAACCATACAACGCATACAGTATACAAAGAAGACCCCCTAAACATGTTCTAAGATTATGCACCTATCTAAGCCATTGGTTCCAACCAGCGGCAGACATACACAGAGACCTCCTTGTACGGTCTACTCAGGTAATTGACTACCTCTCCATCCACAGTGCATGCAGTATAAGTCCCCAATGCTTATTTATCTTTTAAAAGGCCTGTAAATGTCTCGGTGAAATATGCCTACTGCACAAATATGCTCTACATGGCTACCCTCCTGTACTTTCAGTAATTTATGTGGTGAGTTTACCCCAAAAATGTGAGTGGGGGGGGAAAAGTACTGACTGTGTGGTTCTGTATAGCCCTGGTGAGTTGGTGAATTCACATGGACGCTATCTGATGCCCACGGATCCTTGCTGTAAAGTGCTGCCTTTGTGCTTTTGTGTGGTCCTGTCCTGCGTTAGGCCTATTTCATCATGCTCAACTCGGACTGCTCTCTACTTCAGTTGGGTGTGTGTATGTGTAGGGTCAGGAGTTTTCCTCTGGTCAGGTCAGAAAACTCTGGGCCCTAGTTATAATAATGTGTAATTAGAAAAAAAACTTGGCGTTTAGGTCATATCCACCATGGCTAATATACTGATAATGTTAATGTCCGTGTGTCACTTACATGTCAATACTGACACTGGCACTGGCAGGTCAGGTTACTAGTGTATTCAAATAAAGTATCAAAATAAACATAAATACATTCAAATAAAGTCAATCATTAGAAGAGAATGGAATTCCACTTTTTCCTCAAACAAATAAAATAACCCAAAAATGGTGAACTAGTATCTAATGGAAAATAACTTATTTTTGTTAAACAACTTATTTATATTTACATGTCAATCAAGTTGGGAGGTACCAGCTCAACTTTTCTCAGCTTTCAATTTCATTGATGACAAATACACCCATAGCTGTCACCGAAACGTGGCTACTAGCAGTGTCAAAATACAATGGCAAATGACGTTCTATAAATGTAAGAGTAATCGAGGAGAGAATAATGACCACACTTACTTTTCACTGCCTTCCCAAAACCCTTAGTAGTCCAGGGGAATATTATTCCATAATCGACTGGATAAAATTCCAAAGTCTATTACACTGTAATATACTTTCTTCCCGGGATAGACTTTCTGGGAAAGACGGAGGAAAAGGGCTGATGTAAAAGCAAGCTCTCTCGCTAGTGGAAAGAGAAATGGAAAAAAAATGAAATAAAAATAACACACTCTGGGATTCTTTGGTGTGACGCCAAAAAGCCCCAGAATTCCACCTGATGCACATAAGGTTTCAATTATGGCCTGGAGAGCTGTAAGGGAGTTAGTTTAGAGCAGGCTTCTGTTGAGCAGCCAAGTGCTACTGAAGAAGGACCCGAGTTTACATTCATCCTGTGGAAACCTGTTCATTACTGTGGGAGTGATGGTGTTTTATAGGGCTTTTAAAAATATCATGCAGAATGTAGACCAAAAAAAGAAACATTGCTGGACTAAGAAGTCAAATCATGTCTGACTGAACTTGAATTCTCCTTGTTCTGCTTTTTATTGAAGTGTTATTGATCTGTTTTTCAACTGTATAAAAATAGTAATGTCCACTCTTTGTTTACTGACAGCAGTGAGTGGATCTCACCAGTTTTTCAACAGTGGTTCTTTTGTGTTCAGCTCGTGCCAATTTAGCATGAATTGAGACACTGACCTGGAACTGCCACAGTTCAGTAATGGAGTTTACCATGAGAGGGCAGCAGGGACGGCTCATGGCATAATTGACATAAGGGGTCGCTTAGGGCCCCTGACCGCTAGGAGGCCCCCCAACCACAAAAAAATAAAAATATATATATATATATATAATAAATACACTGAGTGTACAAAACATTAGGAACACCTTCCTAATATTGAGTTGCGCCTAGGGCTGTTACAGTGACTGTATTACCGCCACACCAGCGGTCAAGTGGCATGAAGGCAGTCCAATTTTTCTTGACCGTTTAGCTATGGTAATTAGGCTTCTCCAAGCTCTGATGCTGCTGATGGTAATTAGAAGGCTACCAAACTTGCTAATGCCTGGTACTCACCACTCAATTGTCACTCTGAAATCAATGCAAATGTAATCGGAAATCTAATCAAACACTTCATGAGAACCCATGAGCTCATGTTGCACAACACTTTTATAGGCTAAGCAATATCATGAGAAAACAGAGTGATGGCTTCTATTAAAACTTCTTAGGGATTGCTCCTTTTTTCAATTTTCGCCTAAATTGACATACCCAAATCTAACTGCCTGTAGCTCAGGGCCTGAAGCAAGGTTATGCATATTCTTGGTAGCATTTGAAAGGAAACACTTTGAAGTTTGTGGAAATGTAAATTGTAGGAGAATATAACACAATAGATTTGGTAGAAGAAAATACAAAGAAAAAACCAACCGGTCTTTTTCAACCACCATCTTAGAAATGCAAGAGAAAGGTCATAGTTGTAGCCATCACTCTGGTTGTAATTCCGACAGTGTGCACAAAATAGCAGCAGTGTATGTGAAAAGTTTCAGATGAATAACTTGAAAAATGAGTGGACAACAATACTTTTAGTGTGAAGTCCCCAAGTACATTTGGACAAATCGTGAAGCAGACATTCACATTCATATTCCATTTTTCTGCAAGAATATCGTCAAATCTGTATACTTAACTTTGATTTAGCTTTCCAAGTATTAGTAGCCATATTAGAAGTTCAAAATTTGCAAAACAACCAGTTTTCATAACTTCCTAACTCTCAATATCCTTATAATTTCTGTCCAAAATGAAAAGACATGCTGTCGTTAGAAGCTACATTTTACGACATATATATGGTTTCCAGATACTCCCGTGAAGCCCAGCTAATTGGCTATCTAGCTAGCTTTGTTTGACCCTGATTAGTGCTTATTTGACAAAGATACAGTCATTCAAGAGATGGACGCCCGCGTCATCGGCGTGCCATGAAGGCGTTGCTCTCTGACCAAATAGGGTGTCCTATAGGATATACTACACCCCTAATGAAATAGTGAAGTCTTGTTACCTTCTAGGATCTCTGAGGAGTAGATACGAACGTGATTTGTCTCGTTCAAACAACGTTTAGGGTGAAATTTTCATCGATTCCTTTCTTTGCAAATTGAACGAGTGGAAATACAAAATCAATCGTGCGTGATATATGGACCTTTTTAGGATATGAAAAAGGATTTTATCTAACAAAACAACACTTCATGTTATCTCTAGGACCTTTTGGATGATAAATCAGAGCAAAATTTCAGAATGTAAGTACACATTTTACCTTCAGAGGTGAAGAGGAGCTCTCCTCAAATAGTAGCATGGCATTATTTTGTAGTAATAGCTACTGTAAATTGGAAAGTGCAGTTATATTAACAAGAATTTAAGCTTTCAGCCAAAATAAGACACTTCTATGTACCGACATTTGTTGTTACTCTAAAATCTGCGATCTTGATATAACGCGCTGCATGATTTACAACTGTCCCGTTGACGGAACGCCGATCCTTTTAAACAGAGGAGGATCCCATCAGCTTTCTGTAGGCTTGGCCTACTATATTTATATCTCAACTTTCCTAATATTAAGCACATTGCTTGTCTTTACAACAGCCTACCTGGCTGGCATGAAAATGAACCACGGGGAAAGTGTCCTCCATTTGTTATTTAACTGCATATATGACATGTATTTTTTCCCCCTGCCCCTGTATCGAGACAGGTGCATGATAATGGTCCACTCTAAATCCTTAACAAATTTCATACATATTATTTAATATATGTAAAGGCACGATTAAATCAAGAATAGTCTGATGGGTGACAATATTAGCCTATCACTTGTGAATTATATATTATTACTTGTGAATGATGCCTTGTGTAAGGCAAGAAACAATGCATACCTTTATTTTGCGAATTTTTCCAATCATAGTCCCACACCTCACTTAGCCCTAGCCCATAGGCCTATATGTTTTGATAAGGTTTGTAACAGAACTAAAGTGGCCAAATAACCTATTCAAATGAAGCACATTAATCCGCTTTACAATGGGTGTAGAGCCTTACTGTCATACATACACAGTGCTTGAGTTTTAAGTTTGGGGAAGATCATTTTCACCATAAAAATGCAACTATAATAAAATCATTACATGCATTAATCACATTTGCGGTCACTTTTGATAATGGTGTTCTCCCGCTAATGGAACATTCGCGCTTATAGCCTACTGCCGTGTACACATTGTTCTGCTTATAATGTGAAGAAAAAGCCTAATAGTTTAGCAACATTTTAAGCTAAACGTTCTGATCTGTTGTGTCAGCCTCATTGCGTAAAAAAGGTTTTTGATGCTTGTGGTTGTATTCATTTGGGATCTATCGCATCCCACAACTGTCCCAGATTGTGTTTGGAATATTTATTTCTCACACAGAAAATAATAGGTTGACTTTTCTACCATGGGGGAGGATAGATTGACGTAGGCTAGTGATTTTGCTGTTCGTTAGGCCTACTCATCTTGTTGGCAGACAAAAAAGTAAAAGTGGACAGTTCTTCCAATATCTTCAATATGCGTTCCCGATGTGTTTGTCTTCACTTGTAGCCTGTGAGAAAGACCCAATCACGTGACGGAGAGCCACGTGAGTGAGAGGTGCTTTGCAACACGCAGTTAGAGGGGAATTAAAATTATTATATTCAGCCCAAGGGAACAACTGCCACTGGCTGCAAAAGGACTGGATTTTTTTGTGGGCATTACGACAACACAAAGGGGATGCCACCGGGTTAATTCGAGGCATTATCAAGTGTTTGTCAAATTGTGAATGAGAGACTGATGAAGTGTGTACAGCCTGCACAAAACAGCAGATCTCATGCCTTCCATTCAACTTTTTTCAAATCATCATTAGAGTTGCATCATGCAGCCTTAGAATTTATACAAAATAGAAATATATCCCATTGTTTGTATCACAACTAAAGTTACACAAATAATTCTAAATTAAGCATATAGGAATACCTGTTTCTTTGTTAATCGCTCAACACAGAATAGCCGCATGTGCGCATTCCCTCAAATCGTTTGGAGAAAATATCCTTTCCATTTTATTCAGCTTTGTTCAATTGTATTCTTCATACTCTAAAATACTATAAAATAATGCCACATAATTCTAAGAAAATCTCGCCTGCTAAATTACTGTAGCCCACTGCCATATGGCATTGTCAGATCAGGACCTAAAATAACTCAGACTATGCTATTCTGTTCTTCTGAAATAGACAACATTTTCTTCTTATCATGTTTTTTCAGACCTGTCTAAAATAAATAATGGATTTATTGTGAAAGTGTAGGCTATATTACATGGATTTATTAGACTTTTTAAAGTGTAGATGCTTCAAAGGCCTGCATCAGTGGCAGTGTCGAAGCCAGGAGATGCTAAATGTGTTTATGTTAATTAATGGTCAATTACTCAGAACAGACTCAATTTGTCAGGGCATGGACTCTACAAAGTGTTCCACAGGGATGCTGGCCCATGTTGACTCCAATAATTCCCACAGTTGTGTCAAGTTGGCTGGATGTCCTTTGGGTGGTGGACCATTCTTGATGCACATCGGAAACTGTTGGGCGTGAAAAACCCAGCAGCATTATAGTTCTTGACAAAACCGGTGCATCTGGCACCTACTACCATATCCTGTTCAAAGGCACTGTCACGCTCTGACCTTAGAGATCCTTTTAATTCTCTATTTGGTTAGGTCAGGGTGTGACTAGGGTGGGCAATCTAGTTTTTCTATTTCTTTGTTGGCCTGGTATGGTTCCCAATCAGAGGCAGCTGTTTATCATTGTCTCTGATTGGGGATCATACTTAGGCAGCCTTTTTCCACCTTAAGTTTGTGGGATCAGAAAGACATCTGGATCCTGGTCCTCCTATCAGATCAGTTCTGTCTGAATATCATTGATCAGCTGTGAAGCAACTGTGAACGGACTGACCATAGGGATTTCAGAAGTAAAGAAAGAATGGCAGTATAGCCAGTCTTGGCAATATGGTATTCAATATGTACATATCGAAAGTTAAATTATATCACTATTAAATTATATTATTATGAAGTTATATTCTGTTGTGAATGTTGCTAAATGTTTTCTTGGAAGTGCTTTTAGGAAAGCAACAGATGAATCAAAACTTCTCGCTCTAGCCTACTCATCCATGTTTACGTATCGTGGGCGTGAAATCCCAAACAGCCAATGCCTTTCCAAGAAAGCATTAATATGGAAGTACTTTATTTTGTATCTTACCACGAAACTACCATACCTTTGAGTCTGAGTCGTATTTCACTGTTAGTTTTATACAAATAATAATAAAAAAATGGTTATAAAACTGACAATTGTTTATTTTGTATAAAAAGTAGGTTTACTCATGTTGATTCATGCGTTGTATGCGTGTGCTTACTGTGACTGTCACCCTGATATTGGCTACTAGGTAGCTGGCTACTTCCCAGGCCGTTGCAGGACAGTAGTGCTTGTCAAGCGGGAGCGAAGGGCGCTGTGTCGTTGCCGTTCATGCCCTCCCATTGAGTAGATTGTATGTACAGATCAAGGTGACATCTAGATGGTTATCAATATTAGTACTTCCTTGTGCAGGCTGCTATCCTACTTGAAATAAAATCCTGGGAGGGAAAACATTTGCTACCGTCGGCAACACGACCAGACCGTGCAGCTGCCGAGTAGCAAGCCCGTATCAGTGGTCAGCAGGCACATCGAAACAACATCGGTGCACTAGTCGCTGGTTTATCGACTTGACTCGTGCAGCCCAGTCAGCCACGCAAAACGGTCTTGAGGGGCAACAAATCTACCCAATTAGCTGATTTTCTTTCCATAGACCCATCCTTTAGACACACCCACGCTCCGATCGCCATATTGGGCTGCAGCTGCCCATACTTGCCAAAGGCGAGAAGGCAGGCGGTTTTCTTATCAGTCTGCTTATCGTGGACAGATTTTGACAGGAGTAAACACTCTCCGCCTCCATGAAAGATCGACCACAGATGGAGATAGGAGGGACTGACCTCTATACATAGATAGCCTAACTGTTATTGGTCCTTGTTTGAGAGTAAGCTAGATATTTTGTCGCTATAGGCTAGACATGCCTTCAGTGTCAGGAGCAAAAATTATAACTAGGTTTTATTATATGAAAAGGATATAATAAACATTGTTCTGACTGTGTGTGATGTTTGTGGGCCCAGGTTTTGTTCTCTAATTTCCAATAATCATTATCACAGTGCTCTTCTTAGTACTCATCTGCAGGCCACTGTAAGTGTTACCTCAAAGCACAAAGAGCATATTTGGGCTGTTACCATACTGCAATTTTTACTACTTTACTTTGTAGTCTCAATACAGGGTGTGTCAGTCCTACAGAGTTGTGCTTTTTGACAATATACTCTGACAACCTGAAGAAATAGGGTGTGACTATCTCTTGTCTCAAATATTGATGGGGTTGTTACATTATCTGGTTAAAACGTGTTTTTGGCATGTTTTTAAGCTGATAATGTAGGATTTGTTGAGCAAGTGTCACCTACTTTTGGCAGCCCTTTTAGCTGAAGCGCTGAATTTGTGATTTAGAAATGATTGTCTGAATCAGCTGCAGTGCCTTCAGAAAGTATTCACACCACTTTCCTTTTTCCACTTTTTCATGCATTTAAAATGGATTTAATTTAGATTTTGTGTCACTGGTCTACACATAATAGCCAATAATTTCGAAGTGGAATTATGTTTTTATTAATATTTACAAATTAATGAAATGAAAAGCTGAATATTTTTCTTGATATTCATGGAACTTTTGGCGGCACTTTAAGCTGAAGCACTGAAAATACTGATTTAGAAATGACCGTCATATCAGCTATATAGTCATGAAGTCAACAATCAGACAGGGGCATACACCTTCAGAACACTTTTGTAACTCTGATGAGTCAAAACACTCGATTCTGTAAACATCAAATGTTTTGTAGCATGTCCAACATTTATGTGTTCTACCTCATTAGCTACCCAAAGTTAGGCAACAGGGAGGTGTCAGTAGTCTTATCACGTTGAGCTTAACGAATGCTCCCAAGGGTACTGACCCAATCCAAAGACCAGCGCTGTTGTCTTCTCACTCTCCCAGTTAGGCCGGGCACCTTTCAAAATGATCTCAACACAGTCCACAGACAGAAAATAGCTATACATACCCACAGAGACAGGTATTTGAAAAGGTCAACGTTAGTTGGAGAACGGAAAGTCGTATCTAGAGGAGAATCGGTGCTGAATATGATAAGAGCAGACATGGGTTCAAATACTATTTGAAATCATTTGAAATATTTCAGCTGTGCTTGATTGAGCTTGCCTTTTGCAATGGATGTAATAGAACAGTCCCAAAAGTGCAACCCCCGCCCATCTTAAAGCGGATGCTCAAAGTATTTGAAAGATTTCATTTAGTATTTGAACCCAGGTCTGGATAAGGCAAACTAAGGATGAGTCCCAAATGGCACCCTATTCACTATGTAGTGCACTTATTTTGATCAGGTTTTGGTCAAACACAGTTCCCTACATAGGGAATAGGGTGCCATTTGGGACACCTACTAAGACAGTAAGTTATTTTTAATTCATTCAGATGAGCTAAAAGAGGAGATACATCGAACATGGCATTTGAGAATGGGCATTTCATTCAGTGAGGAGAGCATTAGTGACATCACACCTAACTGAATGCGCTTAGTCAGTTGTCCAACTGAATGTATCTTCCCTTTCCACTTTTTGTACACTTTCATATCAGAAAAGACATGACCCTGAAAATAAACGATTGAGAGAGAAGAAAGAGTAGAGAAATAGTAAAACACAAAAATGGAGGGTGACAGGGAAAAAGAGTGTGTGTGTGATTGGAAATCTGTGTTTGAGTGAGGGAGAGAGAGAGCGAGAGAGTAAAACACACAAAAAAAGAGCGTGAGAGAGATGTATCGATTTAGAGAGTGCTCAAAGATGCGGCCCCAATACGATGAGTCAGAGGCTTGGAGCTGAGTCAAAAACTCCTGCTGTTTGACAGCTGCTTTGGTGTGCTGCTTTGGTGCAGTACGGAGACATGAGGGAGCAGTGACAGCCAAGCTGCAGGGAGAGCAGAACCTGCTAAATATGCTGCTGCTGATTTTGTTACACACACCTCTGTGTTGCAAACAAATTGTCCTTAGGGGGACGATAAAGTCTAAAGAGTAGTGATATATTGTTGGCTCCAAACTGAATCCTAACCGGCTTAATCTTGGGAGAGAGGGAAAATAGTTATGTTGAGCTACTGTAGATATAGGCGTAATAACATTTTGGCTAAGTGATATTCAATTGGCTTCAAACCTCTTATCTATTTGAGACTAGTGAGATATTATTGGTTCCGTCTAAACCCTAGCATGCCTTGTATTGGGAGAGAGGGTAAATAACTGTGGTGAGATATATTGTACACTTAAGGCATCCGCGTACTTCCCTTCCGAAACTGTTCGGAACAGTTCATGCATATATTATGACGCCATTTTGTGACGTTTTTGTTCGTTTTGGTCTTCGGCAAGGGTTTGTTCGGCTGTTTGTGAACACAATTTTTTTTTTTTTAGGCAAGCTGAAGGTTGGAGCCGAAGTCTACGCATTGGTCAAGAGTAGGGATTATTCAATGAAGTGTGTGTTGTCATTCAACAAAAGATAACTCATTTTCATGATTCTTTTTCTTCAATTGCACCCCAAAAAAACAACACCAAACACAACAACCTTTTGGGTGTATGATATTGAGTTGGCTCAAAAGTGAATCGTACCAAAGTCTTGGGAAAGAGGACATATTGCATGGAGCATCACGGTGGAGGAAAACTTGAATGTAAACTGTCTTGAATCAATTGACCATCACAAATGAGATCCAGTCATGTAATACAGCACTAGTACAGCAGGCTTTTGAAGTTCACGGTCTTTACATTAGACGTTTATTCATTTTCAACCCATTCAAAGTCTTTTCATTAAAAAACAACGCCAACGACTGGCCATGCTGGGTGTGTTTCACTATTACACAATGGTTCCATAACACAGACCAGAACCATATATTTAGATGGCTGTGACACAGACTACAACTACACTGCAGTAAGCCCAGGAGAGCAGGAACAGCAGCAGCAAGTTCAAGTGCTGAGACAAAATCTATGAAAAAATGTAAACACATTCAAGAAACACATGTGAATAACTGCAACAGATATAAACAAACATCAGACAAATGTGACCAAATAAACAAAAACAAATTTTAAAATATCCAACAAATACAAAAAAATGCAACACACAAACAACAAATATAAACAAATATCAAACAAAAGGACTGCAGAGCAGAGTTTGGAGGGTGGGGAACAGTTAACACCATAGAACTGTAGACTGTGTGATATGATTTCGTTCTTGGGTGAAGCGAAGCCGTGGAGGGCTACACGGCCACCTCATCACCCAGACAGTCCGCGGGGCTCTCCGCATTCATTACGTTGAAGAGAAGTGCCGCACCCTCAGGCCCCGCCCCCTCGCCCCGCCCCCAGCTGTCCCTGTCACTGCTCTCATCCGCGTTGGACTCGTACTCCGAACCGATCCCCGACTCCCGGAAACGGAGGAGCTCCAGGGCTCCAAGAACCTCCCCTCCCCCCAGAGGGGAGTCCCCGCCTGGGCAGCCCGAGCATGGACTCTCAGCCTCCTGGTTCTGGCTCTCATGGTTGTCCCCTCCCCCACTGCGGGGGAAGCGGAAGCACTCCAGCCTCACTCCGCCCGGGCCCAGAGAGTGGCTGTCCGGGGCCCTGGTCCCTGGAGGAGAGGCCCCTGGTAAGATGGAGGCCCAGGGGCCATTGGTTAGCTGGGGCTGGGGCTGACCCTGCAGGGGGCCCATGGAGGTGTGGGTGGTGATGTCACGTAGCACAGAGGGGGGCTTGGCACGGAAGGTGATCTCCAGCAGACTGTCTTGGGAGCCCACTGTGGAGAGAAGAGAGAGAGAGAGAGAATTTGTTGGAATGGAGGAAAGAAGATGAGTGGAGGGAATATAGCGAGAGGACGTGAGTTGAGAACAGGATTGAGAGAGGCGATGATGATAGATTAGAAAGGGCAAGATGACAGTGTTGCTTACGAGCTGTGATGTCAATGTGGATAATTATTTCAAAAAACTCAACAAAAAAAGAAACGTCCTCACTGTCAACTGCGTTTATTTTCAGCAATCTTAACGTGTAAATATTTGTATGAACATAAGATTCAACAACTGAGACATAAACTGAACAAGTTCCACAGACATGTGACTACCAGAAATGGAGTAATGTGTCCACGAACAAAGGGGAGGACAAAATCAAAAGTAACAGACAGTATCTGGTGTGGCCACCAGCTGCATTAAGTACTGCAGTGCTGCTCCTCCTCATGGACTGCACCAGATTTGGCCGGTTCTTGTTGTGAGATGTTACCCCACTCTTCCACCAAGGCACCCGCAAGTTCCCGGACATTTCTGGGGGGAATGGCCCTAGCCCTCACCCTCCGATCCAACAGGTCCCATATGTGCTCAATGGGATTGAGAATGAGCTCTTCACTGGCCATGGCAAAACACTGACATTTCTTGCAGGCAATCACACACAGAATGAGCAGTACGGCTGGTGGCATTGTCATGCTGGAGGGTCATGTCAGGATGAGCCTGCAGGAAGGGTACCACATGAGGGAGGAGGATCTTCCCTGTAACGCACAGCGTTGTGATTGCCTGCAATGACAACAAGCTCAGTCCGATGATGCTGTGACACACCGCCCCAGACTATGACGGACCCTTCACCTCCAAATCAATCCCGCTCCAGAGTACAGGCCTTGGTGTAACGCTCATTCCTTTGACGATAAACGTGAATCCGACCATCACCCCTGTTGAGACAAAACCGCGACTCGTCAGTGAAGAGCACTTTTTGCCAGTCCTGTCTGGTCCAGCGACGGTGGGTTTGTGCCCATAGGCGACATTGTTGCCGGTGATGTCTGGTGAGGACCTGCCTTACAACAGGCCTACAAGCCCTCAGTCCAGCCTCTCTTAGCCTATTGCGGACAGTCTGAGCACTGATGGATGGATTGTGCATTCCTGGTGTAACTCGGGAAGTTGTTGTTGCCATCCTGTACCTGTACCGAACATCACACCATCCTGTAGGTGTGATGTTTGGATGTACCGATCCTGTGCATGTGTTGTTACACGTGGTCTGCCACTGCGAGGACAATCTGCTGAGTTTACATAACAGTACAGAATCACCTCTGAGTGAAAGGATGAGCAAGAGAACCAAAGAAGGAGAAGAAAGGGAGGCATGAAGAGAGGGTGAGAGAGGAGAAGAGAAACAAGGATGAAGAGAGGGCGAGTGGAGAAACAGGGATGAAGAAAGGGGGAGAGATAAGAAGAGAGAGGGAGGGATGAAGAGACATGGATGAACAGAGGGAGAGAAAAAGATACATGGAAGAGACGAGAGGGGGAGGGGGGAGGGAGACATGAAAAGAGAGGGAGAGAGATGAGAGAGAGGGATGAAGAGAACAAGGGACGAAGAGAGAAGGAGAAATAAAGAAAGGCAGACAATCAAAGAGCGAAGGGATGAAGAAAAAGTAAGAGATGCCACTCCTATTTGAAGTGTGTGCCCTCAGGCCTGGTGGGAAGGAAAAGTAATTCCGCTACCAAAGAATAGTAAAGCCCCCTTTACTGGCTCAAATAGCTGACCAATCACCCTGTTACCAACCCTTAGTAAACTTTTGGGAAAAATAGTGCTTGTCCAGATACAATGCTTTTTTTTACAGTAAACAAATTGACAACAGACTTTCAGCACGCTTATAGGGAAGGAGATTCAACATGTACGGAAGACACTTATTCAAATGACTGATGATTAGTTGAGAGAAATTGGTGATAAAAAAAATTGTGGGAGCTGTTTGGTTAGACCTCAGTGCGGCTTTTGACATTATCGATCATAGTCTGTTGCTGGAAAAAAGTATGTGTTATGGCTTTACACCCCATGCTATATTGTGGATAAAGAGTTACCTGTCTAACAGAACACCGAGGGTGTTATTTAATGGAAGCCTCTCCAACATAATCCAGGTAGAATCAGGAATTCCCCAGGACAGCTGTCTAGGACCCTTACCTTACACAATAAAGAGCTGCAGTCAGTTTCAGAATGGGTTGCAAGAAATAAGTTAGTCCTAAATATACTGCTCAAAAAAATAAAGGGAACACTTAAACAACACATCCTAGATCTGAATGAAAGAAATAATCTTATTAAATACTTTTTTCTTTACATAGTTGAATGTGCTGACAACAAAATCACACAAAAATAATCAATGGAAATCCAATTTATCAACCCATGGAGGTCTGGATTTGGAGTCACACTCAAAATTAAAGTGGAAAACCACACTACAGGCTGATCCAACTTTGATGTAATGTCCTTAAAACAAGTCAAAATGAAGCTCAGTAGTGTGTGTGGCCTCCACGTGCCTGTATGACCTCCCTACAACGCCTGGGCATGCTCCTGATGAGGTGGCGGATGGTCTCCTGAGGGATCTCCTCCCAGACCTGGACTAAAGCATCCGCCAACTCCTGGACAGTCTGTGGTGCAACGTGGCGTTGGTGGATGGAGCGAGACATGATGTCCCAGATGTGCTCAATTGGATTCAGGTCTGGGGAACGGGTGGGCCAGTCCATAGCATCAATGCCTTCCTCTTGCAGGAACTGCTGACACACTCCAGCCACATGAGGTCTAGCATTGTCTTGCACTAGTCAGGCTACCTCTGGCGAGCACATGGGGGGCTGTGCGGCCCCCCAAAGAAATGCCACCCCACACCATGACTGACCCACCGCCAAACCGGTCATGCTGGAGGATGTTGCAGGCAGCAGAACGTTCTCCACGGCGTCTCCAGACTCTGTCACGTCTGTCACGTGCTCAGTGTGAACCTGCTTTCATCTGTGAAGAGCACAGGGCGCCAGTGGCGAATTTTCCAATCTTGGTGTTCTCTGGCAAATGCCAAACGTTCTGCACGGTGTTGGGCTGTAAGCACAACCCCCACCTGTGGACGTCGGGCCCTCATACCACCCTCATGGAGTCTGTTTCTGACTGTTTGCGCAGACACATGCACATTTGTGGCCTGCTGGAGGTCATTTTGCAGGGCTCTGGCAGTGCTTCTCCTGCTCCTCCTTGCACAAAGGCGGAGGTAGCGGTCCTGCTGCTGGGTTGTTGCCCTCCTATGGCCTCCTCCACGTCTCCTGATGTACTGGCCTGTCTCCTGGTAGCGCCTCCATGCTCTGGACACTACGCTGACAGACACAGCAAACCTTTTTGCCACAGCTCGCATTGATGTGCCATCCTGGATGAGCTGCACTACCTGAGCCACTTGTGTGGGTTGTAGACTCCGTCTCATGCTACCACTAGAGTGAAAGCACCGCCAGCATTCAAAAGTGACCAAAACATCATCCAGGAAGCATAGGAACTGAGAAGTGGTCTGTGGTCCCCACCTGCAGAACCACTCCTTTATTGGGGGTGTCTTGCTAATTGCCTATAATTTCCATCTGTTGTCTATTCCATTTGCACAACAGCATGTGAAATTTATTGTCAATCAGTGTTGCTTCCTAAGTGGACAGTTTAATTTCACAGAAGTATGATTGACTTGGAGTTACATTGTGTTGTTTAAGTGTTCCCTTTATTTTTTTGAGCAGTGTATTTCAAAAACTAAAACCATTGTATTTGGGACAAATCATTCCCTAAACCCTAAACCTCAACTAAATCTAGTAATGAATAATGTGGAAAATGAGCATGTTGAGGTGACTAAATTGCTTGGAGTAACCCTGGATTGTAAACCTTCATGGTCTGTCTATAATAATGCGCTGCTCTGCCTTCTTAACAACACCATCAGCAAGGCAGGTCCTACAGGCCCTAGTTTTGTCGCAACTAGACTACTGTCCAGTCGTGTGGTCAGGTGCCACAAAGAGGGACTTAGGAACATTACAATTGGCTCAGAACAAGGCAACACGGATGGCTCTTAAATTTACATGGAGAGCTAACATTAATAATATGCATGTCAATCTCTCATGGCTCAAAGTAGAGAAATAGACTTCATCACTAGTTGTTTTTGCAAGAAGTATAGACATGCTGAATGCACCTAGCTGTCTGGTTAAACTACTAGCACACAGCTTGGACAACCATGCATACCCCACAAGACATGCCACCAGAGGTCTCTTCACAATCCAAAAGTCCAGAACAGACTATGGGAGGCGCATGTTACTACATAGAGCCATGCAAGCAGTAGAATCAGATTTGAAAAACAGATAAAAATACACTTCATGGAAAAGCGGGGACTGTGAAGAGACACACACACAGGCACAGACACATACATACACACCATTATAACACACACACACACCACACTCTACAAACAAGTACTCATGGATTTTGTATTGTAGATATGTGGTAGAAGAGTAGTGGCCTGAGGGCACACACATAATGTATTGCGAAAAGTTTTATGAAATGTAATGTCATATAATATTTGTTATTGTACATAACTGCCTTAATTAAGGCAGGAACTAATGGGGATCCTTAATAAATAATACAAATGGAAAGAAGAAGAAGAAGAAGAACCACCACCACTCACTGGAGCTGAGTCCTGCAGCAGATTTGAGCTCCATCTCCTGGATCTGTTTGACCAGTAGGGAGATGTGCTGCAGTAGATCAGTGTTCTGCAGTAGGAGTCTCTGGACCCGGGCCTGGGCGTCTGTCCTGGCACACACCTCCACTGACAGCTGGTCCTGGAGCACACGCACCTAGGTAGGCACACGTAGAAGAGAGGTGAGAGTGTATACACACACGTACGCAGATACACTACCGGTCAAAAGTTTTAGAACACCTAGTCATTCAAGGGTTTTTCTTTATTTTTACTATTTTCTACATTGTAGAATAATCATGAAGACATCAATCCTATGAAATAACACATATGGAATCATGTAGTAAGAAAAAATGTGTTAAACAAATCAAAATACACGTTATATTTGAGATTCTTCAAATAGCCACCCTTTGCCTTGATGATAGCTTTGCACACTCTTGGTAATCTCTCAACCAGCTTCACCTGGAATGCTTTTCCAACAGTCTTGAAGGAGTTCCGACATATGCTGAGCACTTGCTGGCTGCTTTTCCTTCACTCTGCGGTCCGACTCGTCCCAAACCATCTCAATTTGGTTGAGGTCGGGGGATTGTGTAGGCCAGGTCATCTGATGCAGCACTCCATCACTCTCCGTCTTGGTCAAATAGCCCTTACACAGCCTGGAGGTGTGTTGGGTCATTGTCTTGTTGAAAAACAAATACTAGTCCCACTAAGCCCAAACCAGATGGGATGGCGTATCACTGCAGAATGCTGGGGTAGCCATGCTGGTTAAGTGTAATAAGTGGTAAGTGTAATAATAAATCACAGACAGTGTCACCAGCAAAGCACCCCCACACCATAACACCTCCTCCTCCATGCTTTACGGTGGGAAAGACACATGCAGAGATAATGCGTTCACCCACACCGCGTCTCACAAAGACACGGTGGTTGGAACCAAAAATCTCCAATTTGGACTCTCCAATTTGGACTCTCCAATTTGTCAATTGCGCGTGTTTCTTGGCCCAAGCAAGTCTCTTCTTCAAATTGGTGTTCTTTAGTAGTGGTTTCTTTGCAGCAATTCAACCATGAATGCCTGATTCACACTGTCTCCTCTGAACAGTTGATGTTGAGATGTGTCTGTTACTTGAACTCTGTGAAGCATTTATTTGGGCTGCAATGTCTGAGCTGGTAACTCTAATGAACTTGTCCTCTGCAGCGGAGGTAACTCTGGGTCTTCCAGTCCTGTGGCGGTCCTCATGAGAGCCAGTTTCATCATAGCCCTTGATGGTTTTTGCAACTGCACTTGAAGAAACTTTCAAAGTTCTTGAAATGTTCCGTATTGACTGACCTTCATGTCTTAAAGTAATGATGGACTGTCGTTTCTCTTTGCTTATTTGAGCTGTTCTTGCCATAATATGGACTTGGTTTTTTACCAAATAGGATTATCTTCTGTATATCCCCCTACCTTGTCACAACACAGCTGTTTGGCTCAAACGCATTAAGAAGGAAAGAAATTCCACAAATTAACTTTTAAGAAGGCACACTTGTTAATTGAAATGCATTCCAGTTGACTACCTCATGAAGCTGGTTGAGAGAATGCAGAGCGTCTGCAAAGCTGTCATCAAGGCAAAGGGTGGCTATTTGAAAGGGTGGCTATTTATAAAATATATTTGGATTTGTTTAACACTTTTTTGATTACTACATGATTCCATATTTGTTATTTCATAGTTTTGATATCTTCACTATTATTCTACAATGTAGAAAATAGTAAAAAAATAAAGAAAAATCCTTGAATGAGTAGGTGTTCTAAAATGTTTGACTGGTAGTGTATGTAGGTATGTTTGTGTGCAGGCTCACACACCAGGGGCACGCACAAATGCAAACACACACACACCACACAAGATCTAATTAAAATTCATGGTACACACACCCACTGATCAAGATCAAAACAAACGTTTCTTCACTTCTACAATTCTGACGCTGTTCAATCAGCATTAGATAGAATCCCTCATTATAATCAAAGCAAGCCCAAACCTCATTAGACCAAGACATGTGATTATAGGAAAGAGAAGAGGGAACAAGAAACAGAAAAGAGAGCACAGAGTGACACCGTTGAGCTGGCTTGCTCATTAGCCATAAGGAATGTCTTATCACTCCAGCAGAGATGAGCGCTACCTTTGATGAAAAGTACTGTCTTGTCCTCCCTTTACAGCCACAATCGCCTTGTTGAACTGTCAATCATTATAGGGATTAGAGGTCGGCCGATTATGATGTTTCAACGCCGATATCGATACCGATTATTGGATGACCAAAAACAGCCGATATCGATTAATCAACCGATTTTATTTTATTTATATATATATAAATACATATATATATGTATTTGTAATAATGACAATTAAAACAATACCGAATATAACTTAATATAATACATCAATAAAATCAATTTAGTCTCAAATAAATAATGAAACATGTTCAATTTGGTTTAAATAATGCAAAAACAAAGTGTTGGAGAAGAAAGTAAAAGTGCAATATGTGCCATGTCAAAAAGCTAACTTTTAAGTTCCTTGCTCAGAACATGAGAACATATGAAGGCTGGTGGTTTCTTTTAACATGAGTCTTCAATATTCCCAGGTAAGAAGTTTTAGGTTGTCGTTATTATAGGACTATTTCTCTCTATACCATTTGTATTTCATATACCTTTGACTATTGGATGTTCTAATAGGTACTTTAGTATTGCCAGCCTAATCTTGGGAGTTGATAGGCTTGCAGTCATAAACAGCACTGTGCTTGAAGCATTGTGAAGAGCTGCTGGCAAACGCAGGAAAGTGCTGTTTGAATGAATGCTTACGAGCTTGCTGCTGCCTACCACCGCTCAGTCAGACTGCTCTATCAAATCATAGACTTAATTATAACATAATAACACACAGAAATACGAGCCTTAGGTCATTAATATAGTCAAATCCGGAAACTATCATTTCGAAAACAAAACGGTTATTCTTTCAGTGAAATACGGAACCGTTACGTATTTTATCTAACGGGTGGCATCCATAAGTCTAAATATTCCTGTTACATTGCACAACCTTCAATGTTATGTCATAATTACGTACAATTCTGGCAAATTAGTTTGCAATGAGCCAGGCGGCCCAAACTGTTGCATATACCCTGACTCTGCGTGCAATGAACGCAAGAGAAGTGACACAATTTCCCTAGTTTAATATTGCCCGCTAACATGAATTTATTTTAACTAAATATGCAGGTTTAAAAAAATATATACTTCTGTGTATTGATTTTAAGAAAGGCATTGATGATTATGGTTAGGTACATTCGTGCAACGATTGTGCTTTTTTCACAAATGCGCTTTTGTTAAATCATCCCCCGTTTGGTGAAGTCGGCTGTCTTTGTTAGGAAGAAATGGTCTTCGCACAGTTTGCAACGAGCCAGGCGGCCCAAACTGCTGCATATACCCTGACTCTGTTGCACAGAAAGCAAGAGAAGTGACACAATTTCCCTAGTTAAAAGAAATTCATGTTAGCAGGCAATATTAACTAAATATGCAGGTTTAAAAATATATACTTGTGTATTGATTTTAAGAAAGGCGCTGATGTTTATGGTTAGGTACACATTTCGCGAATGTTAAATCACCCGTAAATCACCCGTTTGGCGAAGTAGGCTGTGATTCAATGATAAATTAACAGGCACCGCATCGATTATATGCAACGCAGGACAAGCTAGATAAACTAGTAATATCATCAACCATGTGTAGTTAACTAGTGATTATGTTAAGATTGATTGTTTTTTTTATAAGATACGTTTAATGCTAGCTAGCACCTTACCTTGGCTCCATAATCGGTGTCCAAAAACGCTGATTACCGATTTGTTATGAAAACTTGAAATCGGCCCTAATTAATCGGCCATTACGATAAATCGGTCGACCTCTAATAGGGATACCTCAGGGTTGCAACCAAAAACTAATTAAATCAAAGGTTTGTGTGTAGGACAATAGACGAGCCTAGGGTTGCAAAGGGAGGCTATATTTCTGGATATAAACATTCTAAGTTTACCAGTAAATTATCAGAATTTTGCTAACTTTCAATTTTTTACATTATTTTTTATCATATGACATCTAGTGACCTTTTTGGGTACTTCAGATTATCATAGGTGTCTGTAATTACCTCTGGCCCTCTGTGTGGCCTTATCGCATTGTAAAATATATATAATAATCAAACAGCGAAGACGATTTTAAAATACACATTTTTATGACAAGGCTGTTAAACACCACACTAAATATAAACCATCAATTTAGTCAATACCACTGGTGTTTAATATGAGGGTTTCAGCATAAACTATCATTTCTATCCTTTTTTACACAAATGTATTTATTTTATTTTGTTTTAAATGTTTTGGTGCCAAACTGGCGGCAGTTGTGAAATAAGTTAATAGTTGGAAGAGTGGCAGCGTTAATTGAAAAATAATGCCATTGTTGATTAGATGCTTTTTAAATACATTTTCTCTTGAACCATATGGTGTATCCACTAGAAACTCACGGACAATATGGACAAAGTTATAAAAAAGGAATACTATATATTCATTTTTTTAAGTTATTCAAATATAAATTACCACATTACAATAGACTGCCATAGATGATCAGTTAATTATCAAAATTACAGAATATTCCAGTAACTTTGGTAAATTACCGGTAGCTTTGCAACCCTAGTTGAGCCACTTGTGCTCTTCACACACTCCAATTTAAAGTTGCTAGCTAACAATCTGAAAAGGTACTGTAGCGCACGGCAAGTCCAAGTGCCTGTTTCTGGTCTAAACTGCCATTACAAACAGTGAAATGTACATTACTTTGGCAAACTGAACATCAACATGTTTGAATAGCGCAGACCCACACACATGAGCTGCGTTCCATAAGGCAAACCATCATTTGGAACTGTTTGGAAACGTGTGTCTACCTGTGCTGCAGCAGCCTGCGCCTGCTGCTCCTGCTGCTGGAGCTGTCTCTGGAGAAGCTGCACCTGGTGTGCCACAGAGCAGTCCACAGCTAGCAAGCTTGACACAGGTGGCCCCGACCTGGATGAGGTCAGCTGCTGGGTTGGGTCCTTGGATGGGGAAAATGAGGACCAGGTCAGTGATTAATGATCTATAATGACTGAGGATACACAATGCATTACATACTGCAAGGGTTGCAAGATAACAGTAACTTCCCCAAAATTCCCTGGTTTTCCAGAAATCTTGGTTGGAGGATTCCCAGATTTCCTGCTTATTCCCTCCATATCTACATGTACATACTACCTCAATCAGCCTGACTAACCGGTGTCTGTATGTAGCCTCGCTACTTTTATAGCCTCGCTACTGTATATAGCCTGTCTTTTTACAGTTGTTTTATTTCTTTACCTACCTATTGTTCACCTAATACCTTTTCTGCACTATTGGTTAGAGCCTGTAAGTAAGCATTTCACTGTAAGGTCTACACCTGTTGTATTCAGCGCACGTGACAAATAAACTTTTATTTGATTTGATTCCATGAATCCAACCATGCTTTCAGGAAAACCAGGACATTTTGAGGAAGTTACTGGCATTTTGCAACCCCATACTGTATTTTAAACGATTTACAACATTACTTTTGATACTTAAGTATATTTTAGCAATTACATTTACTTTTGATACTTAACTATATTTAAAACCATATACTTTTAGACTTTTACTCAAGTAGTATTTGAAGTAGTACAGTTGAAGTCAGAAGTTTACATACACCTTAGCCAAATACATTTAAACTCAGTTTTTCACAATTCCTGACATTTCATCCGAGTAAATATTTCCTGTCTTAGGTCAGTTAGGATCACCACTTTACTTTAAGAATGCGAAATGTCAGAATAATAGTAGAGAGAATGATTTATTTCAGCTTTTATTTATTTAATCACATTCCCAGTGGGTCAGAAGTTTACATACACTCAATTAGTATTTGGCATTTCCTTTAAATTGTTTAATGTTGGTCAAACGTTTCGGGCAGCCTTCCACAAGCTTCCCACAATAAGTTGGGTGGATTGTGGCCCATTCCTCCTGACAGAGCTGGTGTAACTGAGTCAGGTTTGGTCCTTGCTTGCACACACTTTTTCAGTTCTACCCACAAATTTTTCATAGGATTGAGGTCAGGGCTTTGGGATGGCCACTCCAATACCTTGACTTTGTTGTCCTTAAGCAATTTTGTCACAACTTTGGAAGTATGCTTGGGGTCATTGTCCATTTGGAAGACCCATTTGCGACCAAGCTTTAACTTCCTGACTGATATTTTGAGATGTTGCTTTAATATATCCACATCATTTCCGTCCCTCATGATGCCATCTATTTTGTGAAGTGCACCAGTTCCTTCTGCAGCAAAGCACCCCCACAACATGATGCTGCCACCCCTGTGCTTCACGGTTGGGATGGTGTTGTTCGGGTTGCAAGTGTCCCCCTTTTTCCTCCAAACATAACGATGGTCATTGTGGCCAAACAGTTCTATTTTCGTTTCCTCAGACCAGAGGACATTTCTCCAAAAAGTACGATCTTTGTCCCCATGTGCAGTTGCAAACCGTAGTCTGGCTTTTTTATGGCGGTTTTGGAGCAGAGGCTTCTTCCTTGCTGAGCGGCCTTTCAGGTTATGTCAATGTAGGACTCGTTTTACTGTGGATATAGATACTTTTGTACCTGTTTCCTCCAGCATCTTCACAAGGTCCTTTGCTGTTGTTCTGGGATTGATTTGCACTTTTCGCACCAAAGTCCATTCTTCTCTAGGAGACAGAACGCGTCTCCATCCTGAGCGGTATGACGGCTGCGTGGTCCCATGGTGTTTATACTTGCGTACTATTGTTTGTACAGATGAACGTGGTACCTTCAAGTGTTTGGAAATTGCTCCCAAGGATGAACCAGACTTGTGGAGGTCTACAATTATTTTTCTGAGGTCTTGGCTTATTTCTTCTGATTTTCCCATGATGTCAAGCAAAGAGGCACTGAGTTTGAAAGTAGGCCTTGAAATACATTGTAACGGCTGTCGGGAGAGAGAGTTGACCAAGGTGCAGCGGAGTTAGTGTTCATCTTGAATTTTAATTACAACGAAGAGAACACTACAAAAAATAACAAATACACGACAGCAGAACAGTCCTGTTGGAAATTACTCTAAACAGAAACAGAAACAATTACCCACAAAACCCCAATGGAAAAACAGGCACTTATGTGTGACTCCCAATCAGCAACAACACTCTACAGCTGTGCCTGATTGGAAGCCACACGGCCAAAATCAATGAAACAAACCAACATAGAAAAATGCACATAGAACGCCCACCCAATGTAACAGGGCGTTACATACATCCACAGGTACACCTCCAATTGACTCAAATGATGTCAATTAGCCTATCAGAAGCTTCCAAAGCCATGGCATTGTTTTCTGGAATTTTCTAAGCTGTTTAAAAGCACAGTCAGCTTAGTGTATGTAAACTCCTGACCCCACTGGAATTGTGATACAGTGAATTTTAAGTGAAATAATCTGTCTGTAAACAATTGTTTGAAAAATTACTTGTGTCATGCACAAAGTAGACAACTGAAATATTTTATTAAAGTTAAGTAATGTGAATAAAATATGGTATATAAGTGTTAAGCAGTAATGGGCAGTCACTACCATCATGGGACTTTATTAATTTTTTTATTCTGCATTTAGTGTATTGTATTTAACCTTTAAAAAAATATCGAAACAAAATAGAAGACTGAAAGAGAGTGGTTATCAGTCTTATGGATGTCTTTGAGCGCCTCCTTGTATTGTATAGCATGTTAGCCAGACAGACATCTACCACGTCACAGTAAAACAACTCTATCTAGAGTCTAGATAGAGTTAAGAGTCAATCTCAGCTCATTTCAGATATAGGTATGGTTTGTTTTTTTAGGATGATCCTTAGTTTACCATTTTATTTGTTTAATTTATTGATGGTATACAGTAAAAGACAGACCGTTCAACTTCCCTGTACTCTGACTGAGAGAATGTCCTTCTAAATGAGCGATAGAGCAAGAGAGCGAGAGTGAGAGAGAGCGAGAGCGCGTGCGAGAGAGAGATAGTGGGTGGTATGACAAGATGGTTAGTAGAGCACTGGATAGCATCATGCTGTGCGTTTTCGTCAATAAACCATAGGAACACATCAATATTACAAGAACCCTATGAAATATTTCTCAACCTTATGACAACAAATATGAGCTATCAACCCAGTTCAACACTAGATCGTTCCGTGGCGGGCTGTTGATTTGTATAAAGCTTCCTTTGAGGGAGACATCATATGCAGGAGCCATGTTCTGTTTAGAGTATTTATGAGGTTTGAAATTGTTAGATGATGGCGATTTCAATACCTTACTTTAGTCAAACGTATGTCGAAAGGATGAGCTTTGGTTGTGGAATTGTAGGGCACTGTATATGTTGGGTAACACGACTTCACACGGCAAGACAAGGTCCTGAAAAAGGGCCGTTTCTTTTTTTTGCTGAGTTTAGTAGGGGGAAACGGTTTTGAAACTGAGTAAAACATCGTACTACCTGAACTTGTCCAATACAAACACATATTTTTGTTTTCTTTTGTAAAACATTTTGCAACAGTTTGCTCTAATAAACACAACCCAGGTCATATACATTACCTTCCCATCTTTACTGAGAAGGTCCTGGCTCTTGGTCTTGTCCTGGTCGGATGACAAACGGTCGATGCTTTCCTCTGTAGTGGCTTCAAGGTCAGTGGAATCAGACAATGCCAACCTCTTCTTGGCTGAGAAATATATGGATAGAGAGAGAGAGAGAGAGGAGAAAGGAGAGAGAGAAATCATCAATAAACTAAATAACAATCACCAGCAAAAACGCATAACATAACCCATTCCTTATATACAAATGAATAGTACATAATATTTTTATTGTGCTTTTCTCAGACCAAAAAACTGAAACATGGAATTCAAACTTGGCTGGAGTCACACCACACGACAATCTCTAACTGATTCAGCCTCAGTAGAGAATGTCACCACTGTGCAAAGATGAAACAGTAGGTACTATGTAATAAGATGGCATGGTGCGTGGGCAAATGCCAGTCACACCTGGCACGGCGTCTGCCCCTTTTGCATCGGCAGTGCTGGTGTCCCCTCCATCCTCTGAGATCTGTTCCCCTGTCTGCTGCAGGGTCAGCTGGTGACACACGTCAAAGGCCTGGCCCACCGTCCGCACGATGCGCATGGCCTGGGACTGGAGGTGGGCAGGGGGAGGGGGGAGAGGGAGGCGTGGGGAGAGGGAGGTGAATTGATGGAGGGACGGGAGAGAGGTAGGTGAGGGGAGGGAGGAGAGGGAAAGAGAGAGAAGGGTAGGACAGAGACAGGATCAGGTGTGGAGAAAGGGGGAAGAGGGGGGTAGTGGGAAGGAGATAAAAGAAGAAACAGTTGAAAGAGAGGGAGATAGAAAGAGGGGGCAGTGAGGGATGGAAAGAGGAAGAGAACAAAAAGAAGAGAGAGGAGAATGTTTGACAGCGCACAGTAATTCAGCGACGTAGCCTTACTGATCTACTGTAGGCGCATGCTTTCGTTGTAACGGATTGGTTCATTCCAGAGACGTTTTTCCTTGAGACCCTACAAGGCGCAAAGCTCTTGGTTATATAGTTATCTACAGTTATCTACAGTTATCTACAGTTATCTATGTCACGTGTGCTCCCTCTCCGGCCTCTAGGTCACCAGGCTGCTCGTTATGGCGCACACCTGTCACTATCATTACGTGCACCTGCGTGTCTTCAGACTCACCTGGACTCCATCACCTCCCTGATTACCTTCCCTATATATGTCACTCCCTTAGGTTCCTTCACCAGGCGTTATTGTTTCTGTTCCTGTGTCAAGTCTGTGCGTTGTTCGTGTTTCTTATTTTGTATTATGTTGTATTTATTTATTTAAATACTCACTCCCACAACTTGCTTCCCTTAGGTGAGGCGTTATTCTGTAACGATGTGCGCTGAGAGTCGGGAAGCAACTCCATCATTCTTAAATGGAAGAAGTTTGGAACCACCAAGACTTCCTAGAGCTGGCTGCCTGGCTAAACTGAGGGGGAGATGGGCCTTGGTCAGAGAGGTGAACAAGAACCCGATGGTCAGCTCCAGAGTTCCTCTGTGGAGATGGGGGAACCTTCCAGAAGGACAACCAGATGGAAGTCACTCCTCAGTAAAAGGCACAACAACACGCTTGGAGTTTGCCAAAAGGCATCTAAATGACTGACCATGAGAAACAAAATTCTCTGGTCTGATGATACCAAGATTGAACTCTTTAGCCTGAATGCCAAGCGTCATGTCTGGAGGAAAGCTGGCACCAGTGAAGCATGGTGGTGGCAGCATTATGCTGTGGGGATGTTTTTCAGCGGCAGGGACTGGGAGACTAATCAGGATCGAGGGAAAGATGAACATAGCAAAGTACAGAGAGATCCTTGAGGAAAACCTGCTCCAGAGCGCTTAGGACCTCAGACTGGGGCGAAGGTTCACCTTCCAACAGGACAACTACCCTAAGAACACAGTCAAGAAAACGCAGGAGTGGCTTTGGGACAAGTCTCTGAATGTCCTTGAGTGGCCCAGTCAGAGTGGCCCATCCAACCTGACAGAGCTTGAGAGGATATGCAGAGAAGAATGGGAGAAAATCCCCAAATACAAGTGTGCCAAGCTTGTAGGGTCATACCCAAGAAGACTCAAGGATGTAATCGCTGCCAAAGGTGCATCGACAATGTACTGAGTAAAGGGTCTGAATACTTATGTAAGTGTGATATTTATGTTTGTTCGTTTTTATACATTTGAAAAAATTGATAAAAACCTGTTTTTGCTTTGTCATGGTATGCTATGTAAAGTATGTACTACTGTTCTAGACTGTCTAACACAATTTTGTTCATTTTCAGTAGATTTTTTTTACTGGCATGGCCACTGCTGAAATTGAACCTAGAACCTTTGTGAAACCAGCATTGTGCTTCAACCAACTGAGCCACATGGATGAGAAGGTAAACACTAAGATTCTGGGGATACTATAAACCCTATACAGTGATCCATGGGAAGCCACATGAAGTCCAGTAAATCAAGCCCAGTATCATCGGTTCTTCACCCTCCCCTCCAATGGCCATAGTTCGATCTGGAAGCCTGAGATAAGAGCTTCAAGGCTGGAATCATCTGAATGGCACGACTACACTACACAGGATTACAGCCTGTGTCTCTGTTCTCTGGTAAGTGAAGATGGTGGGTGGTACAGCTTGAAGATGACATTAAGGACAGAATTAAAAGCCTCTTTCTTCCCACCTCACTCACTGACTGCGTCCTAAATGGCACCCTATTCCTTACGCAGTGCATTACATTTGACCAGGGCCCATAATCCCCAATAGGGAATAGGGTGCCATTTGGGACGCAGACACTCATTAGCATGCTGCTTCACTCAGTCACTGTCTACAGTACATGACTGGTATCCATGGTGAAGTGATAAGAGCCAACCTCATTGGTGGGGTTGCTACCCAGGCTTTTGTTATGCAGAAAATTGTCGCTGTTCCATATGCAGCTATGGGGTAGTCGCGTGCCATTCATTTTCCCAATAATTTTTCTTGCATGCAAGGTTGTGTGAAATTGATATTCATCAGGTGTGTGTACTGTGTATAAAACGTGTATGCACTGTGTTCAACGTGTATGCACAGCGTGTATGTATGTGTTTGTATAGACTAAACTCTCGAAGATCCCTATTGATCCGAGTCCCAAGTAAAATATAATGCATCATGGCACATTCCCTATACCCAGCCCCCTTCCCTCCCTATTCCCTGCCCCTTCCCTAAGCAGCTGCTGCCACGATCTGATACCCTGTAGAAATAAGCGGATTACATATCACTGATCTGGAACCTGTGGATAACTTTAATCTCATACTCAGCACACTCTCATAGAGCTACATCCTTCTTACCCACATAATCATCAAATAGAACATTCAGTTGAAGTAAGAAGTTTACATACACTTAGGTTGGAGTCATTAAAACTCATTTTTCAACCACTCCACAAATTTCTTGTTAACAAACTATAGTTTTGGCAAGTCAGTCAGGACATCTACTTTGTGCATGACACAAGTCATTTTTCCAACGATTATTTATAGACAGATCATTTCACTTATAATTCACTGTATCACAATTCCAGTGGGTCAGAAGTTTACATACACTAAAATGACTGTGCCTTTTAAACAGCTTGGAAAATTCCATAAAATGAAGTCATGGCTTTAGAAGCTTCTGATACGCTAATTGACATCATTTGAGTCAATTGGAGGTGTACCTGCAGATGTATTTCAAGGCCTACCTTCAAACTCAGTGCCTCTTTGCTTGACATCATGGGAAAATCAAAAGAAATCAGCCAAGACCTCAGAAAAAAATTCTGGTTCATCCATGGGAGCAATTTCCAAACGCCTGAAGGTACCACGTTCATCTGTACAAACAATAGTATGCAAGTATAAACACCATGGGACCATGCAGCTGTCATAGCGCTCAGGAAGGAGACGTGTTGTGTCTCCTAGAGATTAACGTACTTTGGTGCGAAAAGTACAAATCAATCCCAGAACAACAGCAAAGGACCTTGTGAAGATGCTGGAGGAAACAGGTACAGAAGTATCTATATCCACAGTAAAACGAGTCCTATATCGACATAACCTGAAAGGCCGCTCAGCAAGGAAGAACCCACTGATCCAAAACCTCCATGAAAAAGCCAGACTACGGTTTGCAACTGCACATGGGGACAAAGATCCTACTTTTGGAGAAATGTCCTCTGGTCTGATTATAAAAAAATATAACTATTTGGCCACAATGACCATTGTTATGTTTGGAAGAAAAAGAGGGAGGCTTGCAAGCCGAATAGAATACCATCCCAACCGTGAAGCATGGGGGTGGCAGCATCATGTTGTGGGGGTGCTTTGCTGCAGGAGGGACTGGTGCACTTCACAAAATAGATGGCATCACGAGGAAAGAAAATGATGTGGATATATTGAAGCAACATCTCAAGACATCAGTCAGGAAGTTAAAGCTTGGTCGCAAATGGGTCTTCCAAATGGACAATGACCCCAAGCATACTTCCAAAGTTGTGGCAAAATGGCTTAAGGACAACAAAGTCAAGGTATTCGAGTGGCTATCACAAAGCCCTGACCTCAATCCTATGGAAAATGTGTGGGCAGAACTGAAAAAGCATGTGCGAGCAAGGAGGCCTACAAACCTGACTCAGTTACACCAGCTCTGTCAGGAGGAATTGGGCCACAATTCACCCAACTTGTGGAAGACTACCCGAAACGTTTGACCCAAGTTAAACAATTTAAAGGCAATGCTACCAAATACTAATTGAGTGTATGTAAACTTCTGACCCACTGGGAATGTGATGAAAGAAATTAAAGCTGAAATAAATAATTCTCTCTACTATTATTCTGACATTTCACATTCTTAAAATAAAGTGGTGATCCTAACTGACCTAAGACAGGGACTTTTTACTCGGATGAAATGTCAGGAATTGTGAAAAACTGAGTTTAAATGTATTTGGCTAAGGTGTATGTAAACTTCAGACTTCAACTGTATACTGTAGAATTATAGGATCTCTAAGGTCTTACCTTCCTCTTGGATTTGAAGACATTACAACGGAACATGTTGCTCTTTCCATCTCTTGCAATGTAACTGAAGATCTTCAAGTCCTGGGCGTCATGTGACACATAGAAAATCCTAAATGGGATGGGGAAATATCTTGATCACGAGAATTTAACTGATTCCAACCTGAACTACTCAATCAAAAATCATCAATGGGTTTGTATGGTCCTACCAAAGAATAGTCTTAAAGAGGGTTATGTTTGAGGGCACTTTGTGCCTGTCTTTACCTGTAGATGGGGTCTTGTGTTATCATGACTGTATTGTCATCCCACGACCACTCTTTCCTCTGGAACACAACCACAGAGCAACAACACTTACGCAATGCTGTAATTCACTTCTATGACTTATGGTCAGTGTTTCACCTATAAGAAATACGTACATATGGAGGTTCTTAAACCTTTTCCATCTGCAGAGACACTCAAGATGAGGGACCTTGCAGCTTCCATGAAGGACAAAGAGCTATGGCATTCAATCATTCATCAAATCACCACATTTCACAACCATAAGCCATTCCGCCTCCATACGCAAAGAAAGCCTGTTTACATTTGACCATAGAACCGTCTTTTCATCACTGATGATTAATTTTCCTTTTGATTTACTGCATCTGGAAAATAACAGTTGCACACTTCACACTGGTGGAAACATTTAGTAAATCTAGCCTTTCAATATGATGGGCTAAGAAATAACATAACAGTTTCAGTTTCTTGTATCATTGACCTTGGTGCAAAATAATAGTTGATGTACAAAAGTACAAATGAAAATGTATCCACTCACTACTGTGAGTGTAGCGAGTGGCTCCTGAGTGGCGCAGCGGTCTAAGGCACTGCATCTCAGAACAAGAGGTGTCACTGCAGTCCCTGGTTTGAATCCAGGCTGCATCACAATCTGGCCGTGATTGGGAGTCCCATAGGGCGGCGCACAATTGGCCCAGCGTCGTCCGGGGTAGGCCGTCATTGTAAATAAGAGTTTGTTCTTAACTGACTTGCCTAGTTAAATAAACATAAATAAAAGGAACTTACTCTGGATAAGTGCATCTGCTAAAATGTTGATGTGAGTTTTCACTATGAGCACAAGACAGTCAAGCTCATACAAATGTAAGAAAAGGCACACATTCTCCAATAGAACAATTCATAATCAAGACCAACATTTTGGTAGCTACTCTGACTTCATCAGGTATTTCATATTTTGAAGGGGACTTACCTTTTTCTTTTTTCGCAAAACCACCCTTACACCATCCGCAGACACGATGATGTTGACTTTCTTCTTCTTGATGTTCTTCAATTTGAATTCATACTGTGGGGGGAAATGTAAATTCCATCGATTTGTACATGACACTGGAATATAAAATGATCCATACAAGCCCACGGCATATAGCCTAGGGGTGACATCATGGACTTTGTGTGTGAATCATGTCATTATAGTTTGCACATAACCACAGAGCAGGGTTGGGGTAAATTCCATTTCAATTCATTCGTATTCAGGAAGTAAACTTAGATTCCAATTCCAATTTTCCTCAACCTTGTCAGAGATACAGTTCCTGTAGAGATGTAAAGGGATGGAAGCATGTGCTTTGAGGCAGGGAGTGAGTACTTAAGTATTTACCATTGTTGTCTCTACAAGACACCATCTGCTGCTGAGAGTAAATCAAAGTTTGGGTCAACACAAAGTTGCCTAAGGTTGAAAGAAAACGGGAAGAGTCAGATTGTAGAGCCTGCAAAGTCTCCAGCAACTAGGTTACCCCTCCCCTCAGAGTGCATTAGACATGAAGGAAGACTCAGCAGCGTGCACCCCTTTTATTCATGCCTTTGAGTAGTTAGAACCGTTCCCGCTGCCTCACTGCAGTCAAAGGGACCAGACATCTAAACGACAAACACTAATCTAAAATAAACATGTTTTTTCCGTAAATGAGGAAATACAACATCAGAAGTCGAATTGATCAAATGAGGACTTTTATCAAAAGCACTTTTCCCCCTCTGATCCTCAACCAAAAGGCTAATCAGGATTCTCTCATGTCAAAGGTTTGAAGATTCTCCATGCTGCTCTTCTTTTCCTGTAAAAATGTAGGATATTCTGCCTGTTCTATTGGCTGACTTTTTACTTCATTTTTAGTATTGGACTATGGACTATTTTATGAAAGGGTGGCTACTTTGAAGAATCTCAAATATAAAATATATTTGGATTTGTTTAACACTTATTTGGTTACTACATGATTCCATATGTGTTATTTCATCGTTTTGATGTATTCACTATTATTCTACAATGTAGAAAATAGTAAAAATAAAGAAAAACCCTTAAATGACTAGGTGTGTCCAAACTATTTACTGGTACTGTATATATTAAGCATACCAGATTGCACAATTTTCTTGTTTTTTATTTATTTACGGATGCCCAGGGGCACATTCCAACACTCAGACATAATTTATAAACGAAGCATGTGTGTTTTGTGAGTCCGTCAAATCAGAGGCAATAGGGATGACCAGGGATGTTCTCTTGTCCTGCTAAGCATTCAAAATGTAATGAGTACTTTTGGGTGTCAGGGAAAATGTATGGAGTAAAAAATACATTATCTTCTTTAGGAATGTAGGGGTGTAAAAGTAGTAAAAAAAATACAGTAAATAGTAAAGTACAGATATCCAAAAAACGACTTAAGTAGTATTTCAAAGTATTTTTACTTTGATCAAGGAGCTGATCGTGGACTTCAGGAAACATGGGCAGGTGCACAGCCCCATTCACTTCGATGGGGCCGCAGTGGAGAGGGTCAATACCTTCAAGTTCCTCGGTGTCCACATCACTGAGGATCATGGTTCTCTCACACCAGCACAGTTGTGAGGAAGGCACGGCAGTGTCTCTTCTCCCTCAGGAGGCTGAAACGATTTGCCATGGCTCCTGACATCCCTAGAACCTTTTACAGCTGCTCCATTGAGAGCATCCTGACTGGTTGTATCACCGCCTGGTATGGCAACTGCACCACCCTCGACAGGAATGCCCTACAGAGGTTGGGGCGGATGGCCCAGCGCATCACTGGGGGTGAGCTCACAGCCATCCAGGATGTACATGCCAGACAGTGTCTGAGAATGGCCAAAGACTGGCCACCCGAGACATGGACTGTTCTCCATGCTCCCATCAGATGGTGGAGACGGTACCGGTGCATCAAGGCTCAGACCAACAGACTCCTAAACAGCTTCTATCCCCTGGCCGTAAGATTGTTAAATACAACCACGACACTGCTGTTCATTGATTGCCATTACCATTAGTATCTATCTATCTATCTATCTATCTATCTATCTATCTATCTATCTATCTATCTATCTATCTATCTATCTATCTATCTATCTATCTATCTATCTATCTATCTATCTATCTATCTATCTATCTATCTATCTATCTATCTATCTATCTATCTATCTATCTATCTATTTATCCTGCTACTGGTCACTATTACTCCTGTTTACATGCATATATTACCACTAGTATATTACCTTAAGTATTTGTATATCCTTGCTACCAGTTACTTTCCAGCCACGTTCACATGTATATCCACCTATCACGTCTACATTGTCACTATAACACCCAAACACTTACACACACACACAATCACCACCAGACACACCCACCCACCCACCACTTATGCTGCTGCCATACTGTTTACTACATACTGTACTTGTTTAAACATACTGTTTCTTATATATATATATATATATATAGAGAGAGATAGAGATTTTTTTTGTTAAACTATTTTGATATTGAGTACTGCACTGTTGGGTAGAGCAGGCAATTTAAGCATTTCACTGTGCTTGTGCATGTGAAAATAAAACATGGAAATTGTCCCTCTCTGGGTGTCATTGAGGAACTGGCCAACCTCTGTGTGACACAGACACATCACTAGATTAAATGTAACATTTGGCTCTCCCAGCTGACTCTGCAGCAGTTAAATCCTCTCTGTAACACTGTAATACTCTGGCCCACTGCAGTATCCGTTAATGCCAGACACCATTGCCATCTCTGTCTCATCTCTCCAGAGGAGTGGACGTCTCTTAAAGAGATGGTTAGGGATATTGGTTTTACGATTTAGAAAGAGGACTCTTCATACAGAGATGGTTAGAAATATTGGTTTTATAAGATTAGAAGAGATGGTTGGTTTAAGGCCTTCCAACACTGTACGTCGGATTCAGTCTTTTACGATTATTCCGTCACACTGTGCGATGTTGTCAAATTAAAATCTTGATATCAACCTGGCTAGATTGTATGATCGCCACATTCTGCGATTGGCTTGCGAGGCTACGTCAGCCGATGTAGGCTACGTCAACTGCAGCGGTCGATTTAATCTGCGCATGTGCCAGCACCCGCAGCACAAACTTCCCAAGTGAGTTCGGAAAAACTGAAAGTATGCATCTTAGAAATAGTTTTCACATATGAACTCCGAATCAAACAGGCTTCCCAAAAGTAACATGGTTTATGTGGTACAATGTTTATTTTGATTGGCGATTTTGTGCATTTGTCAACAAGATTATTAGGGAAATCGTTATTCTTGCAATGCATGCAAATGTTTTTATCGAACTATTTAATTAATATGACGATTCCCAATAATCATTATATTGTGTGCATACTCAGTGCCAACCGTGGTCCCATTGGTCAGTCACCGGCTCGTAACACCAGGAACACTACACTATAAATGCTAAAAAGTTCTGACTGCCATAACTTTGTCCGAGCCTACGACCGCACACAGTGGTACTTAATCTGCAGACCTATACTTTAGCTGTGTTCGAATACTCATACTAACCTCACTAACAGTACTATTTGTGACATTAATTGAGTATGTAGTATGCTTATTGGTCATAATATGGATATAGTTAGTATGCCAAAAGTTCCCGGATGTCATATTAAATTCGCCAAAATACGAAGTATACAAACAGTGGACACTATTTCCGTGCCCATAATGCTATTCTTCAGAAAATGGGCGTGGCTTCACGTTTTCAGATTTGAAGAAAATGGCGGAAAATATGCAGCCGAAGTCCGACGAGAGAGGATACAAATTCATTGCTTTAACTAATTATGATAAATGTTAAAATGTTGAGCAATGTAATAAAGTTATGAGTTTTCAAATAAGTTACGTTGCGTTGGCTGACAATTTATTAGCCACATTATCCTTAAGAACCGCATAGCATTACAGCAGTATGTACCAGTATGTTAGCTACTTACCTAACGCTAGTAGACTACTAATATGTCGAACTTGCCAGGCAGTATATTAACTATATGCTATCTAACTAACTACCAAATGTTTATTGACGTGATTATTCACATCATTCTTAGCTAAGTGGTATAGTCGTTGTGCGTTCTCAACGGACATTGTTAATTCTGGCAATCTACTCCGATTTCAGAGCACTCTTGTCTGAGTGTGCAAGACTGCAGAATAACTGATGAATTTACAAACGCTCAACACCCGTTGAATATGGCTAGTGTCAGTAATCGTCGGCTAAAAAGCGTAATTGTTGCCAGCAGCACAGTTACTGTCACCAATGCTCTGGATAACATAAAAACAGCCTCACCAGCTCTGCTAGGGTGAGTAAAATGGTCAGAGTGAGGTGTTCTCTCATTTGTGTCTGGAAGTAGCTAGCCAACGTTAGCCAGTTATCTTGGGTGCTCGACTGCCGTTGTGAGGTCAGAAGGCTCGGATCAACCCTACTCCTCGGCCAGAGCGTCCAGTGTGCTCTCTGAACGCTCAGAGAGCAAAACACTCTGAATTTACAAACGGACAATCTGACAAAGCTCTGAATTTACGAACGCCCAGAGCGCACTCTGAGTACTATCTGGTACTCCAGATTGAATTTACGAACATACCCGAAAATGTAAAATGTGTAGCTAGTCATTTGTTATGCTAACATGCTAGCAAGAGGTTGCATAGCAAAAGCGAAGCACTAATATGCTCAACTGAAAGGATACAGTTCATTTACAGTATACTAAAATGAACTAATAGTATTTAGTATATACTCATTAAGGGTGCGCTCGGAAATTCCCTCTGGCTATCTACTCCGATTTCAGGCACTCTTTTCTGAGTGTGCAAGAGTGCAGAATAATTGATGGATTTACAAAAGCTCAACACCAGTTGAATATGGCCGGTGTCAGTAAACGTGGCAAAAAACGTAATTAAACTGTTGCCAGCAGCACAGTTACTGTCACCAATGCTCTGGATAACATAAAAATAGCCTAACCAACTCTGCTAGAGCGAGTAAAATGGTCAGAGTGAGGTGTCCTTTCATTTGTGTCTTGAATTAGCTAGCAAGCTAATCAATGTTAGCCATTTAGCTTGGGTGCTTGACTGCCGTTGTGAGATCGGAACGCTCTGATCAACCCTAATTCCTCGGCCAGAGCATCTATTGTGCGCTTTGAACACTCAGAGAGCGAACATTTCTGAATCTGACAACGCTCTGAATTTACGAACGCACCCTAAGTATGTAGTATACAGTATGTTAGAATGGGTATTCGGAACACAGCTTCTGTCACACTGAACGAGCCAAGATGTCCGACAATCATTTATGACCTAAGAATTTGCCCAAGACGTGGACTTTGTCCGCAAAAACGTGGCATAAGACTGCTAAGATCGTAGTCTGTGGGGGCCTTTAGACTGTTATTATAGTCTATTAGCCTTAGAATAGTATGATTGACTAGCAATATTTGATAAGAGGCAATGTCATTCTGTTTGATATGCAGATACCATACCAATGTGTGAGAGTAGAATATTAGTCTCTTTAAAATATATTTGCATGCAAACACGTGCACGTACATGCCCACACACACACACACACACACACACACACACATACAGTCCAAGTTTTGAAGGGCATTGCAATATTCGTAATATATAGTGAAAGTGTCATTTCTGGAAGGGAGAGAAATGCATTTAATATTATGGCTCACAGATTGTATTGTTGAAAGTGTCTTACCCTTATCCTTCTCATTGCAGCCACTATCTCCATTCGGCTATTTGGACGACCGACTTCCAGACTGCCAATGTACTATAATATTTACAAAGTTATGAGACGTCATTAGTAATTCAAGTAGCCTATTCATATCTTCAACTCTTACTCTGATCTCAACTGCTTCTTGTCAAAAGGAGTTCACTATACATTCTGAATAAATTGTTAAGGTACTGTAAATGGATTTGAATAGCAAACAAGTTGGTATATAGCTTAATAAAATGAATTAATAGATGTCAAAAGCGCACTGTAACTTATAACCGAATACAGTGCATTTAGAATTCAATTAACAAGCACAGCGTAATATTAGCGTGCGATTAAAATAAAACATGCAAATATATCCTCATTACATTGTACTGTCATAACATTTTGGAAGAATGTTATTTTAGATATCAATTCATTATTTACTAAGCGCGACGCCGAGTCACTCCTGTTATCCTTAACTACATTGTTGCCCCACATTGATAAGCGGTTACTGTTGTTTATAGCCTACTAGGTAACCTTACCTTTGCCTCAAAGCAGACCCCATGCTGAAATGCCGCCTCGTTGTGCATGGGGATCCTCAAGTCCTGTGCATCATCCACTAAATTATACTTGGTTATCCCTGGCATCGCCCTTCCGATACACGACTAGTCCGACACTAGTTTTATGCCAACGCTATTAGAAGACTGTAAATACGCGCATCTCGCTCAACACTCACGAAGGTCTTTGATTGGTTAGTCGCCTATGGAATGGAACCACTATGTTAACACGATATGCGTATAGCGGTCCAATTTTATACAGTCCGAGATAGAATATCTGCCGCTCTAGTGCTGTTTTGGATGACGCACAATTCTCAAGGGCCGGATTCGATTATGCTGAGCCGCCGGGCACCGGTCTATGGCCCATGAAGGAAACGGGCAAAAGCGTCGAGGGAGGAGTGTACATCTCAAATTGAACCGTAATCTGCGCCAGTGTAACGCAGCATGGTGCATCGTCCAGAAACATACATCTATTTTCCATTAAATGTATGTTTGAATTGTCAAACTAGTTTTCATTGGGAAGGCAGATAATGGGATTTTATCAAAAGCAAATCACATTGACGTGAAAACTCAGAATCCTACTCATTACCACGTCACTTTTGTTTTGAGGCGACTTTGCCGTGTGCTTTGAACTGGGCACCTGGCTCACGCCGGGGGAGGCAGCCCGGTTCTAAAACGAATGCAATCAAATTTCACCCGGTGCAAAACATGCCTACCCGGGGTCTCGGGACAGATTAATCGAATCCCCTCGAGGCAAGGTTGTCCGTTTTTCCTGTCTTGGCCATAAATAAAAACAACAGGTTTACAGCAGTTTATGCGCGTGCCAAATCAAATCCATTTTTATTTGTCACATGCGACTGGTGTATACTTTACCGTGAAACGCTTGCTTACGAGCCTTTCCCAAGAATGCGGAGTTTAAAAATAATAATGAAAAAAAAAAAAGATTAACAAGAGGAAAAAAATAATAAGAATGGAGCTACAGTGAGTACTGTACCAGCACCAGATCAATGTGCTGTGGTATTTGAGGTAGATAATGTACCAGTCAGAAGTTTGGACACACCCACTCATCCTTGGGTTTTTCTTTATTTTTACTATTTTCTACATTGTAGAATAATAGTGAAGACATCAAAAATATGAAATAATACACATGGAAAAATGTAACCAAAAAAATATATTTTATATTTGAGATTCTTCAAAATAGCCATCCTTTGCCTTGATGACAACTTGGCACACTCTTGGCATTCTCTCAACCAGCTTCAAGAGGAATGCTTTTCCAACTGTCTTGAAGGAGTTCCCACATATGCTGAGCACTTGTTGGCTGCTTTTCCTTCACTCTGCAGTCCAACTCATCCCAAACCATCTCAGTTGGGTTGAGGTCAGGTGATTGTGGAGACCAGGTCAGTTAATGCAGCACTCCATCACTGTCCTTCTTGGTAAAATAGCCCTTACACAGCCTGGAGGTGGGTTTTGGGTCACTGTCCTGTTGAAAAACAATGATAGTCCCACAAAGTGCAAACCAGATGGGATGGTGTATCACTGCAGAATGGTGTGGTAGCCATGCTGGTTAAGTGTGCCTTGAATTCAAAATATTTCACAGACAGTGTCACAAGCAAAGCACCCCCACACCATCACATCTCGTCCTCCATGCTTCACGATGGGAACCACACAATGCGAGATCATCCGTTCACCTGTTAGCTACTTAGTTGTCTTTGTCATAGCTTGATAATTGTGTAGTTTAGTAATTACCGAGGTTAGCTAGCCAGCCATCGAGGTTAACTAGCCAGCTATTTCCGTCCCCCGCGACGCCATTTTCCTAACCCAGCCAACTATTACCGACGAGCAGCATTGTAGAAACTAAATACATTACAAGGAACGTCTTGATTAGTGTTATGTTAGCTAGCTAGCTACAAAGTTGCTTTGTATCATGACAAGGTGTAGTACTGAAACTATCGAGGTTACCTAGCCAGCTACACGTTCAAAGTCAACAACGCAGCCACTGCTAGCTAGCCTACTCCACCAGCCAGCAGTACTGTACCATTTTCGTCATTTTAGTCAATAAGATTTTTGCAACGTAAGCTTAACTTTCTGAACATTCGAGACATGTAGTCCACTTGTCATTCCAATCTCCTTTGCATTAGCGTAGCCTCTTCTGTAGCTTGTCTACTATGTGTCTGTCTATCCCTGTTCTCTACCCTCTGCACAGGCCATACAAACGCTCCACACCGCGTGGCCGCTGTCACTCTAACCTGGTGGTCCCAGTGCGCACGACCCACGTGGAGTTCCAGGTCTCCGGCAGCCTCTGGAACTGCCGGTCTGCGGCCAACAAGGCTGAGTTCATCTCAGCCTATGCTACCCTCCAGTCCCTAGACTTCCTGGTGCTGACGGAAACATGGATTACCACAGATAACACTGCTACTCCTACTGCTCTCTCCTCGTCTGCCTACGTGTTCTCGCATACCCCTAGAGCATCGAGCCAGCGGGGTGGTGGCACTGGAATCCTCATCTCTCCCAAGTGGACATTCTCTCTTTCTCCCCTGACCCATCTGTCTATCTCCTCATTTGAATTCCATGCTGTCACAGTTACCAGTCCTTTCAAGCTTAACATCCTTATCATTTATCGCCCTCCAGGTTCCCTTGGAGAGCTCATCAATGAGCTTGACGCCTTGATAAGTTCCTTTCATGAGGATGGCTCACCTCTCACAGTTCTGGGTGACTTTAACCTCCCCACGTCTACCTTTGACTCATTCCTCTCTGCCTCCTTCTTTCCACTCCTCTCCTCCTTTGACCTCACCCTCTCACCTTCCCCCCCTACTCACAAGGCAGGCAATACGCTTGACCTCATCTTTACTAGATGCTGTTCTTCCACTAATCTCATTGCAACTCCCCTCCAAGTCTCCGACCACTACCTTGTATCCTTTTCCCTCTCGCTCTCATCCAACACTTCTCACTCTGCCCCTACTCGGATGGTATTGCGCCGTCCCAACCTTCGCTCTCTCTCTCCCGCTACTCTCTCCTCTTCCATCCTATCATCTCTTCACTCTGCTCAAACCTTCTCCAACCTATCTCCTGATTCTGCCTCCTCAACCCTCCTCTCCTCCCTCTCTGCATCCTTTGATTTCCTCTGTCCCCTATCCTCCAGGCCGGCTCGGTCCTCCCCTCCTGCTCCGTGGCTCGATGACTCACTGCGAGCTCACAGAACAGGGCTCCGGGCAGCCGAGCGGAAATGGAGGAAAACTCGCCTCCCTGCGGACCTGGCATCCTTTCACTCCCTCCTCTCTACATTTTCCTCTTCTGTCTCTGCTGCTAAAGCCACGTTCTACCACTCTAAACTCCAAGCATCTGCCTCTAACCCTAGGAAGCTCTTTGCTACCTTCTCCTCCCTCCTGAATCCTCCTCCCCCTCCCCCCCCCTCCTCCCTCTCTGCGGATGACTTCGTCAACCATTTTGAAAAGAAGGTTGACGACATCCGATCCTCGTTTGCTAAGTCAAACGACACCGCTGGTCCTGCTCACACTGCCCTACACTGTGCTTTGACCGCTTTCTCCACTCTCTCTCCTGATGAAATCTCGCGTCTTGTGACGGCCGGCCGCCCAACAACCTGCCCACTTGACCCTATCCCCTCCTCTCTTCTCCAGACCATTTCCGGAGACCTTCTCCCCTACCTCACCTCGCTCATCAACTCATCCTTGACCGCTGGCTACGTCCCTTCCGTCTTCAAGAGAGCGAGAGTTGCACCCCTTCTGAAAAAACCTACACTCGATCCCTCCGATGTCAACAACTACAGACCAGTATCCCTTCTTTCCTTTCTCTCCAAAACTCTTGAACGTGCCGTCCTTGGCCAGCTCTCTTGCTATCTCTCTCAGAATTACCTTCTTGATCCTAATCAGTCAGGTTTCAAGACTGGGCATTCAACTGAGACTGCTCTTTTCTGTGTCACGGAGGCTCTCCGCACTGCTAAAGCTAACTCTCTCTCCTCTGCTCTCATCCTTCTAGACCTATCTGCTGCCTTTGATACTGTGAACCATCAGATCCTCCTCTCCACCCTCTCCGAGCTGGGCGTCTCCGGCGCGGCCCACGCTTGGATTGCGTCCTACCTGACAGGTCGCTCCTACCAGGTGGCGTGGCGAGAATCTGTCTCCGCACCACGTGCTCTCACCACTGGTGTCCCCCAGGGCTCTGTTCTAGGCCCTCTCCTATTCTCGCTATACACCAAGTCACTTGGCTCTGTCATATCCTCACATGGTCTCTCATATCATTGCTATGCAGATGACACACAATTAATCTTCTCCTTTCCCCCTTCTGACAACCAGGTGGCGAATCGCATCTCTGCATGTCTGGCAGACATATCAGTGTGGATGACGGATCACCACCTCAAGCTGAACCTCGGCAAGACGGAGCTGCTCTTCCTCCCGGGGAAGGACTGCCCGTTCCATGATCTCGCCATCACGGTTGACAACTCCCTTGTGTCCTCCTCCCAGAGGGCTAAGAGCCTCAGCGTGACCCTGGACAACACCCTGTCGTTCTCCACTAACATCAAGGCGGTGACCCGATCCTGTAGGTTCATGCTCTACAACATTCGCAGAGTACGACCCTGCCTCACACAGGAAGCGGCGCAGGTCCTAATCCAGGCACTTGTCATCTCCCGTCTGGATTACTGCAACTCGTTGTTGGCTGGGCTCCCTGCCTGTGCCATTAAACCCCTACAACTCATCCAGAACGCCGCAGCCCGTCTGGTGTTCAACCTTCCCAAGTTCTCTCACGTCACCCCGCTCCTCCGCTCTCTCCACTGGCTTCCAGTCGAAGCTCGCATCCGCTACAAGACCATGGTGCTTGCCTACGGAGCTGTGAGGGGAACGGCACCTCCGTACCTTCAGGCTCTGATCAGGCCCTACACCCAAACAAGGGCACTGCGTTCATCCACCTCTGACCTGCTCGCCTCCCTACCTCTGAGGAAGCACAGTTCCCGCTCAGCCCAGTCAAAACTGTTCGCTGCTCTGGCACCCCAATGGTGGAACAAGCTCCCTCACGACGCCAGGACAGCGGAGTCAATCACCACCTTCCGGAGACACCTGAAACCCCACCTCTTTAAGGAATACCTGGGATAGGATAAAGTAATTCTTCTAACCCCCCCCCTTAAAAGATTTAGATGCACTATTGTAAAGTGGTTGTTCCACTGGATATTATAAGGTGAATGCACCAATTTGTAAGTCGCTCTGGATAAGAGCGTCTGCTAAATGACTTAAATGTAAATGTACTCTGCGTCTCACAAAGACACGGCGTTTGGAACCAAAAATCTCAAATTTGGACTCATCAGACCAAAGGACAGATTTCCACCAGTCTAATGTCCATTGCTTGTGTTTCTTGGCCCAAGCAAGTCTCTTCTTATTGGTGTAATTTTGTAGTGGTTTCTTCCTTTGCAGCAATTCGACCATGAAGGCCCGATTCACCCAGTCTCCTCTGAACATTTGATGTTGAGATGTGTCTGTTACTTGAACTCCGAAGCATTTATTTGGGCTGCATTCTGAGGTGAAGTTAACTCTAATGAATTTATCCTCTGTAACTCTGTGTCTTCCTTTCCTGTGGCGGTCCTCATGTGAGCCAGTTTCATGATAGCGCTTGATGGTTTTTGTGACTGCACATGAAGAAACATTCAAAGTTCTTGAAATGTTCCAGATTGACTGACCTTCATGTCTTAAAGTAATGATGGACTTTCCTTTTGCTTTGCTTATTTGAGCTGTTCTTGCCATAATATGGACGTGGTCTTTTACCGAATAGGGTTATCTTCTGTATACCACACATATCTTGTCACAATACAACTGATTGGTTCAAACGCATTAAGAAGGAAAGAAATTCCACAAATTAACTTTTAACAAGGCACACCTGTTAATTGAAAGAAATTCCAGGTGACTACCTCATGAAGCTGATTTAGAAAATGCCAAGAGTGTAAAAAGCTTTCATCAAGGCAAAGGGTGGCTACTTTGAAGAATCTCAAGTATTAAATATATTTTGATTTGTTTAACACTTTTTTGGTTACTACATGATTCCATATATGTTATTTCATAGTTTTTAAGTCTTCACTATCATTCGAAAATGTAGAAAATGGTAAAAAAAAATTGAGTATGTGTGTCCAAACCTTTGACTGGTACTGTGTGTATATGAAGGCAGGGTAAAGTGACTAGGCATCAGGATAGAAAATAATAACAGTGCTTTGAGAGACTAGTCACCTCCACCTTACCTGTCACCCTAGACCCACTTCAATTTGCTTACCGCCCCAATAGGTCCACAGACGTTGCAATCGCCATCACACTGCACACTGCCCTATCCCATCTGGACAAGAGGAATACATATGCAAGAATGCTGTTCATTGACTCTAGCTGTTCAGAATATCAGCAGCAAATGAGTGTCAGCAGCAATTTTTTCTGCAATTCTACACATTTTGCCATGGGGCAAAGAGAAAAACTGTGCTGTTTTACAGCTAATTTCCTGCAATTCTACCCATTTTGCCATTGGGTGGAGAGACAATTTTGCCATTTTAAAGCAAATTTTGTGCAATTCTATACATTTTGTAATGACTTATGCCATGTAAATATGATATCTGAGTCAGAATGACCAACAACATGCTCGGTCGGTATTCGTCCATGATTACAACAAGTTTAGATACAGTGCATTCGTAAAATATTCCGACCCCCTGAATTTTTTCCACATTGTTACGTTAGAGCCTTATTTTAAAATTGACTAAATTACTTTTTTTCCTCATCAATCTACACACAATACCCCACAATAACAAAGCAATACTTTTTTTTTTTTGCATATGTATTAAAAATAAAAACAGAAATACCTTATTTACATAAGTATTCAGAACCTTTACTATGAGACTTGAAATTGAGCTCAGGTGCATCCTGCTTCCATTGATCATCCTTGAGATTTTTCTACAACTTGATTGGAGTCCACCTGTGGTAAATTCAATTGATTGGACATGATTTGGAATGGCACACACCTGTCTGTCTATATAAGGTCCCACAGTTGACAGTGCATGTCAAAGCAAAATCCCAGCCATGAAGTCAAAGGAATTGTCTGTAGAGCTCCGAGAAAGGATTGTGGCGAGGCACAGATCTGGGGAAGGTTACCAAAATATTTCTGCAGCATTGAAGGTCCCCAAGACCACAGTGGCCCCCATCATTCTTAAATGGAAGAATTTTCGAACCACCAAGACTCTTCCTAGAGCTGGCCGCCCAGTCAAACAGCAATCGGGGGAGAAGGGCCTTGGTAAGGGAGCTGACCAAGAACCCGATGGTCACTCTGATAGAGCTCCAGAGTTCCTCTGTGGAGATGGGAGAACCTTCTCGAACAGGCCAAAGCAATTCCAGAACATGGGGGCCTGATTGGTGTCACACTTTCCCCCCATCCCTAGCAAACACACCTGATTTAAACTAATTGCATTTTTAACTGAAGATCATGATTAGTTGATTATTGGAGTCAGGTGTGTTAGCTGGGGCTGGGGCAAAAGTGTGACACCAATCAGTTCGCCGAGGACTGGAGTTGCCCAGGCCTGTTCTAGGAGGACAACCATCTCTGCAGCACTCCCCCAATCAGGTCTTTAAACCTGTTTTGCTTCGTCATTATGAGGTATTATGTGTAGATTGATGAGGGGAAAGAAAGTTGATTTAATTTTATAATAAGGCTGTAATGTAACAAAATGTGGAAAAAGTCACGGGGTCTGAATACTTTCCGAATGCACTGTAGCTGGCTAGACTAACGACCAATCAAAAGGTGTTAGCTGACATGGCTAATTGAGTGACTGTCAGTGACTGACATAACAAGCAAAAAACTGCTGATGCACAACCAAATTTCGAAGTTGCACCTGGTTTATTCTACTATTCTTTCCTCTTAATGGTAAGTTGCAACCACGACTGTTGCTTATGCCTGGAACCGGCCCTGTGTATATATACACTGAGTATACCAAACATTGAATCAGTCAATGCAGTTTGCTGTTCCCAAAACTAGAATCTGTTATGAACAGAGTGTAGAATTTACCCTTTGCTAAAGTTGAAAACAATTGCGTTGTTTAGAAGGAGTGCAAGGGCTGATTGAGTTATTGCACAAGCGCACTTCACAGGGTCGTCACTAGTTACCACAGATACAAAGTTATAATGATAAACCCTGCCTATTTTTCCAATTAATTTTCTTAAAATGTGATTTTAAACGTAATCTTATCCTTAACCACACTGCTAACCTTATGCCTAACCCTAACCTTAAATGAAGACCAAAAAGCACATTTCTGTTTTCATGAATGTTTACTATAGTTAATTTTGACTTTGTTTGATGTGGTAAGTGGAAACACTTCACAGAGAAGGAGTACCCTAATGGAAATATACAAATACATGCTAAAACGCGACAATAGGATCTCGCTAGTTTGTGCTTGGCTCTGCCCATTTATTCTTCCCGCCATGCTTCATTTGCTCTCATTTGAAAAAATGCCAATGAGATGTCTTGGCTTAGTTACCTGTATCTTTGGTATAACTCTACCTCCAATTCAGATAAAACCACACAATATGTAATAATTGATACAGGTATGACATCTAGTGGTATCATCTGGAAACAGCGCAGATGCTGTTTTCAAACGTGCCTACTGTATTCACTATTGGTCTCCAGATTAACAAAGTAGTCCTATGCAGATGGTACTGGTTGGCTACAACTGATCACAGAATCCATTTGATATGTTTAGGCACAAGGACCAAGCCATGGGCCCCAGAATGGGTTTGCTACACAATGCCAACAGGGCAAAGACTATGTGTAATGTACCTGGAGGACAGATGTGGTTAAATAGGAGCTGTAAAAAAAGACCCTGCCCCTTTAAGGGTTTTGAGTGACCATGTAAACAGGATAATTAGGGAAATCGCTCCTCTTGCAAAGCATGTAAACATTTTAATCAAACCATTTCATTCATTCGAGTATTCTTATAATCTGTCCATGTAAACATGCCCAATGAAAACCACACAATTAAAACGACCTACTAGCCGGAATGCATTTATTTGTAAGTTTCATTTTTGGTTAAAAGTGATACCCCTTGCCTCGTGGCTAAATGTGTTTGTGTACCTGGATTTGCACTGTGGAAGTCACTTTTGAAGTGTTTTACGGTCTTAGCTTTGGGATTTCTTCTATTATTTAGTCTGCTTGGTGTATTCAACTGGTATGGATATCTCAGTAACCACAGGTAGAAATGTCCATCACAAGAGACAACTTGGGAGAAAACTCGTATTATAAATAATTTGCCATTATTAAAACAATTATTGTCTTATGTAAATGAAAATCCTCTATATTAGTCGAATGTATTGAGCGGTTGTCACAAACCTTATTTTTACAGTAATGGATGTTGATTAAGGCAGCCCCCCCCCGCACCTCTCTGATTCAGTTGGGTTAAATGCGGAAGACACATTTCAGTTGAATGCGTTCAGTTGTACAACTGAGGTATCCCCCTTTCCCTTATGTAGTTTTGACTGCTCCATCATTTTTTTGTCATGACCGCATTCTCTGTGTCCAGAGGATGGCGCTAGATCTCTGGATTACAAAGGAAGACCCAGCCGTGATCTGCCCAACGAAGCCTCTCTACCAGACAGACTCAACGCATTTTATGCACACTTTGATAATAATAACATTGTGCTGGGTGTGAGGGCCGCCACCAACTCAGATTGGGCGATCTAGCTGTCTGAGGCCGACGTGAGTAAAGTCCTTAATCAGGTCAACACCTGCAAGGCCAAGGGGCCCGATGGTATTCCAGGGCGTATTCTCAGAGCATGTACAGAACAGCTGGCAGGCATATTCAAGGTAATGTTCAGCCTCTCCTTGTCCCAGTCTGTAATCCCCATGTTTTATTAAGATGTCTACCATCATTCCTGTTCCCAAGAACTCTAAGGCTTCATGCCACAATGACTATTGCCCTGTAGCACTCACTTCTGTAATCATGAAGTGCTTTGAGAGTCTGGTTATGGCACACTACAACTCCATCATCCCAGACACCTTAGACTCACTACAATTTGCATACCACCCCAACAGTTCCGTAGATGACGCAAATCTCAATTGCACTCCACACTGCCCTCACCCACCTAGATAAGAGGAATACAGTGCATTCGGAAAGTATTCAGACCCCCCCCCCGCTTCCCTTTTTTCCACATTTTGTTACGTTACAGCCTTATTCTAAAATGTACAAAATATTTTTTCCCCTCATCAATCTACACGCAATTCCCGATAATGATAAAGTGAAAACAGGTTTTTAGAAATGTTTTCAAATTTATTTAAAAAATAAAGAAAAAATATAAGATTTATGTAAATACTCAGACCCTTTGCTATGAGACTATAAATTGAGCTCAGGTGCATCCTGTTTCCATTTAACATCTTTGAGATGTTTCTACAACTTGATTGGAGTTCACCTGTGGTAAATTCAATTGATTGAACATGATTTGGAAAGGCACACACCTGTAAGGTCCCACAGTTGAAAGTGGATGTCAGAGCAAAAACCAAGCCATGAGGTCGAAGGAATTGTATGTAAAGCTCAGAGACAGGATTGTGTCGAGGCACAGATCTGGAGAAGGGTACCCAAAAATGGCTGCAGCATTGAAGTTCCCCAAGAACACAGTGGCCTCCATCATTCTTAAATGGAAGAAGTTTGGAATCACCCAGACTCTTCCAGGTTCTTGGTCACCTCCCTGACCAAGGGAGAAAGGCCTTGGTCAGGGAGGTGACCAAGAACCTGATGGTGACTCTGACAGAGCTCTAGAGTTCCTCTGTGGAGATGGGAGAACCTTCTAGAAGGACTACCATCTCTGCAGAACTCCACCAATCAGGCCTTTATGGTAGAGTGGCCAGACGGAAGCCACTCCGCAGTAAAAGGCACGTGACAGCCCGCTTGGAGTTTACCAAAAGGCACCTAAAGATTCTCAGACCAAGATTCTCTGATGAAACCAAGATTGAACTCTTTGGCCTGAATGCCAAGCGTCACGTCTGGTGGAAACCTGGCACCACCCCTATGGTTTAGCATGGTGGTGGGGGTGTTTTTCAGCGGCAGGGACTGGGAGACTAGTCAGGGTCGAGGCAAAGATGAACAGAACAAAGTACAAAGAGATCCTTGATGAAAACCTGCTCAGGACCTCAGACTAGGGCGAAGGTTTACCTTCCAACAGGACAACGACCCTAAGCACATAGCGAAGGTAACGCAGGAGTGGCTTCGGGACAAGTCTCTGAATGTCCTTGAGTGGCCCAGCCAGCTGTGCAGCAACACTCCCCATCCAACCTGACAGAACTTGAGAGGATCTGCAGAGAAGAATGGGAGAAACTCCCCAAATACAGGTGTGCCAAGCTTGTAGCGCCATACCCAAGAAGACTCAAGGCTGTAATTGCTGCCAAAGGTGCTTCAACAAAGTACTAGGTAAAGAGTTTGAAAGTTATGGAAATGTGATATTTCTGTTTTTTATTTTTCATACATTTAAAAAAAATGTATAAAAACCTGTTTTTGCTTTGTGATTATTGTGTGTAGATGATGAGAACAATTTTTATATTTTATCCATTTTAGAATAAGGCTGTTAGGTAACAAAATGTGGAAAAACTCCAGGGGTCTGTATAGTTTCCGAATGCGCTGTATATAGTGATCCGAACAAAGGCGATAATACTGAAAGGCCTGTAGGTGGGATATGTAGTCAGTTGTAGAACTGAATGCGTCTTAACCCAACCCCTCTGAATCAGAGAGGTGCGGAGAGCTGCCTTAATTGACATCCACGGTTCCCGGGGAACAACTACCTTCAGGCCACCATGAACAACTGCCTTGTTCAGGGGTAGAACAATAGATTTTTACATTGTCAGCTCTGGGATTTGATCCAGCAACCTTTCGGTTACTGGCCCAACGCTCCTACAAGCCAGGCTACCCTTCCTGATTGTGGACTACCGGAAATGTGGGGGGGAGCATGCCGCCATCCATATCAACGGAGCTGTAGTGGAGTGTGTTTAGAGCTTCAAGTTCCTTGGTGTCTAAATCCCTAAGAACTTAAAATGGTCCAAATACACGCGCACAGTTGTGAAGAAGCGCCTCTTCCCCTCAGGAGGTTGAAAAGGTTTGGCATGGGCCCTCAAATCCTCAAAAAGTTCTACAGCTGTACCATTAAGAGCATCTTGGCTGGCTGCATTACTGCTTGGTATGGCAATAGCACCGCCCTTGATCACATGGCACTTACAGAGGGTGGTGCCGACAACCCAGTACATTACTGGAACCGAGCTCTCTTCTATCCATGTCCTTTATATCAGGCGTTGTGAAAGGAAGGCCCGGAAAATTGTTAAAGACTCCAACCACCCAAACCATAGACTGTTCTCTCTGCTTCCGCACGGCCAGCGGTACCGGTGCATCAAGTCTGACACCGACAGGCTCCTGAACAGCTTCTATCCCTGAACAGCTTTTATATAAGACTGCTAAATAGCTACCAAATGTAGCTAACAAAATGGCTACACGGACTTCTTCTTATTTTTGCACTGTCTATTTTTGCACGGTCTGTAGGCACACTCACAGGGCCGTTACACTTACACACACAGACACTCCAACACACATACAAACACTCACTCCATCATTTGCTCACACACACATAATATGCACCACAGGAAGTTGATGGCACCTAAATTGGGGGGGGGACAGGCTCGTGGTAATGGCTGGAGTGGAATAAGTGGAATGGTATCAAATACATCATAACATTCCATTCGCTCCATTCCAGCCATTATTATGAGCCGTCCTCCCCTCAGCAGCCTCCACTGGTATGCACATACACTTATACTGACTCTACACACACGCACACCCACTCCTATACAATCATCATATATGCTGCTGCTACTCTGTTTATCATATATCCCAATGCCTAGTCACCTTCCCCCTATACATGTCTACCTCTATTGGTCCAGATTCCCTGCACGCTGTAAATATGGTACTGGAACTGACCCTGTATATAGTATTCTAACTTACTTAACAACTTACTTAACGTGTTCTTATCCTTAAGTTTTTGTTCTACCTTGTTATTTTTAGCATTACATTGTTATTGATTACTGCATTGTTGGGGTTAGCCTGCAAGAAAGCCATTTCACTGTACTTGTGCATGTGACATTAAAACTTGAAACTTGAGACTATTACATGCTGACAAATCTCAACAACATTATAACAAATGCCGGACTTCTCTCAATAGTGCACGCATAATGTACCATTTCAGATTGATATTCAATAGAAATAGTAAAAAAATTACTAGGAACTTGCCTCAGTTGTTCTTCTTATCGAATTATATTAGTTCCACATTTTGAATTCACTTAGAGTGACAACATTTCCATGGCTTGATGGAAATGGAGTTTGACCATGTTGAGTCGGGAATGACATCTGAAATAAATAATTGACCAAAAACGTCTGCCAATCACAGTCAATGTAACCTCACTCTTTTTTGCCTCAGTGTTTCGAAACTGATGGCCTCCTTTGTGAGGCGCAGAAAGCCAGATACACCAATTCCAAAATAACACCCTTTCTTACGTGACATGTCATGCTCATGTTCTCAAGAGCATAATCATCATTCCATGTTTTGAGGTTATTCTTCAGTCTGGATACTGACTGTACTGGTGATTTGTCAGGGCAGCTGAAAAGGTGCATTTTCTAAATTCAACCTAAATATAACATTTTTGCTTCAGCTTGAAAACTTGTTCTGTTTTTAAGGCCATGATGAGAGTTACGAACACTAGGTTTAAGAGAAGCCATGGCTGCTAGAGAAGCATCATTCTGGATGTCTAACAGTGAAATACAGTTAGGAGCAGGGCTGGAATTGTTCAAATTTGAGATTTAGTTTTCTCCAAGAACATTTGCAATAGCGTGCAAAAAAGTGTTAAACAGAGACTTTTTTTTTTTTTACCTTGCTTGACATCTTTTTGTTGCAGATTGAATGAGCTAAACACTTTCTATTTTCAGGTGTGATGCACGTATCATGTAAAGCTCTGACGTACTAACTATATCAGCCGTTGGCAGTGTACGTAGCAAGTGATATAAGTTCACTTGCGTTGTCAGTGCACTGTCACCCAATCTTCCCTTGCACCTTGCGCGAGTGTAACATAGCATTTGCTACTAGGGGCGGAACTCACTGGGGACAGGGGGGACATGTCCCTCTCACATTCTGAAATTCTATTATTGTCCCCCCCCCCCAGTTTTATTATTGGAATGTATTGTAAAGCTACAATCAGCAGTAGAAACAATAACAAAGCGGTCGCCCCCTGATTCGGTAAAAACCTGAGGGGTGGGGCTGGACAAATGTAACCTCTCTCAAATTCATAGACAGAGCTATGGATGCAAGGACTGATTATCCATGATATCAACATTTGAGTTTTAACCATGTTTTGAGGCTATAGAGTGTTTATTTATTTATGTTTTTTTTTTTTTTGGTTTACAACCATTGGAGTAAAACAAGCTTATATTTTGGGTTCTGATGGGGTGTTATAGTTAAACTAAGCTCATGAGCCATTTATAAGTTACATATTTCAAGAACCAATGGGTACACATCATTCATTTATAAGTCCAAAAATTGCTGTAGCAACTGCTGATTGCCACTTTAAGCGTAATTCATAGTGCAAAGATGCAGAGTGTTAGACCAGCGTCCCATTGTGACATAGCTACATGGCTCTGAGACTACTGCCCGCGGAGGTACGCACAGCCCGAACACGCACCTCACCAAAATTCCCCACCATCATGACCTCTTCATTTGAATGTGTTGACAGTTGGACAAATTGCTTGAGCCATGCTGAGAATTGGAAAAGTATGAATTCCAATATCCTAGAACACCGCTGTGCGTACTCATACAGGTTTTGGACTCTGACAGATGAATAATAAAGGGAAGGTCTATGTTTCAGTGTATCCTATGTGACTGAGTTTGGGTGTATGTGACGTGTAGTTAAGCCCAGATGTGACAAAATCTACTGGGTAAGACATTTACCTTTTCTATACTGAAGAAAAAATATAAACGCAACATGCAACAATTTCAAAGATTTTACTGAGTTACAGTTCATATGAGGAAATCAGTCAATTGAATTAAATTCAGTAGGTCCTTATCTATGGATTTCACATTACTGGGAATGCAGATATGCATCTGTTGGTCACAGATACTTAAAAAAAAAAGTAGGGGCGTAGATCAGAAAACCAGTCAGTATCTGGTATGACCCCTATTTGCTTAATGCAGCGTGACACATCTCCTTCACATAGAGTTGATCAGGCTGTTGATTGTGGCCTGTGGAATGTTGTCCCACTCCTCTTTAATGGCTGTAACTGGATATTGGCGGAAACTGGAACAGGCTATCGTACACGTCGATCCAGAGAATCCCAAACATGCTCAATGGGTGACATGTCTAGTGAGTATGCAGGCCATGGAAGAACTGGGGCATTTTCAGCTTCCAAGAATTGTGTACAGATCCTTGTGACATGGGGCCATGCATTATCATGGTGAAACATGAGGTGATGGCAGTGGATGAACGGCACGACAATGGGCCTGACGATCTTGTCACTGTATCTCTGTGCATTCAAATTGCCATCAATAAAATGCAATTGTGTTCAAGTTCCATAGCTTATGACTGCCCATACCATAACCCCACTGCCACCATGGGACACTCTGTTCACAATGTTGACATCAGCGAACTGCTCACCTACACGACACCCTAGATGTGGTCTCTAGATGGCAGCCGTGCCTCAGACTGTTGCGCCACTCTGGAGCCCGGCTGTATATGGAATGATCATGCTTTTTAATCAGCTTCAGGAAATGCCACACTTGTCAGGTGGATGAATTATCTTGGCACAGGAGAAATGCTCACTAACAGGGACGTAAACAAATTTGTGCACAAAATGTGAGAGAAATAAGCTTTTTGTGCATATGGAACATTTCTGGGATCTTTCATTTCAGCTCATGAAACATGGGACCAACACTTTACATGTTGCATTTATATTTTTGTTCAGTATAAAAAGCATTTCAAACATCCTTCCTCCCAATGAAGTTTCTATGTGAGAATTCTCAGAACAATCTGATACCCAAATTACTATTAGGGCCATAAAGAAAATTATGCTTGAGTATGCATAAATAGCAGGTCCTGTACCGGGAAGAAATGAAATCTAATTTCAACACTGATTGTGACGCACGTCCATGTATCCACTTTCTATGCGTATAGACAAATGTTGACAATGTAGAAACATAATAATCCAGCACATGACTTTGTTAATATAATGAAAAGTATTGCAATCAACATTTGAGCTTTTACAATAACAAATGATTCTGTAGGGACACATCTTTTTCTAGGGCTTGCAAGCTTTGTCTGTTTTGAAGAGTATGGTTTTCCATTACCTGCCATGCTTCAGAGGCATCTCCAGACATCTCTCAGGTTTATTTGGAAGAGGGATGACATTCTCAGTGTGATCATGCTCTGGCCTCTGGAGCAGGATACCAAACTTGAATTTGATTTGCTTGGCCCGACAAGAAGAATGAGCATGTGACAATCTGGCATACCATCAACTCAAAGACTAATGTCATTTCTGATGTTTGAATCAGAATAACGTCAGTTTCTAAACATTTACAATAAAGACAATTGAATGGGGTACATTTGAAAAGCACACATATACTGTACATTTCCATTCAAACATTAGGAGTCAGGAGAACAAGTGTTAAAGCTTTAAACAAGTGTTAAACAACAAGTGCTAAACAAGTAAGTGTTCAACTGGTGGCATGATTTTAATGATTCTAATGACACTGAGCAATTGCAAAGCAGAGAGGCAAAAACCTACATAGGATTAATAAATCATCAGTCAAACAGAGCCCTAAAAGTCAACTGTTGTATCAAAAAGAACAAATGTATTTAAATAGCCTAGATGTGAAAATTCATTCAGTATACATATTATTTGGACAGAATGCTCATAGTGTCCAATTCCAATTTAGGAAATTACGCCTTTCTTACGCACGCCATTCCTATGCACTTTTCAGCAGTTGGTTTTCAGTCTTATCTTATGAAGGTGCGTAAAGGGCTTTGCAGACGTGGTTCCCTTGCACACGCTGAATAAGTGTCATTCAAATGCGGAAAACCCTCCCACTTGCTGGCCAACAGATTTTCTTGTGGCGTTTTCATTCAATAGGGTTTATCATTTGTCTCAAGCCATCCCTTTAAATACGGTGTACTTTTAATTCGAATTTTGTCGACAGACTGGAATACATAGAGAGAACGGGTTCATAAAATAGGGATCAATGAAAGAAGTCCATCTAAATATATGCATATTCGTCTCCGTTTCAACACCAACTGGTAGATTGGTGTTGATTTAATAAAGATTTAATTAGCCTACATGTTTTTCTTCATATTATCAACAGTTAATAATAATCCTCAGCAACAATCACATGGCCATGACAGCTTTTACAGAGGAAGCTGTAACGTATACGCCGGGAGTGTCACGTCCTGACCATAGTGAGTGTTATTTTCTATGGTAGATTAGGTCAGGGCGTGACAGGGGGTGTTTGTCTGGTTTTTGTATGTCTATGTTTTGGTTCTAGGTTTGTATTTCTATGTTGGTGTTATTTGGCATGACCTCCAATTAGAGACAGCAGGTTGTCGTTGCCTCTAATTGTAGGTCCTGTTTAAGTTTAGGTTTGTCCCACAGGTGTTTGTGGGTGATTGTTCTTCGTGAGGTTTATGTTCCTCCAGCATCACGGTTTGTTGTTTTGTATTTACTTAAAGTGTTAATTGTTGCATTCGGTTTCACTGATTTAAATAAAACATGTGGAACTACGAAAACGCTGCATCTTGGTACGCTCTTTCAAACAGCCATGACAGGGAGTCAGTAAGCAGGTGCAAAAGGTGAGTTTAATAATGAACCGACACAGATTAACCTCCTAGGGCAAGCGTCCCACCTAATCAACAGCCAGTGGAATCGCGTGGCACGAAATACAAATTCCTCATAAATGCTATAACTTCAATTTCTCAAACATATGACTATTTTACACCATTTTAAAGACAAGACTCTCGTTAATCTAACCACATTGTCCAATTTCAAAAAGGCTTTACAGCGAAAGCAAAACATTAGATTATGTCAGGAGAGTACCCTGCCAAAAATAATCACACAGCCATTTTAAAAGCAAGCATATATGTCACAAAAACCAAAACCACAGCTAAATGCAGCACTTACCTTTGATGATCTTTATCAGATGACACTCCTAGGACATTATGTTATACAATAGATGCATGTTTTGTTCAATGAAGTTCATATTTATATCAAAAACCAGCTTTTTACATTAGCACGTGATGTTCAGAACTAGCATACCCACCGCAAACTTCCGGTGAATTTACTAAATTACTCACGATTAACGTTCACAAAATACATAACAATTATTTAAAGAATTATAGATACAGAACTCCTTTATGCAATCACGGTGTCAGATTTTAAAATTGCTTTTCGGCGAAAGCACATTTTGCAATATTCTGAGTAGATAGCCCGGCCATCACGGCTAGCTAATTTGACACCCACCAAGTTTGGCCCTCACCAAACTCAGATTTACTATAAGAAAAATTGGATTACCTTTGCTGTTCTTCGTCAGAATGCACTCCCAGGACTTCTACTTCAACAACAAATGTTGTTTTGGTTCCAAATAATCCATAGTTATATTCAAATAGCTCCGTTTTGTTTGTGCGTTCAGGTCAGTATCCGAAGGGTGACGCGCGAGCGCATTTCGTGACAAAAAAATTCAAAATATTCCATTACCGTACTTCGAAGCATGTCAAATGCTGTTTAAAATACATTTTTATGCTATTTTTCTCATAAAATAGCGATAATATTCCAACCGGGCGACATTGTATTCATTCAAAGACTGAAAGAAAAACATGGAGTCGTCTCGTGGACGCGCATCTCCAGTGTCATTTTTCCCTGCCTGACCACTCACAAAAACTCCTGCTGTTTTTCGCCCAGAGACTGCAGAGACGTCATTCCACTTTCTGGCGCCTTCTGAGAGCCAATGGAAGCCTTAGAAAATGTAATGTTACAGCAGAGATGCTGTATTTTTGATAGAGATGCCACAGAAGGAGAACAAATTGTCAGACAGGGCACTTCCTGTATGGAATATTCTCAGGTTTTGGCCTGCCATATGAGTTCTGTTATACTCACAGACACCATTCAAACAGTTTTAGAATCGTTAGAGTGTTTTCTATCCAAATCTACTAATTATATGCATATTCTCGTTTCTGGGCAAGAGTAGTAACCAGTTTAAATCGGGTACGTTTTTTATCCGGCCGTGCAAATACTGCCCCCTAGCCCCAACAGGTTTTAACAAACATGAGGCGTGTACTGAATGTGAGAGAAAACAATACTACCTAATGACTGATACTACTAAGGGCTAAATAAAGGGAGAGTAATCAGAGTGATGATGTAGTCCAGGGGTGCGTAACGATGGGGAGCAAGTGTGCACAATGATGGTTGCCAGGTGTGCTTAATGGAGGCTGCTAGGACCGGTGGTTAATAGACCGGCGACGTCCGTGCCAGAGAGAGAGAGAGAGTTAGGGAGGGAGCAGGATTAGGCATGACAGAAGCAAATTAAGGTAAACTAAACAATGTAATTCAATGATAATATAGTTTATACCAAATGAAGGGAACTAACAGTAAATTGGCAGTTGAATATGTTTTGTTATTTGGTCTACTGATGGTCGATACTCATAGTGGTATTTAACGTGATAGCAATAGGAAACAGAAAGTCGGTGTAGCCTATAATTAAGACATTAGAGTTCCCATCCCTGCAAGTTAAAAGGCCATGCAATTTAATGATGGTTGCTAGGTGTGCGTAATGTGGGTTGCCAGGACCGGTGGTTAGTAGACCGGCGACGTCAAGCACTGGAGGAAGGGAGCAGGAGTAGGCGTGACAGTCCCCCCGATGCACGGCTACAGCCGCAAGATGACACTGGTTCCTTGGGCGAGGAGGGGGCCGGTCCGGACAGCGGAGATAGAAATCCTGGATGATGTTGGGGACTAGGATGTCCGGCACCGGAAACCAAGTGTGCTCCTCAGGACCGTACCCCTCCCAGTCCACTAGGTACTGGAGCTGACCCCCAACAGCATAGATGGGGTCCCCTCAATGTCCAGGGGAGGCGGCGGGGTGTCATGGGGGACGGCATCAGCTAGGAGACCTGGAACCACCAGCCTGAGGAGGGAAACATGAAAGGAGGGTGAGATCCGGTAGAGATGATAGGTTCCCTCATTGACTCTCTGGAGGACCTTGAAGGGCCCCACAAACTGGGGGCTCAGCTTCCGCAGGGCAGGCGGAGCGGGAGGTTCCTGGTGGAGAGCCAGACGCGATCACCAGGATTGAACACGGGAGCCTCACTGCGGTGGTGGTCCGGCTGATCCTTCTGACGGCGGACGGCGACCTGGAGCCTCACGTGGGCGGTGTTCCACACCTCTTCTGTGCCGGAAAACACACATCCACTGCAGGAGCCTCGGTCTGGCTCGGAGTCCACCCTGTGTCAGTCCAGTGGAGGAGTGTCAAAGTGAGTTCTGGGCGTATTCTGCCCAAGGAAGGAACCAGGCCCACTCCCCACGCTGGTTCTAGCAGTGACTCCTTAGGAATCTCCCCAGCTCCTGGTTGGTCTTCTCCACCTGTCCGTTGAACTGAGGCTGGTACATGGATGTGAGGCTGACCGTGACCCCCAGGTTCTCCATAAAGGCTTTCCAGACCCGTGACGTGAACTGGGGACCATGGTTGAAAACAATGTCGTCGGGAAGCCCATAGTACCGGACGACCAGCTGGAATAGTGCCTCAGTGACCTGGAGAGCGGTAGATAGAACAGAGAGAGGGGTAAAATGGCAGGATTTAGAGTATCTGACAACAACAACCGTAATGGTAAAACCATCAGACAGGTGGAGATCAGTTACAAAGTCTATGGACAGATGTGACCAAGGCCGCTGAGGTAGTGGAAGGGGAAGTAGTTTCCCTGCTGGAGCATGCTGGGTAGATTTGGATTGGGTACATATGGAGCATGAGTTGACATAGTGGGTGATGTCCTGCGCCAGGGTGGGCCCCCAGTACTTCTTGGAGAGGGATTGGATGGTGTGGGTGATACCTGGGTGTCCAGCGGCGAGGGATGTGTGTGACCAGGTCAACAGCTGACCTCTTACCCCCATGGGGACGTAGATGCGTTCTGGAGGGCAGGTAGCAGGAGCGGGTTCCCTCTCCAGAAGCTGGCGTATGTCCACATCTACGTCCCAAAACACGGGGCCAACGATATGAGAGGACCAATTGATGGGCTGGAGGGCACTTACTGGACTCTCAACCCAGCATGGAACCACAGGGTACGGGAAAGCAAGTCCTCCGGCATCCTGGTCTGCAGGCGGTGATTTTCATCCTTGACCAGGAGATGGTGGGGTTATGACGTTGGAGCCACGGGAGGCAGAGGATTGCTTTGTGTACGGGTGCGGTGGTGATGAGGTAGGGAAGGCTTTCCTGGTGCATGGGTTCCATGGTGAGGGTGAGGGGTGCTGTGATGTGCCGGAGAATATTGTTATATCTATTGTAAAAAAAATTAAGTAGATGCTTTTCCACTTAGAACTGGCAGGTTCGCTAGACCTTATTCATGGTTTCCTTGTGGTACAGCTGGTGGAATTTATTAGGGAATGAATGTCAAGTTCAGAATATGACACATTTGTATACTCTCCACCCAAAACGAATAGCAGGTGAATAGCACTCTATTCTCATGCATAAATTCAAGGTCAGAATATGCATTGAGAGAAAAGTGCATTTACGCGCTCAAGTCAGAATGGGGGGCCATATAGAACTGCATTTACCTCTCAAAGCATGTTTGCTGTAAGGCCGCAAACCTTTTACACATTCTCTGAGGTTTCCTTTATTAGTTTCTCCTCTGCATAATTCTTTGAAAAGCTCTGTTCTGAAGAGACAGCTTATTGGCCAAGGGTTTAAAGAAGAGGAATTGGGTCGAGCTGAGAGTTAGAGGAGACATCTGGGCTGCTCATGTTGACATCCCGTTAGTTATATCCCAAAGGACATGGACTCATCTAGTGGGTCATTCACCCTCTGGGATCTGGTTACACAAATGTGGCACAAAATACTTTAAAAAAACTTGCTTTGGTTAAGTTTTGTGGTTTTTTTTTTTTTTTTTTGCAACTTTTGTCCACAAGCAAGCAATCTGAAATCAACCCTTTCCTGCTTTTTTTTACAGTTAAACTAAGGAATGTGTATTCAATAGAAAATAATGACAAATGCTATTTTCGGAGTTTGAGTTCTCTATTTTTAATGTGATGACAACTAATTGCAGTCCTCTGGTGTTATAATTTAACAATGCAAAAACAAAAACACATTTCAGCTATATTATGAGTATTTAAAGTACTTCATATGAGTATTTAAATTATATTATGAATATTTATAGTATTTTGAATGAGTATTTCAAGGAACATCCAACACCTTTCCGTTCTTTATTACCTTCCGGAACCTATACTCATTCCAGTAAGTCTTTGTAAGCATTGGGGGGAAAAGCAATCACCCTGCAAACTGTAAATGCCATGCTGTGAGTAATATGTACCTAATTAATGCCAGAGCTGAGGCAACCACCATTACATTTCCAGTGACGAGGCAAACGTTAAACGTTGATTATTATCCGTTATGATACGGACGGTTAATTGCAAAACATTCATTTGTCTTACAATAAGACAAACCACAATGGATTAAGTCAATCACAATCATGGGGGATCTAATGTTATCGGCTGCGTGGCAAATGTCATGTAATCCGAGAACGTTCTCCAAACGACCACTCCGCTACTCGTCGGCTTGGTTCCCCTAGTAACCTTGTTACCATGACTATGGCCCTGTATTTTGAACATGGCTCTCTCAACATCATACGTAGTTTTTTTTTTTTTTTTTAAGTGAAGGGCAAAATCATCAAGCATCACTTCTAAGCCAGCAATGTACTATATTAAACATGTCCTGTATGTGACTCATTTGTACTGATCAAGCTCTAACTCTAATGGGCCTGCTACTCTTTGTTCATATTCTTGTTGTTGTACCTGCATCAGATTTACTGGCAACTCCTTATAGTCCACCATGCTTTTTTTTTGGACACAAGACAAGGAGAAAGGACTAACATGTTCTCACAAGGGGTTTGAGGAGAAGTAAGCTGTTCTGTCCCAACTGCAAAGTCCAATGATCCATCTTCTTGGAAAATAGAGCCAAGAAAGATAAGGGCCCTCTTAGGCTAGTAATAAAATCAACATTTATTTGTCACATGCTTCGTAAAACAACAGGTGTAGACTAACAGTGAAATGCTTTCATGTGGGTCCTTTTGCAACAATAGTAAGTCCACATATATCTGTTGCTCTTCACAGCTATGCTTATGCGTTCATCCATCTTTTCCACTTGACTTGTTGCAAACCAACAGTTTATTCTGACATTCCATTTCTTTTGAGATGCTCAAGGACATGGTTTTAAAGTATTATGTCTCTATTATGTCAATTTAGAGAATTGACAAAAGACTTAAGATTCACAAGGCTGTTGGGCTCACAGAGGCAGTTGATTGTTATGCTTGACAGGAATCAGAAAGGACCTGTCTGTTTTTTCTTCCAGCCAGTGACTCAGTTACCTGGCCTGCCGCCTGAACCTTTGGAACCACCCACACTGTAAAGCTACAGACAGACAGTCACCGGAAGAAAATCCCTACCATTGTTTCCTTTCGGTTATAACAACATTGGACCTTGGTGATCCAGCCACACTGCTTGTCTACAGACAAAGACAGACAGATCGACAGACAGGAAGAGAATCCGACCAGCCAAGGTTTCCACTGAAGAGAAAGCCAGGAAAGCTCTTTTGCCAAGCAACAGCCTTGTTTACAGTTTGTTTGCCCTCTGTGGGTGGATTTCAAACCATTTCATGGAATAAAATCTCAGTACATGTTCTAACAGGGGTGGATGTTTCTTCCTTAAATAAATCAAAATAAAATCTCAACCGATGCACCAATAGGTCCGCTGTGTCACAGTGAATTGGTCCAAAGTTGGATTTTTAAAAAATGTGTAAGGCCTATTTTGAAATCTCAGAAAGCACAGTCAGCTAATCTCTCTGGTTTGTTCATTTCTCACAGGTCTCCAAGGGGATGTTTTCTCCCACAACACCCACACAGTATCATAAGAAGAACATCTCAGTAAGATGGAACAATCTTTTTTAATGATAAATCATGTTTTTTAGTGATTCAGTAGTGATCAGATCATCTAGGATATGCTGTATAGGGAAGGGATGTTTATGTGACCAGGAAAAACTCCTTTCACCCAAGCTAGGGGATTCTCGCTATACCTGCAACTAGGGCCTAGAGTTTTCCTTGGTCCATTCACATGGTCAGGAAAAACTCCTGGCCCTGCTTATGAAGCTCCAAGAAACCTTTCAGTTAACTCTTCCAAATACGACCATGGACCATTTACAATATGAGGCTACATGAGCTTCACAGTGTGAGTTTATTCACATCTTAGTGCTGAGAATGGTGTGAATGTGGAAGAATAAAACTCGAACGTCACATAAAGAAATTATTCTAAACTAATTGCGGAGTTGCAGTGAACTAGCATTGACCTCAAGGTAATCTCTATTGAGCCAAAGTGCATTTATCTACATCCAACTCACCACAACAGGGCAGAGTTGGAGTACTCAAAGGAATTCCTATTGTGTGACTGTTACCCTGGAAAGACTTCTATAACTTTGCCAATTTCTGTCCAGAGTGGTTAGGAGTTTGACACTGTAAGGGGGAAGTACTTCCAGTAACTGAAATCAGGAAATATTCCCTTGGGGATGGCGTAGTGAGTGAGTAAAACCATTTCCAAGCAAATCTGCTTCGACGCAATAGACTGACACTTAGAGTAGTGTTTCAAATGGTAGGTCTGAGACCTACACGTTTTTCGCAGCTATTTTCTTCTGGTCGAGGCCTGACTAAGGACTTAGTCTAGACGTGAAGGTAATTTTAAATGGCTCTACAGTCTTAGAAAAAAAGAACCTTAAAGAACCTTAAAGGGTTCTTTGGCTGTCCCCATAGGAGAACCCTTTCCACAGAGGGTTCTACCTAGAACCAAAAAGGGTTCTCCTATGGGGACAGCTAAAGAACTCTTTTGGAAGCCTTTTTTCTAACAGTGTAGGCCTAGGTGGAACTGGGGAGAAATACATTTATGAAACTTTCTAGCAGGGGATTTTAAGCCCCTTGATTAAGACGCATTAGCTGTAATCGATCAACCAAGTTGAATGGTAAACATAGGATTTGATCATCATGCTAGAGCTACATATAGTTAAATACAGTCAAGCGAGGGCTGTATTCTTAATCCAGTGGACCTTGTCTGTAGAAGATACAGGGTTTATAATCAACAATGACATAGAATCATTCTATCATTTATTTGTTCGTTTTTTTTCATGATCATTACAATACAATGAACTGTATACAGTACATATGTTAATAATGCATCTCTTCCAACTATTGCCACAGTTACAACTAAATATTTTCGATGTCTATAGTTCAGACCAAAGACCCTTTGCTTTACTGCTCTGTCTATTGCCCTCTGGTCAGACTACATACTCCTAGGAGAGAGGATGGGCCCTGGTCAAAAGTAGTGCACTGCATTGGGAATATGTGCCATCAATCTTTGACCTTATAGTTACTGAGTTAGTGGGTTGACTGGAGATGTTGGTTGGCTACCATCCTTCTCCATGTGATGAGTGGCTTTGATGAACAACCCTTTTTTTCCCTCACCCACTTTTCTGTGGGAGTCTGTATTACATACTTCATTGATGTGTGGAAGGAAAGGGGGAAGAGAGAGAGGTTATGTAAAGTGAGTCACCGCGGCTCTGAGGGGTTCACTTGTGGGCCGTGGCGCCACAGCAAACAAACCTGAAGAGGTGCACAATGGGTGATCGCTAGTCTTCATGGAGACCACGGCCAGCCCATACTCTCTGAAGCCGCTTTCTGGGAAAACCCCTCCGGGAGGCTGAGCGTACTGGAGAATTTGCTCCTCCAGATGTTCCTGCAGTCTACCCCCTCACATACACAAGAACCCTGAGACCAACGGCGTAACTTTGAACCTGACCGCCCCAATATACAACACAATGGCCACCCTGGGAGATTTATAACTGTGAAATGGTTGTTTCTGGTGAGTTTTGAAGGGGAAATACATTTCCTGATTGTTTGTTCAATATATCCCAACCACAACTGAAATATCAAAAATGTCTGTATTACTTTAAACTGTTGGTCTAACTCTAACAGTTCAGAAAGGAACCATGCTTGGTAATTTCTTTGTAGAACGACTGAGAAAGTCAATTCTGCGGTGTGTTCCGTTTGATGGAACGTTCGCTACATTGCATAACGATTTGCACCGAATTACGTTTTCCCAAACATTCTTCAACGTTCTTAAACAGACTTTGAGGTAGCATTTGCTCCATTTGATGGGTGTGGCGGGGTGTGGCTTGAATCAATGAGTGACGTATTTGACGGACAGCGGTGCATTTTCAAACCACAAACGAGCCCCTCCCTGTTTTTCAACTGGTAATTCAGGACAGCACCGTTGCCGTTTAATTGAACGCTGCATTTCCTTTTTTTCATAGTGAACGCAGACCTGGTGACTTTTCTACTCAAAAATTCATGAAAATCAAATAATTGTGACACCATTAAAATAAAATTTTACCCTCCAAAAATGTGCCTAAAAATGTGTCCAGATTATCAGGCTGGTGTGTCATTTAGCAATAAGCATTACCACCTGTAGCCCAACTGATGCAGCGTGGTGGCTATAAATAAATAAGCTGAAGCATGTGGTTGCCCATTTGTATTTGTGATAATCATTAGCTAGATCAGAGCTTCCCAAACCTTTTCAGTTAGCCCTTTTCATCATGGAGGAACATCTTATGCCCCCTCCCCCATGCTCCCTCACTTCCTCCAATTGAATGAAGTGCTACTATTGTTACAGAAAATATGGTATAAGAATTCCTTTCACTCATCAAGAAACAATACATACAAACACCAGTACCTGGTTTCCTTCCATATTGAAACCAAGAAGAACACTTTTATAAAGGAATAATAAACCAGCTTACTGCTGTGCAATGTCACATGCATCTCTATCAATAAAGACTAGGGTTGGCCAATTTCTTTTGTAGGTTTTCTGTTGAAATAATATATGAAGGTAGTTCTGGAGGTATTCTTAGGGTGATTATTGGGTCGCATAAACATGACGAGTGTTCCACATAAATAAGGAGGATAAGTTGCTGCTGCTGGTCAGAGTCTGTGAGACAGGCAGGCAGGCCTCCTCTGACTGAGAAGAGAAACAGGCTTGCTTGAGTCTACTGCCTGAGGTTCAGAGGAACATTCCTTCTCTAATTCTGTAGCCTAATAGAAACCAGTTATTTGAAAGTTTAAAATACTACTAAAGTTGTCTTGGAACTCAAAAAATAGAACCATTTCCAATGATCTCTCGTTTTGAGAATTAACGCATGTGCATCTAGTTACATCGCAATATAAACTTTCTCTACTTAAAAAATATCCTTTTCGATACAATTCTTATTTGTGCTTATGAATTTACCATGTCAAATGTGAGTGTTCTTCTTTATTTGTTACAAGTTAGCTCACAAAGTTAAGGGTTTGTTAAGAAGAGAAAGAGAGAGAGATTCTTCAACGTGTGTTTTGTCAGTCCGTCAGATCAGAGGCAGCAGGGATGACCAGGGATGTTTTATTGATACTGTACAGTGCCTTCAGAAAGTATACAGACCCCTTCTCCTTTTCCACATTTTGTTACGTTACAGCCTTATTCCAAAATGTATTTCCTCATCAATCTACACACAATACCCCAAAATGACAAAGCCAAGACAGGTTTTTATAAATATTTGCCAATTTATAAAAAATTCAAACAGAAATAACTTATTTACATAAGTATTCAGACCCTTTGCCATGAGACTCGAAACTGAGCTCGGGTGCATCCTGCTTCCATTGATTATCCATGAGCTGTTTCTACAACTTAGTTGGAGTCCACCTGTGGTAAATTCAATTGATTGGACATGATTTGGAAAGGAGGTTGGTCACGGAGGTGACCAAGAACCCCATGGCCACTCGGACAGAGCTCCAGAGTTCCTCTGTGGAGATGGGAGAACCTTCCAGAAGGACAACCATCTCTGCAGCACTCAACCAACAGGCATTTATGGTAGAGGCCAGACGGAAGCCACTCCTCAGTAAAAGGCACGGCAGCCCGCTTGGAATTTTCCAAAATGCACATAAAGGACTCTCAGACCATGAGAAGCAAGATTCTCTGGTCTGACGAAACCAAGATTGAACTCTATGGCCTGAATGCCAAGCGTCACGTCTGGAGGAAACCTGGCACCATCCCTACAGTGAAGCATGGTGGTGACAGGATCATGCTGTGGGGACGTTTTTCAGCAGCAGGGACTGGGAGACTAGTCAGGATCGAGGGAAAGATGAATGGAGCAAGGTACAGAAAGATCCTTGATGAAAACCTGCCCCAGAGTGCTCAGGACCTCAGACTGGGGCAAAGGTTCACCTTCCAACAGGACAACGACCCTATGCACACAGCCAAGACAACGCAGAAGTGGCTTCGGGACAAGTCTCTGGAGTGACCTGAAAACGCTCCCCATCCAACCTGACAGAGCTTGAGAGGATCTTCAGAGAAGATTGGGACAAACTCCCCAAATACAGGTGTTCCAAGCTTGTAGTGTCATAACCAAGAAGACTTGAGGCTGTAATCACTGCCAAAGGTGCTTCAACTAAGTACTGAATAAAGGGTCTGAATACTTATGTAAATGTGATATTTCAGTTTTAAAAAATGAATACATTTTCAAAAAATTTTAAAAACAAGTTTTTGCTTTGTCCTTATGTGTCACGGTTGTCGTAGGAAGGAGCGGACCAAAGTGCAGCGTGTGTGTCGTTCCACATTTTATTTTCACTGTGAAACTATGCAATACATATACAATAAACTGAACGGACAAAAACAACAAACGCAGAGTATCAACATACACTAACTCAAAACCAATCTCCCACAAACCCAGGTGGGAAAAAACCCTACTTAAGTATGATCTCCAATTAGAAACAACGATGACCAGCTGCCTCTAATTGGAGATCATCCCAAACAAAACCCAGCATAGAAATACAAAACTAGAACATGACAACATAGAAAAACTAAACTAGAAACCCCCCCTGTCACACCCTGACCTACTCTACCATAGAAAATAACAGCTTTCTATGGTCAGGACGTGACATTATGGGACATTGTTGGTAGATTGATGAGGGGGAAAAAACAATTTAATCCATTTTAGAATAAGGCTGTAACTTAACAAAATGCGCTGTAAGTGCGTGAATTGGACCATTTTCCTCTCCTGCTAAACATTCAAAATGTATCGAGAACTTTTGTATGTCAAGGAAAACATATGAGTAAAAAGCACATTATTTTCATTAGTAATGTAGTGAAGTAACAGTAAAAGTAGTTTAAAATATGAATAGTAAAGTGAAGTAGAGATGCCCCCCAAAAATGACTTAAGTAGTACTTTAAAGTATTTTTACATAAGTGCTTTACACCACTGGGAGTTATTGCTCCATTCTCCTTACCAGGGTTTGCCAAAGTCGGTCCTTTGGCACTCCTGGGTGCACGTTTTGGTTTTTGCCCTAGCATTACACAGCTGATTAAAATAATAAAAGCTTGATGATGACTTGGTTATTTGAATCAACTGTGTAGTGCTAGGGCAAAAAAACAAAACATACACCCAGTGGAAACCCTGCTCCTTTACAAGCCTCACTCAACTTTTTTCCCTTCACAAACCATGGCCTCTGAGGACGAGGCCAAAGCAAATGCATCATTGGCACGGGGGGGATCCAATCATACAATTTTGAATTGAATAGTACTGTATAGTGTAAAGCCACAGAAAGCTGAATGCATCAAATTCATCATGGTATATTATTGAGGGATTCAAATTGGCCTGTCTGTAATATTAGGAGGGTCATGATCCCCCTGTCCTCCCTGCAACTTATGTGCCTGCCTGATACTAGGAGGCAAAGGCTTCATCCCAATTAGATGGGACTTTATGGTGCATGGCCAGTGATGATTATCTTTCATTTGTTCATGGAGCCAAATTATTTCAAGATCCTTCCCCTTTGTCTTCTCAGTCTATATACAGTATGTGCAGGTCACAGAGGAGAGACAGAAATTATGGATATGTTTTGCATGTTTCATATATCATATTGAATGGACAAAGAAACCGAACCTTTGATCTGATCATTTCTGTCCTTTTTGATCTGGTAATGGAAATGAATAAAACCTCATGTCGTTATGTTTCATATAGTTACATTTTATTTCAAATAATTTCTTGTCACATAAGGAATTCTGTGAAGAAAAAAATACATAAATATATATACATAAATATTACAATCTAAGTGGAACAGTTGCACAGTAGAAACGAATAAATAAATGCTAATAAATACAGAAATAAATAGACAAATTAAAGTATTGGATAATACAAGACGATAACAGCTTCTCCATCAGTGATTGTGCAAAGCAGTCCTTTTCCATCTCATTATTCTTTCTACTCAAATGCCGTGAACAGGAACCTCTTATCCTCTTATCATCTTGTCCTTGACTTCAAGACACAGGTTCACCTTTTGCAAACCTCAATGCCTCAATCTTCACATTGAGCGAGGCTATTTCCCAGGCCACAGGACAAGATTTCCAGTCTTGATTCTGACTGACTTCCAGTCCAGTATTCATCTTCAGTTGCCCCTCCATACTTCTGACCAACCAGTACTGAGGAGGAACCTAGTGAGGCTACCTGGTTTCCAGTGTGTGCTTTTTAGCTTGTTTCCTATAGACTTCTTCTATGTGTCCCATTCGCCACTTGCAGTGGGCCTTAACCAACCATAACCAGCATCAACCAGCATTAACCAGTCTTAATCAGCCTTAACTGGTCTTAACCGGCTTTGACCTGCCGACTGATCTCCAGGTAGGTGATGGACTTGAGGAAGCGAGGGTAGCAGTCTTTCTCCATTAGGGTGTAGATCTTCTCCTGGGCCAGGCTGAAACAGGACTGGCTGGGGCGCTCCAGGTTCTTCTTGGTGATGGCTTTGGTCTCATGGTCTAGGTTGACCTGGGTAAAGAGGGCAATTTGATTAATATGTGCTTAACAATAAACTAACTGTTATTGAGTATTGTTCATGTACAATTAGTAAATGATGTGTGTGTGGGCGCATATATTTATGTAGTGTACATCCAATCCATGAATTCCCCTTCAAACATATTCTGTATGTAGTTAGAACAATTTAATCATTATATTTATACTGTATATTTACCTCTCTTGGTGCGTCACTGCAGACAAACTCCTCATAGATCTTCTTAGCCTTAACGGATAGCTTTGAGGAGGTCTTGGTTATCCTGTAGTCTTCACAGGCCAGGTAGAAAGCTATGTTCTCCTCACTAAACTCTGACACCAGGAAAGCTCTGAACAAGCACAGTCCATCTGGAAAAGAAAAGACGAGATTCACTTTCAACTGTGTCCATTTTTGATATTTGGAAAAAGCTGCATTTCCTATAGTGTTTAAGTATGAATAGTATATTTTAATGTGATATTATGAGTGCATCCTGATACTGCTCTTTGGGCTATTTATTCTGGCTATATGGGGTACCAGCTACATGGCTTTTCCTATCCACTTGTGCAATGCACATCTCTACAAGATGTACTTCTGAGCTTGTACAGTATGCCCAAATAAGTATGCTAAAGATGCAGGATCTTAATTTGACCAGTTTCTTACAGCAGGAAAAGAATCCCGCAGCAACAGGAAAAGTGAATTATTGTGTGGGTTATAATTAATGAACATTTTTGAAGGGGTTGACACACTTTTAGCTTTTTAAAATAATTTCCTGCAACAACAGGGTGATCAAATTAAGATCCTACATTCGTATATCATTTAAGTAAGAGAAGTGATCAGTATGATAACCCATATCAATAATCAGACTTACGTTGGTTGGACAGCAGGTTCTCAAATGACTGCCTCCATTTTAAGGGCTCGTCCATATTTAACCTGTTGATAAGAAGCGTCAGGTTAGTTCACCCAGTCCTAAAAATATTTGTTAGCATTTATAGTATCCTAAAGTTTTTTTTCATTTCCGATGCAAAATTTCAATCATGACTACATTTCTCACTATTCAATTTAGATCAAGTTTAAAAATCTATATAGAAATGGAGTATTCTGAGCTAAAATATCTTACCTTATTTTGTCAGTCTTGTGTGAGTGACTGATGATGCTCAGATCTGGCTTCTGTAGAAAGCTTCTAAAGAGAGCTTTGAGTTCCTTTGCCCTATGAAAACAGAGAAACCATTTACATTAGATTGATGCAATCATTCACATCTTACTTACAACTGTCCATCCAATTTCCCCATGAAGTAGCTATATAATAATTCCCATCGATGTAAATCCAAAATGTAACCCAAATCCAGGGACATATAATGAGATGGAAGAAATAGTAGAGATATATGACAAAACATACCTCTCCAGACATGTGATAGGCAGTGATTCCAGTTCTCGGCACATGGTGGGAGATGATGAGATGTGATCCTTTGTGCTACTGTGCTGTATTTCTGTAGTGTTCCAGAGCTTTTAGTCTACGATGGCTCTAACACTGCAGTGAAACTAGTTCTCAGTGTGGTCTACTGGCTGTGTGTGAAGAGAGTGTTTTTATAAGGCAGCCCCCTCTGTGACATCACGTCTCTTAGCCAATGACATGAGGGCCGTGGGAGGAGGAAAATACTCCCTCGTTTCATATTTTTTTAAATATTTTTTGGGGGGGGTTGACCGTCACGTGTGTGATTAGAAAGAAGGAAGCAAATATAAGCAAGCATATTATATTAAGCAAGCATAATATAAAGTTAATTGCAAATCCACACAATCATTTTTTAAATGTGTTGCATGGATTGAGTTTATATCCAGCCCTCAAGCAAAAAATATCTGTTTGGAGTAGTAATTACAACACTTTTGCCACTGCAATAAATAATTGTTATGATACTGAAATTACACTTTGGGCCAGTTACCGAGACGCATATTTAGCGTAGTCCTGATCTAAAAAGCATGCTCAATAGAGAATCTCCATTGAAAGTGCTTTTTAGTCCAGGACTAGGTTAAGTGTCTGGATGTCCGGGAAACCATCCCAAAATGTTATAGTAATTTCACTATCATAACAATACATCGAAGAGGACAGCTATTTCTCACAGTGGCCCAAATGACAAAAGCATTAAGCTTATTCTGAGAAGTCATACACCCATGTCTATAAATAGTCTTCCATTTTGGGCTAGACGAGAAATCTATTGTCTATTCAGAAAGGGGTTTCTACTTTTAAACATGAGACAGAGCCAACACCAAAGACAATCTGATGAATCTCAGTGAGTGTGAAACAGGAAAGGAAGGGAAAGGGGAAAGGAAGTAGGCGAAACAGGAAAAGGGGGTAGACTAGAGGATTCCTTGGAAGGACTGTAGGTCCTACACTGGCCAACTAATACAATGTGACTCGTTCCCAGAAACTCTGCTACATTATTCATAATGTCACACATAGTTTGGTTGTTTACAGGTCAGAACTACAGATATAGTGACTCATCTTCCTTCTTACAGTAATAGGCAATTGGCCTACACTTACACTCAGGAAACGGTGGTCGGCTCTATTCTGCTAATTCATGGGTTATTCACAAGTGCGTCAGGCCGTTTTTATGAATGTTTTCTTGAGGACTGGCCAACTTTTCAAACTTGTTTATTCATTCTAAATGGAAGCTAATGATGATTTTGTCTAAATTACACTGCGGTGTCTTGGAAATACGATAACATTGATTAAGTAGGCAAATAATTAGTAGGAAACCAATTTGTCTCTCTATAAACTGTGGGACTATTGGGAACAATCAGAAGGTGACGACGTCACAATGATGACAAAAGCTTTGCCTACTAATGATTAGCTTCCTTTAGAAATGTCCTTGTTTTTGCCAAGCCACTATAAAGCACTTTAGATGACAGCTTCATCAGCGCCAATTGAGAATGCATTGAGTAGAACTTTCAGTCATAAAACTTTCACCAATGTAGTGATGCGACGTGAAACCCATGAATAGGCTAGGGACTGTTATAGTGTGGACACTATATAAATAATGATATGGTTATTATTGGTATTGACCGTGACCTTTCCCTTTTGATGATGTCATCACTAAGAGTGAGTTCTGTGCAATGTGATTCTACCACCGGTGGAGTGGGCTATATAGTTCTGTTATATTTGTACCGTTTGTACCTGGCAATACACCTTTAGGTTTGGGTTGAAAGTAAAGGAAAGTAATATCGAAATGCGTGTGGGCATTCCTTGTCAAGTTACTACAGGGACCAAAATACTTTTCTCATATCGTCATCAATCTAAGACAGTGACTGGAGTAGACATTGCTGAATGAGGTAACCCACTGGGCACATACTGGTAGAATCAACGTTGTTTCCACGTCATTTCAATGAAATTACGTTGAACCCACTGTCACGCCCTGATCTGTTTCACCTGTCCTTGTGCTTGTCTCCACCCCCCTCCAGGTGTCACCCATCTTCCCAATTATCCCCTGTATATTTATACCTGTGTTCTCTGTCTGTTTGTTGCCAGTTCGCCTTGTTCGTTCAAGCTTACCAGCGTTTTTCCTGTCAGTGCCTGTTGTTTCCCAGCCTCTCTTTGCTAGTTCTCCAGGTTTTGACCTTTGCCTGTGCTGACCCTGTACTTGCCTGCCTGACCTCTCTGCCTGACCCTGCCTGCCATCCTGTACCTTTGCTCCACCTCTGGATTACTGAACCCTGCCTGACCCTGAATCCGCCTGCCGTCCTGTACATTTGCCTTACCCTGGATTTTCGACCCCTGCCTGCCTTGACCTGTCTTTGCCTGCCCCTGTTGCTACAATAAACAGTGTTACTTCGACAGTCTGCATCTGGGTCTTACTTTGATTCCTGATACCAACGTTGAATTGATGTCTGTGCCCAGTGGGAAACTTCAAAACTTGATGTTACTTAGTACCAAAGGATTCTCTGGTATGGGGCTCTGCTTATCTGGGTAGTCATTGTAGATTCTTGATATTCCAAAAAAGGAAATGTGATAGCATCTCCCATAAATGTCTAAAAGCTTGACTAAATCCACAGGTTGTCAGCTTTTTTTAAATAGAAAGTGCACCATGAATTAAAGACCTTGTTGCTGCTGACATTTATGGGAGATGCTATCACCTTTCCTTTATTGGAATATCAGGATTTAAAAAAATGTATGCTCAAGTGTATCCTTGCTTGGACTCCAAACATTTCTAACGTTTTTATTTGTGGTATTGTCATGTCCTGACCATAGAGAGCTCTTATTTTCTATGGTAGAGTAGGTCAGGGCGTGACTGGGGGGGTTTATTCTAGTTTTATTTTTCTATGTTTGGTTGTAGTTTCTGTTTTTCTATATTTTTTTTTTTGGATGATCCCCAAATAGAGGCAGCTGGTCATCGTTGTCTCTAATTGGGGATCATACTTAAATAGTTGTTTTTCCCACCTTTGTTTGTGGGAGTGTCACGTCCTGACCAGTATAAGGGTTATTTGTTATTGTAGTTTGGTCAGGACGTGGCAGAGGGTATTTTGTTTATGTGGTTCAGGGTGGTGATTTATTTAGTAGGGTGTTTGTTTAGTTAGTTCCGGGTTTTTGGGGTTATGTTCTATGTTTGTATTTCTATGTGGTCTCTAGTCTTTTGTATTTCTATGTCTAGTTTATTGGGGTTGGACTCTCAATTGGAGGCAGGTGTTTTCTAGTTGCCTCTGATTGAGAGTCCTATATATGGGTATGTGTTTGGTTTGGTGTTGGTGGGAGATTGTTCTTGGATTGCTGTGTTGCCTTCAAGACTGTTGTTCATCGTTTTGTTATTTTTGTATGCTTGTTTGTTTGGTTTTTCCTTCTTTTCCCGTCAATAAAGATGAGTATACATGTCCCTGCTGCGTTTTGGTCCTCTCCTTACGACAACCGTGACAGGGAGATTATTTTGAGTTAGTGCATGTAGCACCTCTTCGTCATGTTTTGTTTATTGTATGTCTTGCATAGTTTCACATTAAAATAAAATATATGGAACGATATTCACGCTGCGCCTTGGTCCGTTCCTACACACAGTTGTGACAGGTATTAAGATTTATTTGTCCATTTGTACCCAGGGTCCAACAGAAATCTGGCTTACGCTTTATCCCAACCCTTCTGAAAGACACACATACATGTTGGAGCAGGGGGCTGCCATACTACAGTGCCCGTGGAGCAGTTGTTGCTCAAGGGAAAAACAGCAGCCGATAGCTAGTAAGATTTAATTCCAGAAACCCTTAGCTCACTTCCTGCCAGATCCCTTGTCATGTCTAAGATCACTAGGCCAGAAGAGTCGATGGCCTATTTTCCTGCTCTATGGTTGATGTTTTTAAGGACATTCTGTACATCTCCCGGCTCTATGCCAATGGAAGCTTCAACATAGAGTAAACATGTTTTCCATGGCCTTAACCATCATGCTGTTGAATTACATAAGCCCTGACGGAATGAGCCAGATCTATTTCAATACAAACTCTATTATTCTGACTTCTCTGATGTTTTTGGCATTTAAGAGCGTCAACGGCGACACATTTCTGTTAATGTTTGTAATTTTATCAACATAACAGGCAGCTGTCGAAGCGTATGAAAACTAACTATACACTATTATGACACATTACTTTAATTATCCCAGTTGTTTAGATCAAGGCCCAAAAAATTGTTGAACATCCTCACACCATGCCATGACTGTTTGACTGTTTAGGGATGTAGTGGTAAAAATAAAATTGCGCTCCCTATACTTTGAAAGCATTTTTCTGCAAAGGTTATGTCATGCCAGTGTTATAAAGCCCTCATGTGGGAGGGTTCAAGCAAAATGTTACCAGATTTAGGATAGTAGTGTGTCAGAGCAGATATGTTGGGTCCAAATGATTTGTGTTCCCCTTAGTATTTGAGGGTCAGAATCTTACTCACTACAACTGTATTCAGTAAAGACACATTCATATGGCAAAAAGGCTTACATTCATCTTAAACTCTTATCCTAAAGAGGGACTGAAATCCTTCCTCAAGATTATGGACTAGTGTGAGCTGTAGCAGCTAATTTACACTGCAATGTTTGAATGACAGAAAACAGTAGGCTACAGAAGTTAATAAAAAAATGTGTGAGTAGCTAGGGAAGTGTGAAGTCCTTGTCACAGCTGTCGTAATGTAAGGACCAAGGCGCAGCGGGTGGAGTGCTCATCATTAATTTATTAAACAACGTGAACAAGAAAATCAGAAACACGACAGGAACAGTTAGCAGGCTAACATAAAGCAGCAGTGCTAAAGACAACCCACAAGCCCCAGGTGAAAAACACACTCCTAATATGACTCCCAATCAGGAACAATGACATACAGCTGTTCCTGATTGGGAGCCACACAGACTAGCAAAGAAACAGAACAACTAGATCAACCATACAACACAACCCTACTGCCACGTCCTGACAAATCTAATTCAATTACTCCCTCTGCTGGTCAGGACGTGACAGTCCTTGATAATTGACAATAAGTAATACAAATACACTGCTCAAAAAAATAAAGGGAACACTTAAACAACACAATGTAACTCCAAGTCAATCACACTTGTGTGAAATCAAACTGTCCACTTAGGAAGCAACACTGATTGACAATACATTTCACATGCTGTTGTGCAAATGGAATAGACAACAGGTGGAAATTATAGGCAATTAGCAAGACACCCCCAATAAAGGAGTGGTTCTGCAGGTGGGGACCACAGACCACTTCTCAGTTCCTATACTTCCTGGCTGATGTTTTGGTCACTTTTGAATGCTGGCGGTGCTTTCACTCTAGTGGTAGCATGAGACGGAGTCTACAACCCACACAAGTGGCTCAGGTACTGCAGCTCATCCAGGATGGCACATCAATGCGAGCTGTGGCAAGAAGGTTTGCTGTGTCTGTCAGCGTAGTGTCCAGAGCATGGAGGCGCTACCAGGAGACAGGCCAGTACATCAGGAGACGTGGAGGAGGCTGTAGGAGGGCAACAACCCAGCAGCAGGACCGCTACCTCCGCCTTTGTCCAAGGAGGAACAGGAGGAGCACTGCCAGAGCCCTGCAAAATGACCTCCAGCAGGCCACAAATGTGCATGTGTCTGCTCAAACGGTCAGAAACAGTCTCCATGAGGGTGGTATGAGGGCCCTGAATCCAATTGAGCACATCTGGGACATCATGTCTCGCTCCATCCACCAACGCCACGTTGCACCACAGACTGTCCAGGAGTTGACGGATGCTTTAGTCCAGGTCTGGGAGGAGATCCCTCAGGAGACCATCCGCCACCTCATCAGGAGCATGCCCAGGCATTGTAGGGAGGTCATACAGGCACGTGGAGGCCACACGCACTACTGAGCCTCATTTTGACTTGTTTTAAGGACATTACATCAAAGTTGGATCAGCCTGTAGTGTGGTTTTCCACTTTAATTTTGAGTGTGACTCCAAATCCAGACCTCCATGGGTTGATAAATTGGATTTCCATTGATTATTTTTGTGTGATTTTGTTGTCAGCACATTCAACTATGTAAAGAAAAAAGTATTTAATAAGATTATTTCTTTCATTCAGATCTAGGATGTGTTGTTTAAGTGTTCCCTTTTATTTTTTTGAGCAGTACATTATCACTTGTGAATGATGCCCAGCGCAAAGGCAAGAAACAATGCCTTTTTTTGCGACTTTTTCGAATCATAGTCACACACCTCATGTAGCCTAGCCCATAGGCCTATATGTTTTCATAAGGTTTGTATCACAACTAAAGTGGCCAAATAACTTCTTAAAAATTAGCACATTAATCTGCTTTGCAAAGGGTGTAGAGCCTGACTGTGAGCGAAGTGAACCTTTATAATAAAATCATTACATATATAATTGCATTTGCAGTCACTTTTGATAATGGTGTTTTCCCACTAATTGAACATTTGCGCTTATAGCCTACTGCCGTGTGCACATTGATGCGCTTATAATGTGAAAAAATTGCCTAATAGTTTATTAAGATATTAAGCTAAACGTTCTGATCTGTTGCGTCAGCCTCATTGCGTAAAAATGTTTTTTTTTAATGCTAGTGGTTATATTATTTTGGGTTCTATCACATCTCACAACTGTCCCAAACTATGTTTGGAATATTTATTTCACGCACAGAAAATAATAGGTTAACTTTTGTACTATGGGGGATAGTAGATTGACATAGGCTAGTGCTTTTGCTGTTCTTGTTGGATGACAAAAAGTAAATGTGGACAGTTCTTCCAATATCTTCAATATGTACCTCAGAATTTGATAAGGACGCACACAGTTGCATCCCCGATGTGTCTGTCTTCACTTGTAGCCTGTGAGAAAGACCCGATCACGTGATGGAGAGCCATGTGAGTGAGAGGTGCTTCAAAGAACACAGCACTCAGAGAGAAGGGAATTATAATTATTATATAACACTGTCATGACCCCTATATACCTGTTGTGACGTATTGTGTTATTTTTTGGCTGGTTATGACACCTACGTAAGCGTGTCAAAACCCACATTTATACAAATTCGTTTTTTCCCTGCCAAGAACTTTCGTTTCATTTGAAAGTTTGTTTCTTAAATCATTTGTTGTTGTAATCAATTCTTTACAGTCATGTTTTTTTCCATCATATTTTTTTAAACTTGTAGAAAATATACTTCATGACACTGTAATGAAGCATTATGACCATCCTGTGTCACTTTACTTGGACGAAGAAAATACACTTTATGACGCTGTCAAGAAGCATTATGACCATCCTGCCTCTTTACTTGGACTATGAAAATACACTTTATGACACTGTCAAGCAGCATTATGACCATCATAATCATATAAGCCAGATAGGCCTATCACGTACATGCCCTTATGTAGGTCAAAAAGAGGGTGTCTTGTCCTGCTCCTGAAATCTGACCCTGCGTTCACCCAGTCATCAGCACCATATCATCATTGGGGTAGGTGCATGTCTGACATCAATGTGTGCCCAATTATAATGATAATTTAATATGGTCAATAAAATAAATATACAATTTAACATAAACATAGGCTATGGTGTAATGGAATGTTTTGCTTTGTGTGGTAGGTTTTGTGGGTTTTGAGACTCTTATGTACAGTAGGTGTCATAACCAGCCATAAAATAACTACCATTGTAGGTTTTGTGGGTTTTTACATTCTTATGTAGGTGTCATAACCAGCCATAAAATAACTACCATTGTAGGTTTTGTGGGTTTTTACATTCTTATGTAGGTGTCATAACCAGCCATAAAATAACTACCATTGTAGGTTTCGTGGGTTTTTACACTCTTATGTAGGTGTCATAACCAGCCATAAAATACTACCATGGTAGGTTTCGTGGGTTTTTACACTCTTATGTAGGTGTCATAACCAGCCATACAATAACGCAATATGTCACAACAGGTCTAATGATGTTTCATGACAGTGACCATATTATAACAGGTTATGACACATTATGTCAGCAGTTATGACATATTATGACATGGTTATGACCGTGTCATAACAGGTGTTGTGACGCTGGGTGTCAAGTAAAAGTGTTACCCAAAAGAGTAGTGTCAATTTACATTTTTTTGAATTACGTGATAGGCCTAGAAGAGGAAAATGTGATCACGCTCCTACCCTGTTGTTGGGGTCCTTCCATTTATTGCTTTCCAATTGGGGTCATAAGATCACAATCTCATGGGTGTGTATGCGTGTGCATATGTGACTTACAGACTAGGGCTGACCACATTTAGTCGACTGGTCAAATGTTTGGTGATAATGTTGCAGGTTTGCTAGCACGAGCTTCGTGCCAGACCAAGTTAATGCAATTGTCACGTCCTGACCATAGTAAGTTGTTATTTACTATGGTAGAGTAGGTCAGGGCGTGACAGGGGGTGTTTGTCTGTTTTTGTATTTCTATGTTTAGTTTCTAGTTTTTGTATTTCTAGATTAGTTTTGTTTGGCATGACCTCCAATTAGAGACCGCTGGTTGTCGTTGTCTCTAATTGGAGGCCATATTTAAGTTGATGTTTGTGTCACTGGTGTTTGTTGGTGATTATTCGTTGTGAGTGTATTAATCCTCCTGCGTCACGGTTGTTGTTTTGTGTATATTTTGAAGTGTTTAATTGTTGCATTCGGTTTCACTGGTTAAATAAATATGTGGAACTACGAAAACGCTGCATCTTGGTCCGCTCCTTCAAACAGCCATGACAAAATCACCCACCACTGAAGGACCAAGCAGCGTGGAAGGGAGCAGCAGGAAAAGTGGACTTGGGAGGAGGTATTGGACGGCAAGGGATCCTGGACATGGGAGAAGATCCAGGCGGGATGGGATCACCTTCCATGGGAACAGGTAGAGGCAGCAAGAGCAGAGCGGCGACGAGAGGAGGCACGATACCAACGAAGAGGCAGGTGCGAGAGGCAGCCCCCCAAAAATGTTTTGAGGGGGCACACGGGGAGTTGGGCAGAGTCAGGGTGGAGTCCTGAGCCAGCTTCCCGTGTTTACTGTGGGGAGCAAGCAACGGGGCAGGCACCGTGTTGTGCGGTGATGCGCACTGTGTTTCGTCAGGGCGCATTCACAGGCCGGTGCGATCTGTGCCCGCACCCTGCAGTTGTCGAGCTGAGTTGAGCATCCAGCCAGGGCGGGTTGTGCAAGCCATACGCTCCAGGCCTCCAGTGCGCATCCGCGGCCCAGAATGTCCTGTGCCTGCTCCTCGCAACCTCCCTCCAGTGCGCCTCCATAGTCCAGTACGTCCTGTGCCTGCTCCTTGCACTCTCCTTTCAGTGTGCAGCCATAACCCGGTACAGCCAGTGCCTGCTGTGAGCACTCGGTCCTTAGTGCATCTCCCCAGTCCGGTGAGACCGATTCCTGCTCCTCGCACTATTCCTCCAGTGCGCATCCATAACCCGGTACAGCCAGTGCCTGCTGTGAGCACTCAGCCCTTAGTGCGTCTCCCCAGTCCGGTGAGACCGATTCCTGCTCCTCGCACTCTCCCTCCAGTGCGCCTCCATAGCCCAGTACGTCCTGTGCCTGCTCCCCGCACTCGCCCTGAGGTGTGTGTTACTAGTCTGGCGCCACCTATGCCAGTCCCACAAATCAGACCTCCAGTGCGCATCCCCAGTCTGGAGTCTCCAGCGACGCTCCTCAGCCCGGAGCCTCCAGCTACGGTCCTCAGCCCGGAGCCTCCAGCTACGGTCCTCAGCCCGGAGCCTCCAGAGACGCTCCTCAGCCCGGAGCCTCCAGCTACGGTCCTCAGCCCGGAGCCTCCAGAGACGCTCCTCAGCCCGGAGCCTCCAGCTACGCTCCGCAACCCAGAGCCTCCAGCTACGTTCCGCAACCCAGAGCCTTCAGCGGTGGTCTACAGCCCAGAGCCTTCAGCGGTGGTCTGCAGCAAAGAGCCTTCAGCGGAGATCTACAGCCCAGAGCCTTCAGCGGAGATCTACAGCCCAGAGCCTTCAGCTGAGGTCTACAGCCCAGAGCCTTCAGCGGCGGTCTGCAGCCCAGAGCTTTCAACAGTGGTCTGCAGCCCAGAGCCTTCAGCGACGGTCTGCAGCCCAGAGTCTTCAGCGGCGGCCTTTAGCCCAGAGTCTTCAGCAGCGGTTGTTGGTCCGAAGCCTCCGACGATGATCCAGGGTCTGGTTCCTCCGGACATACAGAATCGGGGGGGATCAGCCGGGCGGTGGGGGTACTACGCCCAGAACCAGAGCCGCCGCCATAGACATTTGTCACCCACCCTACCCTCCCTTTGTGTTGTGTTTTTTTAGGGGGGGGGTTTGTTTATTTTTTATTTTTTTGTAGGTGCGGTCGGGGTCCGCACATTTGGAGGGGGGGTACTGTCACGTCCTGACCATAGTAAGTTGTTATTTACTATGGTAGAGTAGGTCAGGGCGTGACAGGGGGTGTTTGTCAGTTTTTGTATTTCTATGTTTAGTTTCTAGTTTTTGTATTTCTAGATTAGTTTTGTTTGGCATGACCTCCAATTAGAGGCAGCTGGTTGTCGTTGTCTCTAATTGGAGGCCATATTTAAGTTGATGTTTGTGTCACTGGTGTTTGTGGGTGATTATTCGTTGTGAGTGTATTTATCCTCCTGCGTCACGGTTGTTGTTTTGTGTATATTTTGAAGTGTTTAATTGTTGCATTCGGTTTCACTGGTTAAATAAATATGTGGAACTACGAAAACGCTGCATCTTGGTCCGCTCCTTCAAACAGCCGTGACAGCAATAGCTGCTAGAATGTTTCAAGTTCCTTGCAGACAGGCCATACGTCGCCAATGTGATTTATAGGATATTTATTTTTATCAGGATATTTTCTACCTGCGGTTTGCAATGTTTTTGTTTGTTGGCTTTATGTAGGCAATTTTTACACATTGGCAATGGCAATATAACTTACTTTTAGATTTGTATCATTTTCATTTAGATATAATTTTGATTAACCACATGACATTGACTTTGAGATATGAAAACTTTATGAATTAAATTGCTCCACAAAATTAAACTGTTGCACAAAAATGTGCACATGAAAATCTTAATTGGCATGCAGATCAGTAGAAATGGTACGATAACTTGGCACTCCAAATTGAAAAGGTTGCTGACGACCGCTGGTGCAACTTAAGGCAATTTCAGGAGCATAACCTCAGTGAGCGGGAGGAGAGTTGGGAACAGGTTTTTTTCTTCCGGTTAGTCTATATTGATCACTGGCGCCCTCTTTAGTAATTTGTGTGGTTTAACAAGCTCTGTAGCCTACATACAGTGCAGTTGATTTTATTCAAACATAGGGTGTGTCTATACATTACAGTTGAAGTCAGAAGTTTACATACACTTAGTCATTAAAACTAGTTTTTCAACCACTCCATAAATTTCTTGTTAATAAACTATAGTTTTGGAAAGTCGGTTAGGACATCTACCTTGTGCATGCCACAAGTAATTTTTCCAACAATTGTTTACAGACAGATTATTTCACTTATAATTCACTGTATCAGAATTCCAGTGGGTCAGAAGTTTACAAACACTAAGCTGACTGTGCTTTTAAACAGCTTGGAAAATTCCAGAAAATGATGTCATGGCTTTAGAAGCTTCTGATAGGCTAATTGACATGATTTGAGTCAATTGGAGGTGTACGTGTGGATATATTTCAAGGCCTACCTTCAAAATCAGTGCCTCTTTGCTTGACATCATGGGAAAATCAAAAGAAATCAGCCAAGACCTCCGAAAAAAATTGCAGACCTCCACAAGTCTGGTTCATCCTTGGGAGAAATTTCCAAACGCCTGAAGGTACCACATTCATCTGTACAAACAATATTACGCAAGTATAAACATCATGGGACCACGCACCTGTCATACTACTCAGGAAGGAGACGTGGTCTGTCTCCTAGAGATGAACGTACTTTGGTGCAAAAAGTGCAAATCAATCCCATAACAACGGGAAAGAACCTTGTGAAGATACTGGAGGAAACAGGTACAAAAGTATCTATATCTACAGTAAAACGAGTCCTACATTGACATAACCTGAAAGGCCGCTCAGCAAGGAAGAAGCCACTGCTACAAAACCACCATAAAAAGCCAGACTATGGTTTGCAACTGCACATGGGGACAAAGATCGTGCATTTTGGAGAAATGTCCTCTGTTTGGCTATAATGACCATCGTTATGTTTGGAGGAAAAAGGGGGAGGCTTGCAACCCGAACAACACCATCCCAACTGTGAAGCACGGGGGTGGCAGCATCATGTTGTGTGGGTGCTTTGCTGCAGGAGGGGCTGGCGCACGTCACAAAATAGATGACATCACGAGAAGGGAAAATTATGTGGATATATTGAAGCAACATCTCAAGACATCAGTCAGGAAGTTAAGCTTGGTCGCAAATGTGTCTTCCACATGGACAATGACCTCAAGCATACTTCCAAAGTTGTGGCAAAATGCCTTAAGGACAACAAAGTCAAAGTATTGGAGTGGCCATCACAAAGCCCTAACCTCAATCCTATAGAACATTTGTGGGCAGAACTGAAAAAGCGTGTGCGAGCAAGGAGGCCTACAACTTATTGTGGGAAGCTTGTGGAAGGCTACCCGAAATGTTTGACCCAAGTTAAACAATTTAAAGGCAATGCTACCAAATACTAATTGAGTGTATGTAAACTTCTGACCCACTGGGAATGTGATGAAAGAAATAAAAGCTGAAATAAATCATTTTCTCTACTATTATTCTGACATTTCACATTCTTAAAATAAAGTGGTCATCCTAACTGACCTAAGACAGGGAATCTTTACTAGGTTTAAATGTCAGGAACTGTGAAAAACGGAGTTTAAATGTATTTGGCTGAGGTGTATGTAAACTTCCGACTTCAACTGTATATGGAAAAATACACGTTTTAAGATGTCGACCAATTGATTGGTCGAAAGAACAGACGACTTGGTCGACCTAAGAATTTTTTTAGTAGGGACAGCCCAGGTGCGTTGGTATATTGTCTATAAAAGTGGATCCTCGTGATTGTATTTTCCTTCCATTTTATTCCACATAGGCCTAATAAAATACTTCTGTCTGAGCATGTGGTGACTTAAAGAAGAGTAAAGTTAAGGCCTCAACATCTTGATAAATTTATCTGAACTAACATCTATCTGAATTTCTTTCGGTGTCCATTTTGAAAGTGCTGAACGAATAGGTCTACTTTGTCACAGCTTGTATGCTTGCAGTTGCTCATACTTAGAGCTAAGTGTTAATGATATAAGAACAAACATAATGAATTTACTGAACATAAATGTAATAATGTTTTTGTATGGTTCAAAAGTCAAAACTCATGTTGGCATTGCTTATTATTGAAGGACAATGCGGTTCTTATCGACATACACAAATCCACAAGGAGTTAGTAGAAATCACATTTGTTTAAGCAGGTCAGCCATTTCAGCTATGGTTTTAAAAAGTTAGTAAATGAGGCTGAATTAATGATTTCGCTGCCAGACGATGGGACCGGCCACACTCCAACAACAAAGAATATTTGTTTGGATTACAACAATACTCCCCAAACAATGACTGGGGGACATTTTATTTCAGGATGTCTGGTGAGAAAAGCATGTTGACATGTTTGGGTACTTTGAAATGTTTGTAAGATTTCAGCTTTCTCATTGGTGACAATGTTTTGATAATGAATGTATGGACACAACCGGGAGTTGGACTGCCCACAATTTCCTGTCCGCTTGTGGTGGTTGGATTTCTCAGCTCAACTTAAAAGGGGAGTTTTGGGCAGAGTGACCTAGCCTTGCGAGAGTGGGAAATCGGGAATGTGAAATATGGGAATTCCAGACAATCTGTCAGGTCCACAAGCTTCTGACCCCAAATATCTGGCTCTGGCTGTATACCAAAAATAAGTTTCCAGGCTTCTTTCTTCCTCCTCGCTTGAAGGCGGTCTATCTGTGTAAATAGAGATATATGTCTTTGGAAAATAGTATATATTTTGACCAGCCAGTGAAGGGAGATGTTTCCAACGGCGCAGTGGGTTAGCATGGTGTTGCCAATACCAGGGGTGTGGGTTCAATTCCTGAATGGGCCGCCATTACAGGTGTGAATCATTTTAAATAAGATTCTACCAACCTTGCACAACTCTTGGGGCAACATACAGTAACAGTCAAAAGATTGGACACATCTACTCCTTCAAGTATTTTTTTTACTAATTGTCAAAGACCATCTTTATTCGGTCTTATATGAAATTGTGTTTTTTACATTGGATAAAAGCAGAGACATATCATATCATGCTATATCATACACTGCATTTTTGAGGAACAATGGGAAAGTAATTCTGCTTTGAAAGTTGATAAATTTGTAACCTCAATTTCAAGAAAATGGCCTTTGAATGTTTTGGAACTACTAATGGTGAGCTCTCCTTTGTCTACACCCATTCAGCATTGTTCACACCCTCTTAAGCCAGCCCCACCCATCTATTTAAGGATTCACATGTGAGGTCATGTGCTAAACAGTGAATAGTGTAGTAAAGATTAACACTAAAAGTGGTAAAAGTAGTAGCCTACAATAAGAAAAAATTCCAGGTAAACAGAAAATGTCCAGATAACAATATTTAATAAATGTTAGATGACGCCAGTGGCAATTTTAGCATGTAAATCTTGGTGGGGGGGAAAAAATATATGTTTTAGATGCATGCCAGCAAAGCCACTGCACAACACAACACTAAACAATACAATACATTAATTGCACTATAACGGTGACAAGCGGTGCCCACAAACGTTAGGGCCTACATAAAGCCGTCGCAACAGCAGAGCTTTCTTTCTAGCACAATGGAGTGAATCCTTACCACCGCTACACCTGGCAATCAGCGGAGCCTTGTCTGGCAGCGAAACAATTCATTCAACCTCGTTTAATGCTTTAAAAAAAACATAGCTGATATGGCTGACTTGCTTAAACAAATGTGGTTTCTACTGACAATTGAGCTGTACAAAGTATGGCATAAGGGAACGATGAGTCGATAAGAGGCATTCCATAATTTCGATTAAGACATTAATGAGCGAGCTAAGATGGACGTAGTCAATATAACTATGTGTTCAGCACTTTTGAAATGTACAGCGACAGAATGCAGAACATTGGCTGCTCTTACAGTATTTTACCTGTACACCAAGTCAGAACCGTAAGATAAATAAAGGGAGCATAAAAGCAGACAATGAAAGCTCTTACAATATTAGATGATGACATTTCTCAAAAACATGTTATTGGCTACATGTGCACCACCGAGTCAGAACAGTAACATAAGGTGAAATTAAGAGGTGAAAATAGACCAAATTGTGAGGCACATGGGCTACTAACATCTTACTACACCACATACACTTAGTATTACTTTCTTAGCTACAGAATACATATCTGCCTGGCATATTACACTGCTCAAAAAAATAAAGGGAACACTTAAACAACACAATGTAACTCCAAGTCAATCACACTTCTGTGAAATCAAACTGTCCACTTAGGAAGCAACACTGATTGACAATACATTTCACATGCTGTTGTGCAAATGGAATAGACAACAGCTGGAAATTATAGGCAATTAGCAAGACACCCCCAATAAAGGAGTGGTTCTGCAGGTGGTGACCACAGACCACTTCTCAGTTCCTATGCTTCCTGGCTGATGTTTTGGTCACTTTTGAATGCTGGCGGTGCTTTCACTCTAGTGGTAGCATGAGACGGAGTCTACAACCCACACAAGTGGCACAGGTACTGCAGCTCATCCAGGATGGCACATCAATGCGAGCTGTGGCAAGAAGGTTTGCTGTGTCTGTCAGTGTAGTGTCCAGAGCATGGAGGCGCTACCAGGAGACAGGCCAGTACATCAGGAGACGTGGAGGAGGCCGTAGGAGGGCAACAACCCAGCAGCAGGACCTCTACCTCCGCCTTTGTGCAAGGAGGGGCAGGAGGAGCACTGCCAGAGCCCTGCAAAATGACCTCCAGCAGGCCACAAATGTGCATGTGTCTGCTCAAACGGTCAGAAACAGACTCCATGAGGGTGGTATGAGGGCCCGACGTCCACAGGTGGGGGTTGTGCTTACAGCCCAACACTGTGCAGGACGTTTGGCATTTGCCAGAGAACACCAAGATTGGCAAATTCGCCACTGGTGCCCTGTGCTCTTCACAGATGAAAGCAGGTTCACACTGAGCACATGTGACAGACATGACAGAGTCTGGAGACGCCGTGGAGAACGTTCTGCTGCCTGCAACATCCTCCAGCATGACCGGTTTGGCGGTGGGTCAGTCATGGTGTGGGGTGACATTTCTTTGGTGGGCCGCACAGCCCTCCATGTGCTCGCCAGAGGTAGCCTGACTGCCATTAGGTACCGAGATGAGATCCTCAGACCTCTTGTGAGACCATATGCTGGTGCGGTTGGCCCTGGGTTCCTCCTAATGCAAGACAATACTAGACCTCATGTGGCTGGAGTGTGTCAGCAGTTCCTGCAAGAGGAAGGCATTGATGCTATGGACTGGCCCGCCCGTTCCCCAGACCTGAATCCAATTGAGCACATCTGGGACATCATGTCTCGCTCCATCCACCAATGCCACGTTGCACCACAGACTGTCCAGGAGTTGGCGGATGCTCTAGTCCAGGTCTGGGAGGAGATCCCTCAGGAGACCATCCGCCACCTCATCAGGAGCATGCCCAGGCGTTGTAGGAGGGTCATACAGGCACGTGGAGGCCACACACACTACTGAGCCTCATTTTGACTTGTTTTAAGGGCATTACATCAAAGTTGGATCAGCCTGTAGTGTGGTTTTCCACTTTAATTTTGAGTGTGACTCCAAATCCAGACCTCCATGGGTTGATAAATTGGATTTCCATTGATTATTTTTGTGTGATTTTGTTGTCAGCACATTCAACTATGTAAAGAAAAAAGTATTTAATAAGATTATTTCATTCATTCAGATCTAGGATGTGTTATTTTAGTGTTCCCTTTATTTTTTTGAGCAGTGTATATATTTTATGCAGCAGCATATAAGACATTTTTGGACTCACCTTGTTGTGATGTGCTCACTAGAACAGGAAGGTGGCATGGCAGTCCTTCGCGGGTAAATTTTGTCATCAAAGAAAGAGAAAGATTTACAATACCGAGTTGGATGACCATTCAAAACGTATTTTCCCAGTCTGAGCTAATTTATTCTCGACTTCCCAGTTGCAATGCTTGCAGTTAGCCACTGTCACCGATTTATTCCAAATCACTCATTGTCGAATTTGCGATTTCCAACTTGTGTAATGCTTATGTCCAATGGCTGATGAGCACCGATACATTTTATCTATAATGTATCTTCATTATTTGTCTTCATATGACAAGGATTAAAAATGATTTGCAAGTAGATTGTCGACTTGATTCATGGTGATGACTGCTAGCTAAGATTTTGAAAGTAATATGTTGACATGATCAGTCCAATCAAAGCTACTGTACTGTACATATAACGTGATTTGATGTCCTTTTATCTGTGGCCAATGACCTTGAGCCTTCTTGGAAGGGCACTACTAATGTAACTATATGGCAGGACGCAGAAGTCTTGATTTTCGATGTCTACCCTTACTAAGGACTGGTGATGGAGTTTCCCCATGAGTGACAGAACACTGAGCTAAACAAAGCTCATATTTTGTGCTGGCTTGTCCCACCACCACAGAAAGCACTGAGCTTGGCTGAAACACCTGCATTTTGGATCTGCCTTACACAAGAAAACTAAAAAGAGACCATGTTCTTATGCAGCTTTATTAACTCAATTATATATTTTTTTACATTGTTTGCAAACTGATATGCGACTCGTATTAATGACAAAATAACATGCAAAACAGGCAAGCCCCCGCCCACCAAAATAAATATATATATTTTTTTGTTTTTTTTGCAGAAAATTTGCCTCACCTGCCTTGAATGACGGGTCGCCACTGGATGAAGCCTACCCAGACACACTTGTCTAAATTGATGGGTCATGTGAAAGAAATGCTATAACCCCTAGCCACATCTTGCTAAATGAATGGGTCTCTACAGAAGGTGTAAACGGTACAGCCAGATGGTTACTTGCATAGTAGCAATATCAGAAATAGATAGTGTATATTATTTTATTTATATTGACACTATGTACAAGAACAATATCAATAACGATATCAGTGATAGATGAGGAAGTTATATGCATACAATCAGGGGTAAAGTGGCTGAGCGGCGAGATAATATATATATTTTTTTGCTGCAACGTATGTGTGTCAGTATAGTTAATTGTACTACACTGACTCTGTTTTGCAAATCTTTCATTGAGAGTATTTTAACTTTTTGTATTGTTTGTTGGTTTGGCAATTCCACTGTCAGCCAGAGAAATATGCTGAGAAGGATTATCACCACAGCAAGCAAGGTACTTGGAGTCAAACAGACAGGCCTGGATGAGATCTTTAAGGTCAGGGCCCTCCGCAAGGCTCACAAAATCATTTTAGAGCCAAGCCACCCCCTTTACCTGGACTTTGAACTACTCCCCTCTGGGTGCAGGTGTAGGGCACCCCTCGGGAGGAAAAATAGAACTAGACAATCATTTGTTGCAGGTGTGATATCTCTCCTAAATAGCTCGGGCTAATGTTCCTACCATCCCAGTAAGGCCAGCAGGCTAGTCTCTTTTTATTGGTACTGTATGTAACTGTTATGAAAGTTGTATTGTCAATTTGTTTTGTTATTTAAATGCCACTTTAAACGTGTACATGACACTGCAACAAAATGTTCCTATGGGGACAATAAAGTAAGTAAAGTAAAGTAGAGAGTCATGTGAATAGAGGCACTGCAGATAGTGCTAATGACTGGTCCATCCGACCCACGCATGAACAAGGGAATCTATATTCGGAGAGCCTGTTTCTGTCCTGCCCTTGACTTTGGTGCAGTGCTTGTGATGTCCATAGCCTCTTTGTCGCAAAACTTTTAAAGAAAATTAGTTTGTCTAGCTGTGTCCAGTCCAGGTGGTGCTTGTACAGGCAGACCATCTATGGGAGGAAGAATGTCAGCGTTGCGCAACAGCTGAAACCTGGTCCCGACTTAGTCCAAACACTCCTTGGCAACAACAACACCAGGCTCCGGAGCATCAAAGCTGTAAAACAGGAAATAACAAAAGAATCGAGAAGACATTACAACCTTGCACAACATCAATTCACCTCCCAAGTTTAGATAAGAAGAATAACCTCATACAATGCAATGAAAATTATATTCACCTGAAGTGCTGGTACTGCTTGATCTGTGGCAGCAGCCTCAAGTACGAAGTCAGGTGTTGTTGCCAGCCATAGCTTTCCACCAGCTCCGTACCATCCTCCAGTCCAACCAGCTGTGTGATGTTGATCCCTGTCACAGTGCTGTCCTTCACAACACCAGCAATCTCAGGCAAAGTGCCAATCATGTTGGAGGTCAATTACATAATCAAAATGTGCTGTTTATGCTTTACATACCAAGTGTTGTCATCGATTCCTTGTAGAGAAGCCACACTGCTGTTTTGTCAAATGGGACGGCAGCAGCTTTCCACCAAAGTGTTTGTGTCCTGGGTGGCGTCCTGGTAATACTATTGCATTATCCTCTGCGTAGTTGTTGATTAAGTTCACCACTCGCTGCAAGTCCTCATGCTTGAGGTATAACCTGTGCTTGCTTGGGCCAGCTCTCTTTTTGATGGGAGGCATTAGACCATTCTCCTTGTATGACTGGTGGAGGAGAGTCAGGCGTGTTCTACTGATGCTGAAAGACAAATTCCAGATACAAATACTTTAGCATTATTATACAATAGATAGCCGTAATCACCGTCAGACACACCTGGCTAACTTAATGAGTCGTCAGCTAGCTAGCTAACAGTAAACTAGCTAGCTAAACAATGAACCATAATCCCAATCCATAGAGTATTAGCAATACAAACCGATTGTCATACCTAGCTAAAGTTAACCAAATAGGTTCAAAGTTTGCTAGTTAACTAGCAATGCGAAATGGCATTCTGAGATAACATTACTGGGCACAGATCATAAACGTAATGTTAGCTAGCGAGCCAGCCATCTAACGTCAGCTAGCTAGCTAACAGTAAGCTTTAACTTGCAATGAAAACAACTTTCTGACAAAATTAGAAATGTATAATATCTGAAACTATAGCTAGACTCTTACCCGTATACATGGATGAACTCTTCACGGCAGACTGCAACCCCTTTCATTAAACGATGGCATAGAAGTCAGACGTCCTTTGTCCTCGTCTTGTCCCGTGTATATATATATTTACATATTTTCTTCGCATATCTTTTATATATATTATTTTCTAAAAACTCAACTTCAAAACACTCTCCTGCAACCTGCCTCACCAATTTAAAAAAAAGTATTATTTACCTCAAATCTGAAATCCACAACAGAAGCTAGCCAGTTCACTAGCTAACGTTAGAATTCAGCTAACCACGGTTGGCGGTCATCAGCTATCCCTTAGCTCAAAAAGCTATCGCCAGTTTTGTACAACGCGACTCAGACCAGAGCATACCGGACCTATTTTCTCTCCATATCCCTGGATTTCTACCGCAAGCTCTGGACATTTACACCTGGATCTTGCAGCTAGCTAGCTGCTATCCGAGTGACTATTCGCTAACGTCGGTCCCGACTTAAATTATTCCGGAGCTAGCCAACTGAAGAGTTCCATCAGCCACTCCTGAGCTACAATCACCTATCCGGACCCATTTTACTGCTGATGCGGAGCCCCATCGGGCCTTCATGACTGGACTACCGACGTTATCTGTCCGAGGGAGTTATCCAACTGGCCCCTCCGTCACGATGTAACCTGAACGCCCATCTGCGGCCAGCTAATCGTTAGCTGTCTTATCGGCTGCTATCTGAATAGGTCTATCGGCCAATTTTCTTGGGCCACTATAACTATAACTATTTTTGCCAATTGGATTGGTCCCATCTACCACATCGAACCCCACTAATCTACCGACGGAAACGTACGAGGTGGCTAAAAACAGACCATCTTCTGCCAACTTCTGACTTGCTACTCATGGCCCAGCTAGCTGTCTGAATCGTCGTGACCGCAACCGACCTCACTACTCACTGGACCCTTTTGATCACTCGGCTAAGCATGCCTCTCCTTAATGTCAATATGCCTTGTCTATTGCTGTTCTGGTTAGTGTTTATTGGCTTATTTTACTGTAGAGCCTCTAGCCCTGCTCATTATACCTTATCCAACCTCTCAGTTCCACCATCCACACATGCGATGACATAACCTGGTTTCAATGATGTTTCTAGGGACAATACTCTCTCATCATCACTCAATGCCTAGGTTTACCTCCACTGTATTCACATCCTACCATACCTTTGTCTGTACATTATACCTTGAAGCTATTTTATCGCCCCCAGAAACCTGCTCCTTTTACTCTCTGTTCCGGATGTCCTAGACGACCAATTCTCATAGCTTTTAGCCGTACCCTTATCCTACTTCTCCTCTGTTCCTCTGGCGATGTAGAGGTGAATCCAGGCCCTGCAGTGCCTAGCTCCACTCCTATTCCCCAGGCGCTCTCTTTTGATGACTTCTGTAACTGTTATAGCCTTGGTTTCATGCATGTTAACATTAGAAGCCTCCTCCCTAAGTTTGTTTTATTCACTGCTTTAGCACACTCTGCCAACCCGGATGTCCTAGCCGTGTCTGAATCCTGGCTTAGGAAGACCACCAAAAACTCTGAAATCTCCATCCCTAACTACAACATTTTCAGACAATATAGAACGGCCAAAGGGGGCGGTGTTGCAATCTACTGCAGAGATAGCCTGCAGAGTTCTGTCCTACTATCCAGGTCTGTACCCAAACAATTTGAACTTCTACTTTTAAAAATCCACCTCTCCAAAAACAAGTCTCTCACCGTTGCCGCCTGCTATAGACCACCCTCTGCCCCCAGCTGTGCTCTGGACACCATATGTGAACTGATTGCCCCCCCATCTATCTTCAGAGCTTGTGCTGCTAGGTGACCTAAACTGGGACATGCTTAACACCCCTGCCATCCTACAATATAAGCTTGATGCCCTCAATCTCACACAAATTATCAATGAACCTACCAGGTACCACTTCAAAGCCGTAAACACGGGCACCCTCATAGATATCATCCTAACCAACTTGCCCTCGTAATACACCTCTGCTGTTTTCAACCAAGATCTCAGCGATCATTGCCTCATTGCCTGCATCCGTAATGGGTCAGCGGTCAAACGACCTCCACTCATCACTGTCAAACGCTCCCTGAAACACTTCAGTGAGCAGGCCTTTCTAATCAACCTAGCCCGGGTATCCTGGAAGTATATTGACCTCATCCCTTCAGTAGAGGATGCCTGGTTATTTTTTTAAATGCCTTCCTCACCATCTTAAATAAGCATGCCCCATTCAAGAAATTTAGAACCAGGAACAGATATAGCCCTTGGTTCTCTCCAGACCTGACTGCCCTTAACCAACACAAAAACATCCTGTGGTGTTCTGCAATAGCATCAAACAGCCCCCATGATATGCAACTTTTCAGGGAAGTTAGAAACCAATATACACAGGCAGTTGAAAGGCCAAGGCTAGCTTTTTCTAGCAGAAATGTACTTCCTGCAACACAAACTCAAAAAAGTTCTGGGACACTGTAAAGTCCTTGGAGAATAAGAGCACCTCCTCCCAGCTGCCCACTGCACTGAGGATAGGAAACTCTGTCACCACTGATAAATCCACTATAATTGAGAATATCAATAAGCATTTTTCTACGGCCGGCCATGCTTTCCACCTGGCTACCCCTACCCCGGTCAACAACACTGCACCCCCCACAGCAACTCGCCCAAGCCTTCCCCATATCTCCTTCTCCCAAATCCAGTCAGCTGATGTTCTGAAAGAGCTGCAAAATCTGGACCCCTACAAATCAGCCGGGCTAGACAATCTGGGCCCTTTCTTTCAAAAATTATCTGCCGAAATTGTTGCAACCCCTATTACTACCGTGTTCAACCTCTCTTTCGTGTCGTCTGAGATTCCCAAAGATTGGAAAGCAGCTGCGGTCATCCCCCTCTTCCAAGTGGGGGACACTCTTGACCCAAACTGCTACAGACCGATATCTATCCTACCCTGCCTTTCTAAAGTCGTCAAAAGCCAAGTCAACAAACAGATTACCGACCATTTCGAGTCCCACCGCACCTTCTCCGCTATGCAATCTGGTTTCAGAGCTGGTCATGGGTGCACCTCAGCCACACTCAAGGTCCTAAACGATATCTTCACCGCCATCGATAAGAAACAATACTGTGCAGCCGTCTTCATTGACCTGGCCAAGGCTTTCGACTCTGTCAATCACCACATTCTTATCGGCAGACTCAATAGCCTTGGCCAGGTCAATGAAGACGGCTGCACAGTATTGTTTCTTATCGATGGCGGTGAAGATATCTGGCCAAACACATGCAGCAGTATATGCAGTGGCCCAATGGGGAAAACCAACTGCCTGTATGTGAACGAAAAGAAATCCAAGGATATGGTCATCAGCTTCAGAAGGGCTGTCAGGTCCTTAACAATATCATAACCGCCATCGATAAGAGACATTACTGTGCAGCTGTATTCATGGACCTGGCCAAGGCTTTCGACTCTGTCAATCATCACATTCTTATTGGCAGACTCAACAGCCTTGGTTTCTCAAATGATTGCCTCGCCTGGTTCACCAACTACTTCTCTGATAGAGTTCAGTGTGTCAAATAGGAGTGCCTGTTGTCCGGACCTCTGGCAGTCTCTATGGGGGTGCCACAGAGTTCAATTCCTGGGCCGACTTTTTCTCTGTATACATCAATGATGTCGCTCTTGCTGCTGGTGAGTCTCTGATCCACCTCTACGCAGACGACACCATTCTGTATACTTCTGGCACTTCTTTGGACACTGTGTTAACTACCCTCCAGACGAGCTTCAATGCCATACAACTCTCCTTCCGTGGCCTCCAACTGCTCTTAAATACAAGGAAAACTAAATGCACTCTCCTCAACCGATCGCTGCCTGCACCTACCCACCCTTCCAGCATCACTACTCTGGACGGTTCTGACTTAGAATATGTGGACAACTACAAATACCTAGGTGTCTGGTTAGACTGTAAACTCTCCTTCCAGACTCACATCAAACATCTCCAATCCAAAGTTAAATCTAGAATTGGCTTCCTATTTTGCAACAAAGCATCTTTCACTCATGCTGCCAAACATACCCTCGTAAAACTGACCATCCTACCAATCCTCGACTTCGGCGATGTAATTAACAAAATAGCCTCCAATACCCTACTCAATAAATTGGATGCAGTCTATCACAGTGCCATCTGTTTTGTCACCAAAGCCCCATATACAACCCACCACTGCGACCTGTACGTTCTCGTTGGCTGGCCCTCGCTTCATATTCGTCGCCAAACCCACTGGCTCCAGGTCATCTACAAGACCCTGCTAGGTAAAGTTCCCCCTTATCTCAGCTCGCTGGTCACCATAGCAGCACCCACCTGTAGCACACACTCTAGCAGGTATATCTCTCTGGTCACCCCCAAAGCCAATTCCTCCTTCGGCCGCCTCTCCTTCCAGTTCTCTGCTGCCAATGACTGGAACGAACTACAAAAATCTCTAAAACTGGAAAGACTTATCTCCCTCACTAGCTTTAAGCACCAGCTGTCAGAGCAGCTCACAGATTACTGCACCTGTACATAGCCCATCTATAATTTAGCCCAAACAACTACCTATTCCCCTACTGTATTTATTTATTTAGCTCCTTTGCACCCCATTATTTCTATTTCTACTTTGCACTTTCTTCCACTGCAAATCTACCATTCCAGTGTTTTACTTGCTATATTGTATTTACTTCGCCACCATGGCCTTTTTTGCCTTTACCTCCCTTATCTCACCTCATTTGCTCACTTTGTATACAGACTTATTTTTCTACTATATTATTGACTGTATGTTTGTTTTACTCCATGTGTAACTCTGTGTTGTTGTGTGTCAAACAGGGGCGGAAATCCCGGGGGGGACGGGGGGCACACGACCCCCCCATCCTGGGAAAAATATGATTTGTCCCCCCCAATATATCACTGAAACATAATTATGTAATTTAAATAATATTAATAATACGCAATGAAAGCAATTGTGCTGATTATAGACACTTAATAGCGCGTTTTTAAGTTTCAAAATATTGCGACCCCCCCCACCCTTTGCCTCACAATGGTTTGATCCACTGCCAGTTCCTTAGTTGGCAAGGTAACAGAGAGGTCGAATCTACTGTCTGAAAGGCACTCAATGAACGTAACTGACGTGAGGTTCATCCAGTCAATCGCGCACACACACTAGCTGAATATGCAGAGCTAGCGCGCAAATATTAACTATTAAGCTAGCTAGTACCTATTCCAATTATGTGGCGTTGTCAAAGATGGAATCTTTGCTATCGTCAATTTATTCCAAGATCAGCATGCAGATGATGTAAGTTAGTGCTTCAAAGTCCATGTGATAAGGTTAGCGATAAACTGAAATCCAAACTGAACAGAACTACACTCTCTTCTACCATTGTCTTAAATATATTTAATGGTCTCGTTGCAAAAGCTAAATTGTCGCAAGGGAACTTTTATTTATTTATTTTATTTCACCTTTATTTAACCCGGGTAGCAAAGATTATAGCAAACACCACTGAAACTGAATTGGTGCTCGCTAGCTTTGCAAATTCAGCTATTGTTGGAAGCCAGCCAATATGAAACAAACTATTAAAATTACAAAAGGTTGCAGCATATGTTGTGTAAATGGTGAACTCATACAGCTGTCAACTCTTGTCATTTTAATCCGTTTCACATTTGCTAGCTACCTTTTAGATCGAAGCCCAAATAGAATGATAGAAGCCCATCTCCTACTGTAAATAACCTACACACTGTGTGTGTGTGTAGCCAGCCAGCCAGGTAGAAAAATGGCAGAAAAATAAAAGACGGACATCAGAGGATTTTTCAATACACCAAAATGCATAGTAAGAATCCTAGTAGCCTAATATCTCAAAGACTAGTTGATAAAATGTTCATAAGAAAGAAATGAAATTCTAATGGAAATGTTTCACAATGATGTCATTAGGCAGAGCAGGCAACAGATGGCACACAGACAGCAGAGTTGGGGACAGATATGCAGGGACAGACTGGCAGAGTCTCTCAACTTAAACTGGTGACTGAACTAAGATATGTTAAAGGCAATGGTATTGCTGTTGTGATTAGTTGTGTAGTTTTGGGTACCGGTAGTTAGGAGTACGGCAAACACCTTATTTCTTTGGTTCCTCAATATACATTTATCATATTACAATGTAGGCTATGTGTTACAGCACTACTTTTGGTGTCCCCCTCAGGAATTGCTCTTGAGAAAATGTCATGTAATTGTCCCCTCCAAAGTTGATATCAGATTTTCGCCCCTGGTGTCAAACTGCTTTGCTTTATCTTGGCCAGGTCGCAATTGTAAATGAGAACTTGTTCTCAACTTGCCTACCTGGTTAAATAAAGGTGAAATAAAATATTAAATAAATAAATAAAAATAAGACATCCTATGTCGTTTCTGTTTTGTTTGAACAGCTTGCTTGGCCCGTTGTGTCAAGTCACTCGGGTTCACACCAACCGTGTGCAATGCCATAAGAATAATCTTAAACTTTAGCCCCCACTCAAAATCTGACCATTTTACTCGCTGTTTTCATGTTATTCAGAGCGTTGGTGACTGTAACTGTGCTCCTGGCAACAATTTAATTACACTTTTTTGCCGACGTTTACTGACACCGGCCATATTCAACGGGCGTTGAGCATTCGTAAATTCATCAGTTATTCTGCGCTCTGGCACACTCAGACGAGAGTGCTCTGAAACAGTTGTGCAGTGACATTCTATTGAAATGCATACTTGCATAGTGGAGTCTTTTGTTAAGTTTTACTACGCAATACATAAAAAAAGCCGCGTTAGACAGGATTACCTAAACATACTGACGAGCTCAAATAGACAGAAGCGTGCAATATAGCAGACCAATCCAAGCTCATCTCTCGGCCTGCCCAGCCCACTCATTATCTCAGCCAATGAAGGTTGCTGTCTTTTTACGTGGCTTAACCAACTAGGCTTTTAATTTAACCATTTTATTCCTATTTAGAGATGGCATACAAGTTTGTTATCAAGGCACATGAAAGTTCACCTATTCCAGAAGGCATTTCTGCACAAAAACACATTTTGATAAAAAAAATGGTTTACGTTCAAATAGCTCTCCTGTGAGGTAGTGACGCGTATACTACGAGTCACAAATCATGTCCAATCAATTGAATTCCCGGTGACCCAGCACGTTGTACAAACATCTCAAGGAATGGAAACAGGATGGACCTGATCTCAATTTCGAGTCTCAAAGCAAAGGGTCTGAACACTTATGTAAATAAGGTATTTCTGGTTTTTATTTGTAATACATTTGTAAAAATGTATAAAAAACGTTTTTTATCTTTGTCATGATGGTGTATTGTGTGTAGATTGATGAGGGAAAGAAATATTTAATCAATTTTAGAAAAAGGCTGTAAGGAAACAAAATGTGGAAAAAGTCAAGGGGTCTGAATAGTTTTTCCGAATACATTGTATATATGTTTCCTGCTCTTTCTGATACTCTATCTCTCAGATATAGAAGATATACTTTTTGGGGGCACTATCTGTTTTTCCATGTAGTGAATCTGTTGTTCAATGTGTTTGTATGGGCTAATAGCAGTATTTTTTTCATCAAATACTTATTTAATATTCTTCAAATTCAAAATCAAATAGTTAAATGATTCTTCGTATGACCTTTTTAAAACAATTCCATAAAGTTTGGTAGAAATGTGGAGTATATTTTGTTTATCTGTTGGGAAAAATGCAGTTTAATCCCGTTTTACATTTAATTTTCAGGCAGCAAAATGTGAAGACTGCAAGGAGTGTGTAGGCTTTCACTAGGCACTGCATGTGTTACCATCAATGTCAACAGTTCTGCTAGTCACTTTGGATGAAGGTATCTTCTACATGACCATATATTATTACAATTATTACATACAACATTTTTCAGCAACACTTGTGTTTGACATTTGTCATTAACGTCCAGAATCTTTGGTGAACTAAACAACTAATTTAATCTAAAATCTTTCCTCACCACTAAAGCAAGGAAATCTCCAAGTCAATTAGATTATGTTTGGTTTTATGTCAAGGCTGCAGACAATGCTTTGAATCCTGACCATCTGGCAGTGGATCTGGGAGTCATCCTTATTTATCCCTCTGAATGGCTATCTGATAGAACAGGTGGAGTCCAACCTCATGCATCCCAACTAACATGTTGACCCAATGTGGATAAACGATATGGCGCACCTTATCTGCGGAGGATCAAATGTCAACCGGTCATTGGTGGTTTTGCAAAGCTTTTGGCTGGGATAAATCCATGTTAACTGTGTTATACAAACACCGTCCTTGCTTCTGTTGGAATAATAATTGAAACATGTGGTCTCACAATGAAATCCATACAATCAGGTGTTGAGTAAGAGGATACTGTTCCTGATACATGGCCCATGGGTCTTGGTGAGATACCAAATGTTACCAAGCTATAGTTTTTAAACAGACGGCTTGTTATAAATGAATGCACCCCTTGTTTTTCACTCATTGTGTGCTACAAGAGAAGCTTCTGTTCTGAAGGAAAATAAATAAACATTTGTCCAGCACTAAAACTACAACATCATTTCAACCAATGAGCTATAACTGCTTATGAATCATTTATAAAAAACATATGAACTAATAAATAATCATCCATAAACTACTTATAAATGGTCTACAACACCCTTTAAAGGTACCTTAATACAATGTTACCCAAAAAAGTTTAATCATTATTACATCTTATTGCACCAAACATGGTTGACCCCCAACTTTCTGCAAGGAGTATGCCACGGAAATGATCTAGCACTCTCTCACTGTTTTATTTGCAAATCATTCTAAGAATGATTCATTTAATTTTAAAGCTAAATGGAGAGTACTTTATTCCCTCAGACAGAGCCTAAATAGTCTCTCTAGACATCCGCGTTGCCTCCCACCTAGGGTCTGGTTTTCGAGACTATAGCCAGAGAGGAAGAGGCGATGCGAGAGGATTTACTCTGCCAAAAATCTGTCTGCATGAGACAAGCAGGCCAATTGGGGATTTTTTTGTATTGAGGTCTATGAGAGAGTGTCGAATTACGTGAGGCTTATTTGTTCAAATAGAAGTTTCGCAATGTTTAGGGTGTTACAAATGTAATGATAAAAGTGGATGCACGTGGCATTCTGGCTACTTTGAGAAAAACATCTTAGTTGTGCCTGTTGTTCACACGTGTACATGCCCTGTTATTGGCTAGAATGGTCCCACCTGATCTCACCTCTTCCCGCCTGCCTTCCATCTTTGTATTTCCATTGTTAGAGTGGTCATTCGACCATCTTATCAATATAATAGATAATCTTTGCTATAGCCTAAAGATGATGAAGTGCAAATGTCATAACATCTTTCACAGAAAACTCTACAGGGGGCGACGAGCACGACTTGACTAGCCTAGAAACAAGATGGCGGGTGCAGGGCAAACACCATAACAGTGGGATGCTAGTACACAGAAGGCTAATTGGGAACATTGCAGAGAGGAATTGATTAACTTCAATATTTGACTAATGCATCCTTTCTGATTCCGTAGAGTGGTTGCCTAATGAAAAACTAAGACGAACGGGAACACAGATATATGTGAGTGCTGGTAAACAACAGGGGGATGTCACATCGGTGTCACCAAGGGCAACGTTGAGGGCAACAGAGGATGTCCGTCCCTTTTATTATATCATATTAATGTCAAATCATGCAAGCCTACACACCATGAACACTGCATGTTTTCAGCTTTTCCACATATCTTGTCTCTAACAGGCCTAGTTCCTGGGATAGTTCCGAAGAGTTCAAGAATACAAACGCATGTAGATGCAATAATGAACTCGTAGGCTTTCTTACTGGTCAGGTCGCCATGGCACAAGCCAGGTCAAACTTTGAATCAATGACAGCTCGGATCGTGTTCATTGGTTGCTTATTTAGCCAAACATGTTTTGCCATACTCCATACATCCCAAAACCATTACAAAGGGGTCATTGGATGAAAGCGCACTTACATAGCCTAATGCATGACCGGCTGGATTCAAACCCGGGGTTTCATGAGCACCTAAGGACTGTGTTAGCCCATTAAGCTAAAGCTTAGACATTGGCCTAGGGAGCTACGTAAGTCTTTAGCTCTCAGACAAGGTTACCCATTATGTGAGTTTGATGCACCGAACCACCTCCACTACATGTCATCCCCCTTTGACCTCATCATCATGGGTTTTCTGAGCGGTATTCAAAATGCTTTCAAATATTATTTGTTTTTCTGATACCTGTATTTGAATATCAAAGAAAATATTTGCTTTTATTTGTCACGTCCTGACCAGTAATAGGGGTTATTTGTTATTGTAGTTTGGTCAGGACGTGGCAGAGGTATTTGTTTTATGTGGTTCGGGGTGGTGGTTTGTTTAGTAGGGTATTTGATTTATGTATTCCGGGGGGTTTTGGGCACTGTTCTATGTTAGTGTATTTCTATGTTCTGTCTAGTCTTTTGTATTTCTATGTTTTGTTAATTGGGGTTGGACTCTCAATTGGAGGCAGGTGTTTTCTAGTTGCCTCTGATTGAGAGTCCTATATATAGGTATGTGTTTGTTGAGTACTTTGTGGGAGATTGTTCTGTGTATAGCCTTGTGCCTTACCAGCCTGTGAATAGTCGTTGTGTTGTCTTTGTGTATGTGTTTATTTTGGTTCTCCTTCTTCACCAAATAAAAGAAGATGAGTGCACATATTCCTGCTGCGTTTTGGTCCACTTTATCCGACGACAACCGTTACATTATTCTACTACCATGCGTATTTGAAAAGTTGGTATTTTCAAATAAACCACAAAATACAAAATGTTCTGCCCAGGTCTGAATCAGTTTGATTTGCTTATACCAGGTATTATTTCTTTGAATATAAAATAACCCAAATCCTCACAGTATATGGCCCCGGCTTCTGATTAACTTTAGTCTATGTGATTTAACTTGCCCAGAGAGGGTAATTTGCATCAACTTGACATGCTGAACCTATGAATGATACATTAGCTTTCAGGTGGACACTTTCCCCACTTTAGTTAAGGCTTGAGGCAAGAAGAACATAATCAATTAGTTAATCAGTTATAATTGCAATCTTTGTTACACTTCTAATTTGGTTAGGACTAACTGCCTCTACACACATGTTTGATACATACTAATAACATTATGGATGGGTTAGATATACTGCCGTTTATTATCATGCAGAAGCTATGTTTTCTTGTCGCACGCTCCCAATTCCAACAGAGCACTTGGCATGTGTCTCACGGATACACCAGCAGATAGCAGCAAAGTCTCACTTTTAAACGAATCAACATCAGTCAGTCCAAGCAGCTTGTTAAAAGCAGGATTTATTCAATACATTTCATATCTACTGAACCGAGTTAAATCAAATTGTATTGATCGCATACAAATGTTTAGCAGATGTTATTGCGGGTGTAGCGAAATGCTTGTGTTTCTAGCTCCAACAGTGCAGTAGTATCTAACAATTCACAACAATATACACAACTCTAAAAGTAAAAGAATGGAATTAAGAAATATATAAATATTAGGATGAGCAATGTTGGAGTGGCATTGAATAAAATACAGTAGAATACAGTATATACATGTGAAATGAGTAAAGCAGTATGTTAACATTATTAAAGTGACTAGTGTTACATTATTAAAGTGACCAGTGAGTCCATGTCTATGTATATAGGGCAGCAGCCTCTAAAGTGCAGGGTTGAGTAACCGGGTGGTAGCCGGCTAGTGATGGCTATTTAACAGTCTGATGGCCTTGAGTTAGAAGCTGTTTTTCAGTCTCTCTGTCTCAGCTTTGATGCACCTGTACTGACCTCGCCTTCTGGATGATAGCGTGGTGAACAGGCAGTGGCTCGGGTGGTTGTTGTCCTTGATGATCTTTTTGGCCTTCCTGTGACATCGGGTGCTGTAGGTGTCCTGGAGGGCAGGTAGTTATTTTCCTGGCACCACTCTGCCAGGGCCATCACCTCCTCCCTGTAGACTGTCTATTCATTGTTGGTAGTCAGACCTACTACTGTTGTGTCATCTGAAAACTTGATGATTGAGTTGGAGGCGTGCGTGGCCACACAGTCATGGGTAAACAGGGAGTACAGGAGTGGCCCCCCTTGTGGGGCCCTTGTGTTAAGGATCAGCGTAGTGGAGGTGTTGTTTCCTACCTTCACCTGGGAGCGGCCCGTCAGGAAGTCCAGGACCCAGTTGCACAGGGCGTGGTTCAGACCCAGGGAACCACCACTGACATATACAGTAAGGCCTATTACGTGTAAACCTCTTCACTGACTCTGCTCCTTGAGAGATACCCCATCACTTCTCTGTTTTCAAGGTCCAGCTATGAATGCCAATGGAATACTTTGTATATCAGGTAACAGATGCATGAATACATTATGACTTGAGGGTGAAAAGCTTAGAGTTCAAGGGCTAACAGAGGAAAAATGATTTAGTCACAGTCCGATCTGGCTGAATTGAGAAATAAATAATAAACGGTATGCCGTGAACAAATGCCCACTTTGGCCCAAGGCCTTAAACTACGTACTTAATATGCACTTTACCATGCAAGGACAATGTATGATTGTGTTCCTACAGTACATGCAGAGCTACCATATCAGTGTTAATGAAGGATTCACATAATACATATCCCAATACCAATGCTTTTTTGTTTCTCATTATCTAATGAAGGTAATGGGGAGATATGGGTAGTTCCATGAAATCAGTCCCATTTGGGTAGTGTACATTCTGTCTTGACGAGCACACCTTTAACTTAATAAAAAACATGTTCTCCCATCTCAAACAAAATACTATAGTGAGTGCCAATTAAAGGAAAATTCCACCCCAAAACAATATTTTGGTATTTGTTTCATTAGTCCGTTGTTGACATAGTCCCAAAAATGTTTTGAATGTCAGCAAAAACATTTTCAAGATATGACACTTTTAAAATACAGAAATCATCTCTGTATGATGCATTTTGCATCATTCAGGGATGATTAAACTTTTCATGTGTGATTAAACTTTTCATGTGTGATTCAACTTTTCATGTGTGATTAAACTTTTCATGCGTGAGTTCCAAATATCTCTAAGTCGCCCCATCCTGAGTTTGTTTAGATTTTTTTTTATGCGTGGGATGTCAGAATGCACTCACTATCCCAACATGTAATTGTCAAATCAAGACACACACTGCCTGCTAATTACCTATAGGCTATATTTCAACTTGTCAATTTGAAATAATTTTCGAATAAGTTTTTATTTTCTAACAACAGTTTGAATTAAAGTGTGTTCTGCCTCCTCATTAATTCACATAGAAGTATCCCATTTCACTGTTGCGGATAATTTATGTTTGAGGCTTTACTGAACTGGACAAACTTCTCTCTTCCATGAGAGCCCAAGCACCTCCCCAGTGTTTCCCCAGATCAAGTATGCAGATATTTGAGCAGTCTAGCACAAACTTTTCCCTCCTGGTATATTTTCTGACTGGTGCTTGCATTGCCTTCATTGTTGTTTTCCTTGCAAATAATAACTTTGGACATGTGTGTGTTCCAACCAAAGTAAGTGCCTTACTTTCTGTATATCGTGATGTAATTTTTACTGTAGCATACCATATGTATGTATGTATGTATGGAGCATAATGTATTTACTGTTTTATTCAAGTTAAACTGTAATGATCAACATTAGGACGCAGTGTTTCTTTTTAAGAAAGGGTGATAAAGGTTTTGTGGAGTAAACCAATACTTTACATTTATGGACCCTCACATGTTATAGTTAGGCAGAGACATAGATGATACCATAAAGATTAATCTCATCTGATTTTGTGTTTTTTATTGCACAGATAGGATAGTGAGAGGCAGATAAGGAGGAGTTTGAGTCAGAAGGGTCAGATTCCAGCCCATGATAACTCCGGCATATACAGTGCGTGTGTTGGGGTCAGGGGCACTAGCCACACGACCACACAGGCCACATTCATCTTTTGATGGTGCCATTCCCTTATGGCTACTTATAATAGTTTGAAGATGGAAAAGGGAGGAACATACAGTACACTTAGTATATATGGGTGAATATGGTGGTATCAGTGCCACATCTGAAATGATTGAAAAAGCCAATCCGGGAGTGAGGGGAGTGAGGAACTCTACTCGGAAAAGTCGTTAATTCTCCCCAAAAATTACAAAGAGATGCAATTTTGTGTTGTTATGTCCTCAGTTTCAATACACAGGTGTCATATTTAATTTAGACTCCCGACTGAGACATTCTTTTTCAGTGCTGTATAGAGTCTCGATATAGAGTTGAAGAGTTTTTGGAAAATAATGAGTCTCTGTGCTTATCATACTGTACCTAGTACTCCTCCACCTCTGTAGGCCTACTTGACATAGAAGGATAATGGAGAAAAGAGCTGTTGAGGGGATGTCTATTAATTCCTTCCATTTTGAAGGAGAGTTTCATTTTCAACAAGGGATTAATCGGATGACCTCAACAAGACACTTGACCACCTCCAAACACGAGTCTATGGTAATCATTCCACTTGCATGGATATAAGGGAAAATAGGAATACGATAACACATGCTGGTTGAATTAAAGGGATAGTTCATCCACGTTACAAAAATGTTTTGTCTATTTGGAAAGGAAACACATATGTACATTTGTAATTTGGTTGAGCTATCCTTTAATTAGCTAACACAGCAATCTCCATCTGTGGCAAATGCTGGCTATACAGTACGCTAAGAGCTGAGTAATTAAAACTTTTGAATGTTATATTCAGAACATTTGTGGATTTGTTGTAATTTGGGGAGATACGGTTATGTGCTATAATGTTCAGAACAGCGATAATAAAGACAAGCAACAATGCCAGGCAATGTTTATGCCACACTGTCAGAAAAACAATGCTGCACATTTTCTATGTGCCATTCTGGTGTCAATTTTAATTACTGTTTTATTCCATCTTTGACATACACTAATTGCAAACATATGCTGTCTTAGGCGACAAGTGCAAATGAAAAGTGCCTCTGCATTTTAGGCTTTCATACTGAATATTAGGGCTTTAGTGGCAATGGGCAATTTATACATTTTTTGCAGCAATTGCACTGATTGCATCTGACTGCAAAATGTGAAGCCCGGAAATCATTCTTTGAGGACTTCTTTGTTAGGTTTAATTGAATCGGTAGATAGGGCCAAGTCACTCAGGGAATGGTGAAATTACATTGCCTATCTTCTCACTTTCTATAAGAACACATGGAATCAATAAGAGATGTAACAAATGCAACTACTCGCAAGTGCCTCACCTTACCACACACACTGTATACCCATGGTTCTAAGGGGTAAGAGTTGGGACATTATAAAACATATTTTATTATTGTCGAGGGTCATTACCCATCTGCCTAAGCACTAACAAAACTTCTATATAGTTAAGCCTGGCTGATGTATTTCACTTGCTTTTAGTTGTGAAATTAGCATACGGTTACAGTCCTCTTGGAGGACTGGCCGAAATGGGAGCCAATTAATTGAGGCACAGGTAAATTGTCAGTCATGTAATGTGTCTCGAAGGACAGCGCGATATAAACCTCTCTAGAGTTATGATCGTGCTGAAATCATTGATGTAAATACCGTAATTTCCGGACTATTAAGCGCACCTGAATATAAAAAAATATATATTATTTTGAACATAAATAAGCCGCACATGTCTATAAGCCGCGGGTGCCTACCGGTACATTGAAACAAATTAACTTTACACAGGCTTAACGAAACACGGCTTGTAACAAAAATAAATAGGCTTTAACGAAACACGGCTTGTAACAAAAATAAATAGGCTTTAATGAAACACGGCTTGTAACAACAATAAATAGGCTTTAACGAAACACGGCTTGTAACAAAAAATAAAAAATTAGCAGTAAGCTTTAGTTGTCTTTTTGCACTGAGTCAATTCCTCACACTGCTGTTTCCAACGTCTTATCATCGACTCATTAAGACCAAGCTCCCGTGCAGCAGCTCTATTTCCTTTTCCAACAGCCAGATCAATCGCCTTCAACTTGAAAGCTGCATCATATGCATTTCTCCGTTTCTTTGCCATGATGAGGGTGACGAAATGACTACCGTAATCAGAATGATGGGAAGTTTGAGAGCGCTCGATTTAATCTAAACAGTAAACAAAAAAGTTGTTTGACCGTAACCCGTTCGGTAATTTCATTGGTCTAATGAAAGCTTCATGCCGCCCAAAAACTGAGCACGTCACAGAATATGTTTTTTGGGAGAAAAAAAAATGTAAGCGGGAAAAATCCATATATTAGCCGCGTCATTGTTTAAGCCGCGAGGTTCAAAGCCTGGGAAAAAAGTTGCGGCTTATAGTCCGGAATTTACGGTACATGTTCCTGTTAGTTGCTGGGGCATCGAAATCAATGAGCCAAGGATAAAACCAACAACTTTCTTTGCATTCATGTTTCAAAGTATATGTTTTTTCAATCATGAAGGACCCACCTTCTAATTCATTATCTACCTGTTCTCATCAAAGCAGCACGTCTAACATCCGTCTACCAAATTTCTGTACATTTGTCTCAATTTGTCTAACAAAATCATTTGGGCATCACTCTGATCCTATTAGCGGACCCCTAAGTGAAGATGACTTCATTCATTCAGCCGGAGCGAGGGATCTGACAGTGAAGGAGGGAGGAAAGAGGGAAAAGGAGGGGAGGAGAGAAGTACTCTGCGGAAAGACACCTAAATTGAGAATAATGAGCCTGGAGAGAAGCAAAGTCATCTCTTTCATCTTCAGCCAGACTTGAAACCCCTTTCATCATCATCATCATCTGCAAACTGTGGATGCTTACTGCAGACACATCAACCTCCAAGGAATAAAGAGACGTTTCGCTTTCAAAGGAATGTGCCTCAATTTCCACCTTTTTATCGAGTTTCAAGTCCTATAGTGCTGCAATTTGAGCTAGGGTGCACCGCACCGGCAGGGACGGAATTTGTGGATAGATTAAGAGTGAAGGCGTTGTACAGTTGATTTATGCTGTCATTAGGTTGTGCAAGGGTATCTGGGTTGTGTTTGGGGGAGACTAACCAGGCTCACAATAGGAGCCCAAATCTAATGAGCAACCCTTTTAAACTTTTGGACATTTACAGGTACCTGGGTCCCACTGAACAATTCAGCCAGAAATCGTCCCAAATGATCAGTCTATTCTGGCAAATTGTAGATTATGATAATAATGTAATAAGGTGGTTTGCTGAAACACGTTTGCACGATGAGTAACCTTGCCCCAGACCTGAAAACTTGCGTTAGCTCTCCAAACTAATGCCTAGGCTTAGGAGATCCTGGTTCAAACCAAAGTCGGTCATATTGACATTCCGTTGCCCCTTCTTCCCATTACTACCAATTGGACTTCAGGATGGAATGGAATCAGGTCAGGCATATGGTAAACTCAGTTTTTCACAATTGCTGAAATGTCAATCCTAGTAAAAATTCCCTGTCTTAGGTCAGTTAGGATCACCACTTTATTTTAAGAATGTGAAATGTCAGAATAATAGTAGAGAGTGATTTATTTCAGCTTTTATTTCTTTCATCACATTCCCAGTTGGTCAGAAGTTTACATACACTCAATTAGTATTTGGTAGCATTGCCTTTAAATTGTTTAACTTGGGTCAAACATTTTGGGTAGCCTTCCACAAGCTTCCCACAATAAGTTGGGTTGATTTTGGCCCATTCCTCCTGACAGAGCTGGTATAACTGAATCAGATCTGTAGGCCTCCTTGCTCGCACACGCTTTTTCAGTTCTGCCCACAAATGTTCTATAGGATTGAGGTTAGGGCTTTGTGATGGCCACTCCAATACCTTGACTTTGTGGTCCTTAAGCCATTCTGCCACAACTTTGGAAGTATGCTTGGGGTCATTGTCCATTTGGAAGACACATTTGCGACCAAGCTTTAACTTCCTGACTGATGTCTTGAGATGTTGCTTCAATATATCCACATCATTTTACTACCTCATGATGCCATCTATTTTGTGACATGCACCAGCCCCTCCTGCAGCAAAGCACCCTCACAACATGATGCTGCCACCCCCGTGCTTCACGGTTGGGATGGTGTTCTTCGGCTTGCAAGCGTCCCCATTTTTCCTCCAAACATAACGATGGTCACTATGGCCAAACAGTTTTATTTTTGTTTCATCAGACCAGAGGACATTTCTCCAAAAAGTACAATCTTTGTCTCCATGTGCAAGCCGTAGTCTGTTTTTTTTTATGCCGTTTTTGGGAATCGAACCCACAACCCTGGCGTTGCACACACCATGCTGGTGTTGCAAACACCATGATCTACCAACTGAGCCACATGGAAAGCAATGAATTTTAATGACTCCAACCTAAGTGTATGTAACTTCCAATTTCAACTGTTTATTAAGGTAATCAGTCAATTTAAATAAATACATTAGGCCCTAATCTATGGATTTCACATAACTGGGAAAACAGACATGCATCTGTTAGTCACAGATACCTTAAAACCTGTTACGGCTAGACGTTCCCGTTTCGACAACATCCGGTGAAATTGCAGAGCGCGAAATTCAAATTAAATTATTAGAAATATTTAACTTTCATAAAATCACAAGTGCAATACACCAAAATAAAGCTTAACTTCTTGTTAATCCAGTCACCATGTCAGATTTCAAAAAGGCTTTACGGTGAAAGCAAACCATGTGATTATCTGAGGACAGCACCCCACCATACAAACACATGAAAATCATATTTCAACCAAGCAGGTGCGACGCGAAAGTCAGAAATAATGATATAATTCATGCCTTACCTTTGAAGATCTTCTTCTGTTGGTACTCCAATATGTCCCAGAAACATCACAAATGATCCTTTTGTTCGATAAACTCCTTTTTTATATTCTCAAAATGTCCATTTATTTGGCGCGTTTCATTCAGAAAAACACCGGTTCCAACTCGCCCAACATGACTACAAATTATCTAATGAGTTACCTGTAAACTTGGTCCAACATTTCAAACAACTTTCCTTATCCATCCTTAGGTATCCTAAAACGTAAATAATCGATACAATTTAAGACGGAATATACTGTGTTCAATAGCAGATAAAATCAAAGTGGCGCGAGCTCCAGGTCGTGCGCCCCAAACAAAAGAGTCCACTTGGCTTGACACTCATTCTGAATAGCCGTACCTATTCATTTCTCAAAGGAAAAACATCAACCAATTTCTAAAGACTGTTGACATCTAGTGGAAGCCATAGGAACTGCAACCAGGTGCCTCATAAGTTTCCCAGTTTTCCCATAGAAAATGAATTGAAAACACAGTGAACTAAAAAAAAAAAAAATCCTGGATGGTGTGTCCTCTGGGTTTCGCCTGCCAAATACGTTCTGTTATAGTCACAGACATAATGTTAACAGTTTTAGAAACTTTAGAGTGTTTTCTATCCAAATCTACCAATTACATGCATATCCTAGATTCTGGGCCTGAGTAGCAGGCAGTTTACTTTGGGCACGCTTTTTTTTTGGTGAAAATACTGCCCCCTATCCCAAAGAGGTTAAAAAAAAAACTTGGTCCAAACATTTCAAACAACTTTCCTTATCCATCCTTAGGTATCCTAAAACGTAAATAATCGATACAATTTAAGACAGAATATACTGTGTTCAATAGCAGATAAAATCAAAGTGGCGCGAGCTCCAGGTCGTGCGCCCCAAACAAAAGAGTCCACTTGGCTTGACACTCATTCTGAATAGCCGTACCTATTCATTTCTCAAAGGAAAAACATCAACCAATTTCTAAAGACTGTTGACATCTAGTGGAAGCCATAGGAACTGCAACCAGGTGCCTCATAAGTTTCCCAGTTTTCCCATAGAAAATGAATTGAAAACACAGTGAACTCAAAAAAAAAAAAATCCTGGATGGTGTGTCCTCTGGGTTTCGCCTGCCAAATACGTTCTGTTATAGTCACAGACATAATGTTAACAGTTTTAGAAACTTTAGAGTGTTTTCTATCCAAATCTACCAATTACATGCATATCCTAGCTTCTGGGCCTGAGTAGCAGGCAGTTTACTTTGGGCACGCTTTCTTTTTTTTCTTTTTTAATACTGCCCGCTATCCCAAAGAGGTAAAAAAAAAAAAGTTGGGCTGTGGATCAGAAAACCAGTCAGTATCTGATGTGACCACCATTTGCCTCATGCAGCCCGACACATCTCCTTTAAATAGAGTTGATCAGGCTGTTGATTGTGGCCTGTGGAATGTTGTCCCACTCCTCTACAATGGCTGTGTGAAGTTACTGGATATTGGTGGTAACAGGAACACGCTGTCGTACACGTCGATCCAGAGCATCCCAAACATGCTCAATGGGTGACATGTCTGGTGAGTATGCAGGCCATGGAAGAACTGGGACATTTTCAGCTTTCAGGTATTGTGTATAGATCCTTGCGACATGGGGCCGTGCATGAAGTGATGGCAATGGATGAATGGCACGACAATGGGCCTCAGGATCTCATCACGGTATCTCTGTGCATTCAAATGCAATTGTGTTCATTGTCTGTAGCTTATGCCTGCCCATACCTTAACCCCACCACCACGGGGCACACTATTCACAACATTGACATCAGCAAACTGCTCGCCCACACAATGTCATCTACCATCTGCCCGGTACAGTTGAAACCAGGATTCATCCATGAAGAGCACACCTCCAGCGTGCCAGTGGCCATCTCGGAATCCGAGAGGTACGGGGCTACCTTAATCAACATCATCAGTGCAGAACTGCAGATTTTTCCACCTTGCTGCCTGGGAACCAGCATTTCACTGAACCAACCTTCCGGTTACTGACTAAACGCTCTTAACCGCTAAACTACCTTAGTAGCTCTACATGCGCTTTCTCACTGCTTCAGTGAATTCCAACTTAATACAAGAGACAGCTTACCGAGGTAGGGTATAGTAAAAACAACAACTTTCACCATGGGTGTTTGGGTCGTTTAGTTCAAACCCCATCTATGGTACAAACTCCTTAAGAACTTGCCACTAAGCTCGACAACTGCAAAAGCAAGTATCACCAGTGAAATAGACTACCGATAGCGTCAGTGTACTTGATAATTGTATGCTGTAGTAAATAACTTTCAAAAGAGACAAATTACCTATGATTTTGAGACATAATTAGTATACTCACTCCACTGCGCTGTTCAAGGGCCCTGGGTTGTCCTGGGATGTGCCTGTTTCTACTAAATAATTGGCTGCAATGTTTAGGGGGCTGTGAGATTACAAGTCCTCCAGCTATGGCAGCTCCTGCCAGCCAAACAGTCTCCGAAGACCCCGAAACCGTTGATTCCAACAGCTTTTCACAATAATTTGTGCGCTCTCAAATGGTCTCTAGACATCCTGATTATGTGCTAGTCAGTGCCTGTTTCATTTATGTGAAGGGGGAACGTTGAGAAATGTTGTAAAAAGGTTCTCGAGGCATCTGCCCACCCCTGAAGCTTCCCCGGACACAGCCGAGTAAATGAGGATAACTAATTGTTTGTTTACTATGTGAAATATGAATAACACAAAATGTATGATGTTGTCAGTTCAATTCGTCACATACTATCACAGGCCAATGATTTGAGGAATGTTGTCTTGTGATGCATAGTTCTTTCCCCAAATACCTCGATTGAGATGGTAACAGGTAGCTGCACTACTTACTAACAGGTCTGTATACTATTTTGAGGTGATGTTTTGGTACATAACACAATATGGGGATGACATTGTGTTAGCTGGATGATATGAGATGACTAAGGTTATTAACCTTTGCCTGTTATATTTGGATTGTGTACTTTAGGATTAGTGTATTGTATTCAGTTTATGGGGTGTAGAACGGCATGGATTATTATACACTGTATATTGTACAATGGCTGCCTCTGGCTTTGAATAACAGTATACCACTGTTGTTTATCAGTAGTATGGCACATCATACAATGAGTACTTTTCAATGATTCAAGGAAGTTTCCCTCAAATCCCCACCCTGGTCTGGCTGAATATTCCTCAGCACCTGATTAGCGTAGCTTTATAATACCATTTTATGCTAATAACCAGAACTGCTTTGAGGAAGCCGAAGAAGTAGCAGAGGCTCCACAGGCGTTGCGTAGGGGCCCTGGTGTGTGTCTGGATTTACGCCTCTAACAGGCTTTGTACTACAGGAAGGGAAGCTAGACTCTCATTCTAATTCACATGCTCTGCTTTTCAATAATGCTAGCTGTTGAAGAAGTACGTGGCAAAACAACAGAGGAGAACCCCCACCGGTGCTCACCGGAGGGTGTTTTTTATTTGTGGTGTGCACTATCAGCGATCGGTAGATCTTTAATTCTTCAGTATCTCCGTCTTTCATCTCAGACGGCATACCTCCATCCACTGAGAGTCATTCGCTCGGTAGCTAACAATGAGAGACTGAGATAAATAACTGAACTGGCCCTTTGTTAGTGTTCCTGGCATAGCAGGGGGCATTGATGCCACTCACGATGGGAAACCTTTATTGCATCCGTTGTTAAGCTATGTGAGAAAGTATAGATGTTGAAAATATCACACTCCAGCAATATTTCAAAGCCTATGAGGTGATTCAGTCGATGGGTGCTCTTCTGATCTGAGTATGTCTATCAGCTGCCAAGCAAATTGGCTTTGTTGGATGGAAATATGGGAGGTTTCTTGTCAGTACGATGTAATTCATCAGATGAACAACATCCCTGTTCTTAGTGGTTCAAGCTTGTTTCATGACAGGTTTGAATCTCCTGAAACCAGACCTGGGACCAAATAGTATTTTTCTTTTTATACTTTTATACTTTCATTGCACTTGATTGAGCTTGCCTGGTGCTGCAGAATCAATGGAATAGTCCCACATGTGCAAAACCTGCCCATCTGGCACTCCACACTAGTTTTTGGTTGCACATTGGTTGTGGGAACAAAGACATAGGTTTCCTGACCGGTAGTTTTTTGAACGTTGAACTGACATTTTTTATTTTTAGGTTGCAGGGAGGTTCTAAGAACATTTTACTCTGGTTCCTAGACAGTTTTACTCAGAGGTTTTATTAGCGCTCTGGGAAAATAAATGATAGGTTATTTCGAGGTTTTTGAATAACTTACTTAAAACGTAACATTTCAGTAAGACTTCTAATAACACTGTTAGCTTATTTCGGGTTAACTTTTTGGAACTCCTAGCACAGATAGGACACATGGAAATTCATTATTTCATGCATTAATCATGCAAACACATTTATTTTTTGTGACACAGTATCAGAGAGACGCAAACCTATAATCTTCTGTTCTCTAGCCAGGATTTAGTCCACTGTTCTACCAGGATGGAGCTAGCATGCCTGTTTTTTTTTACATCTACAAAGATGTTAGTTTTAGTCTATTCAACCATACCCCATTTAAAAGAAAACAAACACTCATTAAGATCAGGTGTGGCCAATTAGTGGTCGCAGCCAACACACCTGATCACACTTAACAAGATAGAGGATAGAATGAGTCTTATTGATGCTGAGAATGGACATGTTTTTGAAAAACATTCTTAGCACGTTCTCTGAATGTTAATAATGTTTTCTTGTGTTTTTTATTGAATGTTTTCTTAACTTTCTGAGAACGGACTGTACGTTTTTAAATAATAGTCTAAGAACATTCTCTGAACGTTATTAAAGATTTCTTGTGGTTTTTATGGAAAGTTTTCTTAACTTTCTCGGAACAATTTGAGAACATTACTTTAAATAGAACCATGAGGAAATGTTGTGCTGAAAGTACTGACATTTCCACAGAAGAACATTGTTTTTAACGTTCTCTGAAATATGTGAGAACATTCCCAATGTCAAACCAGTTGGAGAAAGTTCATAGAACATTACCAAAATTGAAATGAAATGTAACCATGTTTGAAATTTAAGTAAACAGTCTGTTAAAGATGCACTATGCAGAAATCGCTCCGCCATTTCCGGGTTGCACATGTTTTTATAGTTTGCCTGATTTCTGTTTATGTGACAAAACAAGCAAGTACTGTATAGTGTAGAGAGTCATTGTACCATCTAAACCGCTGTGACATATCTTTTCTATAACCAAAAATATTGTATTTTCAGCTGCCTGAAGCTGGTGTATAAAACCGAAGTAAAAGACACAAAAATGGAACTTAAGAAATAGAAATAGTGCACATAGAACATATATACCGCTTCTTAGATATGCTTTCAATGAGAATGACAGATCTCCAACTTACATTTCTATGTGAATTTGGTCTGGACGCCCAAAAAGTTACATATTGCAGCTTGAAAGTAACCAATAAAATGATGTTTTTTTGTCAAGTTCCTTAAATGTGCTAAGATTGTTCCAATGTTCCAGTTGTGGGAAGGTTCTATGTAAAATAACAATAGGACAACCACACTCTCACTAAGCTCTAAGAAACATATGGTTCTCAGAACCTTATGTGCTAGCTGGGGAAGGTCTCAAGGGTAGCTATAGAATTCTGAAGAAAAAAATGTTTTTAAAGAGTGCATTAAAATGATTGTGTCAAATCTTGTTGAGGGGGCTTGAATCTATTAACGATAAATAAAACCAATACCTTAGATGATGATTTGTATCGTGTCATATATGCATGATGAGGATAACATTTACATTTACATTTAAGTCATTTAGCAGACGCTCTTATCCAGAGCGACTTACAAATTGGTGCATTCACCTTATAATATCCAGTGGAACAACCACTTTACAATAGTGATGTTTGTATTCTCTTATGAAATACAGTTATCAGTCACTCTAGGTTCAGTTACTGCTCTATCCCTGTGTGTGGATACATTTAGCTCAGATGTCCCCTTTTCACACTATCGTGCCAACCAGAAACATACTATGTTGGCTCATATATTTTATTTTTACACTGTCCTTTCCAGCATGGTTCCAGCGGTAGATGCCGAACCCGGCCAGCACAGTCGAGCATGGCTCAGCGTTAACAACAGGGCTGTTTCATATAGAGGAACTGCTGTTGTACAATGAACACACCGATTTCTCGTTTAGTCTCGGTGGACTTCCAGGGCGAGTTCATTGTGTTCTTCCTGTGGATTGTCAGACATTATTTTTAATGCCTCTCCTGAGAGACCCCTCTCCATAAACTCTTCCTCTTCACGGCAGCCCGACCTCCTCCTCACCAGCCCACTTGTAAAACAGACACACACATTAGTCTAACTCATGTTTCCTCCAAGGCCCCACTGGCCTGTCAGCCCAAAGCCTCAGTTAATCATTCAGTGTGTGTGTGTTTCCTTCATCCTTCTATGCTCATCTCTGTCTGTGTGTGTGTTTAAAAACTCTACATTTGCAGATATAGGCCTATACGATCACAATCAAACACCATGATTACAAAAATGGCCAGTTGTGAACAACCATTGAATTAACATATTTCAACAGAAAAAAATTGGCCTCCCTTCCTACTGAATGACTTTGGTTCCCTCTTGGTAAATAACATTTTGAAACACAACACAGTGTAAAGGTTAGCAATCCGTGGACGTTGCAACCCCACAATCAAGGAGCATTATAAAGGGTTTGTTCAAGTACATTTGGGCCTTGTCGATGAAATGCTACACATGGGTGGCATAGCTGTTTGTTTGTTTACTCAGCCTTGATTTTAATTACTTTACTTTCCATTTGGATATGCAAATATAACTAGGACCTTTTTTTAAATTGATTAGAAATCTAAACCTTGCCTCACTGAAAATGGTTCTGTCTGTCAAATTTGGAAAGCAATCCAATTTACTTACAAATTAAATGACTGCATATTTTGGGGACAAGGAGTGCGTCATTTGTAGTGTTTTCAAGTCAATCGCTTCTGTTTCTACCCACTTTCTCTTTCACTTAAATTAGAATTACAACAAAGAGAAGAGATGGGATGGATAACTCTGATGATATTTTATTTTTAAAAAGTCTGGCATAAATAACACACAAAATAACATGTACAAGCTTCTCACTATTAGACTACAGAAAAACACCCTTATACACAGTCGCCAATACCCCCTACCTCCATAAAGTACCATCACATTGCATAATCCCTTCAGCTCTCATCCTCTTTAAATTCAATATGAGCAGTGGTTAGTAGAGAATATCAGAAAATCAAGTCTCTCCTTAACCCCAGGAGAAAATGTCTTATGAATCTAAATTACATGACTACTAGTGACTTCTGCACAAATGCGATCTAAGATTTACCCATTGGTCTTTGAGACTTTAAATCAACTCCCTCTTGCTCCGTGTGAGAACTACAGTTGAAGTCGGAAGTTTACATACACTTAGGTTGGAGTCATTAAAACTCGTTTTTCAACCACTCCACAAATTTCTTGTTAACAAACTATAGTTTTGGCAAGTCAGTCAGGACATCTACTTGTGCATGACACAAGTCATTTTTCCAACAATTGTTTACAGACAGATTATTTCACTTATAATTCACTGTATCACAATTCCAGTTGGTCAGAAGTTTACATACACTAAGTTGACTGTGCCTTTAAACAGCTTGGAGAATTCCAGAAAATGATGTCATGGCTTTAGAAGCTTCTGATAGGCTAATTGACATCATTTGAGTCAATTGGAGGTGTACCTGTGGATGTATTTCAAGGCCTACCTTCAAACTCAGTGCCTCTTGGCTTGACATCATGGGAAAATCTAAAGAAATCAGCCAAGACCTCAAAATAAATGTTTGACCTCCACAAGTCTGGTTCATCCTTGGGAGCAATTTCCAAACGCCTGAAGGTACCACGTTCATCTGTACAAACAATAGTACACAGGTATAAACACCATAGGACCACGCAGCCATCATACCACTCAGGAAGGAGACACGTTCTGTCTCCTAGAGATTAACGTATTTTGGTGTGAAAAGTGCAAATCAATCCCAGAACAACAGTAAAGGACCTTGTGAAGATGCTGGAGGAAACAGGTACAAAAGTATCTATATCCACAGTAAAACGAGTCCTATATCGACATAACCTGAAAGGCCACTCGGCAAGGAAGAAGCCACTGCTCCAGAACTGCCATAAAAAAGCCAGACTATGGTTTGCAACTGCACATGGGGACAAAGATCGTGCTTTTTGGAGAAATGTCCTCTGGTCTGATGAAACAAAGATAGGACTGTTTGACCATAATGACCATAGTTATGTTTGGAGGAAAAAGGGGGAGGCTTGCAAGCCGAAGAACACCATCCCAACCGTGAAGCACGAGGGTGGCAGAATGTTGTGGGGGTGCTTTGCTGCAGGAGGGACTGGGGCACGTCACAAAATCGATGTCATCATGAGGAAAGGAAAATGATGTGGATATATTGAAGCAACATCTCAAGACATCAGTCAACAAGTTAAAGCTTGGTCGCAAATGGGTCTTCCAAATGAACAATGACCCCAAGCATACTTCCAAAGTTGTGGCAGAATGGCTTAAGGACAACAAAGTCAAGGTATTGGAGTGGCCGTCACAAAGCCCTGACCTCAATACTATCGAAAATTTGTGGGCAGAACTGAAAAAGCGTGTGCGAGCAAGGAGGCCTACAAACCTGACTCAGTTATACCAGCTCTGTCAGGAGGAATGGGCCAAAATTCACCCAACTTATTGTGGAAAGCTTGTGAAAGGCTACCTGAAACGTTTGACCCAAGTTAAACAATTTAAAGGCAATGCTACCAAATACTAATTGAGTGTATGTAAACTTCTGACCCACTGGGAATGTGATGAAAGAAATAAAAGCTGAAATAAATCATTCTCTCTACTATTATTCTGACATTTCACATTCTTAAAATAAAGTGGTGATCCTAACTGACCTAAGACGGGGAATCTTTACTAGGATTAAATGTCAGGAATTGTGAAAAACTTAGTTTAAATGTATTTGGCTAAGGTGTATGTAAACTTCCGACTTCAACTGTATCTCTGATCATGGCCATTGATACCTAGCCTGTGTTTGATGCTTTGCATGTCTCTCTGCTTCCCTCCCTCATCCATCACAGTAAATGTGAATGTCGGCCAGGTACAGAGTAGGAGGCTACTACTCTCAATGTCCCCACTATATGCTTGGTAATCTGTGCCAAGGATGCCTTCCCTCCCCATTGGAGAATAGAGACACTGTGAGACAATGTATTCTGCAGCTTCAGATGGTCAGTACAAGCACAGCCCATATGCAGCGTCTCACTCCCCTTCCCTCAGCAGATTCATTGGATTGATACATATGCTCCAGTAGGGTGCATGTTAGTATCAATGTAATAACCAATTGATGGTTTGTTTCCTAAAATTCATAAAAGTACATAAATCTAAGCAATTTGATTAATTTGAGTGATTAAAAACATCACATTTAATGACACTTACATACAACTAAAGCCATGAACAGTGTACACCGACACAAATGGACCCATTGGACAAAATCTATAAGCTATGTGGCTGACATTTTCTCTGATTGGGTTAATACAAAAAACATCACATTGGCCCTGCCCACCGCTCATTATTAACTACATAGTTTGGTTGCTTCGTACTCCACAGAGTTTGGTTGTCTGACACTGAAAGCCTGTAAGGAAGCCAGTATTCTGGTCACTTCAGAGCTGGACAGTTTCAGTCTGTGACGGAGCAGACATGAGAACAGGTCCATTGGTTGAGCCCCTGGAGGAGAGAGTCGGTTGACCCTGTAGCGGATCTCCACCAGCTGCAGCAGGGCCGAGTCCTGGGATCCCTGAGTGTACGGGTAGTCCAGCTGCAAGATCAGGTCCTGGATGGTGTCCGGGTCAAAGTGCATGCTGTATCCAAACAGCTGCATGCTGTTGATCTTCATGTAGCCCATGCTCTGGGATGAAGATGCCACCATTGGTTCCACGGTGCCCTCCGGTGATTCCAGGGACACTGTACTAGCGTTCCTGTGTCCCCTAACCTCTGGCCCCGGAGCCAATCCTGGCACTGAGTCCCTAATGCGGCTCCTCAGGTAGAAATGCACTGTCTCGAAAAAGCTCTTCCACCGGTTGCCCAGCGTCAAGGTCCAGTTGTAGCAGTCCAGGGGGATATCCAGCTTGGTCCGCTCCCAGTCGGGGTAGCCATGCTGGCCGATGGGCATGGTCCAGCTCTCCGAGTGGCTGCCCCCGAATGGGTTGACGAACATGGACAGCGCAGGCTCCAGCGAGCTGTTCTTGGTCAGGCACACCTGGAGCGCCACCCCCAGGAGCATGTGCACACGGTTGGACTTGTAGCGGTTGCTCTTCAAGGTCAGCAGCATCCTCTTCCGCCACGACGGGTCAAACCAGGCGTTGAGGCGAATGTCGTTGCTGACGAAGATGCCGTGCAAGGTGATGCGCGGGTCCCGGTGCTGGAGCAGGTAGCACAGCTCCAGGTCCTGGAGGTCGCGGTCGCTCTCCAAGCCCAGGTAGGGGTCTGTGGGGTCAGGCACGGCGGGCCGGCACAGCCCCTGGCCCAGGGTAAAGCCCGGGTTGCAGCTGGAGCAGCGCGTGCGGTTCTCAGAGGAACAGGAGGTGCAGCGGGGGCCCTCTCCTACTGAGCAGGGGATGGGGCCCTGGCAGGGGGGGTGGTGGTAGGGGCAGGAGCAGCTGCGGGTCTCCACAGAGTACAGGCCGATGTGGTCGTTCTCACTGCAGTACAGAAGGGACAGGATGTAGCTCAGCCAGTAGCGAAGGGGTCTGAGGACAGAGGATAGAACATACTGTAGATGAGGGTAACTTCTTAGTCACTTTACATTTTGATTTCTTAGTAAATGTACGTTTTCTTTTGTTTTGGTCACTTTTGTTAGTCCATTTTCTTGTTTTCTGTCCATGAGATCCAGTCAGGTCTAAAATTATTGGGATCCTTTATAAAGATGAGCAAAAAAAACCTGTATAAAATAAATAATATTTGTATGCAAAAAAAAAGGGAACTTTACCCAGTACCAGGACAGAGGCTGAAACTTGGTTACAACTGGATCTTCCAGTGAAACAATAATCCCAAACACACATCAATATCCACAAAGAAATGGTTAATTGGCCACAAAAATCACAATCTCAATCTCAGGACTTAAAACCTGTGGGTTGAATTGAAGAGGGCAGTCCATAAGCGCAGACAAAGGATATCAAAGAACTGGAAAGATTCTGTATGGAGGAATGGTCTAGATCCCTCCCGATGTGTTTAGAAAAAGGCTCAGTGACATTTTCCTCGCAAGGTGAGGTTTTGAAAGGTATTGAAAACAGGGGTGCCAATCATTTTTTAACCCTTATCTTTTTGCGCAAAATAATATTACTTGTTAAACAAAATCTTTCTCAGAGCAATTGTATTAGTATAAACATTTTCAAATTGGAGCAAACAATATAGCTCAGTATTTATTTTATCCAGTCTTGTTTGCTAATCTTTATCAAGGGTGCCAATCATTTTTGACCTGACTGTATGTGAAAAACATCTCATCAGACACAGCAGGATTCATACTGCACATTAACAGCAATAATATCGTAAATTGAGTGGGATAGGCAGATCAGAAGCCCCGTTTCTGCTCCCGTAGGCTCAGCTGTTGCAATGCAAGCCAAATCAGACCAAAATGAACATGTTCATCTAGTCGTGAATTCCCCCTGAGTAGGCAGGTGGGTGGCGATGGAGAGAGCCACACGAACACACACACACACACACACATACACACACACACTTTTTTGTTCAATGTATGAATACGGCATATACTAACAACTCAGTACAATTACAGAGCTATTAAAGAAAAAAATAATATGGGATTCTGAGGTTTCATGGGAACACATGCAAAAAATGTACAAGTTTAATAATTCTGCACCTCCATCAAATCCCCCTTTACTACCAGCGAGGTGTGATAAAGCAGTGTAATTGGATTGTGGATTGAGGAAGCAGAGCTTGCCTATGGCAGTAGAACTGATGTATTGTGCCATTTAGTTAATTTCCTATACAAAGAATGGCTATCAAAACAGAGCGGTCAGGAGAGAGGAAGTTATGATAAAAGGAGAGCTGCTCTGGAAAGCTGGAGTAACTAATAACAGGTGGGCCAGGTACAGGGCATAGGGCTGAACCAGGAAACCACAGTAGTCACAGTGCTAAAACCATTTATAGTTTATATTTTTAGTCATTTAGCAGATGCTCTTATCCAGAGCGACTTACAGTAGTGAATGCGTACATTTCATGTATTTTTTATATTTTTTTGTACTGGCCCCCCGTGGGAATCAAACCCACAACCCTGGTGTTGCACACACCATGCTCTACCAACTGAGCCACAGGGAATGCCGTTTACTCAGAATCAGTATTTTTAGAGGTACAGTAGCATGGTCCCAGATCTGTTTATGCTATTTTGCCAGCCCCAGTAAGCACAAAGAGTTCTGGGACCAGGCTATCCAAATTCTAAATTGAATGTACTTCAGACTGTAGTTTTGGCAGTTAACATTAATTAAAAGTGATTGCATGTAATTCGTTACTTTAGAAGAGGCATGATCAAAGCGCAAACGTTTGAATGTCAAAACGTTTGTTCTTCATACTCCTTTCTGAGTGTGGACATCCCACATTATCCGAAGACTTATTGTGACCTAGTATTTAGGCCTAACACAACTCCTGAGCACTGTGGTCTTAGATACTTCGGACAAGAAAGTAGAAACGGTTCTAATTGTACTGCAATAAGCGACTGCCGGTCGTCCAACTATCCTTAATTCGGGTTTTCCCAGGTGAGACTCAATTTCTACCGTCAGCACTTCTTGTCTCCTTTCAAAACTTCTCAGCTTTTGTTTCCCAAAAGTACATTTCTTTCTCGTACAGTGCATAAATCAGTTGCATAAATACAAGACAAGGAATTTTAGGGGGGGGGGGGGACCTCGGGTTGAACGGACCCCCTAAAAATACTCTGTACCTCTCCCTCTGCAGCACTATTCTGGGCTGATGGCGGCATCTCTTGCTAAGACTGAAGAGCTTGTTAGCGGCGCGACGTGCTTTGTCGAGGAGCAGGCCGCTCGTGGTCTCCAGCTGCCTATAGCGTTGGAGCAGACCCCCATCCATCCTCCACAAGTGCTCCACGACAGATGTGTTCACGGCGTAATGGGTTGGCAACCTTCCAACAAAGCTTTGGAACTCCTCTGGAATAAAACCAAAATAAGCAGAAAAAAAACATGAATAAGTGAAGTTTTATTTTCTCGGCGGGGAGGAGCATGAGCCATTGGGTAATAATAAGAATGTGGTAAAAACCTGTCTGTTCTCAGTGTTTTTCTATGTCCCAGAAAAGCAAACAAAGCCGAGTAGAAATAAACAACAGCACAACAGTGTGCTCAGAGGTACTGATTCAGGTTGTTCCTATTGTTTATGACTTGCTAGAGAACAGGACTGACATTATTTAATTGGAGCAAAAATGTATCATATTTTATTAACCACCTGTCTGTAATCTGGAGTAGTGAGGGATGGTTATCCAACCTCGGTCATTAAACTGGTAATTTATCAGATGGTGAGTAACTTGGAGTGGGTGCAAAAATACACTTCCAGCTGTTTACAGTATCGAAGCAAGCCCATTTAAATCGCCGTGTTAACCTATTATATCAAGGTTTTTGTTGAAACAATGGTATTTCAGAGGTCTTTCAAAGGAGTGAGAAATACATCGAGACACTTTTGTTATGTGAAGGTTTTAAACTAGTATGCACCCTTCTCCACGACCATATCGCAATGAAAAATTGGACAATGGGGATTTTTATTATTCCCACACATATGAATGCTTATTGAATGTGAGCCTGAAGACCTGACTCCCTACATTCAACACTAGATTGTTGCAAGTCATCGACAAGCTGGCTAAAGCAGAAACATACTGGCACCCAGCCTACTCAATTGTCGCTCATCACCAAGTACATTGGACTGTTGCATATTCAACTAACTCCAGTAAACACCTGATTCCACAAACTCCTGGTTGGCCAGTGTCCAAGTCTCCCTGAGGCGCAGTAGGTTGTTCTCCAGGGCCTGGAGGTCCGTCTGTGGACAGTTGCACTGTGGGAAGTCCGGGCTGCACTGGCACCAGCAGTCACTGGCCCTGCAAACAAACTGGCCCTCCGAGTTACAGCCAATGTAGCTGAGGGCTGCCTGGACGAAGCGGCTCCGCAGGTAGGCTGGTAGAATTACCTGGAGTCCTGGGGAGGCAAGTGAGACGTGGGTAAGTGTTTTGGGGTGTAAGAAGACAACAACAAGCAGGCACTGCAGCTACATTTCTTTAGAGGATTTACCAATTACAGTCATCCAGGGGTATGAATACGTTCCTTGTGGGTTAGCCTCGAGAGCCAATTCGATTCCGGATAGGAACTACTATCCCCTGTATTTGCTGCATTGGACCTCCTTAAGGATGCACCCCATATAGAGGCAGCTGTAGTAAGTTATTGTACAGTAGTCCCTCTAACTTGTTGGGAATAAACGAGTAAACCATGAAAGCCACACCTGATTCATTAATGTTCTTCCAGAGTGATACACCTGTTGACATTTTGTCTGTAGATCTAGTTTCAGAAGTACCTTGTAACTGGATCTTGTTTTCTGGACTGTGGACCAGTACTGAGCTGATAGAGTCAAGGTTGTCATAGTTACTGCATCCAAGCGGGCCCGTCCTGGTCTCAGTCACCTGGGGAGGAAAGGTAACAAATGAACTGTCAATGTTGAATGTTCATTAATTTACCCATGTTTTGTTTCCTGCATCAAACATCTAAACACATTCTGTGGATCTGAATGAGTTCTGAACGATTAGTGCTTTTTGAGGTCAGTTCGGTTTCGGTTCAATGATTTAAAAAAGAATCATGGTTTTTGATATCGGTTTTGATTATTTTGGTTGAATGCTGTAACAACAATTTAATAATAATAAAACAATAATAATAAAAGCCCCATGATGGTAGTGGTAGTATTATTTTCATTCCAAGTCATCATATCATCTCTATAGAGCTGCTGTCTGACAAAATCACATTTTTTTTGTTCTTCAACGTAAATAAGGCATACTTTTATGACTGCAGAATTACACCCCCTCAAACACCCCCACCCCCTTGCGAGCAAAACACTTTAGCAGCCCCCCTCATGACAGCGAATAGAACAAATATACGTTTTAAAGTTCATTTCATGCAATTCTAATCATTTTGGCATGGGATGGAGAGAAAAATGTGCAGTTTTACAGCCAGAGATACCTCGCGAAGCAACAGCTGCACTCTATATCCCCTCACGATTGTGCATTCTTCTGCCTCTTCCACAGCAGACAAAAAAGAAACACAGACCGGACAAGTAGATGCGCAATGGATTATGGTCATTGTAGTTAATTACCACTCCCTAGTACATCGCACAGTTTAGAGGTCCTGATTTATCTCTAGAGAAGCTGTGCGATGTGCGCCTTGAGCTCACAGAAAACCCCCCGAATCTGAATGAATAGTACACTACATAACCAAAAGTATGTGGACACCTGCTCGTCGAACATCTCATTCCAAAATCATGGGCATGAATATGGAGTTGGTCCCCCCTCTGCTGTTATAACAGCCTTCACTCTTCCGGGAAGGCTTTCCACTAGATGTTGGAACATTGCTACGGGGACTTGCTTCCATTCAGCCACATGAGCAGTAGTGAGGTCGGCCCTGATGTTGGCCGATTAGGCTCACAGTCGGCTTTCCAATTCCTCCCAAAGGTGCTCGAAGGGGTTGAGGTCAGGGCTCTGTGCAGGCCAGTCAAGTTCTTCCACACCGATCTTAACAAACCATTTCTGTGTGGACCTTGCTTTGTGCACGGGGGAATTGTCATGCTGAAAAAGGAAAGGGCCTTCCCGAAACTGTTGCCACGAAGTTGGAAGCACAGAATCATAGAGAATTTCATTGTATGCTGTAGAGTTAAGATTTCCCTTCACTGGAACTAAGGGGCCTAGCCCGAACCATGAAAAACAGCCCCAGACCATTATTCCTCCACCAAACTTTACAGTTGGCACTATGCATTGGAGCAGGTAGCGTTCTCCTGGCTTCCACCAAACCGAGATACGTCCGTCGGACTGCAATATGGTGAAGCATGATGAAGCACTTCAGAGAACATGCTTCCACTGCTCCAGAGTCCAATGGCGGCGAGCTTAACACCACTCCAGCCGACACTTGGCATTGCGTATGATGATCTTAGGCTTGTGTGTGGCTGCTCGGCCTTGGAAACCCATTCCATGACGCTCCTGACAAACAGTTATTGTGCTGATGTTGCTTCCAGAGGCAGTTTGGAACTCGGTAGCGAGTGTTGCAACCGTGGACAGACGATTATTACGCGCTACGCACTTCAGCACTCAGTCCCGTTCTGTGAGCTTGTGTGGCCTACCACTTTGCGGCGGAAATGTTGTTGCTCCTAGACGTTTCCCCTTCACAATAACAGCACTTACAGTTAACCGGCACAGCTCTAGCAGGACAGAAATTTGACCAACTGACTTGTTGGAAATGTGGCGTCCTATGATGGTGTCACGTTGAAAGTCAATGAGCTCTTCAGTAAGGCCATTCTAATGCCAATGTTTGTCTATGGGGATTGCATGGCTGTGTGCTCGATTTTATACACCTGTCAGCAATGAGTGTGGCTGAAATAGCCAAATATACTATTTTGAAGAGGTCTCCACATACTTTTGTATATATAGTGCATGTGTGTTCCAGTAGTGTACTCATTAAAGAAGAACATCAACCCTTGGCCATCGCAAAATGTTGATTTTGTGGACAATTAACCATTTCTTTGTCGATTTTGTTGTGCGCTTGGAAGATCCACATGGGGCCAAGTTTCAGCCTCCTAGCAGAGGCAACCAGGTTTATAGCTAAAATGTCCTGGTACTGGGTAAAGTTCATGATGCCGTTGACCTTAACAAGGGCCCCAGGATCAGTACAAGCAAAACCGCTCCATAACATCAAAGCTCTACCACCGTATTTTACAGTAGGGATGGGGTTCCTTTCTGCTTATACATCCTTATTTCGACACCAAACCCACCAACGAGTGGCCAAAGAGGCTTTATTTTCATGTCATCCAACAAATGTAAACGTCTGGAGTTTGCTAAACACCATTGGCACTTGGATTGGAACTGGTGCTTTGGTCAGATGACATGAAAACAGAGCTCTTTGGCCATGCACACCAGTGGTGGGTTTGGTGTCGAAATAAGGATGCATAAGCAGAACAGACTACCATACCTACTGCAAAATATGGTGGTGGATATTTGATGTGATGTGTATATTTTCTTGTTATGGGTACACATTCTTTACCGACAGAATCCTGTCCATTCCTTGAATATATAATTGAAACACGTGGGTACAGCCTGATTCTCAGCAGTTTCATCTTGAGATAGACTATGCTACAACTCTTACATACTGAATCTGCACAGCGGGAGTCCGACAATAAGGAAAATCAACACGCTACACTTAGACTATTTCACATAAATAAATTATCAACAATAAAATGTTGCCAGCAGCCTATCCACTTGCCCCCCCCCCCCCCCCCCCCCCACAGAAACATAGAAAAAATTATAATAAAAGTCCCCACAGCAGCACAGGTTTAACAGTTTGACCTCCTATACTGTATATAGTAACCTATTCTGTAGTGACCTATATTGCATATAGTAACCTATTCTGTAGTAACCTATATTGCATATAGTAACCTATTCTGTAGTAACCTATATTGCATATAGTAACCTATTCTGTAGCAACCTATATTGCATATAGTAACCTATTCTGTAGCAACCTATATTGCATATAGTAACCTATTCTGTAGCAACCTATATTGCATATAGTAACCTATTCGCATCTAACTTCAACTCCGTATGCCCAGAGGCAGAGGGCAGTCGAGGGCCTCTTACCCTGATGGCAGTGGAGGCAATCTGGAGGTGGTGGAGCCGGCGCAGAGTGCTCTCCCTGTCGGTGAAGTAGGAGGCAGCCAGCTGGTGAAGGGCCTCCAGGGTCACCGCCCCTGCCATGGCCCCCGTACCGTTGTGTCTGCTGCCCTCAGCTCCAGCCCCTGGTTCCGGGTCGCGGCTTAGCTTCCTCTTATCCACAAATATCGTCAAGGACTCCTCCCCTGATTACAAAGCAACAGGAAATGAGGAAATGGGAGACTGAGCGGCTGAGCCAGAGACGTTAATCAATGGTAATTATCTCCCATCTCTCCTTCAGGGAGGTTCCAATTATTCAATGACTGTGTTGAAGAACGGTAATGGGCAGAACACGTGATCTATGTTTAATCTCATCCCAGTTCAACAATCATACTGAACTGAGCTCTCTGCTTTAGTGTATGAAGCTCTTTATGCACATAATATATATGTATACATCACATCCAAACTGTATCATTTCCAAGTTACGTTTGGAATCAACGGATTCTGCAGAAGAATCTGTTGTATCTAAGTTACTGAATATATCTCAGACACTGAGAAGAGTAGGTTTTGACATGAGAGTTATACAAAATTCCCTCTGCAAAAACACACTTATTTTTAGTCTAAGACATTTCCCAGGGAACAATACTGCTATAATGCGGGTCAAGTAGGAACCAACATTCGGAGCACCCCTTTACTGTACCTCCCAGCGTGGCGGACAGTAGGAGGTGAGTCCCGTACTTCTTGATGATTTTCTCAGTGATCCTGCGGAGTGTGGGCCGCCGCCCAAGCTGCCTGATCGTGTGCATGAAGTCAGGGTCGAGGGGCGGAGCCAGGCCGCCACTGTTGTCACGCCACTCCACCGCCAGGCTGTTGACCTTCCATCGGCCAAACTCCCTGTAAACAACATCACAATAAAATGCTTCATACAATAGTTGATTGAGTTCTTGATTTGGGGAAGGAGCTTTAACTTTGTGAAAATATCACATTAAACTAAATAGGCTGCTGAGAACATTCAGTTCGAATGTAATTGTGGAATTCATTCACAGATAAACCCCAATGCAAACAGACACAACATTTGCAGACAGATACATGCAGTATCTCTCTTACTCAGACTCCGCCACGTTTGTTCTGACAGACTGCCACTGGCTAATAGACAGTAGGTCACTCTCAAGCCACATATGTTCACAGGTCTGTAGAGGTGTTTGTGACAGTAGGACCTTATCTTGCAATTGTGTTAGTTATTGCGCCATTGCCTTATTTCTTTGTAGCTTCAAGCTAGCTGTTGCGATGGAAAGAAACCTCAGTTGGGCAATGTCTTTGCTTAGGTGATCTCCACAGTACCATACTGCTACTGTAGCATGAGTCCTTATGGGAGTCCAATGCAGCACTATGAATGCATAACAAGTGCTATAAATTGTCAATGTGACCATGAACTACTATATGCCAGAGGGCCCATAAACCAGTGCAGCGTCCCTATAAGCATGGGTAACCATGTACCACAACTTATCCTGAACCAGACTTGAGTGACCGTGAAACATCTTAAGACTTTGAGCCATTTAGAACGCAATTAGAAACCTTTCAGGAAACCATAGAAATGCTTTGAGTATGAGCACTTGGGGCATCCATAGCAAACCAAATACAGTGCATTCGGAAAGTATTCAGACCCCTTTACTTTTTCCACATTTTGTTACGTTACAGCCTTATTATAAAATGGATTAAATCGTTCCCCCCCCCCCCCCCCCCCTCAATCTACACACAATACTCCACAAGGACAAAGAAAAAAATGTTTTTTAGAAATGTTTGCAAACCTAAAACTGAAATATCACATTAACATAAGTATTCAGACCCTTTACTCTGTATTTTGTTGAAGCACCTTTGGCAGCGATTACAGCCTTGAGTCTTCTTGGGTATGACGATACAAGCTTGGCACAACTGTATTTGGAGAGTTTATCCCATTCTTCTCTGCAGATCCTCACAAGCTCTGTCAGGTTGGATGGGGAGCGTTGCTGCACAGCTATTTTCAGGTGTCTCCAGAGTTGTTCGATCAGGTTCAAGTCCGGGCTCTAGCTGGGCCACTCAAGGACATTCAGAGACTCCTGAGTTGTCTTGGTTGTGTACTTAGTGTCATTGTCCTATTGGAAGGTGAACCTTCGCCGCAGTCTGAACGCTCTGGAGCAGGTTTTCATCAAGGATCTCTCTGTACTTTGCTCCGTTCATCTTTTCCTCAACCCTGACTAGTCTCCCAGTCTCTACCGCTGAAAAGCATCCCCACAGTATGATGCTGCCACCACCATGCTTCACCGTAGGGATGGTGCCAGGGTTCCTCCAGACGTGACACTTGGCATTCAGGCCAAAGAGTTCAATCTTGCTTTCATCAGACCAGAGAATCTGGTTTCTCATGGTCTGAGAGTCCTTTAGCTACCTTTTGGCGAACTCCAAGTGGGCTGTCATGTGCATTTTACTGAGGAGTGGCTTCCATTTGGCCACTCAACCATAAAGGCCTGATTGGTGGAGTACTGCAGAGATGGTTGTCCTTCTGGAAGGTTCTCCCATCTCCACAAAGGAACTCTGGAGCTCTGTCAGAGTAACCATCAGGTTCTTGGTCACCTCCCTGACCAAGGCCCTTCTCCCCCGATTGCTAAGTTTGGCCGGACGACCAGCTCTAGGAAGAGTCTTGGTGGTTCCACACTTCTTCCATTTAAGAATAATAGAGGCCACTGTGTTCTTGGGGACCTTCAATGCTGCAGAACATTTTTGGTACCCTTCCCCAGATCTGTGCCTTGACACAATCCTGTCTCGGAGCGCTACGGACAATTCCTTTGACCTCATGGCTTGGTTTTTGCTCTGACATGCACTGTCAACTGTGGGACCTTATATAGACAGGTGTGTGCCTTTCCAAATCATGTCCAAATGAATTTACCACAGGTGGACTCCAATCAAGTTGTAGAAACATCTCAAGGATGATCACTGGAAACAGGATGCACCTGAGCTACATTTCGAGTCTCATAGCAAAGGTTCTGAATACTTATGTAAATAAGGTATTCCTGTTTTTATTTTTAATACATTTGCAAATACAATTTCTAACCTGTTTTCACTTTATCATTATGGGGTATAGTATGTAGATTTAATGAGGAAATGTAAATGTAAATTAATCAATTTGAGAATAAGAGTGTAACGCAACAAAATGTGGAAAAGGGAAAGGCTCTGAACACTTTCCGAATGCACTGCATGTTCACCATTTTATATCACAAAGCCCTTGTGATTCACCATTAACTGTTTGTGATGACCATTACTCGCTACATACAGAGTGTACTGACACGTGTCACATCGACCTCAAGTGTTAATTACACAGTCATCCCATTGGGGACATGCAAACTCTAGCATTCTTAAGACGCAATTCTCTCTCCAGTCTCTACTGTCAAGACTCCTACTGCTCCATCCTCATGGGAGGCAATCAAATCACTGCCACGAGTAACGATCGGCAGAGAAATAATTGAGGAATAAGGCCGGTGTGGAGAATGTCATTACATCCAATCATCGTAACGAGAGGGAGACTGCAGTGCCTCTCCGGTTGTCACTTGATGGGCACTATAGATCGCACCCCAGCGTTAGCCTGCGGTCTTATTCACCAGTCAGCACTTATGGATTGGAAGCAGGGATACTACGCTAACGCTACACTGGTGGATAATAGTCTGACAGCTTCCTGTTCAAGACCCAGAGCCATGTGTAATCAAATGTGGAGAAACGGGAAGGCCCCCCCGGGGAAAATGGAGAGGCGGTCGAGAGGAAAAACGGACACCAGCGGTCTGTCGGTTTAATCACTTGTAACTGAATTCGATGTTAATCCACATGGTTACGTCGCTATGATTATATTCCAATCCAAACAGAGGACGTTTCAAAGCGGGGGCTTCATCTCAATTGAATGGATACCATGTTGCTTTTTCTCCATCCTCTAGAGAGAATTAAAATCAGTCGGAGCTGTTCCGGGAGATGGGTGATGGGACTCTGTGTGCTCTCAGAGAAGACTATAGCATTCTCAGATCCAATAGAAAGTCTCCTTTATCTAGCTTACCACAAGATTGTGAACAAGTATTGAGCCATAGTGGACCAGAGAAATAAGCTTTTTGTGCATATGGAACATTTTGGGGATCTTTAATTTCAGCTCATGAAATATGGGACCAACACTTTACATGTTGCGTTTATATTTTTGTTAATTATAGTAATGTCATGATATTGTGAATTGCAGTGGCACAAGGCCAGCATCATCCTATACTTGCCAATGATCATATATGGTTCCTTGGAAGTTTGAGCAGTACAAACACTTCACCTTCAAAATACAAAAATGAAAAATGTAAAAGAACGCCCACTTCACCTTCCATTTATTCCAGGCCATTTAGGAATGTTTCAGACGATACTGCTTTTCTAAAGCAGTCTGTATCCTTTCTGATACAGAGCATGAACCAGAGCGGAGAGTGTATTCAACCAAGTACCACCAACGCAAAAGTTAATATAATGTTAAGAGCACAGTGTAACACATGACCTCAATTTCAAGTTGCACTAGTTCTGCAGACACCATACCCATCAATGCGAATTTTGGCGGACAACCAGTGTATGTGTACTTATGTTCGTGTTGATGTCTGTGTTGACGCCACTTGGATTTGCATGTCCTTGGTGAATGTATGCAGTTGAGACGCTAATATACAGTGCATTCAATGTGAGGACTGAATTATAGCATACAGTTCATTCAGAAAGTATTCAGACCGCTTATATGCCGTCTAAGAGTCGTTTACACTCTCCACTCTGGTTCATGCTCTAAGAGTTGAGAATCACGTACTATAGGAGTGAAGTGCTGTTCAGAGAGGGAGATGTGCCACAGAATAGCTTACTTGTGTAGAGCTACAGTAGAGGGCGAAAGAGGGGTGGGGGCAGGGGGACAGATGAAGATGGAGGGAGAGAGAGAAGAGAAAGCAAAGATAGATACGGAGAGAGAGATTACCTGTAGATCTTGTATCTGGTGGTGTAGCCCTGCTGGTGTCTCTCCACAGACTCTGTGAACTCCAGGGAATTGTGGAAGGGCCCTTTGTCCGACAGCAGCCAGCCCATGGGCCCAGCACTACCGCCATCACTGGGTCCGGCCGCGGCGGCAGCAACCCCAGCCCAGGTCCAGCAGCAGAACAGGCCCAGAGCGACCCCCTCCCATAAGAGCAGCACAGGCACCTGTCTAAGACCGATACCCTGGCAGCTCATGCTTCACCCAGCGACTCCTCATCCTCTCCAAACTTTGCCTGTGTCCTGGGGGGACAACCCATTTGGGGGAATTTGCGAATTGGGGAATGTTAGCCTACTTTAATTGCGACATTTTATAAGCTTTAATATTGTACTGTATATGATATTGCATGAAATTGTACTACACTGAGATATTTGATATATTAAAAATTGAAAAGGAGAGCTGTGATAAATTCAATATGAAAAACGTAATAAACAAGTACATAAATCAACATTAACATTCCTATGCAATTTCCCGTGCATTTCCACGTCATACTTACGGTTGCATACAACTTGTTAATAGATAGTCCTTATATTGTAAAATAATATGCTTGGGTCCTTACCTGATTTCTGAAAGTGTGGAGATCAAATATGTTTATGTTTAATGAATCAAAGAGATCTCGAGGTTGCACGAGCCCTGATAAAAGGTATTTTCATTTTCCGTGTGGTCAAAATATGAAATAAATTCGCTCAACTGCCCGTGTTAGAATTGATGCGAGGCTGAAATACCAAACATGGGGAGAAAAAAACGTTTTTTTTCCCAGCCTTCTGAAAATAAACCACTTTATATTCCAGAGCACATACATCCATATATTGGAAGGCTCCTCTGTAGATTGCAGGTGGATCTCACATTTGCCTGGCGCAACAACTTCAGCCTCAAAACAGAAGGGAAGAACTCTGGGCGTCCGCCTCAAACAAGTGAGTAAAAATTGCGGTCAAATACAATAATTCACAATTAGTGAATTGAATACGCGTTTTTTCAACTTCTTTATTTTAATTTAACACTTGCTAATTTCATTTGTAACCCCTAAAATTCCTAAATCGTGTGCACAAGTAGCCTGATCATTCGTTATCGGAGTTCAATTCTCCTAAGCTCAGGCAGTTGCTGCCTCCCTCTTTCAGTATCAGTTGTGTGAATGATGGAGGGGGGAGCAGATTGGAGAGATCTCCGTTCTAGACAAACGAAACGTTGTTCACAATGCACGTTCATGTATTTCATTTGGAATTTGATGATTGTGAGCTCAACTGCTCTAGCAGCCACAGCAATTTCAATTTTGATGAAGATGGCAATGATGATGATGATGATGATTGGAATGACAACAAGGCTACACAGCTCCTGGTACTGCATCTACTAATCACAATGATGAACAGCCTGACCTTAGGCTGTAAATGTGTTATATGCATGTTGACAGATTGGTCATTTCTACATAACAATGTCTTGATCTTTTTCAACAGATATTAGTGTAGTATAATTGCATATAATCAATGAGCAATGGCTAGGTATTTATTGATATCTTCCAACCAGTATGGAAGCCTACCAAAAACGAAACAACATCAAACTTGGTAGTAGGTCCCTGATTGGCACCGTGCTATAGTTCAAATGAGTTTTGGCTCAGGATTTATTTCATTAATGATGCAATCGATATGTCATTTCGGTGATGGTGGAGACAGGTGTGGAGCAGATGCATAATTTTGATATTTTCTCACCACGGCAACATCACAGCTAGCTGAAACGCCGGCCGGTCGACACCTCTCACAAGATATGAACGCTGGAGTGACAGTAGTTGAAAGTGGATCCTCTGGGATTGAGGATTAAGGAGGGGTGAGTGAGTGGCAGGTGCAGGCGATGGATCGCTAATTAGACTGTTTCAACTATGAGGGAGCAAAATAATGAAAAGCTAAATGCCTGAACATGAGTACTTTGATGTCAGGTTGGTAATCCCCCTATATGTTGGTTGCTGTAGGAGCCGGCCCTTTGTTCAAGTACTTGCAAGTCATCATTATGTTTGTCATTCAAAGTGCAACGAGTGACTGACGAGAAGTGAAACTGTTAAATGGTTTGGACTGACAGAGCACATTAGGCTAGTCTCTATTTCTCTATGCTACCGAATCCATGGTCTGCAGTCATCGATTTCTCTGTTTTATTGTCATTTGGCAAGGGCCACAGAAGTGTCAAGGGACTTCGTATTCTCGTTCAAACTCAAATTGAACGGATCTTCAATAAGGAGGGGTCATGTCCATACACCCTAAATGACTTCAGTCACCACCAATGCTAGACGTGAGGTTCAAATCAAATCAAAAGTTATCAGTCACATGCTTCGTAAAATAACAGGTTTAGACTAACCGTGAAATGCTTACTTCCAACAATGGAGAAAGACATTTTTTTTGTTGAAATAATACAAAAGTATTAACACGGAACAATAGAAGTCATAATAAATACACAATGAGTAATGATAACTTGGCTGTATACACGGGTATCAGTACCGAGTTGATGTGCAGGGGTACGAGGTAATTGAGGTAGATATGTGCATATAACTAGGAATAAAGTGACTAGTCAACAGGACAGATAAACAGTAGCAGCAGTGTATGTGATGACTTGGTGCATCGGTACCACTTACCGTGCAGTAGCAGAGAGAACAGTCTATGGGTGGCTGGAGTCTTTGACAAATTTTAGGGTCTTCCTCCGACACCGCCTGGTATAGAGGTCCTAGCTGGAAGGGAACTCGGTCCTAGTGATATACTGGGCTGCACCCATTACATTCTGTAGTACCTTGCAGTCAGATGCCAAGCAGTTGCCATACCAAGCGGTGATGAAGCCAGTCAAGATGTTCTCAATTGTGCAGCTGCCAAATATTTTAAGCATCCTGAGGATGCCCTCTTTTGATGGAAGTTGTAGCAGAATTTCTTATAAGCGTCTGTATTGGTATCCCGCTCCTTAAAAGTGGCAGCTTTAGCCTTTAGCTCAGTGCGAATGTTGCATGTAATCCATGGCTTCTGGTTGGGATATGTACGTATGGTCACTGTGGGGACAACGTCATCGATGCACTAATATTAATGAAGCCGGTGACTGATGTGGTAAACTCCTCAATGCCATCGGATGAATCCCAATCATCCCAAGGATGGTCCCAATCTACATGAAATGGCTCCATTTGAGCAATAACGTAGCCCACAATTCATTATGTCGTTTCTGTCTGGAGAATTTGCTCCTTCAGCAACTGATGGGGATTTCCAACAATATGGAAGTCTACAATTGCTTGTGCTGCAAAAGGAATGCATTAAATATTCTGTCGGCAAAAATTTGCTTCCCCCTGGGCTGAAGACTGTTATAGTCTCCTCAAATCTGGGCCTTGGCTGTTTGGGTATACGGTTATTGAAAAGTTCCTAAACCTATCTGCTCTCTTCCTTTTTCCCCACTCTCCCCAGTTATCTGTCTCTCTTTCCTTCCTTCCTACCCTTTCTCCACCTCTTTCTGTTTCTCTCAAGTCTATCTTTCTCGTCTTCCTTACGTTTCTCCCTTTTTCTTGTTCCACCTCCCCCTCCCTGTCTCCTCTTTATCTCTCTAGCTCTAGTCCTCCTGCTCTTCTTTCCACCTCCCCTGTTACCCACTGAGCTCCAGGATGCAGCTAGGTGATGTGGATTATTTGTGCAGTAATCATCCCCTGGAATTCAGTCTTGGCGGCAGTCTGGAGAAACTCAGAAAGAAATTGCCATCCTGACAAAGAATGCGCCTGGAACCTAATGCCCTGTTTTGCCAACGGGGTGCCCGAGCTAATCACAAGATTTTTTTTTTTTTACAAATAGATGTTTTCTTTTCATCCTCCAGCCAAAAATAAGGCTTGAGGTGTAGTAGTACCTAGAGTGTCATCGTAATCTGTTTGGAGTGGAGCGTATTGACAATGATGTGAAGACAGTGGCAGCGGAGAATAGGTCACGCAATTCCGTGTTTGGGAAAATATGCAGTGCTTCGTGTTGTCACCATCAAGATGCTGTTCAGAATCTCTCAGAGTTAGCTCAAGAGTTCAAGGATGGTCCCAAAGAGTTGTGCATTGCACCTCTCCTGGTTCTGAGTGATAACATATGCAGCTCAATTTTCAATGTTCAATGACTTGACAATTGACGATGTTCAATAACTTAAATTTGGTTTCTTAGCAATTACTGTTCAATGTCCTGATTGTCTACAAATGTAGAATCTTCATTTGAGCCAGTTTGCTACAGCAGGAAAATAATCCTGCAGCAACAGGAAAGGGTATTTAATGTAACTTGGCAAATGTGGACCTGAAAGTGACGTTAACATGGAGTGGATGATCAGGTCTTGGCTGTGTGCTAATTTCATTTGGCCCTGATAGGCACAGACAAAAGCCAGTGCCAAAACCTCTCCAGCGCAAGTAATTGTCAAGGCTCTGCGGTTGGATGTTCTGAAATGGAAAATGCCTCATGTTTTCAATTAGATTTACTTTCAAGGGTGTTTGGCAGATGCAAAATGTGACATATACTGCATCTTCCCATCTTGTAAGAGGTTTGAAGCAGACATGTGGTTTGCTACTGTATTTAGCCACTGTAGTTTGTGGCTGTTGTTAGTTCATGGCTGTGGCATTCTGTATTCAGAAAATAAGTAATTCCATATGTCTTGTGTTCAATGGGACATTGCCATTCTTTTGGACTAAGTAAATATTGCACAATTCTACCTGCATAATTCAGTTCAGGGAGCTGAAATGTCCTGGGCTTTATCAAAGCTTTGACTTCTTAGCCCAGCTGCTGTTTTTGCTGCATCCCTGTATATGTAACTTTTGGATGTTTAGTTTATCCTCCTTTGTTGTATCAGGTTGAACTTTGATGGTGTTTCTGTGGAGAGCTGGCCTATAAGCTGTTTTAGCCGATGGACATCACATGAATTATTGTCTGTTGGTGTTAATGGTTGTCCAGTGGTAACCTGTCATTCAGGGCAGGTGGGGTTGGTAATGTTCTCTCGTTGCGCCGTGATTGGCTCTGTGTTCTGTCACTCATGGGGACACTACGTCACCGCAAAATCTATGGGTAGAACTAAAACATGCTGCCATAGAGTTACATTAGAAGTGCCCATCCAAGAAGGCTCAAGGTCATTGGCCACAGATAAAATTACGTAAAATCACGTTATATCTACCGTAACTTTTCATTGGACTGGTCATGTCAACATCATACTTTAAAAATCTTGTATGCTGCTGCATACAAGACTACATCTGTCCTATCTCGCTCATTAATGTCTTAATCAAAATTACGGATTGCCTCTTATCCGCTCGTCGTCCCCTTATGCCATAGTTTGTACATATCAATTGTCAGTAAAAAACAGATTTGTTTAAGCAAGTCAGCCATATCAGCCATATTTTTTAAAAGGCAGTAAATGAGACTGAATGAACTGTTTCCCTGCCAGACAAGGTTCCGCTGATAGCCAGGTGCAGCAGTGGAAAGGATTCACTCCATGGTGCTGAAAAGAAAGCTCTGCTGTTGGGACAGCTTTATGTAAGCCCTAACAGTTTGTGGGCACCATTTGTCACTGTTATAGTGCAATTAATTTGTGTTGTGTAGTGGCTTTGCTGGCTTTGCTGGCATGCATCAAAACATTTTTGCCCACCAAGATTTACATGCTAAAATCGCCACTGATGTAGTGGAGTTAATGGTCTTGATACTGTACTTTAATATTCCTTGTGACATCCAAATTAGTTGTTGATGATATCAGTGAAGAGATCTTTAGTGAATCTCCATTAATTAACAATATGCCACAGTTACTGTCGAAGTAATGGTTCAGTTTATATTTTGTGATAAGATCGGCGAGTCCACGAGTCCTGCACCATGAAAATTACAATGTTTTTTATATTCAAAATGATTGATTAATTTTACATCTCCTTCTTCTGCACAAAGCAACATCAAATTTACCCTTGCCAGTGCTTGTCCTAGCAGGGTCATTACTCCAGTTAGCTCATCGTTTTGTTTATGACACCCAAGACCATAAAATGCATTTTTCATTTGTTTTTATAACTAATAACTTCCCAAAACTTGTCTCCTTTTAACCCAAAATGAATTTCACGTAATTTGGGCCTCTGCTCGATTAGGTTCTGGGTGGGGAGCGTGTTAGAATTTGAGATTTCCGGTTTGCGGAGTCTCCCCCCTTGCAAAAGGAAACTCTTAGCCAAATCTCTACCCCATTATCCTTTTCCCCTAGCTGCAACTCCAACGGTAATGAATCATCGGGCACCGTGCTTTGATGTTGTTTCATCGGGCAATCATGACGATTGAACTGCTTATTCAACCTCTGTTTTTGAGGATGTGAGCTCACAGGGTGGTCAGGGATGGGAGAGAGGCTGGCATTGGAGAGAAGGATGGTGCATACAGGTCACCTTGAGGAATTACAAGGGCAAATATATTTTTACTGAATAGTATTTGTTCGGTTCAGGTAAGTGGTACTAATTAATTGCAAGGTAAGCAGAGCTGTGCATGCATCATAATAGCCCAATTTGACATATTTGCAAGCTTTAAAGATTATTCCATTCACTGTGGACATTGCAATGCTGGAAAGGAAAGCATGAGTATTGTCTACAATTGCAAAGTTGCATATTGGAACCTACATTCAATTACATTGGAACTATGAAATTATTAAGCTAATGTATACTGCTGTTATCTTAACACCACTGCCTTAATGCATTTCAAAACATTTTATTACCTTAAGAACATCCAGTATCTCTGAGAACAGTTTGGCCCACGATAAATACATCCATGTCACATACTGGAGTTAGCTATATTTTCATGCCATGTGCTGGAGTTAGTTAAATGGCTAACTGGTCTTCATGCCACACATACTGGAGTTTGCTAATCAGCTAACTAACATCCCATGTCATGTGCTCTGAACTTTATGCCACATATTGGAGCTAGCTGGCCTCCATGTTACATATGCTGAAATTAACTAGAAAGCTAACTGACCTTGCTTCACATGGGCCATGTCATATGTAGAGTTAGTTTAACAGTTAATTTACATTCAAGTTCAACAACCAGTGGTTAATTGAAAAGTCTGCTCCATAGCCCTCGGGTTCTCCAGCACTTCTTCAGTAAACATGACAGACTTAAAGAACTCCTGTCTCTGCTCCGAGGGATGTAAACATTGCCACAGGCTCATTACGCTCAAATGAGCCCCAGTCTGAAATTATGCAAACACTGGAGAGCTTAATCAGGTCATTAGTAGGAACTCCTATGCAAGCTCTGAATACCGCTGTATGTAGGGTTACCACATGTCCCGGACTGTGCGGGACAGTCCAGAACTGCCAGCTTGAATTTGAGGGTATGTTCATGTATATCGAGCGAACCGTTTAGAAATTACAGAACTTTATGTACATAATATACATAGTACCACCATTTTAGGGGACCAAAAGTATTGGGACAAATGTGATCCACCGGCTCGATTCAGTCTTACGTAGCAAAATTTGAAATTGTGTTTTTTACATTGGATAACATTTGAGGAACAATGGGAAAGTATTCTGCTTTGAAATTTGATAAACCTGTAACCTCACTTTTGAGAAAATGGCCCTTGAATATTTTGGTACCTACTGGAGAGCTCTTCTTTGTCTACACCCATTCAGAATCATTCACATACTCTTAAACTTTAGTCCCACCCATCTCTATAAGGATGGACATGTGAGGTCATGTACTAAACAACCAAAGATTTCAAGACTAAAGGCAGGTTTATACTATGGGTGTGTTCGTAAATTTAATCTGGAGTGCCAGAGTGTGACCTGAACATTCAAAAACTCAGAGCGTTGTCAGATTGTCATTTCACTGGATGCTCTGGCTGAGGAGTAGGGTTTGTCCGATTGTTCTGCCTAACAACAGCAATCAAGCACCCAAGCTAACTGGCTAAGGTTGGCAAGCTTGCTAGCTACTTCCAGACACAAATGAGAGAACAGCTCACTCGGACCATTTTACTCACCCTAGCAGAGCTGGTTAGGCTGTTTTTATGTTACCCACAGCATTGGTGACTCCCAACTGTGCTGCTGGCAACAATTGAATTGCTCTGAAATTGGAGTAGATAGCCAGAGCACGTTTTCAACGTCTATCGACAGCGTCTATCGACAGTTGTCGCAGTGACATCATAAACATTCTATTGAAATAGTTACTTGCATAGTGGAGTATTTTTTTTTTCCATGTAGCTAGCTAGCTAAACAATGAACCATAATCCCAACTCATAACATTACTACTCTGCATGAATCTGCAGGTAGCTAACCAACCAGGTTCAATGTTAGCTAGCTAACATTAGGCTATAACTAGCAATGCAAATGGCTCTGAGATACGAATAATATTACTACATACAGTTGAAGTCGGAAGTTTACATACACCTTAGCCAAATACATTTAAACTCAGTTTTTCACAACTGCTGACATTTAATCCCAGTAAAAATTCCCTGTTTTAGATCAGTTAGGATCACCACTTTATTTTAAGAATGTGAAATGTCAGAATAATAGTAGAGAGAATGATTTATTTCAGCTTTTATTTCTTTCATCACATTCCCAGTAGGTCAGAAGTTTACATACACTCAATTAGTATTTGGTAGCATTGCCTTTAAATTGTAGCCTTCTACAAGCTTCCCACAATAAGTTGGGTGAATTTTGGCCCATTCCTCCTGACAGAGCTGGTGTAACTGAGTCAGGTTTGCAGGCCTCCTTGCTCGCACACGCTTTTTCAGTTCTGCCCAAACATTTTCTATAGGATTGAGGCCAGGGCTTTGTGATGGCCACTCCAATACCTTGACTTTGTTGTCCTTACGCCATTTTGGCACAACTTTGGAAATATGCTTGGGGTCATTGTCCATTTGGAAGACCCGTTTGCAACCAAGCTTTAACTTCTTGACTGATGTCTTGAGATGTTGCTTCAGTATATCCAGATCCTTTGTCCTTTCCTCATGATGCCATCTATTTTGTGAAGTGCACTAGTCCCTCCTGCAGCAAAGCACCACATGATGCTGCCACCCTCGTACTTCACGGTTGGGATGGTGTTCTTCAGCTTGCAAGCATCCCCCTTTTTCCTCCAAGCATAACGATGGTCATTATGGCCAAACAGTCCTATTTTTGTTTCATCTGAGGACATTTCTCCAAAAAGTATGATCTTTGTCCCCATGTGCAGTTGCAAACCGTAGTCTGGCTTTTTTATGGCGGTTTTGGAGCAGTGGCTTCTTCCTTGCTGAGCGGCCTTTCAGGTTATGCCAATATAGGACTAATTTTACTGTGGATATAGATATTTTTGTACCTGTTTCCTCCAGCATCTTCACAAGGTCCTTTGCTGTTGTTCTGTGATTGATTTGCACTTTTCGCACCAAAGTACGTTCATCTCGTCTCCTTCCTGAGCGGTATGATGACTGTGTGGTCCCATGCTGTTTATACTTGTGTACTATTGTTTGTACAGATGAACGTGGTAACTTCAGGCATTTGGAAATTGCTCCCAAGGATGAACCAGACTTTTGGAGGTCTACCATTTTCTTTTCTAAGGTCTTGGCTGACATCTTTTGATTTCCCCATGATGTCAAGCAAAGAGGCACTGAGTTTGAAGGTAGGCCTTGAAATACATCCACAGGTACACCTCCAGTTGACTAGAATTATGTCAATTAGCCAATCAGAAGCTTCTAAAGACATGACATCATTTTCTGGAATTTTCCAAGCTTTTTAAGGGCACAGTCAACATAGTGTATGTAAATTCTGACCCACTGGAATTGTGATACAGTGAATTATAAGTGAAATAATCTGTCTGTAAACAATTGTTTGAAAAATTACTTGTCATGCACAAAGTAGATGTCCTAACCGACTTGCCAAAACTATAGTTTGTTAACAAGACATTTGTGGAGTGGTTGAAAAACGAGTTTTAATGACTCCAACCTAAGTGTATGTAAACTTCCGACTTCAACTGCAGATTATTCACGTAATGTTAGCTAGCGAGCCAGCTAACATTACCTATCTAACAGTACTTCTTAGGGCTAGACGTCCCGCAAGCGGGGCAACTTCCGGTGAAACTGGAGGGAGCGCAATTCAAATTTGTAATCGTAAAACTTATGGATATTAAACATGTACGTACATACAAGTGTCTTATATCAGTTGATAGCTTAAATTCCTGTGAAACTAAATTCACTGTCTGATTTACAGTAGCCATTACAGGGAAAGCATGCCATGCGATTGTTTGAGGACGGCGCCCCACATCTAAATATTTTTCCACCGTCACAGGTTTCATAAATTCACAAATAGTGATTAAATATGCACTTACTTTTTGAAAATCTTCCTCTGATTTGTCATCCAAAGGGTCCCAGCTATATGTAGTGTTGTTTTGTTAGATAAAATCCTTCTTTATATCCCAAAAAGTCAGTTTAGTTGGTGCCATCGATTTTTAGTAATCCACTCGTTTAACATGCAGAGATTGGAATCCAAAAATGTACCTCTAAACTTTGTTAAAATAAGTCAAAATACGTTTCAGATACCCTAAAATGTAATCAAACTATAATATTTCATACGGAAAGAAGTATGTTCAATAGGAAACCGATATAAGCAAGTGCGTCTTGTCGTCATCACGTGCCCAAACACGAATTTCTAAGACTGTGTTCCTGTACTTAAACTCATATTCCTTCTTCGTTTTTGAAGTTACAAGCCTGAAACCTTGAACATAGACTTCTGACACCCTGTGGAAGCCATAGGAATTGCATCCTGGGAGCGAGAGTTAATTATTTCCCTATACATTCCATTGTAAGTGCATGGGCTCTCAAAAAAACAATTCTGGTTCGTTTTTCTCTGACCATATCTATTGTGTTATAGTCTCCTACATTATTTTAACATTTCTACAAACTCCAATGTGTTTTCTTTCCAATGGTACCTATTATATGCATATCCTGGCTTCAGGGCCTGAGCAACAGGCAGTTTACTTTGGGTACATCAGTCAGGCGGAAATTGAGAAAAAAGGACCCTAGCCCTAGCAAGATTAACTTGAAATGAAAAAGACTCTGACAAAATTAGAAACATGTAATATCTAAAAATGTAGCTTTCTAGACTCTATTACCCATATACATGTATTGACGCTTCTCCCTCTCTGTCACGGATGCCATGGTTGCCCTTAGTTTGAAGATGTAATCCGGAGACCAATGTTTTATACAACAGCCTCCTGTGTGTTCTCTTTTCGACCCCGTCTGCATATTTGCAATCAAACTGCAGAATTTTCGCCATCTCCTTAGCTATCATATTCTATTTCCAATGATTTCAAATCTGAAAGTGGAGAGCAACACTTATGCAGTTCTGCTTGGTGTTATATTTTTAAAGAGCTATGTTAGAAAGAATTACCTACACATACTGACCAGCTTATGTTAGAGACAGAAGCGAGCTACATGGTAGACTAATCTGAACTCATCTCTCTGTATGTCCAGCCTACTCATTATCTCAGCCAATCATGGCTAACAGGAAGGTTGCTGACTTTTTCCGTGGCTAAACCAACTAGGTTCATAATGTAACAATTTTATTTTTATTTACTGATGGCATACACGTTTGTTATTAAGGCACATGAAAGTTCACATGTTCCAGAAGACATTTCTTCCAAAAAACGCATTTTGATAAAAAAATTAAGTTTATGTTCAAATGGCTCTCCTGTGAAGTAGTGACGCATGACATACATGTCATTTTGCAGTAACTTTTATTGTAAATAAGAATAGAATATGTTTCTAAACACTTGTACATTAATGTGGATGCTACCATGATTACACATAGTCCTGAATGAATTGTGAATAATGATGAGTGAGAAAGTTAGATGCACAAATATTATACCACCCCAACCCAAAATGCTAACCTCCCCTGTTATTGGCGGAGAAAAAGGGGCCAGAGGGCTGGCTGCCTTTTGAGAATTCGTAGGTGATCGAATAAACCCCTACTTTCTTCCATTCTGCTTGCAAACGTGCAATCTTTGAAGAATAAAATCGATGACCTACACAGAAGATTAAACTATCAACGGGACATTCAAAACTGTAATATCTTATGCTTCACGGAGTTGTGGCTGAACGACGACACTATCAACATACAGCTGGCTTGTTATATGCTGTACCGGCAGGATAGAACAGCGGCATCTGGTAAGACAAGGGGTGACAGACTATGTAGTTTTGTAAATAACAGCTGGTGCACGATATCTAAGGAAGTCTCGAGCTATTGCTCGCCTGAGGCAGAGTATCTCATGATAAGCTGTAGACCACACTATCTACCTCAAGAGTTTTCATCTGTATTTTTCGTAGCTGTTTTACATACCACCACAGACTGAGGCTGGCACTAAGACAGCATTGAATGAGCTGTATTCCGCCATAATCAAACAAGAAAACGCTCACCCATAGGTGGCGCTCCTAGTAGCCGGGGACTTTAATGCAGGGAAACTTAAATCCGTTTTACCAAATTTCTATCAGCATGTTAAATGTGCAACCAGAGGGGAAAAAAACTCTGGACCAACTTTGCTCCACACACAGAGACGCATACTAAGCTCTTCCTTGCCCTCCATTTGGCAAATCTGACCATAATTCTATCCTCCTGATTCCTGCTTGCAAGAAAAAAATTAAAGCAGGAAGCACCAGTGACTAGATCAATAAAAAAGTGGTCAGATGAAGCAGATGCTAAGCTACATGACTGTTTTGCTAGCACAGACTGGAATATGTTCCAGGATTCCTCCAAGTACACCACATCAGTCATTGGCTTAATCAATAAGTGCATTGATGACATCGTCCCCACAGTGATCGTACGTACATACTCCAACCACAAGCCATGGATTACAGGCAACATCCACACTGAGCTGAAGGCTAGAGCGCCGCTTTCAAGGAGCGGGACTCTAACCCAGAAGATTATAAGAAATCTTGCTATGCCCTCCAACGAACCATCAAACAGGCAAGCGTCAATACAGGACTGAGATCGAATCGTACTACACCGGCTCTGATGCTCGTAGGATGTGGCAGGGCTTGCAAACCATTAGAGACTACAAAGGGAAGCACAGCCGAGAGCTGACCAGTGAAACGAGCCTACCAGACGTGCTAAACTACTTCTATGCTCGCTTCGAGGCAAATAACACTGAAACAGGCATGAGATCACCAGCTGTTCCAGAAGACTGTGTGATCACACTCTCCGCAGCCGATGTGAGTAAGACCTTAACATCCGATGTGAGTAACAGGTTAACATTCACAAGGCCGCAGGGCCAGACGGATTACCAGGACGTGTACTACGAGCATGCACTGACCGACTGGCAAGTGTCTTCACTGATATTTTCAACCTCTCCATGTCCAAGTCTGTAATACCAACATGTTTCAAGTAGACCACCATAGTGCCTGTGTCCAAGAACACTAAGGTAACCTGCCTAAATGACTACCAACCCGTAGCACTCATGTCTGTAGTCATGAAATGCTTTGAAAGGCAGGTCCTGGCTCACATCAACACCATCAACACCATTATCCCAGAAACCCTAGACCCACTCTGATTTGCATACCGCCCCAACAGATCCACAGATGATGCAATCTCTATTGCACTCTACACTACCCTTTCTCACCTGGACAAAAGGAACACCTATGTGAGAATGCTATTCATTGACTACAGCTCAGCGTTCAACACCATAGTGCCCTCAAAGCTCATCAATAAGATAAGGGCCCTGGGACTAACCACCTCCCTCAGCAACTGGACCCTGGACTTCCCGACGGACCGCCCCCCCAGGTGGTAAGGGTAGGTAACAACACATCCGCCATGCTGATCCTCAACACAGGGGCCCCTTAGGGGTGCGTGCTCTGTCCCCTCCTGTACTCCCTGTACACTCATGACTGCACGGCCAGGCATGACTCCAACACCATCATTAAGTTTGCCGATAGTGGTAGGCCTGATCACTGACAACGACGAGACAGCCTATAGGGAGGAGATCAGAGACCTGTCAGTGTGGTGCCAGGACAACAACCTCTCCCTCAACATGATCATGACAAAGAAGATGATTGCGGACCACAGGATAAAAGAAGACCGAGCACGCCCCCATTCTCATCGACGGGGCTGCACTGGAGCAGGTTGAGAGCTTCAAGTTCCTTGGTGTCCACATCACTAACAAACTAATATGGTCCAAGCACACCAAGACAGTCGTGAAGAGGGCACGACAAAATCTATTCTTCCTCTGGAGACTGAAAAGATTTGGCATGGGTCCTCAGATCCTCAAAAAGTTCTACAACTGCACCATCGAGAGCATCCTGACTGGTTGCATCACTGCCTGGTATGGTAACTGCTCGGCCTCCGACTGCAATGCACTACAGAGGGTAGTGCGAACGGCCCAGTACATCACTGGGGCCAAGCTTCCTGCCATCCAGGACCTCTATACCAGGCAGTGTCAGAGGAAGGCCCTAAAAATTGTCAAAGACTACAGCCACCCTAGTCATGGACTGTTCTCTCTGCTACCGCACGGCAAGCGGTACCGGAGCGCCAAGTCTAGGTCCAAGAGGCTTCTAAACAGCTTCTACCCCCAAGCCATAAGACTCCTGAACAACTAATCAAATGGCTACCCAGACTATTTGCATTACCTCTCCCCCTCTTTTACACCCGCTGCTACTCTCTGTTGTTATAATCTATGCATAGTCACTTGTATAACTCTACCTACATGTACATATTACCTCAACTAACCAGTGCCTCCGCACATTGACTCTGTACCGGTGCCCCCCTATATATAGTCTCGCTATTGTTATTTTACTGGTGCTCTTTAATTACTTGTTACTTTTATTTCTTATTCTTATCCATCTTTTTTTAAACTGCATTGTTGGTTAGCAGCTCGTAAGTAAGCATTTCACTGTAAGGTATGCACCTCTATTCGGCGCATGTGACTAATAACATTTGATTTGATTTATTGTAATGGTGAGAGGTTAGCATGTCTTGGGGGCACAAAATAATCAGAAACACAACTAAAACAAACAGAAAATGCATCCAACAAGTTTGTAGAGTCACAAGCTTGATGTAATTACGTGCCAGGAATATGGGACCAACTACTACATTTTTGACTACTTTAAGTGAATTTGTCCCAATATTCTCAGTCCCCTAAAATAGGGCAAAAAGTACAAATAATGTACAAAAAGTGCTGTAATTTCTAAACGGTGTCTCAATACTTTTGGAGCTCACTGCATATCATAAGGATGTGGTACTGGTTGTGTTAAAAACTTCTCCAATCGTTGTTGAGATCTGATTTTCTCACTTTCTTTTATAGTGAGACGAGGAATTAATACACAGTGAATAACGAATAACAGGTAAAAATAACATGGTTATATACCAGAGGTGGGACCAAGTCATTGTTTTACGAGTCACAAGTAAGTCTCAAGTCTTAGCACTCAAGTCCCAAGTCAAGTCCCAAGTCAAGACAGGCAAGTCCGAGTCAAGTCTCAAGTCAAGACCAACAAGTCTCAAGTCAAGTCTCAAGTCCTAAACTTTAAGTTCCGAGTCCTAAACAAGTCATAATGTGCTCTTCACCAAATGTAATACCATTTCATATTTTTAACAAGAGTAATAGTTAGTATATTACATTAACGCAAATCATGAATGCTTTAAAAAATATATATTTTATTTATTACTTTCCAAATAAATGTTATATTTCCATGGAAATACATGGGTAGCCATGAGAGAGACACCCCTCCCAATAGTGAGTAACTATCGCTATGGGGCGCAATGGGGCGTTGTAGGCTTGTACACAATCTCCCAACCTTCACACACACACACTCTCTCTCTCGCTCTCTGTGTGGTTACAGTAGGCTAACAGTATGTCAATGGTTTTAGGAACAGCAGTAACATCAGGCAGGATTTAGGCTACCAACTGCCTAGGCAGTTGTAGCTCAATCTTGGGTGCAACGATCACGTTCCCGCACTGACTGACTGTGTGGAGGCTCATTGATTTAACGTTACGTTAGTCAAAATGCCACTAGCAAAGTTATAAATTATATAGCTGTCGGCTATATTAGCCATGACTTACTGTTCTTTGTGCAGCTTCAAATGCCGAACAAAGTTGTAAATTGTTGCACCTCTGTCTGTAATTTTCTTCCTGCATGTTTTGCAAGTTGCAACCCGTTTTTTGTTGATACAGCGTTGTCTTTATATCCGAAAATAATAATTTTGGGTATCATCTTTCCAAGGGCTCTATCTGAATTCACGTTCCTCTGCACTGCCACGGACAACGTTTTCTCAGCTGGCACATTTTGATTGGCTGCTGTTCGATTCAAACTGTAATCCGTTAAATGAAGAGTTGATGCGCTACACACTTTTTTTAATAGCATCATTTTTAATATTTGGGCTTGGGGAGGGTATCAAGTCAGGGCGAGTCAAAAGGCTCAAGTCCAAGTTAAGTCACGAGTCATTAGTGTTGAAGTCAAAGTCAAGTTGCAAGTCATCATATTTGTGACTCAAGTCTGACTCGAGTCCAAGTCATGTGGCTCGAGTCCACACCTCTGCTATATACAGGGAGTACCAGTACTGAGTCGATGTGCAGGGGTACGAGGTAATTGAGGTAGCTATGTACATATAGAAGGGGTAAAGTGACTTGACAACAGGATAGATAGACAGTAGCAGAAGCGTACTGTATGTGGTGATTGAAAAAGTGTGTGTGTGTGTGTGTGTGGCGTCAGTATGTGTGTGTTTGGGTGTCAGTGTAAGTATGTTTGAGTGTGGGTAGAGTCCAACGTGTGTGCATAGAGAAAGTGCAAGAGAGTTAATGCAAAAATGGGTCAATGCGGGTATTCAGTGTAGCCATTTGATTAGCAATTTAGCAGTCTTGCTTAGCAGTCTTATGGCTTGGGGGTGGAAGCTGTTCAGGGTCCTGTTGGTGCCACACTTGGTGCACTGGCACTGCTTGCCATGCAGTAGAAGAGAAAACAGTCTATTACTTGGGTGGCTGGACACCGCCTGGTATAGAGGTCCTGGATGGCAGGGACTTCGGCCCCAGTGATGTACTGTGCCGTACTCACAACCCTCTGTAGCGCCTTGTGGTCGGGTGCCTTGCAGTTGCCGTACCCAGAGGTGATGCAGCCAGTCAATATGCTTTTAATGGTGCAGCTGTAGAACTTTTGAGGATCTGAGGGCCCATGACAAATCTTTTCAGCATCTTGAGGGGGAAGAGGCATTGTCGTGCCTTCTTCACAACTGTGTGGGTGTGTGTGGACCATGTTAATTCCTTAGTGATGTGGACACCAAGGAACTTGAAGCGTTCAACAAGCTCCACTTCAGCCCCATCGATGTGGATGGGGGCGTGCTCACCCCTCCGTTTACTGTAGTCCACGATTAGCTCCTTTGTCTTGCTGACGTTGAGGCAGAGGTTGTTGCGTCTCTGACCTCCTCGCTATTGGCTACCTCATCGTCGTCAGTGATCAGTCCTACCACCGTCGTATCATTTAACATATTTGCTGCTACTTCTGTGACGTGGTGAGATTGGACCCAGGTGCAGAGAAGAGACCAGACGAGGAATCCGATGGTCACTCTGACAGAGATCCAGATTTCCTTTGTGGATATGGGAGAACCTTCCAGAAGGACAACCATCTCTGCAGCACTCCACTAATCAGGCCTTTATGGTAGATTGGCCAGACGGAAGCCACTCCTCAGTGAAAGGCACATGACAGCCGGCTTGGAGATTGCCAAAAGACACCTAAAGACTCAGACCATGAAAAACAAGATGATCTGGTCTGATGAAACCAATATTGAACTATTTGGCCAGAATGCCAAGCGTCACGCCTGCAGGAAACCTGGCAACATCCCTACTGTGAAGTATGGTGGTGGCAGCATTATGCTGTTGGAATTTTATTCAGCGGCAGTTACTGGGAGACAAGTTAGGATCGAGGGAAAAATGAACGGAGCAAAGTACAGAGAGATCCTTGATGAAAACCTGCTCCAGAGCACTCAGGACCTCAGACTGGGGGAAAGTTTCACCTTCCAATAGTACAACGACCCTAAGCACACAGCCAAGACAATGCAGCAGTGGCTTCGGGACAAGTCTCTGAATGTCCTTGAGTGGTCCAGACACAGCCTGGACTTGAACCCGATCTCTGGAGAGACCTGAAAATAGCTGTGCAGCGATGCTCCCCATCCAACCTGACAGAGCTTGAGAGGATCTGCAGAGAACAATGGAAGAAACTCCCCAAATACAGACGTGCAAAGCTTGTAGCGTCATACCCAAGAAGACTTGAGGCTGTAATTGCTGCCAAAGGTGCTTCAGCAAATTACTGAGTAAAGTAAAGGGTCTGATGTGGATGGGGGCGTGCTCACCCCTCTGTAAATGTGGTATTTCAGTTTTGAATTGTTTTATACATTTGCAAAAAGTTCTTAACATGTTTTAGTTTTTTCATTATGAGGTATTGTGGGTAGGTTGATGAGGGGAAAAACGATTTAATCAAATTTAGAATAAGGCTGTAACATAACAGAATGTGGAAAAAGTCAAGGGGTCTGAATACTTTCCGAATCCACTGTATTGATGTTAGTTCAAGCACACACTGATAGATAGACATAAAGTCCCATAAAAGATAGCTCCTGGCATATTGTTTGATTTCTGAGTTATATACAGTTCATACAGTTTAAGAGTACGACAGTGGGATACCCCTGTATGTCTGCGTAGGCATTGTATAATGTGGAAAATAATAGAAAACTGATGGACCCATTTTTTTTAAACATTGTGGTTGGGTATAATAGAATGTGACAAGGAATGTGACATGGAATGCTTCATTTTCATCTATGGGCTATGTCACGGTCTTATGTGGATCTGATGTGTGGGATTGTTGCGTTTTGCATTCCCATAGTGGGCATTCTGTCTGACCTGCCGGTTGTCATGATCATCATTCTCTACTTTCAGTTTTCATGAAGAACCGAGACTTTCCAACTTACTTACAACTATGCTCCTACAGTTTTAGCTTGAATATTCAGCAAAGTCATTACTCTTTTTCAGTTTGCCTTACTACAAGGCAAAATCCTTTCTGTCAGGCTGAAACCTTTTCCTTTTTGGGCAGCAAAAACCCACTGAACGATTGTAAACATTGACATTTCAATTTGGCCTCAAGCGGCTTGTTAAATTTATGCAAGCATCTGTGCGCTTTGTGAATCAGAATCCAACTGAGAGCATGACGTTTTTCCACTTATGGTCATTAGGTTCTGCGCTGCTCATTAGATTGACAGACCTCTTTGCCTGACACTGGGACCTGTGTTGGGGCCCGTGGTCCTCATTAACCTCTGCACTGGTATGGTTTCATGTCAACACCCAGCATCGGCGTCCATTTTAAATGGATGTCTGTCTCGGTAAGATAGGCGTTTGTGATTGTGCTGTGTAGCGGATGCACTGCTGCATTCATTCATTCTTCAGACACTCGTGTGTTGATTTGACGTCTACTGGCCCCCGAGCAGATAAACGTCTCTCACTCGGTTCAGGATAATGAGTCATGATGGGGGCAAGAGTAGGCTGGAGCGGTAACAGCCTCCCCAGCCAGCTGTAACACCGTGCCGACTGTGCACTGCATGCATGTCTAAAAAAATAAATAATAAGAATTGTATTGAAGTTTTATTGACAGATATAGATTAGAATATGAGATGGGGAGATACAGTGATCTACAAAAGTATTGGCACAGTGATAAGTTTGTTGTTGTTTTGGCTCTGTACTCCAGCACTTTTGATTTGAAATTATACAATGAGTATGAGGTTCAAGTGCATACTGTCAGCTTTAATTTGATATTTGATACATTTGATATATTTTCATCCATATCGGGGGAACCGTTTAGAAATTACAACACTTTTTGTACATAGTCGCCCCATTTTAGGGGATCAAAAGTATTGGGACAAATTCACATACAGTGTAAGGAAGGTCAAAAAGATCATCAAAGACAACAACCACCCGAGCAACTGCCTGTTCACCCCGCTATCATCCAGAAGGCGAGTGTCACGTTCTCCAAGATAGCAGGAAAGGGGTAAGTCAGGCGCAGGAGACTGAGGTCCGTTGAACAGACGTTTAATACAGCCAAGAGCAAACACAGCAACAAGGTAGGGTGCACAATCCACAAAAGGAAGGAGAACAGCTCCAAAATCCAAATAGACGGGGCGCAGCCCGGCAACCCTAATGCCTAACAAAATACGTTGCACAGTCCAATACATACAGTTAACCTGCCCACTACAATAAACGTAACAAGCAACAATCCCGCATGAATCCCAAACGAAACAGACAAACTAAATACCCCCCACTAATGACAAACAACGAACAGGTGCAGACTAAAACAGACATAACCAACAGACACTGAAACATGGATCGGTGGCAGCTAGTAGACCGGCGACGACGACCGCCGAGCGCCGCCCGACCGGTGAGAGGCGCCACCTTCTGTGGACGTTGTGACAGTGAGGTCAGTACGGGTGCATCAAAGCTGGGACTGAGAGACTGAAAAACAGCTTCTATCTCAAGGCCAACAGACTGTTAAATAGCCATCACTAGCACATTAGAGACTGCTGCCTATATACATAGACTTGAAATAATAATAAATGGAACACTAGTCACTTTAATAATGTTTACATATGTTGCATATGTATATACTGTATTCTGTTCTATCCTACTGTATCTTGGTCTATGGCACTCTGACATTGCTCGTCCCTATATTTATATATTCTTAATTCCATTCGTTTACTTAAATTTGTGTGTATTGGGTATGTTGTGAAATTGTTAGATATTACTTGTTAGATATTACTGCACTGTTGGAGCTAGAAACACAAGCATTTCACTACACCCGCAATAACATCTACTAAACACGTGTATGTGACCAATAAAATGTGATTTTATTTGATTTATGTGTCTTAAAGTAGTCAAAAGTTTAGTATTTGGTCCCATATTCCTAGCACACAATGATTACATCAAGTTTGTGACTCGACAAACTTGCTGGATGCCTTTTCTGTTTGTTTTGGTTGTGTTTCAGATTATTCTGTGCCTCCAAGGATTGCTAACCTCTCACCATTACAATAACAGGGGAGGTTAACATTTTTGGGGGGTATATGATATTTGTGCATCTATAACTTTCTCACTCATCATTATTCAAGATGAATTCAGGACTATCCGTAATCATGGTAGCATCCACATTAATGTAGAAGTGTTTAGAAACATATTCTTATTTACAATAAAAGTGACTCCAAAATTCCACATGACATTATTTACTATTAATTTCTATCGGGCACAAAATAATCTGCAACACAACCAAAACAAACAGCAAATGCATCCAACCAGGTTGTAGAGTCACAAGCTTGATGTAATCATTGTATGCCAGTTGTATGGGACCAAATACTAAACTTTTGAATACTTAAATACACATATAGGTGAATTTGTCCCAATAGTTTTGGTCGCCTAAAATAGGAGGGACTATGAACATAAAGTGCTGTAATGAAAATAACCCCAAATTAAAGCTGTCAGTTTGCACTTTAACCTCATAGTTATTGTACCAAAGTGCTGAAGTACAGAGCCAAAACAACAGAAAATGTGTCACTGTCCCTATACTTTTGGAGCTCACTGTAGATTAGAGGGAAACAGTGCAGAAAGTGTGTGGCGGAAAGGGGGACCGACTCGCTGCCTCCATGGGCGCATAGGGCCCAGGGGTGGCAGCACTACCACGAGACTAGCCTGCATGCATTTTTTTTATACAGATGTCAAGCAACTCTGTCACATTTAGTTTTCCAAATCCTGCATGTATGTTTTGGTAACGTGATGTTAGTTATTGCAACATAGTTATACTTTTTTGATTACATCATAACCTTTAATACCCACTCTATTTCAGCTAAGAAATTATGTAATAGGAAGTTCCTTTGGTTGCTTCAGGACATTAATTGGGGCTGACTTACTCCAATTGATTTAAAAAGGATGGCTTTATCATGCGAGCTTCAAACACTAGCCCGGGTACCACCGCTAGTCCATGCTGCTCTTTCTTTCCAACCTCTGCAATAAGCAGCGACCTTGTAAGTACATTATGGACGTCAAGCATCCACCCACTCATGGCATAGAGAAAGAAAGCATTTGATGTATTTATCTTTTGAAAATTACAGTTTCCAGGCTTTAATGTCAGCCACCCTGCTAGGCTCATTGGGTATTGGCTCGTCGTGTGAATTATCATAACTAATGTATTTTTAATACTGACCAGATTTACAGTCCCGCTGAGAAGACTGGCTACATCGGACACAGTTCTTGTGGAATTGTAACGGGGGTTCATCATCCTCTACTGACAGGGGTTAGGACACTCATTTAAAAACCCTGGCTGAAATATTAAAGAGTGATATTTATTCTCTTTAGCCACCTGAAGTGTCAGTTGGGTTGCCAGTTAGTGAATCTGGGTTTTGGAAGTGGCTCCAACATTTCATTAGAATTAGATGTGCTCTACAGAACTCTGATCAGTTCTATCTCAGGTTAGACCATGATGAGACATTGTGGTTTTGAAGGGATGTAGTCCGATACTGCCGGATTACAAATGAACTGTTCAAGGGTGTTATTTATTTCATAATCAAAACATGTTGTTGCCAAAATGACTACAAATGAAGATATACAAGAGGAAAGACAGATAGGGTCAACTTCAAGGTACACCTACAGCTTTTTCAAATCAACTTCTTTCAAACAATTTATTTCGTACAGACTTGAAGGAAAAACTCATACAAGTCAGATATTGTACAGATATAGAATCTTAATTTGAGCCAGTTTGCAACAGCAGGTAAATAATCCTGCAGCAACAGGAATTGTTCATTATTATGTGGATTATATTTAATGAACATTTTTTGGGGGGAAAATCAAGTCAGAAATTTCCAAGTGAAAATTACAAACTTCAGAAGCCTTTTTAAACCTCAAATACACTGCAAGTTGATAATTTCCTGCATTGCACAAATGTTATTCTAAAACATGGTGATAAAATTAAGATTGTACATCTGTAAGTCAAATAGTGCTTTGAAGTAACACTGGCCCTGAGTTTTTTTCCGTACTGTTCTGTAATGGGGTGGCTAGTTCCCATAATGTCTGAAATATCTTGAATCCAAAAAGATGAAAGAATGTTTGAAGGACTTGAAGGACATTGCAGTTAATGCAGATGGTCATTTTCGGCTAGCGTATCCCATTTCATAGTGAGTTTGTGGTTTCAATTCTACTCGGAGGAGGGCCTGACGGGAGAACAGTGAGAAGCTCTGAGGACAGGTCAGCCAGTGTGTGGGGGATCATTGATCCCACTCAGCAGGATTTAGACTCTGGAAAGAGGGACATCTGAGAGGTGAGAAGGTTTAAGAACTGACGCTGTGCAGGGAACACATGGTCCTCTGGAGCTTTTGGGCCAAGGTAGGATGGCCCCTCAGCTCACCTGGTGAGATAGATAGAGAGCCTCTAAATAGAAGGTGGGGAATGGGGGATCCTCTCAATATTAGTAATATACAGCAGCCAGTCTTATTTTGTTCACCTTCAGACCAAAAGTACAAAATCAAGGGAGACAAACAAACATTCCTCATGAAATATTTCACAAATGCAAAGGTGTTCTATATCTATACGTACTGTAGCAAAATCAGGAAATTCCAGTTTTCTATGTCTCTCGGCAGTCTGCATATCATCCCAAAATAATAGAAAACCGTTCACCCATTCTCATTACCACAAGGCCAAACAGTCAGAATATCTGTCCTGAAACTTCATCTGCATTCCAAATGTGCCATACAAATGAGATGCGATGAACACCAGAGGAAGGCGCAAGCTTCCATGCTTCACTAAGCCAAATTAAAGACATGTTTTTGTACACACTAAAATGGGGGGCCGTTAAAGAAGTTCTTAATAGCCACACAACAGCAGCCAGAATCACAATCAACAAAAATCTGGCAAGCCATTAAAAACAGATAATATTAAGAGCCTGGAGGAGATGACAGCTGAATTTCTGCAGTGACTTCCGCATGTTTCCGTAGAGGTCAGCGCCCTAGTCCGATCTGAAGATTGATCGACCCAAGATGTGATCATTAGGTTTTCTGAGCATTTTAGAGCTCTTTCAATTGAGAAATTATTCAGGAAATTGGGTAAACGTTGCTGGGTAGCAATTGATTTATTTCCATCAATTAGGTTAATTTGCATCTTGTCCACCATTGACAATGTGACGGTGCTAACCTGATCAAGAGTTGTGCCATGCTCTTGTGACTTATTTCCAATACCCCAAAAGCTTCTAGTATGAGGCATTCCACATTGCCTTTAAAACATTTTTTACTCCTGTATTTACTAGAGTGGATAACCTTGGGCTGCATGTAAACACAGCTCTCTATTATTTCACTGATTGGCCATTCTTTGTCATTCACCCTCTGCACAACCAAATCAAATCAAATTGTATTTGTCACATGCTTTGTAAACAACAGGCGTAGACTAACAGTGAAATGCTTATCAAATCAAATCAAATGTTATTAGTCACATGCGCTGAATACAACAGGTGTAGACCTTACAGCGAAATGCTTACTTACGAGCCCCAATCCAACAATGCAGTAAAAAATATATATATATAACAATAAGAATAAGAAATAAAAAGTAATAAGGAATTAAAGAGCAGCAGTAAAATAACAATAGCGAGACTATATACAGGGGGGTACCGATACAGAGTCAAAGTGCGGGGGCACCGGTTAGTCGGGGTAGTTGAGGTAATATGTACATGTAGGTAGAGTTATTTAAGTGACTATGCTTACTTACGGGTCCTTTTCCAACCATGCAGAGTTAAAGAAACCAAGGTCTAGCTTTCAGATTAACAAAACCAAAAGAAAAGCTCAACATCCTGTACAATATCAAGGTAGGCTAAAGAATTGTAATAGTCTGAATGACATCAGCAAAAAAAGGGCTCATTGGCTTCATCGATGCGAGACAATCAATAGTGGTATACAAAGAGCCCATTCAGTGACTGGAAATGTATGTATGCTGCAATCTGAACAGCCTCTGTTAATTAAAAAGGCACAAACAGAGGCTCCTGTGAGAGACAATGCAATGTGTTTTCCCTACAACTCTGATTCTTTTCACACATTCTGCTGTCTACTAGATTCATACAAGGCACTTTCGTCATTGAAACTATGATTAATACAAGTGACTTTCATGCCATTCACAATAGCATTGTGTAGGCTGATTGTATAACTGAAGATATCATATGTTTCTGTATATTCATTACATATGGAGACAACAGCACAGTACAAATTTCAACACTATTCTGTGCATAGTATTCATTCACTGAAAAAGTAGGACCCATATTCTAAAACACGACAGCTCAATTCATGCTATTAGCTGAAAGTGGTTTTTGTCCTGTACTGTAACCTAACAAGACAGTTCTCATGGTCTGTTGTTCCAACAAGGTGGACCCCTCTACAGATAATCATTATTTATTTAAGGTCAACACCAGGTCAGCAAGTGACTCAGACATAAGTAATACACAATTTCAAAGATGTTGACAGGTGATAACTGTGGGAAAGTTCAGTTGGTTGTTGCCATCCACAGAGGTTTAGACATCAACAAAGATGTGCAAAGATGTAACGTAATTTAGGTGACAACTGTGGGCAAGTTCACCTTCTACAGATGTTATCTGAAAGGTCAAAAGACTTTTGTGTATATACACTATATAAGGACTGGGCAATTATTTTCCATGGAGGGCCACATTAGAATATATGTTTGCCATCGCAGGCCAGAATCATACTACAGGATTATACATCATGTGTATGACTGTGTTGACAGATATATCTACTGTAAATCATTTCCAGATATGCTACTTATTGAATTTTTTTAACATGCACAGAAATAAACCAGATCCATGTTCTCCTTTTGGTAGGTATTTTCATTATTAAACATGCAATGAACTACACGGAGGGAAAAGTACACTGTGCATTCAGCACCACAGACAGAATTCTTGTTAACGGGTATGCACAAAAACACAAGAAAGAGAGCGAGAGCTCAGCATTACGTTTAAACGACTCAATCAGTGTGAGGAGTGAAGCCTCTGATGGGCATTGAGTAGAGCAGTGAAGTCAGGTATAGATTCTGACGTCGCTATGCGCCGGATTGCTGAGAGGTGAGAGTCAGTAAGAGATGATCTGTGCCTTGACTTGTTATATTTCATCACTGAATATGTCTGTTCACATACATAGGTTGACCCAAACAGCACAAACATCTTCTGACCATGATTCCTAATCTTTGGAAAGTGTTCATTGAGAGATGCCTAGAACCTCATCAGTGACATCGTTTTGAATAGTTCTCCAATCACTGCATCAGACTGAATCACTGCATCAGACTGAAGATCGATAAGCTCAAGTTGCAGGTCAGTGGGAGCGTTATCCACATTGACGGTGAAATGAGAGGAAACCAACAGCATGTCATTTTCCAACACTGAAATCCTCAGATCAACGGGAAAAAAACGTTCAAACACGCCGCAGCGATATATACTTCTCCCGCTGGTCATCTGATAGGGAACAGACTAGTAGTGTCGAAAGGTGGATGAGATTGTTGGCTTTTACTTGGCGGATCAGGAGAAGTAATTTTCTTTTGAAGGCTTTGACAAGGCTGTACATCTGATGTGCAAAAAGGCTCTTCCCTTGTAGTTTGAAATTCAGTTCATTCAAGAGGGCCATGATGTCCATGGTGAAGGCAAAATCAGCCAACCATTCTTTATCTTGCAGTTGAGGGAAATCCACATATTTTCTTTCCATTTGCAAAAACTCAGCAATCTCCGACTTCAGGTCCCACACCCTTTTAAGCACCTTCCCCAAACTCAGCCATCTCATGTTTGTGTGGTAGGGGAGATCTGCATGACCCGACTCTGTCTCTTCCAACAGTGAGACAAACTGCCTGTGGTTTAAAGATTTAGCTCTTATGAAGTTTACCACTTTAGTGACTGTATCCACAACATGGCTCATTTTCAGAACACATTTACAGAGCACCTCCTGATGAATAATGCAATGCAGGAAAATCATTTTCTGATCTGGGTTGAGCTCAGCTACTTGATCTTGTATCCTTTTCAAAAGGCAAAACGTTTTTTCATGTCAAGTTTGGGCACCATCAGTGGTCACACTGGATAACTTTTCAAAACTCAGTCCTAGCTTTGCCACACACTTATTAACCTCCAATAAATCTTTCCCTGTGGTTGTGCTCTTCAGTGACTGGACTGAAGCAAGCTCCTCTGTAATTTAAGTCTGGGGTTATTCCTCGTAAGAATATCAATAACTGCACCGTGTCAAGTGCATCACTGCTCTCATCCAGGACCAAGGAGAAATAGGTGAAATCCTTTACATTATCTTTCAACTGTTGGTCCATAGTCTCTGTGATGTCCTCAACACGCCGTGTCACTGTTCGTCTTGACAGGGAAACATTTTCAAACAGTTCTTTCTTGTCGGGCAAAGTGTTTCTGCGGAGTCAATGAAACATTCTTTAATGAATTTGCCCTCAGCAAATGGCTTGCTATGTTTCGCAATTTTGTGGGACAGTACGTAGCTAGCTCTTGCAATTCTGTCATTTGCTGAATGCAGTTTTGTGAAAAGTCCTTGCTGCTTTTGCAACTGAGAAAGCAACTCTTTCGATGCACTTGCCCTCTGCTCAGAAGACATATTCCTATATTTCTCTGCATGCTTCGGCTGGAAGTGTCGGGACAAGTTGTAGTCTTTCAAGACAGCGATGCTCTCTTTGCACACTAAGCAAACAGCTTTCCCTGATACCTCAATAAAGGAATATTTCGATGTCCACTCATGCTGGAACACCTTACATTCAAAGTCCTTTTCTTTGAAATCTTTGAAAAAGTATTTTTTGCGCAATTTCTAGCTAGCTACTATTTGTAACTGTGATGTGTGTGTCAGCCTGTCAGTCACTGTCTGTCCTAGTGCAGTTGTTATTTATACGGGACATCAAAATAAATGTCCCACAAGCAGTGGGAGTTAAATCATTGCACAAAGATGAGTATTCATTGGGCTTTTAATTTGAATTACAAATACTTTTTTCAAAACTTTACTATCGCAAATTCTTTATGTGATCTGAGCATGATTCCGCGGGCCGTATTGAATCAGATCACGGGCATCATATGGCCCCGGGGCCGGCCATTGTCCAGGCCTGCACTATATATACAAGAGTATGTGGACACCCCTTCAAATTAGTGGATTTGGCTATTTCAGACATACCTGTTGCTGACAGGTGTATAAAATTGAGCACACAGCCATGCAATCGCCATAGACAAACATTGGTAGTAGCATAGCCTTACTGAAGAGCTCAGTGACTTTCAACGTGGCGCCATCATAGGATGCCACCTTTCCAACAAGTCAGTTTGTCAAATTTCTGCCCTGCTAGAGCTGCCCTGACCAACTGTAAGTGCTGTTATTGTGAAGTGGAAACATCTAATAGCAACAACAGCTCAGACGCTAAGTGGTAGGCGACACAAGCTCACAGAACGGGACGGCCGTTCTGTGGAGTGATGAATTAAGCTTCACAATCTGGCAGTCCGACGGACATATCTGGGTTTGGCGGATGCCAGGAGAATGCTACCTGCTCGAATGCATAGTGCTAACTGTAAAGTTTGGTGGAGGAGGAATAATAGTCTGAGTTACTTTTTCATGGTTTGGGCTAGGCCCCTTAGTTCCAGTGAAGGGAAATTTTAACGCTACAACTTTGAGGCAACAGTTTGGGGAAGGTCCCTTTCCTATTTCAACATAACAATGCCGTTGTGCACAAAGCGAGGGCCATACAGAAATGGTTTGTTGAGATCGGTGTGGAAGAACTTGACTAGCCTGCAGAGACCACAACCCCATCGAACACTTTTGGGATGAATTGCAACGCCGACTGTGAGCCTGGCCTAATCGCCAAACATCAGTGCCCGACCTCACTATTGCTCTTGTGGCTGAATGGAAGCCAGTCCCCGAAGCAATGTTCCATCATATAGTGGAAAGCCTTCCCAGAAGAGTGGAGGCAGTTATAGCAGCAAAGGGGGGACCAACTCCATATCAATGCCCATGATTTTGGAATGAGATGTTCGACGAGCAGGTGACCACATACTTTTAGTCATGTAGTGTATATATATTGGAGTCATTAAAACTTGTTTTTGAACCACTCCACAAATGTCTTGTTAACAAACTATAGTTTTGGCAAGTCGGTTAGGACATCTACTTTGTGCATGACACAAGTAATTTTTCCAACATTGTTTACTGACAGATTATTTCACTTATAATTCACTGTATCACAATTCCAGTGGTTCAGAAGTTTACATACACTAAGTTAACTGTGCTTTTAAACAGCTTAGAAAATTCCAGAAAATGATGTCATGTCTTTAGAAGCTTCTGATAGGCTAATTGACATAATTTGAGTCAATTGGAGGTGTACCTGTGGATGTATTTCAAGGCCCACCTTCAAACTCAGTGCCGCTTTGCTTGACATCATGGGAAGATCAAAAGAAATCAGCCAAGACCTCAGAAAAAAATTGTAGACCTCCACAAGTCTGGTTCATCCTTGGGAGCAATTTCCAAACGCCTGAAGGTACCATGTTCATCTGTACAAACAATAGTACGCAAGTATAAACACAATGGGACCACGCAGCCGTCACACTGCTCAGGAAGGAGACGTGTTCTGTCTCCTAGAGATGAACGTACTTTGGTGTGAAAGGTGCAAATCAATCCCAGAACAACAGCAAAGGACCTTGTGAAGATGCTGGAGAAAACAGGTACAAAAGAAGCCACTGCTCCAAAACCGCCATAAAAAAGCCAGACTACGGTTTGCAACTGCACATGGGGACAAAGATCGTACTTTTTGGAGAAATGTCCTCTGGTCTGATGAAACAAAAATAGAACTGTTTGACAATAATGACCATCGTTATGTTTGGAGGAAAAAGGGGGAGGCTTGCAAGCCGAAGAACACCATCCCAACCGTGAAGCACAGGGGTGGCAGCATCATGTTGTGGGGGTGCTTTGCTGCAGGAGGGACTGGTGCACTTCACAAAATAAATGGCAAAATGACAAAGGAAAATTATGTGGATATATTGAAGCAACATCTCAAGACATCAGTCAAGAAGTTAAAGGTTGGTCGCAAATGGGTCTTCCAAATGGACAATGACCCCAAGCATACTTCCAAAGTTGTGGCAAAATGGCTTAAGGACAACAAAGTCAAGCTATTGGAGTGGCCACCACAAAGCCCTGACCTCATTCATATCGAACATTTGTGGGCAGAACTGAAAAAGCATGTGCGAGCAAGGAGGCCTACAAACCTGACTCAGTTACACAAGCTCTGTCAGGAGGAATGGGCCAAAATTCACCCAACTTATTGTGGGAAGCTTGTGGAAGGCTACCTGAAACGTTTGACCCAATTTAAACAATTTTAAGGGAATGCTACCAAATACTCATTGAGTATATGTAAACTTCTGACCCACTGGGAATGTGATGAAAGAAATGAAAGCTGAAAGAAATAATTATCTCTACTATTATTCTGGCATTTCACATTCTTAAAATAAAGTGGTGATCCTAACTGACCTAAGACAGGGAATTTTTACAAGGATTAAATGTCAGGAATTGTGAAAAACTGAGTTTAAATGTATTTGGCTAAGGTGTATGTAAACTTCCTACTTCAACTGTATATATACAGGATACAGTATCATTCAAAAGTCACATACTTATTCAAGGGTTTTTCTTTATTTTTACTATTTTCTACATTGTAGGATATTAGTGAAAACATCAAAACTATGAACTAACACATATGGAATCATGTAGTCACCAAAACAGTGTTAAACTATTCAAAATACATGTTATATATAAGATTCTTCAAAGTAGCCCCCCTTTGCCTTCATGACAGCTTTGCACACTCTTGGCATTCTCTCAACCAGCTTCACCCGGAATGCTTTTCCAACAGTCTTGAAGGAGTTCCCACAAATGCTGTACACTTGTTGGCTGCTTTTCCTTCACTCTGCGGTCCAACTCATCCCAAACCATCTCAATTGGGTTGAGGTCAGATGATTGTGGAGGCCAGGTCATCTGATGCAGCACTCCATCACTCTCCTTCTTGGTCAAAGCCTGGAGGTGTTTTGGGTCTTTTTCCTGTTGAAAAACAAACCAGATGGGATGGCATATCGCTGCAGAATGGTGTGGTAGCCATGCTGGTTAAGTGTGCCTTGAATTCTAAATAAATCACTGACAGTGTCACCAGAAAAGCCCCCCCACACCATCACACCTCCTCCTCCATGCTTCACAGTGGGAACTACACATGCGAATATCATCCAATCACCTACTCTGCATCTCAAAAAGACACGGCGGTTGGAACCAAAAATCTCACATTTTGTCACGCCCTGACCATATGTTCTCGCCCTGACCCTTGGTTCTCTATGGTGTTTAGGTCAGAGCGTGACTAGGGGGGTGTTCTAGTCATTGTATTTCTATGTTAGTGAGTTGTATGGTTCCCAATTAGAGGCAGCTGGTAATCGTTGCCTCTAATTGGGGATCATATTTAGGTAGCCTTTTTCCCACCTGTGTTTTGTGGGATATTGTTTTGAGTGAGTGCATGTAGCACTACGGTACTTCACGGTCGTTGTTTGTTTCTTGGTTTGTTTAAGTTTCACTTAAATAAAGATGTGGAACTCCAATCACGCTGCGCCTTGGTCCGTCTCTCTTCACGAATGTGACACATTTGGGCTCATCAGACCAAAGGACAGATTTCCTCCGGTCTAATTTCCATTGCTCGTGTTTCTTGGCCCAAGCAAGTCTCTTCATATTGTTGGTGTCCTTTAGTAGTGTTTTCCTTTCAGCAATTCGACCATGAAGGCCTGATTCACGCAGTCTCTTCTGAACAGTTGATGTTGAGATGTGCCTGTTACTTGAACTCTGTGAAGCATTTATCTGCAATTTCTGAGGCTGGTAACTCTAATGAACTTATCCTCTGCAGCAAGGGTAACTCTGGGTCTTCCTTTTATGTGGCGGTCCTCATAAGAGCCAGTTTCATCATAGCGCTTTATGTTTTTTGTGACTGCACTTGAAGAAACTTTCAAAGTTCTTTACATTTTCCTGATTGACAGACCTTCATGTCTTAATTTAATGATGGACTGTAGTTTCTCTTTGCTTATTTGAGCTATCTTGCCATAATATGAACTTGGTCTAATACCAAATAGGTCTATTTTCTGTATAACACCCATTACCTTGTCACAACACAACTGATTGGTTCAAACACATTAAGAAGGAAAGAAATTCCACAAATTAACTTTTAACAAGGCACACCTGTTTATTGTAATGCATTCCAGGTTCCTACCTCATGAAGCTGGTTGAGAGAATGCCAAGAGTGTGCCAAGCTGTCATCAAGGCAAAGGGTGGCTATGTGAAGAATCTCAAATATAAAATATATTTTGATTTGTTTAACACCTTTTTGGTTACTACATGATTCCATATGTGTTATTTCATTGTTTTGATGTCTTCACTATTATTCTACAATGTAGAAAATATGAAAAAGAACTACAAATCTTTGAATGAGTAGGTGCTCTACAGTATATATAAATCTCCCCTTGAGCTAGGGTTGGCAACAGCTTTTATTCTCCATTTGGCTCTGAGATGTGATTGAACTTTTTTTGACATGCAAATAGATTCATGTAGTACCTATTGGAGCTTTATTGTGCAGCCAGCTATAGCCTGGGAAGATGACATAAAAAAACTGCACTGCATTCATTGACAGTAAAATCCCATCTCTGATCTGGCTGACTGCCAACCATAAACATGGCAGAGATAACGCGGAAGGAATACATGTGTAATGAAAGACCAACAAAGAGCTCTGAAGTCGTAAGGAAAGTAAGGAGAAACAGACAGATGGCGATGCACATAATGCCCTCAATATTACTATCCAAGGAACTAAGGCATCCCTATTTGAAAATCAAATTCACCTAGTTTGGATCCTTTTCATCCAATGCGTGCCTCTCTGTTTTCCTGATGCATAGCACAATATATCAAAAGAGTTTTGAGATCAAAATGTTAGATGGCGAGGAATCGTACAGAATGTATCACAAGATGGTCTGTGCGTGGATGATTTGTATTAAGCGTGCAGCTCCTGTATGATAGCCAGTGATAAGACAACTGTGTTATGATTGCATGTGACTGTGATTATATGGGTTGGAAAAATTGCACAGTTAATGTGATTGATGTCAAAGTGTCGTCATTAATGTGTATTTGGTTTTACGGCTTTAACTGGGTGCTTGCCAACACTGGGTGCTTTGTTACACCCTATGTTCAGTTTTGAGATCTCATGATTGCTTTATGATTTTGAGTGTGCAATAACCTATAATGACAAATCATCATGCTGTTATTGGTGACCATGACTCAAACAGCTCCTTTTTATTGTCAAAATGGCCATTCATGATCAGCAGGCTTACACTGTGTATTGGTGTTGCACGGTAATACACAAGTGCCTCCTGGGCATTTGACATTTGACATTTGATCTCTACACAATTAACTTTCTTCATGCATGAACCCTGTTCAAAACATTATTTCTAGATTACACAAAATGTTGTTATTCAACAGGAAAAAAAACAACCGAACAACCTCACAGAGGTGGAAAAGCTTGTGGCACTGAAATACTAGTGCATATTAGTTCATACAAGGAAACATTCTAGTGGAATTATGTGTCTGACATTCATCTTGAACTGAGCATAATGCTCTTCAAGCTCTTTCATTACATCCTGTTCTTCATCAACTGAAAATATGACATTAAATAGCCTCATTGTTAGTTGTTGAATGTGCATTGGTTTCAAGGTCTCATTTAGATATAATTAATCTTACCATTTGAGGCTGTTTTTTTCTCTGCAAGACGGATTTCAGGTTAACTCCTTGGCAACGCTGGGCAATATCGTCCCTATTGAACATCTTTGTGGGCTCAGCATAGTAATATAAAGACACCATGGGGGTTGGCTAATTACTAGCCATGTATTAAATGCAGACATCTTCATCAGCTTTTCTCATCGCCATTTTTTGTGCTCATAGCCATTTCTTTTTATGACTAATTTTTAAAGTGACTAAGCAGTCTACATACTGGTTCTTTTATTGTAGCTGCTACGAGGGCAGCTCTAGAACACAAAGACACTTTACAATGGCTGATATGCCTAGTAACATTAATGCACTGTATTGCAACACGTATAAATGATTTCCATTGTTTAGTTTGCATAATTGTTTACGTTCATAAACACTTTATTCACCATTATCACGGTTTCTGAAATTTCGCAATCTGGAAGGTACACTGTGTAATTTAATGATGGCAATGCAATAATGGCAATGGCAACCTTCAAAATACACAGTCAAATCTAAAGTTCCTGAATAATTGTGTTTTACCTGTTAAATACTTATTTGTAATGCAAAATACTAACTCATTTGAACATAAACAGAAAATGTGTGTGCTTTACGGATGAACAGTACCAGCAGCACTGTGCCCACCTAGGCACACAAGAACACACTCTGCCTCTGTGATAACTACATGCTCTGCATACTTGTGCAAGTATTCTGACAGCACACACGCACACATGAGAGACCACCACACAGACCTGTGTTTTTTACTACCATCTGTTCCGCCATTTCACAAAGACATAAAAAGCTGCCACCTCCCTTCATACATATAAACATGTCCTTATGAGTTATTTCCCCACAATTGAAGATTATATGTTAACTATGTAGAGCCTGAGGTAACGTATCTCCCTGTTGGCAATTCTGCTTGTTCGTCGAATAAATGTTTTAGCTATACTTCAAGTTTACATTCCTCATGGTTAAAAGCCTTGCCCGAAACCAGAATCCACCATCCACCATCATGCATCAAACACAATGTCACAAAGTTCTCCTTTGACCCACTTTCGATAAAGTTCTGTGATGTCTTTTGAATAATGACATTCCAGTGATTGATGCAGCCATCAGTTACACTAACATTCAAGGCCATTGCGCACATATGCCCTTCATTAGTCAATTGCTCGGTGTCACCGTCTTAAGTTAAGCAGAACGTCGATTCAACCCCAGTTATAAATTCCACCAAGGACTTTATTTAAACAAAGAATCTACATTTTTATTTTAGGTATGTATGTAATTGAAAATGCAGTTTCAAATGACATCTTCAAAACTGCAAGCCAAGCATTTTATGTGGGTGTCATCATTGACATTATTAATAATGAATGATTGATGATGAAAGAGAGCAACCCGTGAGCCTTGTATTCTCAATGACACCTCACAATATACACTACCGTTTAAAAGTTTGGGGTCACTTATAAATGTCTTTGTTTTTGAAAGAAAAACGAATTTATAGGGCATTAAAATAACATCATATTGATAAGAAATACAGTGTAGACATAGTTAATGTTGTAAATGATACCGTCTGCCCAGATGTTTGTCCGCCGCTGTCGTCGTACCTGGAGGAGAGCCCGGTCAGACCTCCTTAAGACCACCTCCAGGTATTGATCGCCACCGGACCCCGGCTCCCCGGTATAGACTAGGGAAGAAGGTATGGCTGTCCACCCGGGAGTTGCCCCTCCCACAAAACACCAGTCTCAATGTCAACAGTGAAGAGGCGAATCCGGGATGCTGGCCTTCTAGGCAGAGTTCCTCTGTCCAGTGTTTGTGTTCTTTTGCCCATCTTAAAATCTTTTCTTTTTATTGGCCAGTCTGAGATATGGCTTTTTCTTTGCAACTCTGCCTAGAAGGCCAGCATCCCGGAGTCGCCTCTTCATTGTCAGCGTGATAAGGCACACTAGTTTAGAGCGGTCCGAGGGGAAGGAGGAAGGCTGAAGCTCGAAAATGAGCGCACACTGGGCTAGAAACGCCCGACAGGTGCCCGGCTCTCTATGGAAAAGTTCCAGGGGAGGTAAGCCGGGCTCCCGGGAAGCCGGAGTGACCGGTGAGGCAGCGCTGCTAACTGCCGAGTTACAGAGGAGTAGGCTGTAGTAGGCTGCCTCCCAGCCAACCCGCGGAATTGCTCCAGCAAGATGTCCAGCGCCCGGTCATGACATTCGGCCAAAGTGTTGACCCCCTCCATGAGGCCACGAAGCAATTCCCCATGCCTAACAATGGTGGTTCCTTGGGAGGAGAGGGCGTTGCGCAGCTGGTCCAAGTCTGCTGGGTCAGTCATGGCCAGTGTCACGCCCTGGCCACAGAGAGGTTTTTGTTCTCTATTTTGGTTAGGCCAGGGTGTGACTAGGGTGGGCATTCTATGTCCTTTTTTCTATGTTTTTGTATTTCTTTGTTTTGGCCTGGTATGGCTCTCAATCAGGGACAGCTGTACATCATTGTCACTGATTGGGAGCCATACTTAGGCAGCCTGTTTTCCTTTGTGGTTTTGTGGGTAGTTGTTTTCTATCTTGTGTGTTCACCTGGCAGAACTGTTGGCTTTCGTTTTCTTGTTTTATTTAAAGTGTCATTAAAGTTAATATGAGCACTTACCACGCTGCATCTTGGTTCCCTCTGTCAGACGATCGTTACAGAACTACCCACCACAACTGGATCAAGCAGCGTGCTCGGGAGGAGATGTACACCTGGTCTCATCAGGAGTGGATTGGGAGGAGAGACTGGACTTGGGGCCAGGTGATCGACAGATATCGGAGCCTACCTGGGAAGAACGAGAGGCAGCCCCAAAAAATGTTTTGGGGGGGGCACACGGGTAGTTTGGCTGGACCAGGGGTGAGGCCTGAGTCAACTACCCGTGCTTTTTGCGGTAAGCAGGTGCCTGCCTCTCGCACTCTCTCTCCAGTGCGCCTGCCCAGCCCAGTACGTCCTGTGCCTGCTCCCAGAGCCAGGCCTCCTGCATGTCTCCCCAGTCTGGTGAGTCCTGTGCCTGCTCCCAGAGCCAGGCCTCCTGCATGTCTCCCCAGCCTGGTGAATCCTGTGCCTGCACCCAGAGCCAGGCCTACTGCAAGTCCCATCAGTCCAGAGCCGCCAGAGCCGCCCGCCTGTCCGGCGCAGCCAGAGTCGCCCGCCAGTCCGGCGCCCGCGGCGAGGGATCCCGCTCTAGAGGCACCACCTAAGTGGGGTGAGCCAGTGGTGGAGCGAGGTCTGCGTCCCGCTCCTGAGCCTCCACCGCGGATAGATGCCCACCCGGACCCTTCCCTAGAGGTTTAGGTTTTGCGGCCGGAGTCCGCACCTTTGGGGGGGGGGTACTGTCACGCCCTGGCCATAGAGAGGTTTTTGTTCTCTATTTTGGTTAGGCCAGGGTGTGACTAGGGTGGGCATTCTATGTCCTTTTTACAGTATGGTTCTCAATCAGGGACAGCTGTACATCGTTGTCTTTGATTGGGAGCCATACTTAGGCAGCCTATTTTCCTTTGGGATTTTGTGGGTAGTTGTTTTCTGTCTTGTGTGTTTACCTGGCAGAACTGTTGGCTTTCGTTTTCTTGTTTTATTTAAAGTGTCATTAAAGTTAATATGAGCACTTACCACGCTGCATCTTGGTCAGACGATTGTTACAGCCAGTTCGTACTGTCAGGTTTTAAGGTAAGACCCAGATGCAGATGACGTCGGAGTAACAACAGTTTATTAATCCGACAGGGGCAGGCAAAAGACGGGCAAAGGGCAGGAAGGGGTCAGGAATCCAGATAGGTGGGGTAAAGGTACAGGACGGCAGACAGGCTCAGGGTCAGGGCAGGCAGAATGGTCAATACCGGGAAAACAAGAAAACAGGAACAATCACGAGACAGGAGCAGAGGGAAAAATGCTGGTAGGCTTGACGAAACAAAACAAACTGGCAACAGACGAACAGAGAACACAGGTATAAATACACAGGGGATAATGGGGAAGATGGGCGACACCTGGAGGGGTTGGAGACAATCACAAAGACAGGTGAAACAGATCAGGGTGTGACATTTCTAATGATCAATTTGCCTTTTAAAATTGTAAACTTGTATTAGCTAACACAACATGCCATTGGAACACAGGAGTGATGGTTGCTGATAATGGTCCTCTGTACACCTCTGTAGAAATATTCCATAAACAAAATCTGCCGTTTCCAGCTACAATAGTCATTTACAACATTAACAATGTCTACACTGTATTTTTGATCAATTTGATGTTATTTTAACGGACAAAAAAAAATGCTTTTCTTTCAAAAACAAGGACATTTATAAGTGACCCTAAACTTTTTAACGGTAGTGTAAATTATGAAAGTATTGACACGGTGACAGGTACCCTAATGGTTAGAGTGTTGGGCCAGTAACCGAAAGGTTGCTGGATCGAATCCCCATAGCTGACAAGGTAAAGATATATCATTCTGCCCCTGAGCAAGACTGGAGCCGTGGAGGTCGATTATGGCAGCTGACTCAGAGGGGTTGGGATAAATGTGGAAAATGCATTCACTTGTACAACTGACTAGGTATCCCCCTTCCCTTTTAATGACAAGCCTAATGTGAAGTTCAAGGTTAAAACTATCACAATGCCATTATAAGCATTGCAATGTGAGACAACCTCTTTCACGCCAATATCATACACAACATGTAAAACTACTAAAGATGTAAAACTACTAAAGATGTACAACTACTAAAGATGTATAACTATTAAAGATGTACAACTACTAAAGATGTACAACTACTAATGATGTATAACTACTAATGATGTACAACTACTAATGATGTGCAACTACTAAATATGTACAACTACTAAATATGTACAACTAATGATGATGTACAACTACTAATGATGTACAACTACTAAATATGTGCAAGTACTAATGATGCACAACTACTAATGATGTACAACTACGAAAGATGTATAACTACTAAAGATGTACAACTACGAAAGATTCCGGGTTGAAAACCATATTGTGTTCTTGGCCACAGTGCATACTTTATTCTCCATAAAGTTGGGGTGGCTGTCTAGTGCCCAAGCTTATGGGCCTGTTTAAAAGGCTATCTGTCACCGGGCAGAGTCAACTCATGGCATGGAGAGATCTGCCAGTGCCTCAGCTTGGCAGTCCCCCTCGCTAAGGTCACTGAAATGTCTGTTTGGCAGCCCCCCATATCAGGTCACTGAAATGTCTGCCCTGGACCCCACTGCATAGCAATGCTGCCAACTCTGAGAGACAGTGATCTGTTAACACTACTTGAAAAGGCTTCATGGTACATAGCCCTGTCATAATAATGATATGAGCTGTCATAGATGGTCGTGACAGCTAATGTCAGCTACGGTCGGTCACAGATTTTCTTCCGGATATCACCATGCAGCCACTTTTTAACGAGAGCCACAAGCGACACAGGATGTTATTGAGAGAATAATTGGGGCAGTCTTCCAGCATGGAACTGCTGTAGGTTGTTGTGTACATTGTGTCTGTGTGAGAATGACTGTCTGGGACAATTTGACAAACGGAAAGCGTTTCTACAGGGAATGCGATCTCCACGTTTGTTTTCAATTATTTTGATTATTTCCAGTCAAGAAGACTTTTCAAATAATCTAAACCACAATTATGTACCTCTGAGTGTATCTCAAGTCTCTCCTTATTTGTGTTTTCTTTGTTGTATTCAAAAGTGTGGCATGTGTAAAGCTGCCCTAACAAATTGACAAGTGTGGCATTAACCATCAATTCTTAAAAAGATGAGACTGTGGGGCTGTCTGTGCTGACACATTTCCCATCCTAAAAATCAATGATGAAAGCTGAGAAGACACGCTGTATCTCATTTTGCTCTAGGTGTGTGTGTGTGTGTGTGTGTGTGTGTGTGTGTGTGTGTGTGTGTGTGTGTGTGTGTGTGTGTGTGTGTGTGTGTGTGTGTGTGTGTGTGTGTGTGTGTGTGTGTGTGTGTGTGTGTGTGTGTGTGTGTGTGTGTGTGTGTGTGTGTGTGTGTGTGTGTGTGTGTGTGTGTGTGTGTGTTTGTGGTGATGGCTGATTTCCCAACTCCTGTCAGTCAGAGTGTGCATGTGGGCAGCTCACCTTGGTTCCTGTCTGTGGCTTGATCTGCCTGGGGGCATGTCCATATGAGCTATCCTGTCATCTGACAGGTCACACCAAGGTCATTGCTGTCTGTCATCTCCATCCCAGACCCACCAGCACCAGATGGTACCCTCCTCATTACAAAAAACAGATGTATCATCATTCTGTCATTCAGGAGTTTCTCTCCTTGGTGGTATGAATAATGTTGTACTGTGGAAACGTGTTGAACTCACTGTATGAATCACTAATACTGAATAAATCCATTGTTTTCTTCATCTGACTCCATAGGATAAACAGAAATATGCAAGAGACTATGGTTGAGTTACAGTAATAGGCAATGAAGAAATGTCTGATAATGGAATTCTAAATACAAGTGTATTTAATTACTTTGTAAAATGGGTTCACATAAAAGGCATCAACATAAGTTACAAAGCATTAACAAGCATTATAAGTCACTATTTTAAAGAGAGAGAGAGAGAGAGAGAGAGAGAGAGAGAGAGAGAGAGACCCCATAGCCCAAAAGTTCATGGGGTGGAGAGAGATAAAGGAAAGAGTATCTCACCACATCAGGTCAGGAACAAATAATGAATCTTAGACCCTTTTATAAGCACCTAAGTTGTTTAGAGTTGTTGACCAATAGTATTACTGTAAAGTTAACCTCCAATCAGATAACAGACCTACATGATGTTACTGCTGCTTCTCAGAGGTGTGACAATGGTGGTTGGCAAGACCAACACAGAAAATGCTGAATACCTAAGACAACACATAGCAAATGCTTGCATACAGTTGGTAAGAAGAGTCACTAAGCTCCCCTACATCATCCTTTCTTGGACACATCTGATTCTGGATCAGAAGTGTTCAAAACTGGACAGCCTGCACTGTAGTCAATGTAGACAATCTTCTGATAAGCAGTTCATGGTCCTAGCAGCATCACTTCAGGACTGTGCTTTTGGCGCTTAGCATTGTCTTCTTCTTTAGACATGCAAATGTCCTTAGGTAACACCTTCCTGCAAGCAAGCTAGAAAGGAATGCTCCATTCTTCTTTGAAAAAGCAAAATGTACATCATAGATGAATTCACATTTCAATGTACATATTTACAAAGTCAAGGTATTGGAGTGGCAATCACAAAGCCCTGACCTCAATCCTATAGAAAATTTGTGGGCAGAACTGAAAAACTGTGTGCGAGCAAGGAGGCATACAAACCTGACTCAGTTACACCAGCTCTGTCAGGAGGAATGGGCCAAAATTCACCCAACTTATTGTGGCAAGCTTGTGGAAGGCTACCCGAAAAGTTTGACCCAAGTTAAACAATTTAAGGCAATGCTACCAAATACTAATTGAGTGTATGTAGGCTTCTGACCCACTGGGGATGTGATGAAAGAAATAAAAGCTGAAATAAATCATTCTCTCTACAATTATTCTGACATTTCACGTTCTTAAAATATAGTGGTGATCCTAACTGACCCAAGACAGGGAATTATTACTAGTATTAAATGTCAGGAATTGTGGAAAAATTGAGTTTGAATGTATTTGGCTGAGGTGTATGTAAACTTCCTACTTCAACTGTATGTGCATTTCCCCGTCAGTGTTGTATTTTCATCAAATGTACTTTTTGTGGATAAAGTGTGTGTGTAAGTAAATATGTAGTGCACATCAAAAACACTTGTGTGTTTAGATTCCCATGTACTGAATAAAGAATACAAGTTAAAACGGTTTTCATCACATTTTCAACTCTTGCACTACTGATGCTTTTGTCACCAAAAATATTGTGTTGATAAAGCGAATGTGCCTACTCTGGTATCGGCACATGCGCTCTTGCCAACAGCTTGTAGATACAGTGCGGGTATAGCCTACATGATATGCAAGATTATAAATGCAAGATAATTTTTATTTGTCAGATGGCAGCCAATCATCGATCATCATGTCAACAGAATAAGACCCTCAATATTTATTGAAAAGACCTTCAAACTCATTACCATGTGCTTTGACCACCCTGTGAAGTTAATCCTAACTTATTTCATGATGTCGTGACATTTTTTTTATCTAACATGTACTTTAATCGCATAAAAAATTTGGATGGGAATCTCTTTAAGGATTGGCCCCTTTTTTTTCAATTTTCACCTAAAATGACATACCCAAATCTAGCTGCCTGTAGCTCAGGCCCTGAAGCAAGGACATGCATCTTGGTACCATTTCAAAGGAAAAATTTTCAAGTTTGTGGAAATGTGAAAGCAATGTAGGAAAATATAACACATTAGATCTGGTAAAAGATAATACAAAGAAAAAACAACCAGAATTCTTTCATGTTTGAAATGCAAGAGAAAGGCCATAATTCAGATTTTGGCCACTAGATGGCAGCAGTGTATGTGCAAAGTGTTAGACTGATCCAATGAAGCATTGCATTTCTGTTCAAAATGATGTATCAAGACTGCCCAAATGTGCGTAATTTGTTTATTAATAACTTTTCATGTTCAAAACTGTGCACTCTCCTCAAACAATAGCATGGTGTTATTTCACTGTTATATGTACTGTAAATTGAACAGTGCAGCTAGATTAACAAGAATTTAAGCTTTCTGCCAATATAAGATATGTCTATGTCCTGGGAAATTGTGTTGTTACTTACAACCTCGTGCTAATTGCATTAGCCTACGTTAGCTCAACCATTCCGCAGGGGACCCACCAATCCTGAAGAAGTTTTAATGTCAAACCATTTTGAGGATGTTGGAATTATATTTTGGGCAAACGTGTGCATGCCTACAGGAGACTTTTGAACTAGCCTAATCAGATTAAAACATTGTGAATGGTTGTGTTTATGCCGCGTATAAGATGTAAAACATTTTAAAAGTTAAAAAACAAATATTTAGGCTTTATTGGAACGTTAGGTTCTAGGTGCGTGAGGATCTTCGAATTGTCGGTATCTGTAATTCGATGATGCACTGTTTTTGCATCGACTTTGTGCCTTGAGTGTAACATTGTTGCTGTGTCAGTTCCTGCAGTTGTTTTGGTTCCCTTTGCTAGCTTCCCTGTTTCTATATTGTCTACTTATACTTTTAACAGATGTCATCCCTCTAAGACATCTAACCACTTCGAACTAGAAAAAGCATACACCCCAAATTCATGTTCTGTCAACTCCAATCTGTACTAGCAGTTGCCAAGGCCAGTAACTGCTTTTTGAGAGAAGTTAATATGTATTGTTAAATGCGATGCGTCTCTATTGTCAAAGTAAGAAGTCTATTTGAGGAAATATCGGCCTTATTTTGACAGGATGTTCTCGAGCAATCTGGCTCCACTGACAGGAAGCATAAAGTCATCGTTCTCACTAGGGGACCCATGGAGAATGTGGTCATATGGCCCTGTCCCCTTGTCTTTCGCCATCTGGAGACTTGTCACATCAGACTGTCAAAATGTAGTAATATAGTCACGATACAAAGACGAGAAGAAGAGAGAAAAAATGCACTACCCTCCCCTGTGAGCAATAAAAAACGACACAACCCTCCCCATAGCAAAAAGTGCAGTGGAGGACTTGATGTTGTAATGTTAGCACAGCTGGTATGCTTTTATGTAGAAGAGGACCCTTAACCTTAGCTGTGAATCTCACTGTCTCTGTGTGCACCATTCATCACCTTTTGCTGCTCTGCGTGTCCTGGGTACGGGCTACAGGGAGCATGCTTAAGAAGTGTGCAAAAGTACACAAGTTTCTGCCCCGGGTACCTCACCTCTAAAAAGGTGTTGGATTCACAGATGCTTCTAATTGCATGTATGTATATATATTGCATGTTTCAGTGGCTCAAATTACACATTTTACTGATCTATCAAGTATGTGAAGTGTATTTCCAACACAGGAGGTTGGTGGCACCTTAATTGGGGAGGATGGGCTTGTGGTAATGGCTGGAGTGGCATAAGTGGAATGGTATCAAATATATGGTTTATATGTGTTTGATGCAATTGCCTTCACTCCGTTCCAGCCATTATCTTGCCAAATATCTGAAGAAGTCAAAGAGAGGTCAAATAGATCCAACAGAATATACAGTGCATTTGGAAAGTATTCAGACCCCTTGACTTTTTCCACATTTTGTTACATTACTGCTTAATTTTAAAATGGATTAAATTGTTTTTCCCCCTCATCAATCTACACACAATACCTCATAATGACAAAGAAAAAACTGTTTTTTAGACTTTTTGCAAATGTGTTAAAATTAAATAATAGAAATATCACATTTACATAAGTGTTCAGACCCTTTACTCACTACTTTGTTGAAGCACCTTTGGCAGCAATTACAGCCTTGAGTTTTCTTGGGTATGATGCTGCAAGCTTGGCACACTAGCACTTGTGGGAGTTTCTCCCATTCTTCTCCCATGCAGATCCTCTCAAGCTCCGTCAGGTTGGATGGGGAGCGTCGCTGCACAGCTATTTTCAGGTCTCTCCAGAGATGTTTGATTGGGTTCAAGCCCGGGCTCTGGCTGGGCCACTCTAGGACATTCAGAGACTTGTCCCAAAACCACTCCTGCGTTGTCTTGGTTGTGTTCTTAGGGTCATTGTCCTGTTGGAAGGTGAACCTTTGCCCCAGTCTGAGGTCCTGAGCGCTCTGGAGCAGGTTTTCATCAAGGATCTCTCTGTACTTTGCTCCGTTCATCTTTCCCTTGATCCTGACTAGTCTCCCAGTCCCTGCCCCTGAAAAACATCCCCACAGCATGATGGTGCCACCACCATGCTTCACTGTAGGAATGGTGCTATGTTTCCTCCAGACGTGGGGATTGGCATTCAGCCAATGAGTTAAATCTTGCTTTCATCACACCAGAGAATCTTGTTTGTCATGGTCTGAGAGTCTTTTAGGTGCCTTTTGGCAAACTCCAAGCGGGCTGTCATGTGCCTTTTACTGAGGATTGGCTTCCGTCTGGCCATTTTAACATAAAGGCCTGATTGGTAGAGTGCTGCAGAGATGGTTGTCCTTCTGAAAGGTACTCCCATCTCCACAAAGGAACTCTGGAGCTCTGTCAGAGTGACCATCGAGGCTTGGTCACCTCTCTGACCAAGGCTCTTCTATCCCAATTGCTCAGTTTGGTGGTTTCTAACTTCTTCCATTTAAGAATGATGGCCACTGAGTTCTTGGGGACCTTCAATGCTGCAGAAATGTTTTGGTACCCTTCCCCCAGATCTGTGCCTCGACACAATCCTATCTCGGAGCTCTACGGACAATTCCTTAAACCTCATGGCTTGGTTTTTGCTCTGACATGCACTGTCAACTGTGGGACCTCATATAGACATGTGTGGGCCTTTCCAAATCATGTCTAATTAATTGAATTCACCACAAGTGGACTCCAATCAAGTTGTAGAAACATCTCAAGGATGATCAATGGAAACAGGATGCACTTGAGCTCAATTTCGAGTCTCAGAGCAAAGTGTCTGAATACTTATATAAAAAAAGGTATGTTTATTTATTTTTTATTTTGAATCCAGTTTAGAATAAGGCTGAAACTTAACAAAATGTTGAAAAAGGGAAGTGCTTTTGAGATCCAACAGCATATAGGAACTTTGGATCTCAAATCAATTCAAGGATCAGGGAATTGGGCAACGCCTTAAGAAGAAAAATACTGACAGAGGATCTTCACCACCATTCAAACCCCCAGGTAAGATGAAGTGAGGGTAAGGTACTGTAAGAGAGCTGCAGGAAAAGGATGAAGTGAGTGGAAATGGGTGTAGCATGACGCCCGGTGTCTTCAGGAACGAGGGCATAGTGCTAATGAGGACCAGAGAGAAAATAGAGAGTGGGAAAGTAAAAGAAAGAAAGAAAGAAAGAAAGAAAGAAAGAAAGAAAGAAAGAAAGAAAGAAAGAAAGAAAGAAAGAAAGAAAGAAAGAAAGAAAGAAAGAAAGAGTGTGATAGAAAGACATGGTCAATATGGACAGGAGTCATCAATGGAAAAGGTGAGGTGTTGTTTTTTTATCAAGTCACAGGTGGTTATTTGGATTCTAAGGTTAGTGGGAACTTTATCAGGTGATGTGTAAAAGTATTTGATTTTATGCATCACGTATATATTCTGCTTTTATTTAGTGCATTCACACATTCTAAATACTAATCTGCTTAGGAGACGAGTGCAGTTTCTTAATGTGCATAGTGCTAACTAATTACTCTTTAAGGCCTTGAAATCCTTCGTTCATTATCTCACATCATTACAACAGCTAAATGAGTCATCTTCTATTTTGTTTAAATAGCGAGACGGAATGTGGATGTCTATTTGAAGTCTGCGCGGTAGGAAATCCAGAAAGATATTTACCTTGCAAGGGGAAACATCTCACATCATTAAGACCATGATACTGGCAGACAAACCCATACTATTTCCCAAGGTAGCATGCTTGAGCTCAGTTAGCCAGAACATAAAATGTCAAATTTGCAAATAAAACGACCTGCTCCATGCATAAACAATACAACTGTAAATGTGTTCCATTTCCCTCTCGATCAGACTAACATCGGAGTGCATTTCTCCAACCACTGCTTTTTTTTGTGAGTAAGCAATATAAGTGCTGCTGAGATTGGCACAGGAATATAGGAACTTTTAATGGCAAAAGCCTGACAGCTCTGTGAGGAACAAGTAGAAACGCGGGAGGCATCAAATTACTTCTAGCTCCATCTGCAAGAAAGAGGCCTTTCAGAGTCAGAATATCAGTGCCAATAACATCACAAGTCACAACCACGTATAAGAATATCTATATTCTTTTGTGTATTATTTTCTTTCATTGCATTTTGTTTGAATTTGTTAAAAATAAATAAAATAATTGCCTTAAAATGATTTTTTTTTACAATTTAAATCCACAAATTATTTGGAAGTGAAAACAGAACAAATCAATGTCAACCGCCATCAACGAAGGTGACGCACCGACTCAAGAGGCTCAACACCCTGCTCAGAATGCACCGCTTGTCCCAAAGCATCCCCAACCAGATGGAGTATTTGTTCTTATAAACCCACAGGGAACCGCCGCTGCTTGGCACAGCAACGAGTGGGGAAAATAATGACATGACATCTGATAATAGCTGCGTTCCTGATGAATTGCCTCTTTTAATGGATTTATAATTAATGCCTGTGTGTTGCCGTTGCTGCCGATGCCACTGATGGCTGTGGAAGGGAAGGGGTTAACGTTCTGGATCAGCGGAGGATCAGTGGAGGCCATAGGCTCATTGATGAGAGGTGCATTTGTATTCCATCAGGGATGCGGTGACTACATTACTTACTACCAATGTTCCCTCTAATTTGTTTCAGCACTGAGCAGATTTCTGGTCTGCTGAGCGCAAACTTGAACATTGTGAACATTCTGTGCAACTTCCAGCATGTGTTTTCTGTGAACACTGAGGTTGTACCCGCTTTAAGTTACAGTTTCAGACAGTGGTCAAATTGGTATTTGAGCATAATGTACACCTACCAGAGTGACCTACCATCAAAAACAATGGATAAAATGCATCCCATAACATTTTAACATGGAAATAGCTGTTCTCTCATTCAGTCTACAGTAGCAGTCAATGTGTGATGTTCAATGGAAGCCTACATTCCATGAGACATTCCATGCAGGGCTTGACATTAATCTGTCTATCCACTGGTCCTTCAGACAAGGTGGTGATTGAAAATGTTGCTGTGGTGTTTGATGAAGACCCCTTTACAAAATAAAAGGCATTATTATTACCATACCATTATTACAGAGAATCAGACAAATTATGCTTCCATCTGCCTATTGGCTACTTATTTTATTCAAGACCTTCCCAAAAAACAACACTGCCCCTTTAAGACAAGTAAAAAAGTCTTTACCCGACTAGCTTTTCAAAGATTTCCAGAAATGTAATGTTTTGTGCTCTTGTAGAAAGCAATCACTCCCACATTGCTGACTACAAATGATCTATAACTGGTCTAATAACTCAATAACTAGCAAAGGATATGAACAAAATGTGCACACGCGGCTACATGCAAATCATGTGATTGGGGCGCTGCGCAGTGGTGCCCTGCTGCGTTTGTTTGTTTCTTGTTCGTTGTTTAAACTTGTTTAAACTTGTCCATTGTTGTTGCTTTGCTTTTAGTAGTTCAGTCGTGTTATATGTTGCATCGGATTACCGATTAGCCTATGGTAGAGCGACATGAAGTGCGTGCAGTGGATTATTCTCCTATTTGGATTCCTTTTCCTGCTACCTGAAACAGCATGCGAACTTCTGAGAAAGTCGGCGGCACCACATATCCGCTACAGCAGAAACTATCTTTCACAATGTAATAACTCACGTTGGGGAGAAAAGATCGAAGGGGACATACCTGCAGAGATCATGAGACAAAACAACCTGGTTTAAGGACTACTAAGAAGGAAGAGGAAAAGGGGCAGGAAAGGCGGTGTGGGGCAGAGGTTGAGAAGGAACAAAACAAAGATCCGCTTCCAACTATCCTGCTCTCCAATGTCCAATTGCTTAAGGGGAAACTGGACGAATTGCGGGTAAACTCACGGTATCTATATGAATACAGGGAGGCCTGTGTGATGGTCTTCTCTGAAACTTGGCCCAACTCTGAAGTCACCCCTGACGGATTCACTATCACTCGTATGGACAGAGACAGTGAAGCTACTGGTAAGGAGCACAGAGGCAGAGTCTGTGGTCTGATAAATGATAGATGGTGTAAAACTACCATTGTCAGGAATAAAATATGCATTCCTGATATAGAGCTACTGTCAGTGTCGCTACGCCCCTTCTACCTCCCCCGTGAATTCCCCCAGCTTTTTCTGACAGTTGTTTATATCCATCCAAGAGCAAACAGTGTCAATGCAGCTGACATCATTTTTAACCTCACTCAAGAGCTTGATGCGATTTCCTCTGATGCACCCAAATTCATCCAGGGGGATTTCAATAGCTGTACTCTAATGCACAATTTGAGTACTTACACCCAGTATGTGACTTGTCTAACAAGGAAAAATAAGATAAATGACTTGTGTTACAGCTCGATCCCCAAAGCGTATTCATCCTTGGCCAGACCTCCACTGGCTGGATCAGATCATAACACTGTTTTTCTACAACCAACTTATAGACAGTTACTCAAAAGGGAGAAGGTGGTGGAAAAACAACTACAGGTGTGGGACAATGACAGTATTGATCAATTGCAGGGATGCTTTGGTTGTACCTCCTGGTGTGTATTTGAAGAATCATCATGACCTGAACGAGTTCACTAACTGGCTATATTGAATTCTGTGTTGATTTGGTGATCCCCAAAAAACATGTAAGATAATTCCTAACAACAAACCATGGGTGACCAAATAACTGAAAGTGGTGCTTAATAAGAAGAAACAAGTGTTTGCCTCCGGGAAACACTCGAAAGAAAAGAGGTACAGAGAGAGGTGAACAAATAGATAAAAAAGGTGAGATGCCAGTACAACGATAAGGTGCAACAGATAATGTTACAGGGAGACTCTCAGTCTGCCTGGTTGGGCATTATGAATATGGCATACGCCCCCTTCCAAGGTAGGCAACGTATCAATCCCTACCTGGACAAGAGGGTGCGCCTCTCTACAGCCAATGAACTAAACATGTTCTTTGCCCGCTCTGAGACAGGGGTTGCTCCCGCTCCCCTGGCCTCTCTGGAGGAGGATTTCATGGCAACCAAGAGCGCGCTTGTCATCGATGAGGAAGTTGTACAACGAGTGTTGAAAAGCGCTGGAGCACGAAAGAGCTAGGGGCCTGATAACATACAGTTGAAGTCGGAAGTTTGCATACACCTTAGCCAAGTACATTTAAACTCAGTTTTTCACAATTCCTGACATTTAATCCGAGTAAAAATTCCCTGTCTTAGGTCAGTTAGGATCACCACTTTATTTTAAGAATGTGAAATGTCAGAATAATAGTAGAGAGAATGATTTATATCAGCTTTTATTTCTTTCATCACATTCCCAGTGGGTCAGAAGTTTACAGACACTCTAGTATTTGGTAGCATTGCCTTAAATTGTTTAACTTGGATCACACATTTCGGGTAGCCTTCCACAAGCTTCCCACAATAAGTTGGGTGAATTTTGGCCCATTCCTCCTGACAGAGCTGGTGTAACTGAGTCAGGTTTGTAGGCCTCCTTGCTCACACACACTTTTTCAGTTTTGCCCACAAATTTTCTATAGGATTGAGGTCGTGGCTTTGTGATGGCCACTCCAATACCTTGACTTTGTTGTCCTTTAACCATTTTGCTACAACTTTGGAAGTATGCTTGGGGTCATTGTCCATTTGGAAGATCCATTTGCGACTAAGCTTGAACTTCCTGACTGATGTCTTGAGATGTTGCTTCAATATATCTACATAATTTTCTTTCCTCATGATGCCATCTAGTTTGTGAAGTGCACCAGCCCCTCCTGCAGCAAAGCACCCCTACAACATGATGCTGCCACCCCTGTGCTTCACGGTTGGGATGGTGTTCTTCAGCTTGCAAGCCTCCCCCTTTTTCCTCCAAACATAACGATGGTCATTATGGCCAAACAGTTCTATTTTTGTTTCATCAGACCAGAGGACATTTCTCCAAAAAGCACGATCTTTGTCCCCATGTGCAGTTGCAAACCGTAGTGTGGCTTTTTTATGACGGTTTTGGAGCAGTGGCTTCTTCCTTGCTGAGTGGCCTTTCAGGTTATGTCGATATATGATTCGTTTTACTGTGGATAGAGATACTAATGTACCTGTTTCCTCCAGCATCTTCACAAGGTCCTTTGCTGTTGTTCTGGGATTGATTTGCACTTTTCGCACCAAAGTACGTTCATCTCTAGGAAACAGAACGCGTCTCCTACCTGAGCGGTATGATGGCTCTGTGGTCCCATGTTGTTTATACTTGTGTACTATTGTTTGTACAGATGAATGTGGTACCTTCAGGCGTTTGGAAATTGTTTCCAAGGATGAACCAGACTTGTGGAGGTCTAAAAATGTTTTTCTGAGGTCTTGGCTGATTTCTTTAGATTTCCCCATGATGTCAAGCAAAGAGGAACTGAGTTTGAAGGTAGGCCTTGAAATACATCCACAGGTACACCTCCATTTGACTCAAATGATGTCAATTTGCCTATCAGAAGCTTTTAAAGCCATGACATCATTTTCTGGAATTTTCCAAGTTGTTTATTAAAGGCACAGTCAACTTAGTGTATGTCATCTTCTGACCCACTGGAATTGTGATACAGTGAATTATAAGTGAAATAATCTGTCTGTAAACAATTGTTGGAAAAAGTAACTGACTTGAAAAATGAGTTTTCATGACTCCAACCTAAGTGTATGTAAACTGTAAGTTTAAGTGAAGTCTGTAAGTGAAGTCTAAATATTTTGTTGTACCTGTCCCAAAAACCTCTCATCCGTCTGCATCAAATGATTACAGACCTTTCACTCTTACCTCTCTCTTGATTAAATCTCTTGAAAAGATCATCAAGGCATACATAATCAACAACACCCGACACCTTCTTGACTCCCTCCAATTTGCATACCAGTCAGAGAGAGGGACTGAGGATGCCATCCTTTCGCTGTTACATCTGGTGTACATGCATTTGGAGGGCAGTAAAACCCATGTGCGTATCATGTTTGCAGATTTCTCCTCTGCGTTTAACACAATCAATCCGTTGGTCCTCGCGGACAGACTGAGAGGAGACTTTGGACTTGATGCTATGCTTGTCACATGGATCACCAACTTCCTTACTGATAGTGCCCAGCAGGTTGGTCTTCCCTGTGGCTCAGTTGGTAGAGCATGGTGTTTGCAATGCCAGCATGGTGTGTGCAACGCCAAGGTTGTGGGTTCGATTCCCATGGGGGGCCAGTACAAAAAAATTAAAAAATAATATGCATGAAATGTATCCATTCACTACTGTAAGTCGCTCTGGATAAGAGCGTCTGCTAAAATGTAAATGTATGTATGTAGGTACGAGTTGGCAACACACTCTCTGAGGTGTGCACCACTTCAGGTGGAAACCCACAGGGCAGTGTTCTTTCACCAGTACTATATATACTGTATACAGGCCAGAGCTGGTGCCCTGGGAACCACTTGATCAAATATGCTGACAATACTGCTTTGGTCAGTCTTCTCAAAGGGGAAGAGACAGAGCACGGACCGGCTCTGAATGATTTTACTGTCTGGTGTGAGTCATCCCATCTAATATTAAATACATAAAAAACAAAGGACATGGTGATTGACTTTCGAAGGAACACTACCATGCACACACCATCACTGATTAAAGGTATGTGAGCCCATTGAAATAGTGAGAAGTACAAATACCTTGGGCTAGTCATTGACAACAAGCTGTCCTGGGATCAGTGTACTGACGCTATTTTTAAGAAAGGCCAACAGAGACTGTATTTCCTACGGAAACGGCACTTTTTTAATGTTGATCTAACCATCATGGTTCTCTTTTATAAATCATTCATTGAGAGCATTCTGTCTTACTGCTTGACCTGCTGGTTTGGGAATATCAAGGTTGCACAGAAAATAGGTTGGGCAAGATAGTCTGGACTTGGGGTAAAATCATGGGGCAGCAACAGCTAGTGCTGTCATCTCTCTACCTGGGCGGAGCTCTCCATAAGGCAAATAAATGACGGTTGACTCTTCCCATCCACTCCACCCTGAATTCCAGCTCCTTCCCTCTGGACGCAGGTACAGACTACCTAAGGTAAAAAAAAATAGGGCCAAGTTCTCTTTTTTTCCAAATGCAATTCTGAAACTTAACAAATGTTGGACTAGTTGCACTTAGCACTTGCACTATGAAATTGCACTTACCCTGCCTATTTGTTTGTAAATATCCATTGCTATTTATTTAACATTTTTAGATGTTATATGTTTTATGACTGCTGCAAGATGAATTGCCTCTTTGAGGACATTGGAGTTTTTCTGAATCTGAACTCTCGCTTTGATCTCAAAACAAGCGCATCAACTCATGACCGCTCAGGCTGTAAACAGAGTCCAGTTCAAAGTGAATGGCACAGATCCATAAATGGCAATGGTCTATTTCCATATAGCCCTACTGCAGCTCTGATTGGTTATGCCGCACCTCTGTGTAGAGTATGGGCTGAGTCGTGGGTGTCAATGCAATAGAATCCTACTCTGATCTGTTCTGCCTGCAATAAAATATCTTGCATAGTGAGTTTTGCATACTAAGTCTTGCGTAGTTCGTTTTATTTTGGTATGTGGCATTGAAAATTGCTAATATTGCATTGATTCGATCACAATTCCCACAGTAAAGGGAAATGTTGATAATACTTCTCTGTGATATATCTTCTATGTGGCAGCCCCAAGGGAGCTGCGCACCCGCTCACACGCGCAGCTTAGTGGGAACATTGCTTACCACTCATCCTTCTCTCTGTCTGGCTTACACACAGTGGTGTAGTCATGCTTTGTGTCAGAGGCGCTTGACTCTTGAGGCTGTTCGATACCTATCACTTTAAGAACATGATGCCCTTGGTGCCCACACAGTGTGGCATGATTTGACTCTTGAGGGTGTTCGATACTTATCACTGTAAGAGCAAGAATGATGCCATATTGCCTTTGATGCCCACACAGTGTGGCCTGGCTTGACTTGCTGACACTTTTTTTGTCCAATCTGTTGGCCGCATATATATTCCGTTGATGATTTAGGCTTGAATCCCTCTACTCTTGCTATCATTACGGAGACACTTAATTTGCCCAACCGTTCGGACGAATATGTCCAACCAGTCAGATGAAACCATGACTTCGAGGCCCTACCGAGCGACATGATTGAGTTTGTATATTCCATTCCTGGCTCCTGTGTTCTTCAGCTCTCTCCACCACCTTGAAAAGGTGAGAAAGCAAAAAAAATACAGTCTTTAATGAGAGAGAAAGAGAGAGAGAGAGAGAGAGAGAGATAAAAGGAAAGGGGAAACGAAATAGAGGCTTTCATGGACATCTGGTGTTTCCTTGTGATGGTGTATGCTACTCGACTCCCGAGGGTGCATCCTTTGATATTGTTGTGCTCTTTTTTTCAACTTCTGTTTGGAAACCTGTAACCAAAGGTGATTTCATTTGAGGAAAATGACAGCGAACTCGAAATAGGGCTTTGAAATTACATGGTATTGTCAAAAGGACATTCTATATTCTGTACTTTGCCAATATCACAGTGTACCTGCCACAATGTGTTCTCGTCGTAATAAGCTTTTGAATGTCAGATCACTCCAAGTTAATCACTCTTATTTGGAAAAGGCTGTCATTGGAAAATCCATGCTGTGTTAAAAGTCATCCAACATTATGAACCTCCTCCCCTTTACAGGTGGGGTCACTGCTCCACAATTGGTGAATAATCAGGGCGATTATGTTTATGTTTAACGCTTGTAATTAGAGTTTATATACACACATTTTTCAATTGTAGATACAGGTCTGACAGGAGAGTGACTCCATTACAGACATTAGATTTAACAAATGCTTACTATAACAGAGTGCTTATTTGAGCAATGGCATTAGGATTGAACCTTCGTTTAGGACAGCGATTCTCAACTGGTGGGTCGCGAGCCAAATTGAGGTTTTGAATGGTCGCGAGTGTCTAGCTTTTTTATTATTATTTTCAAATTAAAAAAACACTCTGGTCTGAACTTAAATGACTTATACCAGGTAGAAAGTGTGTAGAAATGATGATGAACCTATAAGGGAAACTTCACCACTGGACTCTATGTGGTGTGTTGTTTCCAGTGTCCCTAGATAATAATGAATTATGAAAGGGTGTTTCAGACATAATTATGCACTATAGCTGTATTTTTTTGGGGGGGGGGGGGGGGGGAGAAGGGAGAATGACATCATCGGTTGATTGAGCTTGCAGTCTGATCTAAAAATGATTGGAGTCATGTTTTGTAGCAATTATTGTGGCCTTTGTGTTTTGCCGACTGCAAGACATCGTGTCCTTTTTCAATAGAGCCATTGGACTTGTCTCAACGATGTTTGTATATGCCAGGACTATGCAGTACAGTTGAAGTCGGAAGTTTACATACACCTTAGCCAAATACATTAAACTCAGTTATTCACAATTCCTGACATTTATTAATCAGAGTAACAATTCCCTGTCTTAGGTCAGTTAGGATCACCACTATATTTTAAGAACGTGAAATGTCAGAATAATAGTAGAGAGAATGATTTATTTCAGCTTTTATTTCTTTCATCACATCCCCAGTGGGTCAGAAGCTTACATACACTCAATTAGTATTTGGTAGCATTGCCTTAAATTGTTTAACTTGGGTCAAACTTTTCGGGTAGCCTTCCACAAGCTTCCCACAATAAGTTGGGTGAATTTTGGCCCATTCCTCCTGACAGAGCTGGTGTAACTGAGTCAGGTTTGTAGGCCACTTTGCTCGCACACACTTTTTCAGTTCTGCCCACAACTTTTCTATGGGATTGAGGTCAGAGCTTTGTGACGGCCACTCCAATACCTTGACTTTGTTGTCCTTAAGCCATTTTGGCTGAACTTTGGAAGTATGCTTGAGGTCATTGTCCATTTGGAAGACCCATTTGTGAACAAGCTTGAACTTCCTGACTGATGTCTTGAGATGTTGCTTCAATATATCCACATAATTTTCCTACCTCATGATGCCATCTATTTTGTGAAGTGCACCAGCCCCTCCTGCAGCAAAACACCCCCACAATATGATGCTGCCACCCCTGTGCTTCACGGTTGGGACGGTGTTCTTCGGCTTGCAAGCCTCCCCCTTTTTCCTCCAAACATAACGATGGTCATTATGGCCAAACAGTTCTATTTTTGTTTCATCAGACCAGAGGACATTTCTCCAAAAAGTACGATCTTTGTCCCCATGTGCACTTGCAAACCGTAGTCTGGCTTTTTTATGGCGGTTTTGGAGCTGAGCAGCCTTTCAGGTTATGTCAATATAAGACTCGTTTTACTGTGGATATATTTACTTTTGTACCTGTTTCCTCCAGCATCTTCACAGGGTCCTTTGCTGTTGTTCTGGGATTGATTTGCACTTTTTGCACCAAAGTACGTTCATCTCTAGGAGACAGAACGCGTCTCCTTCCTGAGCGGTATGATGGCTGCGTGGTCCCATGTTGTTTATACTTGTGTACTATTGTTTGTACAGATGAACGTGGTACCTTTAGGCGTTTGGAAATTGCTCCCAAGGATGAACCAGACTTGTGGATGTCTATAATTTTTTTTCTGAGGTCTTGGCTGATTTCTTTTGATTTTCCTATGATGTCAAGCAGAGGCACTGAGTTTGAAGGTAGGCCTTGAAATACATCCACAGGTACACCTCCAATTGACTCAAATGATGTCAATTAGCCAATGAGAAGCTTCTAAAGCCATGACATCATTTTCTGGAATTTTCCAAGCTGTTTAAAGGCACAGTCAACTTAGTGTATGTGAACTTCTGACCCACTGGAATTGTGATACAGTGAATTATAAGTAAAAGAATCTGTCTGAAAACAATTGTTGGAAAAATTTCTTGTGTCATGCACAAAGTAGATGTCCGAACCGACTTGCAAAAACTATAGTTTATTAACAAGAAATTTGTGAAGTGGTTGAAAAACAAGTTTTAATGACTCCAACCTAAGTGTATGTAAACTTCCGACTTCAACTGTATATCTAAGTTGACTCATTTTCCCTGGCTTTGTTACATAGGAACATACAGACCTGTTTGTTTGAGACAGAATATGCTGAAGAGGAGTTGAGACGGCGAGAAAAATAATTCCGAGACCAGCAAGCAGCAATGGCAGCCTAGACCAGCTGGACCAGGACTCAGGAGGGCAAGTGACAAATTATTAAGTGTTTTGCTGTCGGTAGCTAACTAAGCAATATAAGCTATCTTTTTACACAAGGCATTGTTGTTCAATACAATTTGGTGATCGATTCGGCCATAACGGGGCTAGATTGCTACAAGGCATACATAAAAAATGTACTGTTGTCTAACATTAAAGCTAACTAGCCTAGCTCGCCTTAATGCCTTTTTTGACATTGACATTTTTGAGAAATGTTTTGATGATAATGGCAGAGAGTAAAGGAATTACTTTGGCTTTATGACTCATATTAGTCTTGGAGTAACTATACCCATGTGTTGTAGCTAGCTAGCTAGCGTGTGTCTGTGAGATGTCTCGTAATCTACACCATGCTGCTACTCTAGGAATACAGACAGTACACAATGATTACCCATGAATGTGTAATAGCGTATTTGGCTTTCTCTCACAGACAGTACCGCTTGGATACAAAGAAGTTGATGAAGACGAGATGTGAAAGGACCAATAACAATAATCTTCCCTTATATCACGGTGATTCCGAACACCTCACTGCACCACCCAAACACAACATATGCAACTTTTCCCGTTTGTGTTACAGCCTGAATTTAAAATGGATTCAATTGTGATTTTGTGTCACTGATCTACACATAATACCCCAAAATGTCAAAGTGGAATCAAGTTTTTGGAAATGTTTACAAGTTAATAAAAAATGGAAAGCTGACATGTCTTGAGTCAATAAGTGTCACGTCCTGACCAGTGAGAGAGGTCATTTGCCATAGTAGAGTGGTCAGGGCGTGGCAGGGGGATCTTGATTTTGTACTGCTTGTATTTAGCCTGCAAGACGTGATGGTCATTTGTATTTGTTTATTATTTTGTTTAAGTGTTCCGATTTAAAATAAAGATGAACACTCACCACGCTGCACCTTGGTCTAATCCTTTGGACGATCGTTACAGAAGATCCCACCACCAAAGGACCAAGCAGGGTGGGCCGATGGACTGGACATGGGAGGACATCCTGGATGGCAAAGGATCCTGGACGTGGGAAGAGATCCAGGCCGGAAGGGATCGCCTTCCATGGGAACAGGTGGATGCAGCGAGGGAGGTACAGCGACGTGACCAACAGGCAAGGCAACAACGGAGGCCCGAGAGGCAGCGGCAAAAAAACTTTTTTGGGGGGGGGCACAAGGGTAGATTGGCAAAGGCGGGTTTAAGACCTGAGCCAACTCCCCGTGCTTACCGTGGGGAGCGAGTGACGGAGCAAGCACCATGTTATGCGGTGATACGCGCTGTGTCGCCAGTGCGTACTCACAGCCCGGTGCACTCGGTGCAAGCTCCTCACCGTTGCCGTGCTAGAGTTGGACGGCAGCCAGGAAGAAGTGCGCCGGCTCAGCGCATCTGGCATCCAGTGCGTCTCTACGGCCCAGGTTATCATGCACCTGCTCTACGCACGGTACCCCTCATTCACCAGCACGTCCCAGTTCGTCCTGCACCAGCGCTCTGCCCTTGCCGGGCGATAGTCAACATTGAGCCAGGACGGGTTGTGCCAGCCCTAAGCGCCAGACCTCCAGTGCGCCTCCAAGGTCCAGTGTACCCTGTCCCTGCTTCGCACTCTCCCTCCAGTGCGCCACCATAGCCCAGTACGTCCTGTACCAGCGCTCCGCCCTTGCCGGGCGACAGTCAACATCAAGCCATGGCCCGGAGCCTGTAGGGATGATCCATGGCACGAAGCCTCCAGTGATAATCCATGGCACGAAGCCTCCCATGATGATCCATGGCCCGGAGCCTGTAGTGATAATCCATGGCACGAAGCCACCAGTGATGATCCATGGCCCGGAGCCTGTAGGGATGATCCATGGCAGCCCAGAGCCTTCAGTGGTGAGGTCATTTGCCGTAGTAGAGTGGTCAGGGCGTGGCGGGGGGTTTGTTTTGTAGGTATTTGGGGTTTTCTGTTTCTATGTGGGTTTGTTCTATTTATAATTTTCTGTGTTGGTTTTCATGTTCGGCCGGGTATGGTTTCCAATCAGAGGCAAGTGTCTTTCGTTGTCTCTGATTGGAAGCCATACTTAGGCAGCCTGTTTTTCCTTTGGGGTTGTGGGTAGTTGTTTTCCGTTATAGTCTTTGTACCTGACGGGACTGAGTTGGTCGTTTTTGTTTTTTTGTCAAGTGTCATCATTAAAATATTGAAAATGAGCACTATCCACGCTGCGTCTTGGTCTCCCTTTTACGACCTCTGTGACAATACATATTCAACCCTTTTGTTAATGCAAGCCTAAATAAGTCCAGGAATAAAAATGTGCATAACAAGTCGCATAATAAGTTGCATAGACTCACTCTGTGTGCAGTAATAGTGTTTAACATGTTTTTTGAATGACTACCTTATCTCTGTACCCCACACATACAATTATCTGTAAGGTCCCTTAATCAAGAAGTGAATTTCAAACACAAATTCAACCACAAAGACCAGGGAGGGTTTCCAATGCATCCTCCCTAACTCAGTTGCTGGAGAGGAAGGAAACCGCTCTGGGATTTCACAATGAGGCCAATGATGACTTTAAAACAGTTACAAGTGCCTGTGATAGGAGAAAGAAAATGAGGATGAATCAACAACATTGTAGTTACTTCACAATACCAACCCAAATGACAGAGTAAAAAGAAGGAAGCCTGTACAGAATAAAAATATTCAAAAATAATGCAATAAGGCACTAAAGTAAAACTGCAAAGAATGTGGCAAATGAAATTAACTTTATGTCCTGAATACAACACATCACTAAGTACCACTCTTCATATTTTCAAACATGGTGATGGCTGCATCATGTTATGGGTGTGCTTGTCATCTGCAAAGACTAGGGTGTTTTTTTAGGATAAAAAAATGGACGAAATAGAGCTAAGCACAGGCATAATCCTAGAGGAAAACCTGGTTCAGTTTACTTTCCAACAGACACTGGGAGACAAATTCACCTTTCAGCAGGACAATAACCTAAAACACATGACCAAATATACACTGGAGTTGCCTACCAAGACAATATTGAATGTTCTTGAGTGGCCTAGTTACAGTTTGACTTAAATTGGCTTGAAAATCAATTGCAAGACTTGAAAATGGGTGTCTAGCAATGATCAACAACCAACTTGACAGAGCTTGAAGAATTTTTTTAAGAATAATATGCAAATATTGTACAATCCAGGTGTGCAAAGCTCTTAGAGACTTACCCAGAAAGACTCACAGCTGTAATCGCTGCCAAAGGTGATTCTAACATGTATTGACTCAGGGGGTTGAATAGTTATGTAAATGAGATATTTCTGTATTTCATTTTCCAAACATTTGCATAAAATTCTAAAAACATATTTTCACTTTGTCGTTATGGGGTATTGTGTGTAGATGGATGAGATATATATTTAATACATTTTGAATTCAGGCTGTAACATAACAAAATGTGGAATAGGTCAAGGGGTATGAATACTCTCTGAAGGCAGTGAGTATACAAAACATTAAGAACACCTGCTCTTTCAATGACACACTGACCAGGTGAATCCAGGTGAAAATGATGATCCCTTATTGATGTCACTTGTTGTTAAATCCACTTCAATCAGTGTAGATGAAGGGGAGGAGACAGATTAAAGAAGGATTTTTAAGCCTTGAGACTATTGAGACACGGATGTGTGCCATTCAGAGATGGATGGACAAGAAAAAAATATTTAAGTGCCTTTGAGCAGGGTATGGTAGTAGGTGCCAGGCGCACCGGTTTGTGGAAAGAACTGCAACGCTGCTGTTTTTTTTCACGCTCAACAGTGTTCGTAATGTTTGGTATACTCAGTGTGTCATACTTTTCTTTTCTTATTTTTTTCACCTTTATTTAACCAGGTAGGCTAGTTGAGAACAAGTTCTCATTTACAACTGTGACCTGGCCAAGATAAAGCAAAGCAGTGTGACACAGACAACAACACAGAGTTACACATGGAATAAACAATAAACAAGCCAATAACACAATAAACAAGTCAATGACACAGTAGAAAAAAAGAAAGTCTATATACAGTGTGTGCAAAAGGCATGAGGAGGTAGGCAATAAATAGGCCATGGTAGCGAAGAATTACAATTTAGCAGATTAACACTGGAGTGATAAATGAGCAGATGATGATGTGTAAGTAGAGATACTGATGTGCAAAAGAGCAGAAAAGTAAATAAAAACTGTATGCCATAACTGTTCCTGCGTATTCCTGTGTAAACGCGCCTTGATCTTCAGAGCAAATAAAATATGTATTGAATAGAAGCCATGTCTAGTTATTTGCTATATTGACAGAATAATCTACTGTTTACTTGCCAACAAATCAAAGTTTAAATGATACACCAACTCCCTTTATCATGTGTTTTACCAGTAAGACTGAAGCTAGTTTATCCAAATACAATGAATTAATATCACAATGAATTGATCCAGAAGTTGAAGTCAACACTTTATTGATTTCTGATGCTGCTGGAATAATTTTGTCATTTGTTGGTACACTTGTAAAAAAAATATTATATAAAACACCCTTTATATACATTTGTACAACAGCTAGAAATATATTTTTTTAAAACACATGATTTCACATATGGAAAATCACACAATTTCACATGTGACAAATCATGTGATACAATATGCTTTTGGAACAGTTCATGTGATGATGTGGATTTTCGTAGTATAAATCATGTGGAATCATATGAAACCATGTGCTTTTGGAACACTTCACGTGATGATATTACACATGAACTTTCACATGTGGATTTTCACATGATCGCATAACCTTTCACATGTGGATAGTGAGAGAAAAATGACATATTTACCTGATTTGTTTGATATTAATAGTTAACAATTAATACTTAACAAATAGTAAGACATTTATGTTCTATTAATGCTGTGTTTCTGTTAAGGGATGGTTTCCACTCCAGCTTCCTGCAGTTAGTCTGGCGTATGGTCAAGGAAAAATGGGTTTTGCTAGAGATAGCTTGAGCTGACAATGACTGGGTGATAAAAACCTACAGCTGGCATTCCATAGACAAGATGTGGTGTGTGTGACCCGAGATAGAGATAGCCTGGAAGAGTTTAGAACAATCCCTCATTGTCTCAGAATCATCCAGGCAATTGGGAAACTAAGCCAGGTTGGGGGTAAACAACATCCATGCAGATACAGTGGGGGGGGGGGAAGTATTTGATCCCCTGCTGATTTTGTACGTTTGCCCACTGACAAAGAAATTATCAGTCTATAATTTTAATGGTAGGTTTATTTGATCAGTGAGAGACAGAATAACAACAAAATAATCCAGAAAAACGCATGTCAAAAATGTTATAAATTGATTTGCATTTTAATGAGGGAAATAAGTATTTGACCCCCTCTCAATCAGAAAGATTTCTGACTCCCGGTGTCTTTTATACAGGTAACAAGCTGCGGTTAGGAGCACACCCTTTAAGAGTGTGCTCCTAACCGCAGCTTGTTACCTGTATAAAAGACACCTGTCCACAGAAGCAATCAATCAATCAGATTCCAAACTCTCCACCATGGCCAGGACCAAAGAGCTCTCCAAGGATGTCAGGGACAAGATTGTAGACCTACAAGGCTGGAATGGGCTACAAGACCATCGCCAAGCAGCTTGGTGAGAAGGTGACAACATTTGGTGCGATTATTCGCAAATGGAAGAAACACAAAAGAACTGTCAATATCCCTCGGCCTGGGCTCCATGCAAGATCTCACCTCGTGGAGTTGCAATGAGCATGAGAACAGTGAGGAATCAGCCCAGAACTACACGCGAGGATCTTGTCAATGATCTCAAGGCAGCTGGGACCATAGTCACCAAGAAAACAATTGGTAACACACTACGCCGTGAAGGACTGAAATCCTGCAGCGCCCGCAAGGTCCCCCTGCTCAAGAATACATATACATGCCCATCTGAAATTTGCCAATGAACATCTGAATGATTCAGAGGACAACTGGTGAAAGTGTTGTGGTCAGATGAGACCAAAATGGAGCTCTTTGGCATCAACTCAACTCGCCGTGTTTGGAGGAGGAGGAATGCTGCCTATGACCCCAAGAACACCATCTCCACCGTCAAACATGGAGGTGGAAACATTATGCTTTGGGGGTGTTTTTCTGCTAAGGACAACTTCACCGCATCATTTGACGGGGAGATGTACTGTCAAATCTTGGGTGAGAACCTCCTTCCCTCAGCCAGGGCATTGAAAATAGGTTGTGGATGGGTATTCCGGATGGGTATTCAGCCTTCCCTGTAGCTCAGTTGGTAGAGCATGGTGCTTGCAACACCAGGGTTGTGGGTTCGTTTCCCACGGGGGGCCAGCACAGAAAAAAAAATGTATGAAATGTATGCATTCACTACTGTAAGTCGGTCTGGATAAGAGTGTCTGCTAAATGACTAAAATGTAATTCCAGCATGACAATGACCCAAAACACATGGCCAAGGCAACAAAGGAGTGGCTCAAGAAGAAGCACATTAAGGTCCTGGAGTGGCCTAGCCAGTCTCCAGACCTTAATCCCATAGAAAATCTGTGTAGGGAGCTGAAGGTTCGAGTTGCCAAACGTCGGCCTCGAAACCTTAATGACTTGGAGAAGATCTGCAAAGAGGAGTGGGACAAAATCCCTCCTGAGATGTGTGCAAACTTGGTGGCCAACTACAAGAAACGTCTGACCTCTGTGATTGCCAACTAGGGTTTTGCCACCGAGTACTAAGTCATGTTTTGCAGAGGGGTCAAATACTTATTTCCCTCATTAAAATGCAAATCAATTTATAACATTTTTGACATGCGTTTTTCTGGATTTTTTTGTAGTTATTCTGTCTCTCACTGTTCATATAAACCTACCATTAAAATGATAGGCTGATCATTTCTTTGTAAGTGGGCAAACGTACAAAATCAGCAGGGGATCAAATACTTTTTTCCCCCACTGTAACCAGGAGATGAACCCAGGAAGGCTTGTGATGCCACCCGATCAGCATGGGAGGGGTAGAACCAACCCTGACTAAGCGTTTTTAGGTCTCTGTTTTTTCATTATCAGTTAAGCTCTCGGCAACACACTCAAGAGTGTGGGGTCAACGGTTTCATTATTGCAATAATTAATCAATATTAAATAAAGATGATTGTTTGAAGAAATTACAAAGTCTTTCTCAGTATGAATTTCCATGACATTTTTGGCAACGAGGTGATCTGCAACTTCACCTGTTGACCCATCTGGGTAAACTGCACAGGGGATCTGAAATTGGGATCCCAGGGAAAACCACACTCATGATAGAGCAGCTGGACCTGCCTAAGATCTGAGAGGAAGTGGGCACGGGTGGATGCCAGATCTCGAACATAGTACTGAGAGAGGTAGGTTTGGACAATCTATCAATAAGTGATAAAAAGATAAGTAAAAATGTAACAAAGAAAAAAATAGCCCCTGTTGAGGGTACGCTCAGAGTGAGGTTTTTCTTAAGAGGGCCGCAGCTGAGGTAACTAACGGGACTGAGTTGAGTTAATAAGAGTGTTCTTAAGTGAAGTATCCTTGGGCATAATTGTTAATTAGCCAGTTGCAGACAACCAAAAGTCCAGATCCGTGGTACTGAGTTGATCACAGTAGGACTGGTGAGGTTAACGTGGAGTGAAGTACTAGAGCACGGGTAATCTTGTGAGAGAACTCGGCTCGGTGAAACTCATTGAACGAGGGATTAGAGTGCAGGTGACGCCTTGAGAGGGCATCTGGCTTGGTGAAGTTCAAATTATAATGTGTAATGTTTTGATACATTTTTTTGATAAATGAGGTAAACAGGTATGCCCTGGGTTACTATTGTTAGATCTTATTGTGAGTGTTTTGTTATTCCTGGCACTTCACCGGAGGTGGAGATAAGAAAATATGAGGTAAGATTGGATTTTTGGGACCGTTTTATGCAATTAGATAGGAGACACGGGTAATCGGATAATCTATACCACAGTAATCGCAGTAGGTGATATTCCAGGGTGGATACAACACCCCGTTTTGGGACAACTAATTAGGCAATATTTTGACAATGGTATGGGTTTCCCAGTTCATATAGACAGGGTTTGAAATCTAAAAACAGCGCTAACCGTTTTTTTCTCCTTGTCTGTCTCATTCCCCTGTGTGTTTTTGTTTTTGTTTTCTGTGAATGTGATATGAGAGTGTGTGAGGGTAGAAATAAGTGTTTGTCTTAAGTTGGGATAGTAAGATATAGAAATGTGCAAAATAAGTTAATTGAAATTGGGATAATAAGTTTTGATATGTAGCATTATCTCGGGGTTCCATAGCAACGAGTCTATAGTTTCTGGAAGGCTAGACTTTGCCGTGGTTTCTGGGAGGTTAGAGGACCGTTAAGGATCCCATGACCCGCCGGGCAGCGTCTGGTATGATCGATTACTTGAGATTTGATAAAGTAATACGCAGTAATATGCAATTTATACAACCCATACATATATGTACGTAGGTTCAACGTGGTCTCTTTATGGATAATTTGATAGAGATAAGATTAAAGCATTATATAAACGCTTATGGGATTTTCTCCGCCCGGATAATACATTTAAAGGAAACTGCCCATAAGGCCCCCCACAGTAAGTGAGGAGTTGCAATAATTATTGAATAAACCCTTTTCACATACAGTTAATAGCGAATTAATGTGGAATATCGACCTACCTTACAACGTCGTACAAAGCCAAATGAGGTTTTCCATCAAACAAATTATCATTGCAGAGCTAATGTGATGTAGTAAATTCATTTCAACATGTTGAATGAGAACTGATAATCCGCTTTTATTAAAAGGCGCAAGATCTGTTTTTACATCAATGGATGTTGATTTAATTGATTTGACTGCTATGATTGTGAATAAATCCACTTTGAGCATGTGGAATATTTGCAAAGAAACACTTGGTTGAACTATTAAGGCTTAACAAGATTCTCTGGTCTGATGAAACCAAAATGGAACTCATTGGCCTGAATGCCAAGTGTCACGTCTGGAGAAACCTGGCACCATCGCTATGGTGGTGGCAGGATCATGCTGCGGGGATGTTTTTCAGCGGCAGGGACTGGGAGACTAGTCAGGATTGAGGGAAAGATGAACGGAGCAAAGTACAGAGAGATCCTTGATGAAAACCTGCTCCAGAGCGCTCAGGACCTCAGACTGGGGCGAAGGTTCACCTTCCAACAGGATAACGACATTAAGCACACAGCAAAGACAACGCAGGAGTGGCTTCGGGACAAGTCTCTGAATGTCCTTCAGTGGCTCAGCCAGAGCCCGGACTTGAACCCGATCTAACATCTCTGGAGAGACCTGAAAAAAGCTATGCAGCGACGCTCCTCATCCAACTTGTCAGAGCTTGAGAGGATCAAGCTTGTAGCGTCATAGTCCAACCACAAGGGGTCGGGCACCTACGGCAAATCTGTCAGTGAACAGCATGCAGCCAAAACAGGCCTTTCGCAATATATCAAAATGACAAATGTGTTTAAGACAACCAAATTGATTGTTCATGCGTTAATGATCCTTAGAATATCTGCAGATCTGTTAAACAACAATGCAAACAGTAATGATGATTTATTAATAATGGCTTGTACAGTATCTGACAATGTAAATATAATAGATTGAAATGAGCAGCAACATGCACAGTTATGGCTCTACCTGTGCAGAGCACATGCCCCTCCCGTCTCTAAAGTGCCCTGTTGATAAGAAAAATAATATATACTGTACAGTACCAGTCAAAAGTTTGGACACACATACTCATTCAAGGGTTTTTCTTTATTTTTTACTATTTTTTACATTGTAGAGTAATAAGTGAAGAGATCAAAACTATAAAATAATGCATATGCAATCATGTAGTAACCAAAAAAGTGTTAAACAAAATATGTTTTATATTTTAGATTATTTAAAGTAGCCCCCCTTTGCCTTGATGACAGCTTTGCACACTCTTGGCATTCCCTCAACCAGCTTCACCTGGAATGCTTTTCCAACAGTCTTGAAGGAGTTCCCACATATGCTGAGCACTTGTTGGCTGCTTTTCCTTCACTCTGCAGTTCAACTCATCCCAAACCATCTCAATTGGGTTGAGGTCAGGTGATTGTGGAGGCCAGGTCATCTGATGCAGCACTCCATCACTCTCCTTCTTGGTCAAATAGCCCTTACACAGCCTGGAAGTGTGTTGGGTCATTGTCCTATTGAAAAACAAATGATAGTCCCACTAAGCGCAAACCAGATGGGATGGCGTATCGCTGCAGAATGCTGTGGTAGCCATGCTGGTTAAGTGTGCCTTGAATTCTAAATAAATCACTGACAGTGTCACCAGCAAAGCACCCCCACACCATCACACCTCGTCCTCCATGTTTCACGGTGGGAAACACACATGCGGAGATCATCCGTTCACCTACCTTGCGTCTCACAAAGACATGGCGGTTGGAATCAAAAGTCTCAAACTTGGACTCATCAGACCAAAGGACAGCTTTCCACCGGTCTAATGTCCATTGCTTGGCCCAAGCAAGTCTCTTCTTATTGATGTCCTTTAGTAGTGGTTTCTTTGCAGCAATTCGACCATGAAGGTCTGATTCACGCAGGCTCCTCTGAACAGTTGATGTTGAGATGTGTCTGTTACTTGAACTCTGTGAAGCATTTATTTGGGCTGCAATTTCCGAGATGCAGTTGACTCTAATGAACTTATCCTCTACAGCAGAGGTAACTCTGGGTCTTCCTTTCCTGTGGGGGTCCTCATGAGAGCCAGTTTCATTATAGCGCTTGATGGTTTTTGTGACTTCACTTGAAGAAACTTTCAAAGTTATTGAAATTTTCCAGATTGACTGACTTAAAGTAATGATGGACTGTTGTTTCTCTTTGCTTATTTGAGCTGTTCCTGCCATAATATGGACTTGGTATTTTACCAAATAGGGCTATCTTCTGTATACCAACCCTACCTTGTCACAACACAACTGATTGGCTGAAACACATTAAGAAAGAAAGAAATTCCGCAAATTAACTTTTAACAAGACACACCTGTTAATTGCAATGCATTCCTGGTGACTACCTCATGAATGCCAAGAGTGTGCAAAGCTGTCATCAAGGCAAAGGGTGGCTACATTGAATAATCTCAAATATAAAATATATTTTGATTTGTTTAACACTTCTTTGGTTACTACATGACTCTACATGTGTTATTTCATAGTGTTGATGTCTTCGCTATTGTTCTACAATGTAGAAAATAGTAAAAATAAAGAAAAACCCTTAACTTTTGACTGGTACTCTATGCTTTAATGGTCTATGTGCCGGGGGGCTAGGGTCACTCTGTCCTATCTGGTGAAGTTCTCCTGTCTCTCTCTCTCTCTCTCTGTCTCTCTCTCTCTGAGCACCTGAGGCCTAGGACCATGCCTCAGGACTACCTGACCTGATGACTCCTGGCTGTCCCCATTCCACCTGGTCATGCTGCTGCTCCACTTTCAACTGTTCTGACTGCGGCTATGAAACCCTGACCTGATCACAGTACCTGCTACCTTGTCCCGGACTTGCTATTTTCGACACTCTCTCTCTCTATCCCTCTCTCTCTCTCTCTACCACAACTGCTGTCTCAACCTCTGACCTCTGAGTGCTTGGCTATGAAAAGCCAACTGACATTTACTGCTGAAGTACTGACCTGTTGCACCCTCTACAACCACTGTGATTGTTATTTGACCCTGCTGGTCATCTGTGAACATTTAAACATCTGGAGGAACGATCTGGCCTTAATGGCCATGTAATCTTATAATCTCCACCCGGCACAGCCAGAAGAGGACTGGCCACCCCTCAGAGCCTGGTTCCTATCCAGGTTTCTTCCTAGGTTCCTCCCTTTTTAGGCAGTTTTTCCTAGCCACCATGCTTCTACTTCTGCATTGCTTGCTTTCTGGGGTTTTAGGCTGGGTTTCTGTATAAGCACTTTGTGACATCTGCTGATGTAAAAAGGGCTTTATAAATACATTTGATTTTATTTCAGTATCATTATTTTGTTTGAGTGGTTGAACCTACAATTTGTCCACATCATACAGCAATCTGTTGACAAGCTGGCAGTAAGTAGTCAGTTTTAAGACATAGTTGGCAGGTGTCAGACACATGAAACACAGATTTTTGACAGAAGGCCCAAATATTCGGTCACAGACAAGGGATAGCACTCATTTCAAGCCTTGCTTTTGTATGAACTTGACTGTTAAAGTATAGCTTCAACCCATAGACCCGAGAAGTTTTTCTACCTCTGTTTCTTTGTTGTCTTAGGACGCAGAAAAGGTCATACAAATCAATGTCCTATATTGTCCTTTCAGACAATACCTGAATGACTCATAACAGCAGGGCTTGGTCCATCTGAGAAAAGAGAAAACTGAGCCGGACTCTGGGAAGTGAAATAAAGGCTGCATTCTGCGGTGTGAAATATCGATTGACACGCTTTGCCAAAAACTATTTGACACAACTTGACCTTTTAGGATGAGTGCCCTTGCAAATCAAGCCTTTGAATGGAAGGGAGATGAAGGCTTGATGCTGAAAGAAAAACCAAAGTATTTTCTCTCCCGTTAATTACATGCCATAATGAAAATTGGGAAGAGGCAGTTTATTTGCTATCACACCGAGACATAAACCCAAATCCATTAGGAGGGAGAGTTACCTTGACAGACTCCTCAATGGCTCACATGAATACTAAAAATAGTTCAATTTTGAAGCAGAAGTATGCTTCCATTTTCAAATTTTCCTCCTTTTTCAAAGACATTCAAAGGAAGTTTTGACCCAAAATATGGTCCAAATATCAGTCACTGACCCATAAAGGGAAATATCCACTTCTGTTACGCTTTTTTCTCAAGAGATTCTAATGTAGAGCAGTGGCAGTAGGATTTCAGCACTATTACAGTAGAGTAACTCTACATGCCATCGCCTGTAGAACAGTTTGCATTTCTCTTTCATCCATATTCATTATCCTCTGCGTTGGTATTGTTGGTAAGCCACCCAGAAAGTTTATTTTTACCCTTGAAGTAAACCGGAGACGACTATGTCCCAGAGATAAATGAGGATGTCCCAGAGATAAATGAGGATGACTTCTGGCAGAGAATGAAAGGTATCGTTTAATCTCATCCCGCGATTCAATCTAATTGGGTTAATTAGGGCGAAACGCCACTCCTCGCACCCAAGGGAAGATGGTAGTTTTGTACATCAACAGTGCAGCTTGGAATTGCCTGGGTTTTGAGGGGGTGACTGGCAGAGGCACTTTAAAGTTCTAGATTGAGTTGTTTAGAAAAATCAGTGCAAAGAGTTCACCCCCTCATTCTAGCTTGTCTTTCAAATGTTACAGATGACAACAGAAAACACCTGAAGGTTCAAATCTTTTTTGAGTGGTGGTACACAAGGTATAACACACACATTCACAAAGTGTCAAAAATCATGATCGGTTTCATGTTTTTTAAGCTTTGTTTTTACTTCAATTGCTATTGACTGCATAAATGTGGTATTTTTGCTGATTTCAGTTGTAAAACAAAGATACAGTACATAACTGAGAACAGATTAAAAGCAACAGATTCATAACAGTTTCACAACAGATTCACAGTTAGATTCACAGATACATTTTCTCATAATCAGATGTTATGAAATGCAGTAAATGGTTAACTGCAACAGGTTGAACAACACATTAACATTTGACCTTGCAAGTTAAGTAGATACTGTACATACATGCATGATAATTGAATCAATAAAACAATGTTTCCTGTGTGCAAGAGACTATATTGAATATTCATACAAACATGCTCTCGCAACAATGGAATAATGTATCTTAAATGTTTTTGTATAAACCTTTTGTTTGCTTTGACCTGAAAATTACCTAGAATTTACTTGGACCGCATTTTGTTTTCAAGCTCTTTTAGTTGGCTAGAAATGTGATGCAGTTATTAGTTTATTCTAGTGTCATCTAACTTTAGCCCATATTAACATGTTAAATGAAATCACAGCTGATAATGTGTGGTCAGTGACAGCCTAATTTTGCTAATTGGATTTGTGTACATAATGAATGAATTGTTAATGAGCTGCTGACAGACACACAATGGCTTGATGAGTAATTGTCTACTTAGTACAGCGGTTGTGACACATCTCCTTTGTACAAGTGAAACCAAAAGTGACATGTAAGTGTTGAAGTTGATAACAGCTCATTATACATCATTTATAATGAGGTACAACTTCATTTTTGGCCTTAATGACCAAAAATGAATCTTAACAACTGATTGGATCGAATTACAGAGGTGCACCTGGGCACATCCATAAACAAAACAACAAAATGACTGTGAATTACAATGGTCCAGCCACTCATTCTAGGACCCTCTTATGGCTCAATGTATAAATTGAGTACTCTGTACTGACCAACTCAGTGGCCTTGTTAGAGTGACTGGCCAGAGATTGGAAGGTTGGGAATTTCATCCCCAGCCGTGTCATTCCAAAGACTCTCTGCTTGGCACTCAGCATTCAGGAAATAGATTTGGGGTAAGGCCCTGGGATAGACTAGTGTCTTGTCCAGGGGGTGTACTTGTGTACATCAAGCTGCCTCACTAACCAATTCTGTTGGTAGTACATACTTACTAACAACAAAATTGCCCATATCATTCATGTGTGGCTTTAGCTGAAACCTGAAATGTGTTGAATATAGGGCATAAAATGCTAATGATGTTTTTCTAGTGTCTCCTAAAACTGTCAGCACACACCCATCAGTTACTTCTTTGATGAGTCGGTCTCTCTAATGATGCTTGAAATGATTGCACAGGTCACACTGTATGGGGGGAAATTAAGTTTCTTCTTTATGTATTACATGTGCTTTAATGAGACCCCAGTGAATTATGTTAAACAGAGTGTTGGCTTATATCAATGGGAATAACTAACAAGGTGTGTAAGCAAGCCGGGGCAAGTTCATGTTGGAAAATATTTGCAATGTCTGTGATGAAGCGCTGTGTAATTTAACAAGGCAATCAGTTTGGCAATCCTTATAGGATAGGTCAGGAGATCTTTTGATGGACATGCAATTCATGTTTCTGGTCAGGTTTTTTTTCCCCCGGACCAATGTGATGTGACCTAGCCAGGGAAAACCTCCTGGTCCTATTCATAATCAATACACAACACACTCCATTCGATCTAAGCTGTTCTGTTATTGTATAAAGTAGACCAAGACAAACTGAGCACATATAACTACAGTTAAATGTCACTATTTTGACATATTTGAATGAGACCATGTTGAACACATAGAAGGAATACATGGTTTTAGCACTAAAAGCTGACACCTTTCCACTAAGGCAGTGTTTCAACCTAACTCTCTTCGGGAAGTGCACCGACAACACTTCTGCTTCCTGACAAATTTGGGGAAGTACTGTATGTGTAAAGCATAGTCTAGCTTCAATAACCATGTACTTTTTTGCTTGCCCCTCACCCTCCCCTTAGAGAAGTATGTCAATTCCTCATATTTCATTGTTTGTAATTTGACAGACAAAATGTCAAACCAACTACATACCATCAGAGGGCAGAAACAGCCAAATGAAATATGTCAGACTGCACTGACCGTTAGATGTTTTTTTGACGGTGACCTGGTTTCTGTGCATATTAATCATGTTTCTGCGCCTACCCGGCAGTGTTGGGATTTCAGAGATAACAGTCTGCTGCTTATAATACACAGATAATCACTGGAATGTGTTTCAAAGGCCATCCTGCAAACAGCTCCCTTTAATTAGGCTGGCTGCGTGATTTACATACACTGAGAGAAAGCAGCAGTGGATCTACTGTTGACGTGGTTGGTTTTATTTGGCCCCCCCAAGTTTTCTGAGCAAAAAAAAAAAAAAACAATTTTCATTGTTGGACATAAAAGACTGTAAAAACACCAGGAAATCAGCTCCAAGTGATTTTAATTGAAGACATCTGTTCCCAAGTATTCCCACGCATAATAGAGAGACACGTGATTGTATCCAAAATGTATTGATTATGTTTTAGTCAAACATTATATCTGTTTGGGCTTCTTGCGTTCAATTTGCAGTCTACAAATTATTTGTAATTATGCTCCGGCCCCCCGACCATCCGCTGCAGAAAAAGTCATCCCGCGGCTGAATCTAGTTGATGAACCCTGGTATACTGTAGAGAGAGACAGAGGGAGAGGGGGAGAGAGACAGAGGGAGAGTAGAGAAGTAGGGAATGAGAAAGGAAGAAGAGAAGGGGAGAAAGAGAAAGAGAGGGGAATGGGAGAGAGAGAGAGAGAAGAAATTAAGGGAAGGATCAAAAGAGGAGGGAGAAAGAAGAGAGGCTGGGGGAGTGAGTGGGGGACAGATTACATATCCATGTGTTACCTGTGTTATGTGTTAATATAGAAAGTCACATTTTTGATTGAACAGACAGATTTACATACTGAGATTTAAAAATGTACTTTGCAAACAGCAGGGAGTTACACTAAGAATCACAGCAACTCTTCATAACTTTTTAAATACTGTAACTCATATATAAGAATCAATGGCTATATATTATTTATTTATAAGTCTCGAAAGGGATGTACCAATCAAAGATTGCACTTTATACAGTATGTATATATTCTATGAATTATATTATTTTAAAATGTGTAAATCAAAATCATAACACCTTAAACTAGAGCAGCTCTCTAAAACATCTGAGAGTAATTAATTGTTCCATACGACTCACTTGCTCCTAGACAGAGTAAAGTATGGCCAATATAAACCCAATGCACATTCAGTATGGTAATACCGCCCAATTTAACATGCAATTACTGGTATAACTCACATGTTGGTGCCTTGGGAGTACCTAGTGTGGGTTTTAGTCTTGGTGTGGTACAGTACAACACTGGCATGCTCCCACACACAAATATTTGCAATACCTTCATGGACACCCATGCATTACTTTTACATTCCCTGTATTGCCTCATCTGGGAACAAATATTTTTCAGGAAAAGACAGAAGAGACGAGTTGTGTTTGTTTGGTTCCTAATGTCCTGTTTGAAGAGGTACTGCCGTGTAGCTTCAATCGAGCCACCTCAATAGTCATCACAGTTGAATCATGAAACGGCACTACCATGGAAGTATGATACTGTTTAGATGTTCGCAGAAACAATTTTTGTTTCTACAAATGTTTCAGAATCTTTTGAAAGGACGTCTTTTATTGATAGCTTGTGATATATTCGAAAGCACACAAATAGATGAGAAAGGATTTGTAGTAGTAGAAAGTGGTGTACAAAGCGGGTATAGTATTTCACAGCACTTTGTTATGAACAAGCCTTTTTTGAGGTGGCAGCAGCCCAGACAGGAATCATTCAGCTGAAACTGATCGGTACATCATCAGAGTGATTCCTCCACCAAACCATCCATCCTGTCCAGGCATTACTGAAGCAAGGCAGAAAGCGTGTCACTGTTTTTGCCCTGACATTTTCTTTTTCCTCCAAGGTGTGAAACATTGACTATATACACTTCCCCGTTATGACCCTGACAGCTCTATGGGGTGTGTTGTAGTTGTTTCAACTAATTATTTTGAAGTAACTGGTTCCACAGCCTTTTTTAGTTTACTCAACTTTACGGTCCAAGTGTTACCTAAACTTTTAGTTGGCCCAAACTTAGCTTCAAGCTTTGGGAAAAATTCTGTCAACTTTAAAATGATGTGTTTCCTCAACTTGTCTCATATGTTCATTCAACTAGAAATTATTATTTGGGCATTAAAAAAAATACTTTGGAACTAGTTACACACACACAGTGCGTTTTCAACTTATACGTTTGACATACATGATTACATTGTGCATGTTAATTTATACAGTAATTATTATTCAACATGTCCTCACCTGGGATTTGCACTCACAACCTTTTGGTTCACTGCATTTTGATCTCGTGCTACGCCACCATGTCTGTGTCAGTTATCAGTTAATCTGACTATTCTCTCATCATTTACTTATTTAAGCAATTTTAGGGTTTTCTGTGTAGTTGTCTAATGTTGGTGGGACATATTACTATTTTTTTATGTTATTCCTTAATCACTATGTTAAAAACAATTATTTATATTGAGTGTACTTTTAAGTGCATTCAGAAAGTATTCACACCACATTTTGTTGTGTTACAGCCTGAATTTAAAATTGATTAAATTGAGATTTTCTTTTTTCACTGGCCTACACACAATACCCCATAATTTCTAAATGGAATTATGTTTTTAGCAATTTTTACAAATGAATTAAAAATGAAAAGCTGAAATGTCTTGAGTCAATAAGTATTCAACCCCTTTGTTATGGCAAGTCTAAATAAGTTCAGGAGTAAAAATGTGCTTAACAAGTCACATAATATGTTGGATGGACTCACTCTGTGTGCAATAATCATATTTAACATGATTTTTTAATGACTACCTCATCTCTCTACCCCACATATACAATTGTCTGTAAGGTTCCTCATTCGAGCAATGCATTTCAAACACAGATTCAACCACAAAGACCAGGGAGGTTTTCCAATGCCTCGCAAAGAAGGGCACCAAATTGGTAGATGTTTTTAAAAAAAAGCTGACATTGAATATCCCTTTGCGCATGGTGAAGTTATTAATTACACTTTGGATGGTGTATCAATACACCCAGTCACTACCAAAAAACAGGCGTACTTCCTAACTCAGTTGCCGGAGAGGAAGGAAACCGCTCAGGAATTTCACCATGAGTCCAATGGTGAATTTAAAACAGTTACAGAGTTTAATGGCTGTGATAGGAAAAAACTGAGCATGGCTCAACAACATTGTAGTTAATCCACAATAATAACCTAATTCACGTAGTGAAAAGAAGGAAGCCTGTACAGAATAAAAATATTCCAAAACTTGCTTCCTATTTGCAGTAAGGAAACAAAGTAGTACTACAAAGAATGTGGCAAAGCAATTAACTTTTTGTCCTGAATACAAAGTGTTATGTTTGGGGCAAATCCAATACAACACATTACTAAGTACCACCCTCCACATTTTCAAGCATAGTGGGTATGCTTGTAATCATTAAGGACTGGGTGGTTTTTCAGCATAAAAAAGAAAAGGAACGGAGCTAACAACAGGCAAAATCCTAAAGGAAAACCTGATTCAGTCTGCTTTCCACCAGATACTGGGAGATTAATTCACCTTTCAGCAGGAAAATAAACTAAAATACAAGGCAAAATCTACACTGGAGTTGCTTACCAAGAACACAGTGAATGTTCTTGAGTGGCCAAGTTACAGCTTTGACCTAAATCTGCTTGACAATCTATGGCAAGACTTGAAAATGGTTGTTTGGCGAAGAACAACAACCAATTTGACAGAGCTTGAAGAATTTTGAAAAGAGTAATGGGCAAATATTATACAATCCAGGTGTGTAAAGCTCTTAGAGACTTACCCAGAAAGACTCACAGCTGTATTCGCTGCCAAAGGTGATTCTAACATGTATTGACTCAGGGTTGTGAATACTTACAGCCTTATTTTTAAATTGATTAAATATTTTTTTCACTCACCAGTCTACACACAATTCCCCATAATGACAAAGCAAAAACAGGTTTTCAGAGTTTTTTGTAAATGTATAAAAATATTGAAAGTTGAATATTACATTTACATAAGTATTCAGACCCTTTACTCAGTACTTTGTTTGGCAGTGTTTACATCCTCGAATCTTCTTGGGTATGACGCTACAAGCTTGGCACACCTGTATTTGGGAGTTTCTCCCATTCTTCTCTGCAGGTCCTCTCAAGCTCTGTCAGGTTAGATGGGCAGCTATTTTCAGGTCTCTCCGGAGATATTCAATCGGGTTCAAGTCCGGGCTCTGGCTGGGCCACTCTAGGACATTCAGAGACTTGTCCCGAAGCCAATCCTGTGTTGTCTTGGCTGTGTGCCTAGTGTCGTTGTCCTGTTGGAAAATTAACCTTCGCTTGGTCCTGAGCGCTCTGGAGCAGGTTTTCATCAAGGATCTCTCTGCTCTTTGCTCCGCTCATCTATCCCTCAATCCTGATTAGTCTCCCAGTCCCTGCTGCTGAAAAACATCCCCACAGCATGATGCTGACACCACCATGCTTCACCATAGTGATGGTGCCAGGTTTCCTCCAGACGTTACGCTTGGCATTCAGGCCAAAGAGTTCAATCTTGGTTTCATCAGATGAGAGATTCTTGTTTCTCATGTTCTTAGAGTCCTTTAGGTGGCTTTTGGCAAACTCCAAAGCAGGCTGTCATGTGCCTTTTACTGAGAAGTGGCTTCCGTCTGGCCATTCTACCTTAAAGGCCTGATTGGTGGAGTGCTGCAGAGATGGTTGTCCTTCTGGAAGATTCTCCCATCTCCACAGAGGAACTCTGGAGTTCTGTCAGAGCGACCATCGAGGCTTGGTCACCTCTCTGACCAAGGCCCTTCTCCCCCGATTACTCAGTTTGGCCGGGTGGCCAGTTCTAGGAAGTGTCTTGGTGGTTCCTAACTTCTTCCGTCCACTGTGTTCCTGGGGACCTTCAATACTGCAGACATTTTTGGTACCCTTCCCCAGATCTGTGCCTTGACACAATCCTGTATCGGAGCTCTACGGACAATTCCTTTGACCTCATGGCTTGGTTTTTGCTCTGACATGCACTGTCAACTGTGGAACCCTAAATTGACAGGTGTGTGCCTTTCCAAATCATGTCCAATCAATTTAATTTACCACGGGTGGACTCCAATCAAGTTGTAGAAACATCTCAAGGATGATCAATGGAAACAGGATGCACCTGAGCTCAATTTCAAGTCTCATAGCAAAGGGTCTGAATTCCTATGTAAATTATAACCTGGTTTTCGTTTTGTCATTATGGGGTATTGTGTGTAGATTGATGAGGAACACAATTAATTTTATTCATTTTAGAATAAGGCTGTAATGTAACAAAATGTGGAAAAAGTGAAGGGTTCTGAATACTTTCCGAATGCACTGTATACATCAATATACACACAGCAACAGCACAGCTTCCATGGAATTTATTTCATCATGACAATGTAGTTGCAAACAATTCGTCCTGGGTTCTAATACTCTTCAAAATATCCCAACCTATATCCCAACAACATATCCCAACCACTTTCATGTACATTACGTTCGAAGCAAGTATTCAGACATCTCCTACTTGAAAAGACAAATAATTTAACACTTCAATGTACCTGGAAATACACTTGGAAAGTATTTGAAATTCTCAAATACATTCTCATGCATTCAACCCAGGCATCCAAAAATGGTACTCGAAACAAGCATCCGAAAATCCTGTAAAATACAACTTGGTTACCTTTACAGATAAAGGAAGCACCCGTTTTTGGCTGTGTGTTTGAAAATACTCAAATACACACAGGTCTCTAAGTTATATTTTTTTCATTGGTAGCACTAGTGCTCCTAACTTCAAAAAGTAAGGAGGACCAGACAAAACATGTTTTTACTACAAATGACTGTCTTATCATTGTTAACTGTCATCATTTGTTACCTTGATGATGTGAAACACATCACTAGAGAGTGGGCAAGACATTACAATAAAAACAACTTGTAATAATAAAAAATTGCAACTGCAAACATATTGACATAGGTGATTAGTTATGGACAGACAAGTGTAATATAAAAACACAACATTTGTAATATGATCTACCCACTAAATTAAACCCCACAGATAATAAAGACAATTATTCTGATTATAAAGTGCCTTTAGAAAGTATTCATAACCCTTGACGTCCCAAGAACTTCCTAAAAATGTTCTTACATCCCCGGGACCAACCGGGAACGGGAACGGGAGAAAACTTTCAGGGGAACATGACACAACATCCTTACGACTTTACTGTGACAATTACAGGATTTAAAAAAAAGTTGTGTATATCTTTAAATTAAAAACCAATGTCATCCCAGTCATCCCAATTAAAATTGCTACACAAAGGATTTTGTATAATTTCAGAAATGTCCATATACTGTAATACAGTATAGCTGGCGCTAATAGTGGAATGTTAGTGTTTCACAGTGTTACTTACCTGCCTGTGTTGTGATTGGCTGGGATATTCACCTATTCATTTCTCCTGCCGGAGCAGCATCTGTTGTCAAATTGGAAAAGCTGTTCTGACTTCGTGGCTGTGTTATCAATTTCAGTTTACGTGAGAAAACAAGCACTGAATACTGTAGTGAATCATTGTACCATCTAAATCACTGTGAAATATTATTTCAATAGCCAAAAAAATCTTTATTTACAGCTGTTTGAAGCTTGTGGACCAAAATGGAAAGTAACTTAGTAACTAAATAGTATAAACTAGATTATTTAGTCAATGTTCCTATCGGTCCTAGACTATGGCAACATCATCTATATGAACACAGCTGCCACTTCATTAAAGCCATTTGAGGCCGTTTATCAGTGGTGTAAAGTACTTAAGTAAAAATACTACTTCAGTAGTTTTTTGGGGTATCTGAACTTATTTTTGATAACTTTTACTTCACTAAAGAAAATAATGTACTTTTTACTCCATACATTTTCACTGACACCAGAAACACTCGATACATTTTGAATGCATAGCAGGACAGGAAAAAGGTTCAATTCACACACTTATCAAGATAACTTCCCTGATCATCCCTACTGCTTCTGATCTGGCGGACTCAGTAAACACAAGTGTTGGAGTGTGACCCTGCTACCCGTAATAAATAAAAAAAACACAAGAAATTGGTGCTGCCTGATTTGCTTAATTACTTATACCTTTACTTTATCTTTTGATACTTAAGTATATTTTCGCAACTAAATTTACTTTTAATACCTAAGTATGTTTAAAAAGAAATACCTTTTGACTTTTACTCAAGTAGTATTTTACTGGGTGACTTTCACTTTTACTTGAGTCATTTTCTATTAATGTACAATATCTTTACTTTTACTCAATTATTACAAGCGACAATTTTAGTACTCACTGCATTCTCTACCAAAAAGTTGGTTGGCCCTCTTTGATGTCACGTAGGTTGATACATTGCAATGTTTTCAATTACAAAGCCCTTTTATAGAAAGTCCCACTGCACCTAACATAATTACTAAACTTTAGACATACAGTACCAGTCAAAAGTTTGGACACATCTACTCAAGGGTTTTTCTTTAGTTTTTCTACATTGTAGCATAATATTAAGACATCAAAGCTATGAAATAACACATATGGACTCAGATAGTAAGCAAAAAAGTGTTAAACAAATCAAAATATATTGTATAGTTGAGATTTCTTCAAAGTAGCCGCCCTTTGCCTTGATGTTAGCTTTGCACACTCTTGGCATTCTCTCAACCAGCTTCACCTGGAATTCTTTTCCAACAGTCTTGAAGGAGTTCCCACATATAATGAGCTTTTCCTTCACTCTACGGTCCAACTCATCTCAAAACATCTCAGTTGAGTTGAGATCGGGTGAATGTGGAGGCCAGGTCATCTGCACTCCATCACTCTCCTTCTTGGTCAAATAGCCCTTACAAAACCTGGAGGTGTGTTTTGGTTCATTGTCCTGTTGAAAAACAAATGATAGTCCCTGTCACGACTTCCGCCGAAGTTGGTGCCTCTCCTTGTTCGGGCGGCGTTCGGCGGTCGACGTCACCGGTTTTCTAGCTGCCACCGATCTACGTTTCTTTTTCCATTTGTTTTGTCTTGATTGTACACACCTGGTTCCCATTAAGTTATAATTTATTCCCTATTTAACCCTCTGGTTCCCACATGGTTTTGTGCGTGTTTGTTCTTTGTTTAGTGTTCTAGACTTCTGTGAGCTGGTGTGTTTTTCCCTGCATGGAAATTGTTGATGTTTCTTTTCAAGTAAAGTACGTCTTTTACTCAGTTCTGTGTCCTGCGCCTGACTCCGTCCTAACCGCTGCACACTGACCCATGACAGTCCCACAAAGCGCAAACCAGATGGGATAGCGTATCGCTGCAGAATGCTGTGGTAGCCATGCTGGTTAAGTGTGCATTGAATTCTAAATAAATCACTGACAATGTCACCAGCAAAGCATCCCCACACCATTACACCTCCTCCTCTATGCTTCACGGTGGGAACCACACATGTGGAGATCATCCGTTCACCTACTCTGCGTCTCACAAAGACACCGTGTTTGGAACCAAAAATCTCAAATTTGGACTCCTCATACCAAAGGACAGATTTCTATCGGTCTAATGTCTTTTGCTCGTGTTTCTTGTCCCAAGCAAATCTCTTCTTATTATTGATGTCCTTTAGTAGGGGTTTCACGCAGTCTCCTCTGAACAGTTGATGTTGAGATGTGTCTGTTACTTGAACTCTGTGAAGCATTTATTTGGGCTGCAATTTCTGAGGCTGGTAAGGCTGGTAACTAATGAACTTATCCTCTACAGCAGAGGTAACTCTGGGTCTTCCTTTCCTGTGGCGGTCCTTATGAGAGCCAGTTTCATTATAGCGCTAGATGATTTTTGCGGCTGCACTTGAAGAAACTTTCAAAGTTATTGACATTTTCCAGATTGACTGACCTTCATGTCTAAAAGTAATGATGGACGTTTCTCTTTGCTTATTAGAGCTGTTCTTGCCATAATATGGACTTAGTATTTTACCAAGAAGGGCTATCTTCTGTATACCAACCCTACCTTCTAAAAACACAACTGATTGGCTCAAACGCATTAAGAAGGAAAGCAATTCCACAAATGTACTTTTAACAAGGCACACCTGTTAAATGAATGATGATTTGGTTAATACTTTTTTGGTTAGTACATGATCCAATATGTGTTATTTCATAGTTTTGATGTCTTCACTATTATTCTACAATGTAGGAAATAGTCAAAATCAAGAAAACCCTTCGAATGAGTAGGTGTGTCCAAACTTTTAACTGTAACTGTATGAGTTACTACACCTGGTCTCAGGGATGTTTAACTCTGGAAATTCCTTTGGTCTCTCCTTAGTTAGGTAAATCAGCTTTTAGTTTTCTTTGCACCTTATTTATGGAACAGTCTTCAAAATGTTCTTAAATTCGATGTTTTCGCCAATTCAGAAAGCTGACTGATGACCTTTTTACTGATGATTTGTTTTTTTATGATCGTGTTTTTCTTTCGCTTGGATTTTGTATTTATTTGTTGATGTATGTATTTTCTGTAATTTATGTAATTGAGGGCTCATCTGCAAGATAGACCTTGGTATCAGTATGAATCCCTGATAAAATCAAGGTAAATTAAATTGAAAAATTGCTACAGTGGTTCCTCCTTTAAAAGTTGCATCGTACTGCGGCACACGTGCTGCCGCAGCATTCTGGTGCACGTCATTTAATTCTCTGCCATTTTTTCTGTTACTGCAAGTTATTGCTAGTTTGACCACCAGAGGGCATCTTTGAGAAGCATTTGATAGTATTCCGTATTGGCATTTCCAGAGAATTTAAAACCTTTTTTGTAATAACATAGTATATGGGATTGATTTTAAGAAATTTGGCTTAATTAATTTGATTAATATTATGGTGTTTCTATTCAGAGAAAAACAAAAAACGAAACCCTCAGGTTTTCTGTTAGGATGGAATGGAAAATTTGTTCAAATATTTCTGTAAATCAGTGATATTTATCCCCATAGTAACTCATTATGGATCCATAACTAAATCAACATCTGCATTTTGAAAGAGTATTTTTTATCATTATTTTATTAACGAAATGTGTTTATTTGGTTATTAGGCTACTGTGCAGTCTACCATACATACTGTAGTAAACATGGGAAAGTGCCTACTTCCTTACATAAAGGAGAGCAGGGCACGCGGGAGACCGATGTTATTTCATAGTTGTGATGTCTTCACTATTATTCTACAATGTAAAAAATAGTAAAAATAAAGAAAAATCCTGGAATGAGTAGGGGTGTCCAAACATTTGACTGGTACTTGCTTAATTCATTAGATTCATATTATGGTGTTTCTATTCCATGAAAAATGAAACCCTCAGAGTTTCCGTTAGGATGAATGGAAAATATGGCGCTGTTCAACGTGACGGTCGGGAGTAGGCTACAGGATTGGAGGATTATAAATTGTTTGCCTTCATTAGACATCTTTGTTCCAATATTTCTGTAAATCAGTGATATTTATTCCCATAGTAATTTGTTATGGATCCATAACTAAATCAACATCTGCATTTTGAAAGAGTATTTTTTATCATCATTTTATTAACGAAATGGAATATTATCACATTTTCGTTTCTCCATGCCTGTCTCAGAGCAGCACGAAACGGTGCTGAAATAGATGACCACAGCGGGAAGGCTATGTATTCTGTGCCCACTCGTGGTATCTCTCTTCGGTTACACATCCTTGGAATAGCAGAACAGCATAACGGTCCGGGCGGCCCTTGCTGTGCCTGATGAGTAGTTGGTCAAGTTCTGTTGTCAGAAGAGGAATGGAAACGTCAGGGTGAACCAAAAACCTGACGAACCCGCCAGGTATTTTGACTCTGTCTGTCGGAGGTGGAGTTCCAGAGCTCACAGGGGTGCCTGGCATGGACTCACTGATGAATGAAGATGATGAGCGATCGGCAAAGGCAGTCTGTAATCTGTGGGCATCACGGCTCGGTAAGAACAAACAAAGAACTTTGCGTCCTGCAGGCCAAGGCATGGATCAAAGCTGGCGAGACATTCAGTAACGTCATCTTCACAGACGAATCAACCGTGGCCCTTGAGCAATTTGCTCAAAATTGCTACAGAAAAAAAGGAAGATTATCGAAAGCATAAAGATGTTGATGAAGAAATGCTGTTTTGAGTTAGAAATGTAACACTTTAGAGTACTTAAGCATTGAATACATTTTAAATTAGCACCCTTATGTAGACCTAGCCACACCCACATTCATTCAAAAGGGGTTGGAGGCGAAGGAAACAGAAATAAGTGCTACCAAATATAACAATATGCATTTAATAAATATTCAAATAACGTGTGTACATAAAACGTATTAAACACGTCTGTAAAACCACAATGAGGATATCGACCTACCAAGCAAATTTTCATAAATCATTGGGTACAGTGTAAGAAAAATGTCAGAGTAATCTGAAGTAGAGGCATAATTCTTGTAAAATGTATAACATAACATATATAGGCATTTCATCATTAAGACCTTTAGGAAATAATGTCCGGAGGGTGAAAATCCCAAAACATTCTGTTTTACTCAGAGCATTAGTTACATCACCTCCCCTGTCTGTTATCTTATTTTTTTCTATGCCACAAAATCTAAAGGTTGAAATGTCATGTTTTAGGTCATTAAAATGTACTGCGACTGGATAATCCCTGTCGTTTCTCCTAATTGAACTTTTATGTTCACTGATTCTCTGTTTGAGAGAACGAGAGGTTTTACCTACATAACACAGCCCACATGGACATTTAATAATGTAGATAACATGGGTGGTGGAGCAAGTAATAATGTCATTTATTTGGAACTGTTTTCTTTTATGTTGGTGGAAGAAATAATCACACTTCATCATATTGTTGCACTGTTGCCAACCTCTGCATTTATAGCTACCATTTGGAAGATGGAGCCTGGGCTGATTTATCGCATAAATTGCGACCTCTCCTATATACAATAAGTGGTGGATTCTTAAATTCAGCAGGCAAAGCTGGGTCCGATGATAAAACATGCCAGTGTTTCTTGACCGCATCTCCCACTTTTCGTGAGTTCAAAGTATATGTAGTTGTGAACATTACAGAGTGTTCTTTAGCTTTAGCGGGTCTTTTTTGTAGCAGTTCATCTCGTGTTTTCCCCAAAGCCAAATTAAGAGCTTCATCCACAAATTGTGGAAAATAGCCTCTTCTTAGAAACCTATCTCTGCTGCTTTTTGTAGATAGTTTTGAAAATGATTTCTTGCAAGTTGGGGGGGGGGGGGGGTTCCCACCTAGCTCGGTTATTAGACAAGGTTGAATAGTCTATTGTTCAGCTAGTAGCCCATCCAGCTAATAGCCCATCCTAATAGCCCAAAAGTAATAATAATACTTTTTCCCCTTTCCACGTTAAAGATTCCAATTGATAAAGTGTTTTTAGCCACAATCAGCCCCAAGCCCAATTAATACATTAGGGCACAGTCGATAGCGTGCTGGACTTCGAGCTAGAATGTTGAGGGTTCGAAACCTCCTCCCTGCTTGTTTCATTACGTTATTATGCCGGTCTCAGAGCAAATAGCCAGGAGCAGGAGTGGTAAACACTGTTGAAGTGTATAATGAATGAGTTTGATACACCTGGTATTGGATATGGCTGAAAATAAACTTGGTAAATAGAGATTTTCATAAATTAACTTTATGACAAAAAAATATGCACAATCGTTTGTCTCTACATTAACTAACATATTCCTCTCAATTGTACATTTTTTGCTTTGCCTCGTTATGATGTTATAACTACTTACATTTGCTTCCCCGTAATGTTTTGTCAGCCATCTTTGCTGAAGTCACCAGGGACTGGTGGCCCGCGTCAAATTCTTTATTGGAACCACTCTTTATGATTGGTCATATAAAAACCTTGGGACCCAAATGCATAATGAGTGCTCTAACTCCCCCTTGTGGTGGTCTGGAGCAATGACGCTGTGACTCTGGGTACCTCTAAGTCACACTGCAAACTTTTAAACTGCAAACTTTTAAAGGAGGAACCACTGTATTTGCATGACATGAAAAATCCATGCCATACAGTATGCTGCATATGCTATAGGCCTGTGGTTTACGTTTTTGTTGGTGACACCATAGAACTAGGAATTATACTGAACAAGAATACAAAAGCAACATGTGTTGGACCCATGTTTCATGAGTTGAAATAAAAGATCCCAGAAATTTTACAAACGCACAAAAGCTTATTTCTCACATATGTTGTGTACAAATGTGTTTATATCCCTGTTAGTGAGCATGTATCCTTTGCCAAGATAATACACCCACCTGACAGGAGTGGTTTATCAAGAAGATGATTAAATGATCATTACACAGGTGTACCTTGTGCTGGGGACAATTAAAGGCAACTCTAAACTGTGCAGTTTCGTCACACAACACAATGCCACAGATGTCTCAAGTTTTTACGGACCATGCAATTGGCAGGAATGTCCACCAGAGCTGTTGCCAGATCATTTAATGTTCATTTCTCAACCATAAGCTGCCTCAAACGTCGTTTTAGAGAATTTGGCAGTACGTCCAACCAGCCTCACAACCACATTCCACGTGTAACCACGTCAGCCCAGGACCTCCACATCCGGCTTCTTCACCTGCGGGATTGTCTGAGACCAGCCAACTGGACAGCTGATGAAACTGAGGAGTATTTCTGTCTGTAATAAAGCCTTTTTGTGGGGGAAAACTCATGGCTGCGCCCCTGCCCAGTCATGTGAAATCCATAGGTTAGGGCCTAATTGATTTACTTCAAATGACTGATTTCCTTACATAAACTCTAACGCAGTAGAATCGTTGAAATCATTTAAATTGTTGCATGTTGCATTTATATTTTTGTTCAGTATTACTTCATAAATTTAATAGGATCTCTACGAGTGACACTTTGATATGTTGATAATTTGCAGCTGTTGAAGTCTATCAAAAGTGCTCGAGGTGAAGCATATGTCTGTATCATACCTCAGGCGGAACAAACTTAAATTGCACCTTTTTTCAATGCTGATTTGAATGTCGTTGAGAAAAAAAGAAAGGTGTCACAAAGTATCCTTTCTGAATTTCAAAGGAAGTAATCATCTCGTTTTTCAAAAGCATCAGTAATCTGATACCATTATTTTAGCTGGCAATGTAAATGATTACAGTTAGAGTTTTTATATAATCGGTTACTCCCTAACCCTGTCCCCAGTCCGGAACACAATTCAGCCAAATGTTTGATTCTATGTCCTACCCCGAGAGAAGACAGAAATCTCTCTTAAGGAGAACATTTTTATTGATCAAGGAGACTTGGCATGTAAAACCTTATTTGTATGTGTGGTGCTGTCTGTCCAGACTGGGCAATTGGGAGAGTGGAATCCATCACTATTGGCATGTGGACTTGATTACAAGAGAGACTATGAAACACTCATAGACCTATGATAAAGAACTCTGTCTGGCCCTCTTTACTAGCGCATCACTCAAGAGTGTCTGTACAATGGGACAGTGCATCGCTACAAAACACCCTGCTCTCTCTCCTCCTTTTGGTGCAGTCACCTTAACTTAGGCTAGCCTCCGTTGAGCCACTACAGCCTGTGTCCCGTGCCTAAAAAGAACCAAATTAAATCCTTTAATGTCTGTGATTCAATAAGGAGGAACAACACCGCTGAAGTTTATTTTAAGAAAATGTACTTTCTCTTAAAGGTAGGAGTTATATCCTATATTGTGCTTAGGGTAGAAAGCATCCCACTGGGCACATACTGGTTGAGTCAACGTTGTTTCCACGTCATTTCAATGAAATTACATTGAACCAACGTTGATATGGATGTTGAATTGACGTCTATGACCAGTGGACTCATTGGTCTACACAGCAGTAGGTGGCAGCATCAGGTAGGTGTGCTAGTATGGGTCTGTGTGCTAGTATGATAACAAAAGAACAAAGCCTTCCAGCAGAGTCTGTGAAACTTTCAAGCTTCGTCTGCTGGCCAATACAAAACATACTGATAGCCATGGTAAGCCTGACCTTTTGGAGCCTGACCTCAGCCACAAGAGTAAAAGAGAAGACTTAAGAGATACTCCTACAGAGACACTGCTACTGCTAGAGAGACCTTGATACATTTCTCTTCCACAGCCATTTCTCATAATACCACATTCTGTAAATGTAGTTGTATAACTTGTATAAATATAACTTGTTTTCTTCTTCTCTTCCTCCATGTACATAGCCTATTTGCACTTCTGGTTCTATGTAAACACACACTGGCTGCTGCCCTGCTTTGAGACCTATACAGTATGTAAATGCCCCTGAGCTGTGGTTAGCTGCTTACCGCCTGGTTTCTCAAACGAAATTAGGGCAATTGAGATCAGCCACCTTGATATCTAGGTGTCATTGTCTAACTGTGTCATATACAACAAGTTGAAAGCTGAGAGAGCTTCTCTTCCTGGAAGCCTGCAGCTTTCTGGTAAGGTCTAATTTAGTAAGGGAGATCCCAGAGCTGATGGGCTATGTACACAACAGCTCAAACCAGCTCCCTGCAGACGTTTAATGTACATTCCAATGCATTTGGTGGATGATTGGAAATCGAGTCAAAGTAACTACACACATATCAAAACACTGTCTTCTTTCTATGAAGAAAGGATTGATATACTGTAACAGGGTGTGCAATGAGGCTACCAAAATGAATTAGCCTACTAATTTTCTTTACCTTATATTTACTGATGTCACTTGTTACATAATTATAACCCAGTTTCGGGGAAGGCACCAAGCAGCATGCTTACTTGCCATTCAGAAACAGAATACCTAATAGGGAGGATGATGAAAAGGCAGAGGGAGAGAGTGTGCCAATGAGGCCCTAGGGCCTGATGTTTTTCACAAGGGGGCTGCAGTCAGTGTGTAGCACCTTCCACTATATCTCATAACCATCCTCTCAATATGTCAATCATTGATGACAACCAAAGCAGAAAAGGTTTCTCATTCAAAATGACACAGTGTCCAGGGGACCATGACACAACGCCCTGACCACTTGAGGCGACCATTTCGTGATGTTCCGGGGACATCCTAACACAAAATGTTTGTATGCACGGATGTTCACTCACGCAATGTCCTAATGACAAGTAAAAATGTAAGTCCTGAGAACGTCCCAAAACTGTCCTGACATGGTCCTCAGTGACGTCATGGTACCTTACATGGAACTACACAAAGGTCCCTCAGAGAACGTTCCATTGGGACCATTATACTACGTCCCCTTTGACCATCATGAATCGTCCCCTTGTGGTCATTGAATGTCCTATGGAGAATGTCCTATCGGAACCAAATAAGAATCTTTCATAATGTTCACTTATGGACATGAAAATACGTTATTATAATGTTATACTGCGACTAAACTGGGATCTGTACTGAATGTCCTCTTATGGTCCTGTCATGTTTTAATGTTCCTAGAACGTTTTACAAATGTAAGTGGTATAACATCTCGCTGAAACCCTTAAAGGGTCGCAATAGGAATGTCGCCGAATGTCTGTAGCAAGTCCCCTGTTTGCTGGGAATCCAGACAGTTTTACAATAAGTGCATTCAACCAAGGAAGACGAGACAACCACAAACCACAGCACTTGTAACTCTATCTCCCTTTGTGTTGATCTCTGCACTTTGGTTATGTATGGTGCCAGTATCATTTAACCCACAGTTTTTAAAATGGTGCCTTCATATCCCCTAGTGTCTTAGCTACACTAAATCTACTCATCCACCCACCCCAGCAACTACACTCCATGTAAATCAACATTTTAAAGCATCCTGAAACGCCACAAAGACAGAAGAACAACCTTTGCTCTCATTGAGTTTTCATGCTAACGACGTGTGGCCATATTGCTTTTGGAATGAATTGCAGGAGCTGGTGGTGAAATAATTAAACTGTAATGGTTCTCTGAATATTATTTCGAATAATGAAACAAATCAAATCATTGGTGACCAGCTGGCAGCATCTATTCGGTTCTGCGGATGCATCGATCCTCCAGACATTCGGCCCAGAATACCTAATGAGTTAACCACACCTGGGCTAACAAACTAATTTGATAGACTTTCATTTTAATTGGTTATAATGATTCAACTGTTAGTAATAAACTTGCCACTACAGGACGGTGCTCTTGAGTGTTGCCGCTTAAAGGCCCAGTGCAGTCAAAAATGTGATTTCCCTGTGTTATATATATAAAGGTAGCCTACCGCCTGGGGCCTAGTGGTTAGAGTATTGGACTTGTAACCGAAAGGTTGCAAGATCAAATCCCCAAGCTGACAAGGTAAAAATCTGTCGTTCTGCCCCTGAACAAGGCAGTTAACACAGTGTTCCTAGGCCGTCAATGAAAATAAGAATGTGTTCTTAACTGACTTGCCTAGTTAAATAAAGGTAAAATAAAATAATAATACAAATATTACCAGACTAGGAAGTTGGAATAATGCTGTGAAATTGATGAAAATGCCCTTTTTGTGACAGAGCTGTTTGAAAAGGCTGCCTGAAATGTCAGCCTGTTTGGGATTAAGTTTTGGCCTGCCTGGTGACATCACCAGGAGGTAAATTAGTTAACAGACCAATAAAAAAGAGAGTTCCAAACTTCTCTGCCAATAACAGATACTCAGACCACTCCCAGACAGTCCTAGCAAAATTATTGCTTGAGAAATACATTTTTGCTAATAAGCTATTTTTGTTCATTTTTGACCATTTTAATTGTAAACAATCACAGTATGGTACTTAATTGTTACCCAGAAATGATTTCATATTGAGATAAAAACAGCTGCATTGGACCTTTAAGTGCAAAACAGTAACTACTTAAAGCAGTGGTCGACTGGTCGATCTCCAAGGGGCATTCGTAGTCGATCACCAAACATTTCTGTAAAAAACAACAACCATAAAGCCTTTTTTTGTTTAGCGCTGTTGGCAGTAGGTGCACTTGATTCAGCAGCCTTAGCACTGGGAAGGCAAAGTGTTCCCATTTTGAACCATTTCATGTGTCTGAAGATAGAACTCTGCATACCCAGCAGGCCCAGAGAGCAAATCAAGTGTACCTATAAGCCTACCTCTGGCCAATCAGGTAGCTCAGATCACCATGTCTGCACAGTTTTTTCAAGCCATAGGCTGTAAAAAATAAGCCCCGAGTGCATAGCGAAGTTGATACTGTGAGATTTCAAAACTTGTAAAACCATGACTAGAGAGAGACTCAATGATAACAGCAGAGAGCTGCTGTTTTTATTAGTAAGTTCATGTTTAAGTTGTTATTCAGCACTTGGAACACTTTGTTCAACACTTTTATAAGCCATAAAATGCGCATTCTCCATACTACCACTCACGCCACAACCAGCACTGCAGCTGCAATGAATAAGTAGAGCAAAGTGTTTTGATAAGCTTGAAATGTTTTTATTAGCGGCTTGATTTTTATTAATATCGAGGAATATTTCACATTCTCTGGTCATGAATTGGTGCATGAGGCAGAAATATTGCATTGCGACTGTGTCCCCTTCTCTCAGAGGAGGGAGAGAGAGCGGAGGGACGGGTGAGCCTCAACGCTGCTCTCTCCCTCCCTCCCCTCAGACTGACCATCAGATGCAGGCCATCAGTCCAGTAAAATTTTAAAAAGCTAATTATTATGCTCACTCAGCTGTGCCTCACAAGTAATACAACAAATGATCTATTACCAGTGTTATCATATACCAAAAATGTATTTCAAAATGGTCTGAGAAGAATAACATCGGCAGGGAAATTCAAGCATAGCCAATATGCAGTGATAATATTGGGCCTATAGCCTACTGCACAAACCTCATTGCTACATAGCTGTTTTTAATAGGATAATTCTGCATAGGCTTGTGATTTTTAAGTCATGTTTTTTTTTCTTTCTGAACAGTAGATCTCGCTTGTTTTTCTACGTTGGTGACCACTGACTTGCAGTTTACACATAATGAAGTAAGGTAGCTAATAAGCTAACTAGGGTGGCAGGTAGCCTAGCTTCTAGAGTGTTGGACCAGTAACCGAAAGGTCGCTGGTTTGAACACCCGAGCCGACAACGTGAAAAATCTGTCGATGTGCCCTTGAGCAAGGCTGTTAACCCTAATTTGCAACAGGGGCGCCGTACTATGACTGACCTTGTAAAACAACACATTTCACTGCACCTATCCGGTGTATATGACAATTAAACTTCTGTCTATATAGTAATCTAGGTAAAACGTTATTTGAAGATCCCCGACATAAGCGCTTCATAACTCATTCATACATCATTCATAAGTAGTACATAACAATTTCATAACTGCCGAAGTCCAACAACCGCCAGTTGCCAATTTCAACTTGTGTCATCTTGTGATTATTAGGATGGCATGAGAATAACTTATCCGCTATAAGTAGAGGAGGACTGATGATGCATTGCAGTACCATAAGATCCGTAGTTGGTGTAGTGTCAAACAGTACTATCAACCATGGCCAAGGCCTGTGTTTGCTATGGTTAAACGTACAGCTGCATTGTTTCCATTCACAAGTCCATTCTCTTCTCTGGGATTTGGTTGTTGTTGTTCCTCCTACTCTCCTTTAAAGAAAGACATCACAGTTGTCTCCGTCTGTCTGCGAGGGCCCCTATTCCCTGTTGCTCTCCGCCGTGTCACAGTGAGTTTGTCTGTCTCTATTAAACCACTGATGCCCTGGAAACCTACCAGGCCTCTATACCCAGCCTAGCCTTAATGCGTACCCATTTTACTATTCCTTCCATCTCATTCCCCTCTATCTCTTCACTTGCTGGCTGCCGATAGCACGGCGGAATCACAGAATGACTCTGTCATAGGGAATGGCAGTGCTTTGCACTTTGAGATGACATCTTGCCGATAAGTTGCAAAATCACCGTCCCTTGTATTATCTGAATGAGGGGATGATGTTTCGCTCGTGTAGTGTTTAAACCGCTGGCTTCTTTTGAGGAGAATGCTAATTGGGTGTGTTAATTGTGTGTTGGTTGTTGGGATGTAACACTGTTCATTTTAGCAGTTTGCAGACACACGGCCTGATAGGACACCAACGCAACAACATAATCGCAGCAACACAATCGATCACTGTTAGATCATGCATTGTCAGACAACTACCCATATAATTATCTGAGATCATCATAATACCCGACAGCGTTTCATGTTTTGATACCCAGTCAAGTCACACAATATACTGTATACAGTATAAACACTGAGTGTACAAATATTAGGAACACCGTGCTAATATTGAGTTGCATCCCCTTTTGCCTTCAGAACAGCCTCAATTCGTCAGGTCAAAGCATTCTACAGGGATGCTAGGCCCACAGTGGTGTTAAGTTGGCTGGATGTCCTTTGGGGAGGGGGGGGGGAGGGGGGGGTGATAGATATGGAAAACTATTTAAGGGGGAAAAACCCAGCAGCATTGCAGTTGACACACTCAAACTGGTGGGCCTGGCACCTCTACCATTTACCGTTCAAAGGCACTTACATTTTGTCTTGCCCATTCACCCTCTGAATGGCACACATACACTATCCATGTCTAAATTGTCTCAAGGCCTAAAAATCCTTCTGTAGCTCTTTCCTGCAGTCAAATCAAGTTACCCTTTAGTGGCATCATGGGTGGAATGTTTAAGCCCATAACCATGTGTGTGAGGTGTATAGTTTTGTTTCAAAGTAGATTTGTTTAAGACTACCAAGAATCACTCTGTGACCCTGATTTAGCCCAATGCAGTAAAAGGTTAACCTGACTCCTCCCCTTCAGCTACACTGATTAAAGTGGATTTAACAGGTGACATCAATAAGGGATCATAGCTTTCACCTGGTCAGTCTATGTCATGGAAAGAGCAGGTGTTCCTAATGTTTTGTACACTCAGTGTATATATTTTTTTCTTGTCAGATACACCACATAGGTTTAGTGAAATTTGTCATTTTACAGGGTCAGCCATAGTAGTACGGCACCCCTGGAGCAAATAAGGGTTAAGTGCCTTGCTCACTTTATCGGAACGGGTTTTCAAATCAATGACCTTCAGTTACTGGGTTTGAACACGCTTCAATACAGGTTCAAAGGGCTTCAATATACCTTTGATCTGAATATTTGCAACAGTAGTTTTGCATATCAATCTATCACTTATTGATGCTTGATGGAGTCATAGTGTAGGCCTAATCCATGTTTGTACAGTGATACTAATGTAAATGCAGTATTTGTCTGGTAATAGGAAGTTATTGTTTTCTGTGAAGTTCATCGTTAATAGTTTTAAAGCAGGATGTTGAGCATGAGGGGATTTTCTTTATCACTGACGCTGCGGTAAACTGAGTAGTTCACCTAGGTCAGGAAGCAGTGTGAAAGGTACAGGGGAAATATTTTAGCTATGCGAAGCTTTAAAAAAAGATGTGGTACAAAACGATGGGGTTAAACAAACACTAAGAGCTGCTCGTGGTCTGCCTTCACAAATGCTAAAGTTAGAAGGAAGCTAGCATGGAGACATTTGTTCTTCTATTTCCTCAATTCAACTTTTTGGCCCCAAAGGAGGAAGCGTATTTCAAAATGCTTGGTCCTAAGGACTTGAAGGCACCGAGAATGAAAGATAGTAATTCCAGGTAGGTTTTTTTTGCACTTGAAATCTTCATATCCTTTTTATTTGAAAGCAGAATTCGATTTTTGTGTATTTTAACAATTCTATGAAGCTTTTAAGACCTTGTTTCATTACATCTTGTAAGAATGCCACTTCCTTTATTTGCATTGCACAACAGCAATGGGAGACAGACAGAGAAAACATTACCGCTAACATGAATATCTTCTCTTATAATGTGACTTTCTCCTCCACAACTCTTCCACTCATTAAGTGTTGGTGTTGACTTCATAATGTAAGGGGGTCTGCCATGGCACCATGCTTGACTTGTTTCTACAGAGTGAGAGTGTACATGTGTATCTGAGAGCCATTGCCATTATCTCAATAGCAGGAGATCAGAAAATAAATGTTTATTCGTTAAGGTGACACCCTAGAACTAACAATTGTGAGTTCTGTACCTTGGTTCATTTATTGGAATCTTTTGAGTTTTCAACAAGACAAGTGGAGACACAGAGTAGGTGTTAAAGTGTCATGATGTTGTTTGTTTGAGAGAATGAAGTAATTTGGGGCTGTCTCTGTTTGTTGATACTTTTCATGTACAACTGTGAGGCAAATTAAATTACTCTACACGATGGGGATGAATTGTGACACAGTAAATCATTTGTTCTTCGTAACTATCCATCATTTAACTATACAAAGTTGAATGATACAAGCTCGACAGGAGATCGAGAGGAGACGGGAAATACAACTTTTTAATGATTTGCAACACAGTTTCAGTTGCTGTCAGTGTGAATTCCTGTCCATACAAATTCCCTTGAATGTGTTGCAGGCAGTAGAAGTGCAGAAGTACATTTCCCCTTGGTTTGCCTTTGTTCTGTGTTACAGGGCATATGTGTGGTTGGTTCCTAGTTTCAGAATGATGGTTAGCACGCTGACACCGTCTCGCTTTGCTAGCATTCTCAACGGCACTGTCCACCCCACACCATCTTGGCAGTCCACAAATGAGATGCCACTGCTGCCTTCAGTGAAACACTGTACTTGCTCTGTTGACCTTTACGTCATGTGGCCCAGGTGGAAATAAGAAGAGGTCCTATTTATTTCAGTTATCATGTGATCGTCCATGTTAAAGGTCCTCGGCTTGAGTAAACAATGGCCGGTTTATTACTCTGTTGTTGTGATTTTGTAGCCTGGTTCCCAGATGTGTTTGCGCTGTCTTGCCGACTGAAACAATGTTCAGCGTAATAATAACCATAGGAGTTGGCAAGACAGCACAAACAGGTCTGGGGCCAGGCTAGTGATTTCATTCATTATGATTAAACTGCTGTGCAATAAACCCGAAATGTATCATTATGTAAAGTGTTCCATTAACTCTGGTTGCAGACTGAAAGACAAGAGGAGCAAACTGAGCCTTCTGCTGACCAAGTCAGGCTCCCATGAAAACATCAGTCCAGAAAAGAAGACCACCACCGCAACCAGCAAGTAAGATGTCAGTCAAGTGTAGAGGCAAAGCAATGGAAAGAGATTGCCCTGCAGAATAACATAACATGTTTAATTGCCCCAGTTACCCAATTTGTATTGAGGAGCATTTTCAATCTCAAGGGCTTTCCATACTGTACGTCGGATTTAGCCTTTAACGATTATTACACGTCACACTGTGCGATGAGACCTAATTTACATCAACTTGGCCAGATTGTATGATTTGCTTCAGTTCTGTCGTCACATTCTGCAATTGGCTTGCGAGGCTAGGTCAGCCGGGCTAGGCTTCGTCAACTGGACGTATCAAGCATGGCATCGAAAGAACAACAACAACAAGCTGATGACTGACAGACATTGCTCCTCCTACCTCTGTGAGCGTGCGCTCCTCGTAATGAGGAGCTCAACTCTCAAATTGAAGAGGAACATCACAACATGGAAACGCTAACACCGAATATTAGGCCCATAGCTCGAATGGGATATGCGCCTCCACATAGTCATTGCCGTTACACAATACAAGCGTTGACATGTTGACATCCGATGCGTGTCTATGTTATTTGTAACTCCACACAGGCCATTACTTGCTCCAAGTGTTCATTATCCGATGTGTGAATTCTAATTTTGAAGAAACAAATGCATGCCACACCGCACGACAAAGGCTCAACATTTTTGACACAGCCAGAACTTTTGTTGGAGCCTATGACCGCACACAGTCGTACTTAAATGGGCAGACCCCCAGACCCTGTTACAGTGAGACGTCTGACAATCGTTTTACGACCTAAGAATTTGCCCACGATGTGGACATTTTGTCTGGGTGGCATATAAGACGGCTAAAATCGTATGGTCTGTGCGGGCCTTTAATGGGATGGTTCAGCGCAATTACATGTTTAGATCATTGTTGCCATACGTTCTAAGCAGCATTGCCCAGCCCATAGACTACTACAAGGAAACGAATATCTAAATGTGTCATTTAGCTGAAATACCCCTTTAAATTCACGGACTATACAGTTTCCTTTCCTCAATCAAAAATACCATTGGGAAACAACAGAAGCTAGACATACAGTACTGTAGCCCACCATCAGCGTTCAACAGGCTTGCACAGAAAGATGTATAAACAAATAAAACACATCATTAGCAAAGGACTTAAATGGTATCTCTGACTCTTTTTTTTTCGCAGCATATCACCGGAGGCAGCTTTGAGATGGAGCGACGCCTTTGAAGAGCTGCTCAAACATTCAGGTTAGATTGAAACCAGCGATGTCTGATTTAGTCACAAATTTATTTGTGTTCAAAGCACAACTTTAATGGGAAGCCACAGTGTCTTTAGGGAAATTAAAGGTTAGAGGAGAGAACATTGGAGTTTCACTACAATGTTTTTAGTGTTAGGTAAGACTATCAAACCTGTCTAACTTCCTGATATGTCTATTGAAGTGTTTCATTACAGATGTGATTAATTTTGCAGGGCTTGCTTTTATGAGTCATTGAGATCAGTGGTTGAATGTTCAATATTATCTTTCCCACTTTCCATTGAGAGCAGGTTAGGAATCTACAGAGCTTGACCATTTCGATTTTTAATCTGAATTAACAAAAATAAGCCAAATCTCAAATAATACAGTCTGAAATTCAATCAAGTGTAAGTTACGAAGTAACTAATCTACAGTATCAGTGGGCACAGATCCCTTTGTCGCCATTATTCTGGAGCAGTACATGCTGTTTTTATCCATATAAGCCTCATGATTGAATCCAATAAATCTAATGTTTCATTAAAGAGTATGTTCTTCTCCCCCGAGTAGATGGAGTGGAGACGTTTTCTCAGTTCCTCAGAACAGAGTTCAGTGAGGAGAACATTGAGTTCTGGTTGGCCTGTGAGGAATACAAGACCATCGACTCGGATTCCAGGCTCATCACCAAAGCCAAGCAGATGTATGCTGTCTTCATTGAAGCCGAGGCCCCAAAGGAGGTATATATGGTGCTTGAGAAATGAAACCAAATAGGCCTTGCTGGAGCATTATAAGCTGTATAGGGTCTAGATGTTTCCCTGACCATGTGGGCCCTATCAATGGCAATGGGGAAACTGTGGGGCCACATCAATGGGACATCCCTAAAGCTGCTGGTTGGTCAAGCATTCAGAGAAAGATCAAATCTCATCTTTGTTGCTCTTCTATGGTCTTGATCTAATTCAAAAGGATACTGGATGCAATGCACCAACATTCACCGCTATACATACTTTGACTTTTATAAACTACGCAGAGGAACTATGCAGAGGTTACAATGAGTATGATGCATGAACAAAGCCGTGAGTGCATGATAAACCTGTGGTTAAGAAGATGCTCTATACCCCTAGTAAGACAGATATGACCATTACAGAAACGTGTGGTTTAGAAGCGTTAAAACCTCAGGTACCATTGGACGAAGACAGACGTGACCGTGTGGTTTTCCTTTCCTGCAACTAGCAGCAACTGAGCCAGTGGAATAATTACCCACGCTCTTTCAGTTTGAGATGAAGACGTTAGTGTCTTCTTAGCTCAGTTGAAGAATAAGTGAGCATGACTTCCAAACCAAGTGCAGGGACATGTATTGTGTTACAGAAGTGTATTTACATGGAGGGCTCTGCGTAACATAAACTAGGAAGAATGTCTCAAGGCGTCTTGGGCCAGTCATGAACTGTAGCTGTTTACAGTACGATAACCTCTCTAAGTCACACTTGCCAATAGAAAGGGTTGGGTGTTCAGCTAAAATAACATCTAATTTATATATAACCATGGGCATAATTTAATACATTTGCATGAAATTACTCTCTTTCCAACCAGCATCTTTCTAAGGTACCGCCTCCTCACAATTTCAAAATCTCCAGTAGCTTTCACCATGGATTTCACTCAAAATCTTGATTGTTTTTGTCAAATACTCTTGCATATTCAACATTAGGTGGAGACTACAGTGAGCTGCAATAGGACAAATTCACTTATATCTGCATTAAATTAGTCAAAAGTTTTGTATTTGGTCCCATTCTCCTAGCACACAATGATTACATCAAGCGTGTGACTCTTGCAAACTTATAGGATGCATTTGTTGTTTGCATTTGCCCCAGACCATTTTTCCTCCTCCACCAAACTTTACAGTTAGCACTATGCATTCAGCAGGTAGCGTTCCAAACCCAGATTTCTCCATCGTACTGCCAGATGGTGAAGCGTGATTCATCACTCCAGAGAACGCGTTTCCACTGCTTCAGAGTCCAATAGCGGCAAGCTTTACACAGCTCCAGCCACCGCTTGGCATTGCGCATGATGATCTTAGGCTTGTGTGCGGCTGCTCGGCCTTGGAAACCCAATTCATGAAGCTCCCGACAAACAGGTCCTGTGCTGACATTGCTTCCAGGGGCAGTTTGGAACTCGGTAGTGAGTGTTGCAACTGAGGACAAGCGATTTTTACGCATTATGTGCTTCAGCATTCTGTGAGCTTGTGTGGCCTACCACTGCACGGCTGAGCCATTGTTGCTCCTATACATTTTACTCATTTAGCAGACGCTCGAATCCAGAGCGACTTACAGTAGCGAATGCATACATTTCATACATTTTTTTTTTTCCCGTACTGGTCCCCCATTGGAATCGAACCCACAACCCTGGCGTTGCAAACACCATGCTCTACCAACTGAGCCACACGTTTCCACTTCAAAATAACAGCACTTAAATTTGACTGGAGCAGCTCTAGCAGGGCAGAAATTTGAAAAACTGACTTGTTGGAAAGGTGGCATCCTATGAAGGTGCCATGTTGAAAGTCACTGAGCTCTTCAGTAAGGCCATTCTACTGCCAATGTTTGTCTATGGAGATTGCATGAGTGTGTGCTCGATTTATACACCTGTCAGCAACGGGTCTGACTGAAATAGCCGAATCCACTATTTTGAAGCGGTGTCCACATACGTTTGTATATATAGTGTAGATGCAAATAAAAAAACGGACATTTTGAAGGGAACTGGCATTTGTTTTAGCGGTCATAACAGATGTTTGAGTGATCGCAAAATCAACGGGAAGATGTACTTTGTACAAGTCGGAATGAGCATTGCTTTTTCTTTTGAAAACAATCAAATGGGAAGGAGGAGCTAGTACCATATTACCATATCTAAGGTTCGATTTGGGATTGAGCTTCAACCACTTAACATAATAGTGTTCATTCATTTTTAGGTCAACATCGACTACGCCACAAAGGTGGCCATTCGGAAGACCATCGCCACACCGACGAATACCTGCTTCGATGCGGCACAGAGCAAAGTCTACAGCCTGATGAAAAAAGACTGCTACCCGAGGTTCCTCACTTCCGACATCTACCTTCGCCTCACCAAGAGAAAAGGCCCCGGGACCACCATGTTCCGCCGGAGGTCACGGTCCTGCGTTTTCAATGAGCCACGAGGGGAGGCCACGGGCGACTCCTCTGCCTGGTTGTAGCATCTTAAGCTGAGAGTAGCACAAAACACACACACACACCCTTCTAATTTATCTTGCAGTGCAATGCCTGTATCTGACTCGCTGTGTGACTAGTTGTTGTGTTTTTTAATGAGACTTTCTGAAGAGATTTGACAATACAGCTATCAGTTAAAGTGTTCCCCATCTAGACACATAATACCGTGTTTGAATACTAATATGCAATGTTCATCTTGATTACCGTTAAATGTCTTGCCACTGCTTGTATTAATTCAATAATTTATGATAATAGTCTGTTATGTTGGCTTTTAGTTGTAAATTGTATATATTGTCTGGAGAGTAATTATTGGAATAAACAATGTACTATGAAAGCTTTTTCTAATGTTTATAACTGTTCAATTATGTCAAAAGAGACAAACAAAAACATGACAAATAGCGACTATGATGTTAGTGCGTTACACAATCAGAAGGTGCGATAGAGGTATTTGGAAAGAAACCCTACCGAAACACAACAAAATGAGAAAGTGCGTAACCACTCTAGGATTACAAATATTCACGTCATTGGTATGCACGCAGTATTCCTTACAAAGAAAAATATGTAATCATTCCAAGCTGCCAACGATCCCACCGAATCTATCTTGGCGGTGTCAAAATTCATTACAGCAAAGTGATTCGATTGTTTCCTACCCACTAAGAGTTAAATGACGGACAGTATTGGCTCCATGGCATCTTCACCATGTGAGTTTCGTGGGATATATATATATATATATTTTTTAACTATAGCGTTGCCTGGACATAAAAAAATCACGTATTAGTAGTAGTTGAAATTCCTAGGCAGTTCACAGCAATGCCAAATCTTTCGGATAGAGAAATCACTAGGCACCACACTTGACTTGTCTTAAGACCTCACGACGGAACATCCCTAATAAATACATATGCCAGGCAGGCAAAAAAAACATGATCAAGCATTTAGCATTTAGCTTTAGTTTACATTCATTTAATACAGGAATGCTAACGTTGGCTGATGTTTCCTTACCCCTTACTGATTCTAACCGATGCCCTAGAAATTAACTTACTTATAGTGGAGACAAAAAGTGTTAGGAGTGGAGGAGTATGGACACTGTGGGATTCAAATCCTTGCCTTGACTTTCTTTAAATTAAATATTTATATTTATTTCACACAGGTGGACAGGCATTGTTACAGCACATGGGGAAAATATACTTGTTTTTGTAGGCTGCTGAAGGTGCTGGTCGAGGATACACAGCGCCTCACTGTGGCTTCCTGGTCAAATCAAGTAGTTAGAAAAAAATGATTGTCCCTTGTTACTATGTTACTATGGAAAACTCCTGGCCCTAGCCATGACAGCTAGATGACATGGTGCTGGAAGAGGAATGAATTAGTGTTTGTATGAAACCTGTACATTTTAATAAACATGCCACAATGCAATGTCTACATGGCAGCTAAGGGAATAAGGGAAACAACAAATAGGGGGGGAAACTGGTTTATTTATGTTTTGTGTGAAAAGTTAAATCCACCAACTTTGTAGTTTTGGGATGTATAGCAACCACACCAGCAATAGACAGTGTTTTAGAGTCTGCAGTGCACCAATTGCAACACTTCTCAGCACTGTGCACATGCGAGACAAGCCCCTCTTTTGAAAATCAAATTTTCCAGTCTTGGTTCGTCCACACGGATGCAAATCGGGATCGCCGTGGTGTTTTCCATCACCTGGTGAGATTTCCATTCTTGGTTTTGTTTGGGAAGCACATAATATCCTGGGCTGGAGGGTGAAGGGGATCAGGATATGTGAGCACCCCAGGGAGGACTGTCCTCGTACATCATGAAGACTGTCCTCATATACCATGACCCGCCATCATTAATCTTCATTAGTACATTAATGACTACACATTTGCAGTTACTGGATACATTGGGAATATTCCATTACCCCTATCCCACAATGCATCACTTGGCTGACACATGAGGGTGGGTTTCCTATATGCAGAAAGGGTATACCTTGCACTGACAGCATCTGTGGTTAACCTTTGACCCTCCATCAAGGTGGTAGATATTCAATACCATAAAAGGATCAGAGAAGGGAAATATAACCAGTACAATATTTTATATACGTAGCCCTTTTCAAGCAAACATGGACCATATTGTACTTTTTGTACTTTATTCACAAAGGCCAGTATTCCTAACACTCAGATATCACTCAAACTTTCACACAAGTCAAAATAGAGTTCACAAGGTCTAAACATATGATGTGCTTTAGTGCAGGGTTAGATTTGACAGATATAAGAGAGAATGACTGAAGATATCATGCGCATCATGCACAGAACATAGCATAGAATATTATTGTTGATGTGTCATTGTAATTAATGTGGAAGATATTCCACAACAGATATGCAAATCCAGCGGAATACCAGGATGCGGGATTCCCTTCATGCTCTATTTGTTTATGGTCAGCCTCCCATCGAGGTGCTTCATCAGCACTTCATCATCTGTTTACCTTTCATTTTCTATTTTGCATTTTACCTCACTCATTTGACCTCATTTAATTTTCCATCTGTAGCCTCTTAGGCTGTTCAAAAGCATAAATACAGATGCCTGTATTTCAAAAGCTTTCACAAATACTTCAATTTGTATTGATGCTGACTATTTTGTTATAATACAATAGCTGATAATATATTCCATGTGTAGCTTTTTAGGCTGTTCGAAAACATAAATACACATAGCGGTACTTGAAAAGTATAAAAATACATACTTCAATATTTGTATTTTAGGTGACTATTTTGTTGTGATACTATAGCACATGGCCATGCATGTTTATCTTATGTTTCTGTTACTGACTATGAAAAAGAGATTTTGGTTTTACTGTAGAGTATTTATCCACTGAGAAATGATCTGGTGAAATGGTAATTACAGAGTAATAACATATTTTAAATGTATTTAACTAGGCAAGTCAGTTAAGAACAAATTCTTATTTTCATTGACGGCCTAGGAACAGTGGGTTAACAGCCTTATTCAGTGACAGAATGACAGCTTTGTACCGTGTCAGCTCTGGGAATCGAACTTGCAACCTTTCGGTTACTAGTCCAACGCTCTAACCACTAGCCTTCGCTGCCACCCCATATGAAAAGCTATATCTCTATATCTCTATAACATTCTAATAATCACTTGAAACAAGCTCTACTGGGCACCATTTGTCACCAAGTAGTACTAGTTGTTTCGAATTCTTCAAAAGTGCCATTCATCGATGGTGACGTCATTTACCATGGTAAATGTACCATGGTGTAGCATGGTACACTCTTTTTACTTTAGGGTTATATTAGGATTATATACTTTGTCTTTCATCTTCATACCTATGATTGAAACTGAGGTGGACAGGATATCATAGAAGACATGAGGGCCACTCCTTGAAATCCAGGTGTATACTCTCTCCGAGGTCAGAGAGGCCTCGGAAGGAAGGATACAATCTCTCCAAACATCACTTTGCATACTGATTTTCATGTGTTCCATTCATGGAGGGAGCATGGTTTAGATCATTCCCTGCAACTTAACTCCCTCACCTCGAAACAATCAAAATCTTAGCCTCACATTGGCTCACATCTCTCTCCCAGACAGACAACGCTGCCATGGCAATAAAGTGAGTTTCTTTATCACTGATTCTGTAGATGAATGTCGCTATGTTTCAATACAAGTTACAACTTACTATAAAAATGAGGTGTGTACTATGTGCATTTTGCATTTAAGTTAATATAATGTATTGGATAACAGGTTATTTAAAAAAAATTAAAGATCTTTTCACTGGAATATAAAACATATTTTTGAAATGCAAAAGCATTGATGGACCGTATTCATCTATTTTCTTTCCAGGTGTGAGGCAGATTTGATATTGTGTTTTGAAAATCACTGATTACTGCGCTAGTGATGGATCTCAACGCTCTTTTCAAGGGTAGATTTTGTTGCTTTCTCAAGGACCCACTTGAAGAGGCTGAGACTTGGGGAGAGTCTGTGGACAAACTCCTGTGTAGTAAATGTAAGGACAACATTTTTATCCTTCTACTATACTGCCTGTCTAGAAGGCATCACCAACAGTGCTAAGCTGATTATGGCATCCTCAGGATGTGATTTAGAAAATCACAGGCAAATTACGATTGTCTGTTACAAGTAACTAAAATGTATCAAGTTAGTGTTACTGCCTTTGTCTTGCGACAGAACTCACGCTCATATACTTTCCTACAATAACAAACATCGAGACATCTCATTTCCCTTCGTTTCCTATTTTTCCATATGTCCAGCTGGGCAGGCAGCTTTCCGACAATTCCTGAAGTCAGAGTATAGTGAGGAGAATATGCTGTTTTGGCTGGCATGTGAGGACTACAAGAGGATCAAGTCTCTTCCAGAGATGATCTCCTCTGCAAACAGGATCTACTCTGAGTTTGTAGAATGTGAAGCACCCAGACAGGTAAGTAGCTACCTGTGGTCCGTATGTATCAAGCCTCTCAGAGTAGGAGTGCTGATCTAGGCTGATCAGTTTAGCCTTTAAGATCATAATGAATAAGATTATATGGACAAGAGATGCCTGATCCTAGATCAGCATCCGTACTCTGATACACTCGACACATACAACCCCTGATCACAATCTGCTGTAATTTCATAACAACTCAGAACAAACAAATGAATTAATAAGGACCTGGTTGGATCTAGACCTGTTTATACCTTTGTCTGCCTTTTTACATTCAGTGGACATTAAGATGTAGAAATGTGTCTGGAAAAAAACAAACATGTATTTACTGGGATTATATCTTGGTTGAAGATCAACATTGATTGTGGGACCAGAGAAAATATCACCAAGAACATCTCCCAGCCGAGCCTGACTTCTTTTGACGCGGCACAGAAGCTGATCTACAGTCTGATGGCCAGGGATTGTTACCCACGATTCCTCAAGTCAGACATCTACCAGGATTTGCTTAGGAGAGCAGATGCAAGGTGACTCTCTTAAATGACAAACGCTCTAAGTGTTTCTCAACATTTTATGTACCAGACACTGGCAAGCTATAGTCCCTCTATCCATGGAGGACCACTTTGATTAAAGGGATGGTTTTATTTCTTTTTTACCTTATTTTCGACTTACCTAGGGTGTTGTTACCTAGGGTTTAGTTTAGCAACGTCCAGAATCTCCTGGCTAGACTGTTTTTAAATGTAGCAATGCACGTGGAAATGGATTGTACCGTTCCTTAAAACTAGCACCTGAGAACTGACTAAATGGCTGCCAGCTAACCATTTAACCAGGAACTGGTCAAGAACAACCCAGAAGTTGAGAAACACATTCTTTCACCTGTTTCATCTACTTATGCTTACCATGTTATTGCAATCCATGTCCAAACAATATCAGAGATATCTTTTCTTTAACCGGTGACTACATTTAATGAGTTGATTCCATTCTCAATGAACGTATATAGTATAATGTGTGCAATGTTGTTGTATTTAACTAAGTTATTTGTAGAGACTAAAATGCCAAAATGTTGCTCCTTTGACTATAAATTAGACGACGAATAAGTTCTTAATTTGTATCAATAGTATTATCACTTCAGTATGTAATCAGATACCGTCTCAAATTGAAATTAAAATGATCTGAATGAATCAAGCATCACATTTGAAATTAAAAAAAACTATACAAATGATTTGCCAAGCTCCTGTCCTTGTTCTGTGTGGATATTTTTGGGAAAGCCAGATGCAAAATGCAACCAATATGTGCCTGCTTTTTACAGGTGCACTGGCTACTGCAATTCAAAGTTGTATGCATTCTAACCTTTTAAGTTCCCAGATATTCAGAGAGACAAAGAGAGGGCAATTTTGGGGAATGGTGGATAACATATGGTGGAAAACTTTGACAGTCAGGTGATGAATGAGAATGATCTGAAATCTCTATTGTCATTTGTTTATTTGATCTGTTTATATGTACAGAAGTCGGAAGTTTACATACACCTTAGCCAAATACATTTAAACTCAGTTTTTCACAATTCCTGACATTTAATCCTAGTAAGAATTCCCTGTCTTAGGTCAGTTAGGATCACCACTTTATTTTAAGAATGTGAAATGTCAGAATAATAGTAGAGAGAATGATTTATTTCAGCTTTTATTTAATCACATTCCCAGTGGGTCAGAAGTTTACATACACTCAATTAGTATTTGGTAACATTGCCTTTAAATTATTTAACGTGGGTCAAACGTTTCAGGTAACCTTCCACAAGCTTCCCACAATAAGTTGGGTGAATTTTAGCCATTCCTCCTGACAGAGCTGGTGTAACTGAGTCAGGTTTGTAGGCCCCCTTGCTCGCACACACTTTCAGTTCTGCCCACAAATTTTCAATAGGATTGAGGTCAGGGATTTGTGATGGCCACTCCAATACCTTGACTTTGTTGTCCTTAAGCCATTTTGCCACAACTTTGGAAGTATGCTTGGGGTCATTGTCCATTTGGAAGACCCATTTGCGACCAAGCTTGAACTTCCTGACTGATGTCTTGAGATGTTGCTTCAATATATCCACATAATTTTCCATCCTCATGATGCCATCTATTTTGTGAAGTGCGCCAGTCCCTCTTGCAGCAAATCATCCCCACAACATGATGCTGCCACCCCGTGCTTCACGGTTGGGACGGTGTTCTTCGGCTTGCAAGCCCCCCCCCCTTTTTCCTCCAAACATAACAATGGTCATTTCTCCAAAAAGTACGATCTTTGTCCCCATGTGCAGTTGCAAACCATAGTCTGGCTTTTTTTATGGCAGTTTTGGAGCAATGGCTTCTTCCTTGCTGAGTGGCCTTTCAGGTTATGTCGATATAGGACTCGTTTTACTGTGGATATAGATACTTTTGTACCTGTTTCCTCCAGCATCTTCACAAGATCCTTTGCTGTTGTTCTGCAATTGATATGCACTTTTCGCACCAAAGTACATTCATCTCTAGGAGACAGAACGCGTCTCCTTCCTGGGCGGTATGACGGCTGCATGGTCCCATGGTGTTTATACTTGCGTACTATTGTTTGTACAGATGAACGTGGTACCTTCAGGCGTTTGGATGAACCAGACTTGTGGAGGTCTACAATTTTTTTTCTGAGGTCTGATTTCTTTTGATTTTCCCATGATGTCAAGCAAAGAGGCACTGAGTTTGAAGGTAGGCCTTGAAATACATCCAAAGGCACATCTCCAATTGACTCAAATGATGTCAATTAGCCTATCAGAAGCTTCTAAAGCCATGACATCATTTTCTGAAATGTTCCAAGCTGTTTAAAGGCACAGTCAATTTAGTGTATGTAAACTTCTGACCCACTGGAATTGTGATACAGTGAATTATAAGTGAAATAATCTGTTTGTAAACAATTGTTGGAAAAATGACTTGTGTCATGCACAAAGTAGATGTCCTAACCGACTTGCCAAAACTATAGTTTGTTAACAAGAAATTTGTGGAGTGGTTGTAAAACTAGTTTTAATGACTCCAACCTAAGTGTATGTAAACTTCCGACTTCAACTGTATGTGTTTAAAATCAGATATTTCTTTTGAAGAAAACATTTAATCAACAGCAATTTTGCTCTCATATAAATTGTGCGTAGTGCAGTCAGGGTGTCTCCGTGCTATCATTTTGAATTCGATGCAAAACATCCTCTGATTGTTTTGATTGACCATGATTGCGATCCGATTAACTTCCCTTTTCCCCCGAAGAGTGCACACGTTCACTCCCCATCCATGGATAAATATGAATGGAACCAGAAATTTGATGGGAACTCTAGCCCATGCTGGCATCAATCCAATATTTCAAAAACAATTCTGAACACTTTAAGGAGAAGGGTTAGAAGGGTGTTGGAACAGAGGGTGTGGTCCCTGAAGTGTGTACAGCTCTCCAACTCCAGATGGCAGCAAAGCTCACACATTTACTTATGTTCTCGTAGAGCGGAGACTATTTTGCACACAAATTAAACTGGCCCTGCACCAGAACTTGGGTGGCAGGTAGCCTAGTGATTAGGCCAGCCTAGCAGTTGAGAGCGTTAGGCCAGTAACTGAAAAGTCACAATGATTAGAATCCCTGAGCTGACTAGGTGAAAAATCTGTCGATGTACACTTGAGCAAAGCACTTAACCCTACATTCTCCTGTAAGTCACTCTGGATAAGTGCCTGCTAAATGATTAAAATGTCCTACAGTAAATTGTATGTATAGGTTAGGGACGGTTGGGGGGCCGGAACAAATTTCAAATAATTTGTAGACTGTAAATTGACCGCAAGAAGCCCAAACAGATATAATGTTTGATTAAAACATAATAATTTCAAACCTTGCTTACATTTGTATACAATATGTGTGGGAATACTTGGGAACAGATTTCTTAAATTAAAATCACTTAGCACTGATTTCCTGGTGTTTTTACAGTCTTTTATGTCCAACAATGAAAATTCCACACTCAAATATATATTTTTCTTCTTGCTCAGAAAACCTGGGGGGCCAAATAAAACCACCCGCGGGCCCGCAGTTGAGGAACTCTGGAATAGATAAAACAGAAGCTGCACAGGTTTCATGTTGACTGTCATGACTTAGCCTGTACAACCATATTGTGGCAGACAACTTGCGCTATGACCATCAAGTAGGTTTGGGTTTTGTTGTTGATTGGTGTAATCCCATGACTCTTGATCAGAAGGTTGTGTGTTCAATCCCAGCCATGGACATTTATTTTTGGTTTTAACCATATCTCAAACCTTAACCCTTACCAGTGGCGGATTTAGGTACAGGCGACACTTGGAATGGTCACATTTGAGGGATCGGTTTTCTTTCGCTAATTTGCACGTCACGTCAATGATATGTCACCGTGTGGGACTGTGGGTCAATTAACCTTGTCGGAGTGGGTGCCCTGATTCTAGTTTGTGAGCTAGGCAGGCAATTGCCTGGGAAGGTCTCCCACTCAGAAGTACGAGATGAGGAGGGGGGCGGGGGTAGGTTGACCTCAGGTCTCCCCACTGGAAGCCCGAGGTAAGGGGAGCGCGGGAATCTATCAAATAGCGCACCTCTAACTTTGTACAGTACTAATGCAATTAATAAAATCAGTCACATGACGGAATGTTACCAAATAAACCACAATTCATTCATAATACGGTGAATATATAGTTTCACAGACATATGTTGCATTTTTTCTGGTTTGTGAATAATATAAAACAGTCTGCACACCACCAAGGTGAATGGGTTAAGTCTTGACTCTTGGTTGACAGTGTTGGTGGAAGGGTAATGTATTGATGCTCGAGTGCCAAATCAACACAAATTTGTTTCCATTTGTCTTTGTTACTTCTTTTTGATATTTATGAGTCTTATTTTTGTATATATTTTTATATTTATATCGTTTTAAATGTTAGGATTATGTATTTGTGTTGTTCCAAAGGGATCCATACAAGCTAGAACCGCCACTGACCCTTACCATATCAATTTGGAATGAGCGCCTAAATGTAATGTTTATCCCAAACCTTAACCCTTACCTTAACTGTTCGGAATTAGTGCCTAAACTTAACCCTTAACCTCAAATGTATGTTTGAAGAAATGGAACAGTACAGAGCAGCAGGAGCAGCAAAAACACTTTTGGAGAACGCGGAGAGCTTGTTGTGTGCTCAACATCTTTGAAGGACTCTGCAAAGAGAAATGCAGTAATGAACAATATTGTATACACTGAGAATACCCATTTCATATGATCAACACTCATCCAATGGAAGCTTTAAACCACGGTGTTTAGATGCACTGACAATGCTTGTTCATTGAGCGTAGGGCCAGAAGGTGCATTACTGAACCTTGGCCTGATGGATGTAACTTTGCATACCTTACGTAACCATGGTGAAGGCATGCAAAGTAAGCCTAGGTAGACAGAGAGGGCATGTTGTCCAAAATATAGTACATCTGGTATCATAGAAAGTCTCCAATGTCTTCTTACAACTGCTTTATCTTCTGTTCGGCTTGAATTCTACACGGGGCTCAAACAATTTAAACTTCTCCCACGATCAACAAAAATACTTTTGGACAGCTTGTGCAAGCACACAAATATTCTTCAGGAATTGTATTTTTCTAGTTATGTATAATTGGTTGTAATCATGTATACAATTCAGAATAATCCAATCTAAATGCAGGTGTCGTTCCATGTCATTTCAGCAAGCCATGACACCCAGCATCTCAGATTGTTCTGAAATCGTTTCTGTAGTTAGAAACCGATAAGATTACCATTTCTGCAACATTATTTTGTTGAAATATAATTTGATCTCTGAGAAATGAAGATAATTCATTTCACCAAAATTGGCCATTTTAATTTATAGGATTCATACAATATTCAATAAATATAGTACCGAACATCCGATTTCCAACAAACTTTTTTCTAACAAGACATGACTCGTGAAAAATCCAAAGAAATGCTCAAAAGCCAACCACAGACCCCCCCACACCCCACACCAATCCCAACCCAGTATACAGTATCAGTTCTTGATTGGCGCTTTTGACCATTTATTTCTATTGACAATAAAAGTGGATCAGAACACACCAGTGGTTCAACACCATTGACGTTGTACTGGATGCAGACCAGGCATGTCTAGTCGGGGGACGCTGGATTCGACATCACCGAGCAGCAATGATCAGCAAGGTAATACATTGTTTTAGCTAAATTACTATCTAGCTAGCTACCAATGTCTTCAGCGTAGCTAGCTGTAGCATGTCAGAGTGAGCACTGCGAGAGACGTAAACCAAGGTCGATAAGTTGTCATATAAACATCCATGGAAGTCCAATGCCGGGAACATAGCTACATGTTTGATGTTAGCCGGAGCATCCGACTTTACATTATACAAACAAACATACTGACAGTGCTCTCAGAAAGTATTCACACCCCTTGACTTTTTCCACATTTTGTGGGAAAATATCCCATAAAAAAGTGGAATTATGTAAATAAAATAAAAAAGTAAGCTGAAATGTCTTTAGTCAATCAGTATTCAACCCCTTTGTTATGGCAAGCCTAAATAAGTTCAGGACTAAAAATGTGCATAACAAGTCACATAATAAGTTGCATGGACTGTGTGCAATAATGGTGTTTAACATCATTTTTGAATAACTACCTCAGCTCTGTACCCCACACATACAATTATATGTAAGATCCCTCAGTTGAGCAGTGCATTTCAAACAAAGATTCAACCACAAAGAACAGGAATGTTTTTCAATGCCTCGCAAAGAAGGGCGGGGTAGAAGGGTAGATTGGTAAAAAATAAAAAAGCAGACATTGAACATCCCTTTGATGGTGAAGTTATTAATTCAATTTGGATGGTGTATCAGTACACCCAGTCACTACAAAGATGCAGGCGTCCTTCCTAACTCATTTACCAGAGAAGAAGCAAACCACTCAGGGATTTCACCATGAGACCAATATTTAATGGCTGTGAAAGGAGAAAACTGAGAATGGATCAACAACATTATAGTTACTCCACAATACTAACCTAAATGACAGAGTGAAAAGGAAGCTTGTACAGAATAAAAATATTCCAAAACATGCATCCTGTTTGCAACAAGGCAATAAAGTAATACTGCAAAAAAAATGTGGCAAAGCAATTAACTTTTTGTCCTGAATACAAAGTGTTATGTTTGGGGTAAATCTAATAAAACCCATTACTGAGTACCACTCTCCATATTTTCAAGCATAGTGGTAGCTGCATCATGTTATGGGTATGCTTGTAATCGTTAAGGACTGAGGAGTTTTCAGGATAAAAAAGAAACGTAATGGAGCTAAACACAGGCAAAATCCTAGAGGAAAACCTTTCCACCAGACACTGGTATATGAATTCACCTTTCAGCAGGACAATAACCTAAAATTCAAGGCCAAATCTACACTGGAGTTGCTTACAAAGAAGACAGTGAATGTTCCTGAGTGTCCGAGTTAGTTTTTACTTTAATCTACTTGAAAATCTATGGCAAGGCCTGAAAATGGTTGTCTAACAATGATCAACAACCAATTTGACGGAGCTTGAAGAACTTTGAAAAGACTACTGGGCAAATGTTGCAAAATCCAGGTGTGTAAAGCTCTTACAGACTTACCCAGAAAGACTCACAGCTGTAATCGCTGCCAAAGGTGCTTCTACAAAGTATTGATTCAGGGGTGTGAATACTTATGTATGTTAAGTATTTCTGTATTGAATTCTACATAAATGAGCAAGCATTTCTTTTCAGAGGACATTCCTGAACCTACAAACCCAGAGAAAGCTGCATGCTCTAATGGTGAAGCCACAACCTCAGAGCCAAGCACCCACAGACACCCAGGTTCCATTCTCAGTTGGGAAACAGTTCAATATCAATTGATTGTCATGTTCACTTGTTAAGCCCTTCACACAATTTAGCTGTCTTCAACAGGGCAAGCTCAACTACAGAGGGCTTTTGTCATGGCAGGGTTATGTTCCTAAACATTATTCTAGGAGACCCAAGACCCTTATTATTTGCATCTTTGGTGTATCTGCTTGGTAAATCTGATTGGTCGGACACTGGCCTTTGCTGGATAAGATGGAATACATTTTATGAGATGATACATGGTTGGAGAACAAAACTGAGCTCACACTGGTTGCCCTCAGGTTTGCTATGGAGTCTGTACCTTGTAATTCCTGTACTGTACATTTCATTACTTTTGCCTGTATATTTTCCCAGGGAAGAGGAAACACTGCGAGCACAACCAGTGAATACCTGAACTTCATGATGGAGACCAAGGCCTCATACCTGGAGACACTTGAGGCCCAGCATCAGTAGCAGGATCAGCACTTCAATCAACTGTGTGAAGATGAGTCAGCAGCCAGAGCGCAGGTGTTCTTAATGTTTTGTATACTCAGTGTATACTTGTTGGGGTGGGATTGGTATGGGGTGTGTGTCCGTGGTTGGCTTTTGTCCATTTGTTTGGATTCCTAATGTCTAACTCATTGTTAGAAAAAAGTTTGGTTCAAATATGATTTTAGGTACTATATTTATTCAATATTATATGAATCCTATAAATTAAAATGGCCAATTTGGATGCAGTCAATCAGCTTAAATTTTCAGAGATAAAATTAAAATTTCAACAAAGTAATGCTGCAGGAATGCTAATCCTATCTGTTTCTAACAGCAGAAACAATTTCAGAACAATCTGAGATGGTGGGTTTCGAAATCCTCTTTCTTGTGCCTTTTTGTGGTGTAACTGTAACGTCTGCTTCCAAGTCACACTCTCAAACACATACAGTAGATCCCCTGAACACAGCTCACTTTCCAGCCCACTTTCCAGCTCACACTCTCAAACACATAGATCCCCTGAACGCAGCTCACTCTCCAGATCCCAATCACCTGAAGTCTGATCACCTGTTCACACACCTGTATGTCATTTACACACACTATTTAGTTCAGTTCTTTGCACCCCATCATTGTGAGGTATTGTTTGTTTTGATACACAGTCTAGTCGGCGTGCTGTTTAGTTTCGTATTAGTCATCCCATGTATCGTAGTTTTTGGCCATCCTCACTAACAATGCTCTTTATTTTATTTTTTTTGCATAATCCCTGCCTGTACTTTTGCCTATCAGATTTCCTGTCATCAACCTCTTGCCTGATCTCCCAGACTACGTTACTAACCTTTTCCCTGCCTGTACTGTTACCTTGTTGGAGTCCCTGTGTATGACCTTATGCCTGCCCCAGGACCCAGCTACCTGCCTTCTCCTGTGGTCCTTTAACAATAAACACCTGCTGCGCCCTGCGCTTGAAACCAGCTCTCTGTCTCCCATCGTACTCATTACAGTAACGACCCTGCAGGCTCTGCATGGTCTGCAGTTAGGAGGTATGTTAGGTGTACAACACTATGAAAATGTGTTAGTGTTATTTTTTTCCAAAAGATTTCCAAAATATATATAGTCAATATGTTAATATGCCAATCCTGTCAGTGAAATTCACTGTCTACCAACCTCATGTCGAATGCACTGACTCCCATATATTTCATTTCTGGGATATTTCATGTATTTGTTTTGTTGGCTGCTAAGGAAAGAGGAAGTGGAAGTAGATGTGGTTTGTTTCAAAAAGTGACACAAGCGCACATGCACGCCCACCCACACACGCAGTTGAAAAATGCATTGCTTTGATCAATATTCAATTAGAATATTCATTTAAACATGGATATACAATGTTAATATGATCTATTCATTTTAAATAATGTATAGCATGAAACTAAGTATTCCTGAGGACTGTATTGGAAGTAGTATGTTATATGCTGCAGGTCAGCCTGTGCATGAGATCTCATACCCATGTGACCGAGTTCTCATACCCATGTGACCGTTTTACTTCTATCCTGACTGGTTTTTCATGGTGACGTTAACTGTAAGCAACACTGTGACTGCTAGTTTTGTCTGCTTAGTTGTCATCTGATAAAAATCTGCCATTTTGATGGAAATAAGCTAACAATATGTCTAGTCACCTAGTCAAGACAAAATCTTCTTTGTATCTATTGTGATCTGGCCCCGATCTGTCCATCTATCTAACATACTATATATGATTGGTTCTCTGTGACGGAAAAATAAATGTCAGAGGCCACTACTGATGTCATACAATAAGGTGAAGTGTACTAAGGAGAAGTGAGACTGGACAGTGGGATTTTCACTGACGAATCCGGCAAATTCTTCTGCTTGCATGGTTTGGCCTATTTCAATTGTTCTCTTCTTCTGCCAAAAATCATTACGGTTATACTTGTGAAAAGGCAAGAGTTTATATTGGTAAAAAAAAACAGCAGCAGTTCCACTATCATGGGACATGAAAGCAAAAGACCTAATGAAAGTATCACTTCCACCTGACAAATGTGTTTGAAAAATTAAACAAATACCTTGTTCTTTACTTGAGCCCACATAGTGAAGGTAAGAATTTGCTTATCGGTTGTTTAATTTTCCACGTTACATTTGCATACCCTCACCTTAATATCGGTAGGCAATGACCTGTGCAGGTTTCTGAACGCACAGACTGTCAGTTGCATTGCACTGGTGTGAACAAGCTAGCGTCATCCCCTACTTCCTCTATTTCTGCGGTTAGAGGCCAACAAAATGGGTGACGCTACACACACTAACATCACAGTAGTCATCGCTTGTATAAAGGAGGGTGTTTGGAGGACCGTCAAAACAGACACAATTTGACAGCTAGCAGAGAACTCCAACACTGAGTAATACATACAAAGAACCCAATGATCGTGTTCCCCCAAACATGCTTATCTTAGTCACATCACCATCAAGGAAACTGCATCCACTCAACATTGACATGGAGGACAACAGAAGAAAGCAGACAAAGTGAGTATTCGCTGATAAAGTATTGCTTGCATTCCACATTGATTTATTGGTTTGTTGGTCATTCGGCACAATTGCAGATTCTTAAAAACTATTGTTCTTTAAAAACACTAAATTATGTTGCTAGTTGCCTTTGCACATAGGAGCAAGATAACTTTGAGGTTTTCTGTGCATGTGCGTGTTTTGTGTGTATGCTTCTGTATTTACCTATTTACTTTGTTTCAGGGGATGCGACTTGAGGTCCCGACTACAACGCAGATCTTCCCATGCCCCTAACACTGAACGGTAAATAGCCTAAGGATAGACTCTCCATATCCATGAGCCTTTCCTATCAGGACCCATCCACGATCCACATTAACATCCAGTGTATTGATCTGAAAATAACTGTCCTCCTCCTTTACAGACTTAGTACTGAGGAAATTATCCTGTGGTCCCAGTCTTTGGAGAGACTTCTCACATCAAAATGTAAGCATTTCATGTTCTTCAAAACAATGTTTAAACAGACAAAAGGAGGTTGAACCATTTTCGTAGGTTTGCAGGTTTTAAAGCCTAGCTAAGTGTGTCTTCTCATGCCCCTTTTAGATGGCATGGCAACATTTCAGGCCTTTCTGAAATCAGAGTTCAGCGATGAGAACATTGAATTCTGGCTGATCTGTGAAGACTACAAGAAGATTAAGTCCTCCTTCAGGCTGTCCTGCAGGGCCAAGAAGATCTACAAGACATTCATTGAAGCTGAGGCTCCAAAAGAGGTATGTTGTACTCCCAAACATAGTATAATACTTCACAAAAACATGTAGATCTTTGATCACGTATGTATCTACTTTTTATGGCCACATTTGCTTTGTATGAACACATCTACTTCTTGTATCCACTAAGTCTCATCAATTCCCTCTAAATCTCTCCAGATCAACATTGACCACAAGACCAGAGATCTCATTGGGCAGAATGTGAAGACGCCCTCCACAGTTTGCTTCGACGAGGCCCAGAGGATTGTATACAGCCTGATGGAGAAAGACTCCTACCCCAGGTTCCTCAGATCCAACATCTACAGGACCCTATTGGACTCCGCATCAGACTACACGAAGATGTGAATGAATACCGATGATAGAAACTGAACTGAGGCTTCCAACAATGGACTGCAATGTTTCACAGCCAGGGAGCTTCTACAAACAGGATTCATAAGAAGATGCTTCCGAGTGTGAATTATACTGGGTACAGATGTACGAGGCCTAAGGGAATGCTGGGAGGAACATACAGAAGTGACTGTGCTGGCAAGCCTTGTTGACATTTGTGTTCAGTCTATGTACTTTCACTTGAAAGAGGAACATATGTCACATAGAAGGGGACTAAAGAGACCATAGAAATATAATGTTGATTCTATTTCTACAACAGAGACGTGGTGGTGTCAGGGGATTACCTTGCATGGCATGTTCTTGTTAGGGACTTTCTAAGTCAAAGTTCCGGGGATGTTTATTATGTAGGATCTAAACAGTCAGGGCTGTAACTGTATGAGAAGGTATCTGCAGTTGCACATAATCTGCAGGTCATCAGTTGAGTTATTTTATAATGCATTTGATGAGATAATCTACTAAATTTGACCTTTTTAAAACCACAACAATTTTAGAATGGGTAATTTTGTTTACTTTAACACAATGAGGCATGTTTGTCATGTAAGCTTTAAAAAAATAACATTTTGGAGAATTGATTTTGTGAAGAAATTACTGAATGTAAAAAATGCTCTAACACTGGACATTTGTAAAAATTAAGATTTCTATAGGTGTATTTATAAAATGGCACATGGTTTCCAAATTCGAACAGCTAAATTATACATTTAATAAAAGCACAAATTCACAAAAATGTAAATGCTTCAATCCTTCAAAGCACTTTTAAAATATCCTAAAATTTGACTGCGTTTGTTTGTTAGGACGCTTCCCAAACTTTACTGAAAGGGTAATGTCACGAGGTGGAAATATGACAGGTTCTTTTGGATCTGGGTTGAGCAGGTAAAAGCAGGAAACAAAGGACTAGTTTCAACATTTAATAAATAATAAGTAAAGGTTTACATGTTTACCTTTTCATCAGTGGCCTTTCTCATGGCCCAGGAACATTTACAAACCATGCAATTTAAAATGGCACTAACAAACAAATCAAAGTAACCAAAAGGCACAGGAAGTGGGGCAGTCCAGGAGGCAGATGTCCATCTTGTTTTTGTCAAACTCACAAGAATCCATTTCCCCTCCATGCTCCCAGAAATCACCATCCCACTGGGCACAAACTGGTTGAATAAACATTGTTTCAATGTAATTTCTCAACTTATTGTGATGTGGAAAATACATTGAATTTGAGCAAACTGTTGTTTTGTGAAATTTCTACCACAGGATTATGTCATCATAGTAGTCCATTTTCAACATAGACAAACCTTATATAAAATATGTTGAATTTGTACCATTGAAACAACGTCAGATCTTCAACATAATATCCACTCTAAGAAGAAAAAAACAGTAGGCTGGGCTGCACCTCCTACTGGAGGGTTGATCTATCTACAACTATAAATTTGGTCCCATCTAGGGTTTTAACCAAGCCCTGTTTCGATATTTGCCACTGACTACTTACTACCGATGTGCTATTGTGAGAAGGATTGTTGAGAAATCTCTACCGTTTAATGTTTTCGTTTCATGATTTCGTTTCATGATTTTGCCTTGGACTTCCGGACCCTGGCCTCCAGCGTGGGATGGAATGACAGGGCCCTGATCGATCACTACTGGTGCAGTCTGCATGAGGACGTCCGTCGAGAGTTGGCCTGCCGAGACACCACCCTCATATTGGACCAGCTGGTGGACCTGTCCATCCGGCTGGACAACCTGCTGACTGCCCGCGGAACATTCCTGAGGTCGAATTGTGCTTCTAACCCTAACGGTTCCGCCGCTGTCACCCAAAAGCACTTGAAATTTAGGGCCAGGCTTCATTTTGGGCCTACTTTTTCTCATGGTCGCTGCACTTGGACCGAGCGAGCTACGGTCAAGGGAGCATCTCGTTGAACTCGGCACAGCCTAGAGATAATGATAATGCCATTGCAGGCTCTGTGTGTCTTTAAGCACCGCACTGTGTCACTCCATCCTTGCTGTGTGTGTGTCGGTGTGTGTGTGTGTGTGTGTGTGTGTGTGTGTGTGTGTGTGTGTGTGTGTGTGTGTGTGTGTGTGTGTGTGTGTGTGTGTGTGTGTGTGTGTGTGTGTGTGTGTGTGTGTGTGTGAATGTGTGTGTGTGTGTGTGTGTGTGTGTGTGGTGTGTGTGTGTGTGTGTGTGCGTGCGTGCGTGTGTGTTTGTGTGTGTGAGAGAGCTTTTCTTTGACATCTGATGGGATAAATTACTGATTTACAGTTCATGAGCGTTGCCTAGTCACACATATTAAGTTTTTGAAAGATGTGACTTTTTTAACCTGTTGGGGATAGGGGGCAGTATTTGCACGGCCGGATAAAAAACGTACCCGATTTAATCTGGTTACTACTCCTGCCCAGTAACTACAATATGCATATAATTGTTTGATTTGGATAGAAAACACCCTAAAGTTTCTAAAACTGTTTGAATGGTGTCTGTGAGTATAACAGAACTCATTTGGCAGGCGTCCCACCTAGCCCATAGAAGTTAACCCTTCAGAACAGCTACTCTGACCCCAATTTAAGGCACTTCCGGTTGGCACAGGATGTTTAGAATCGACACACGTTGTCATTGGGGTAGGCTTTCACGGAATCCTGAGTTTTAAGTCTTTACCTTAAGAATTGACTGACTTACACAGGGTTGAATTGAGTGATTTTCACAATCAGTAGGTTGGTTGTATCAAAACACCTTTAGGGTGTTTTTAACAACTTCCGGTAGCTCCAGGAAGCTTCGAATCGACACACGTTGCCATTGGGGTAGGCTTTCACAGAATCCTGAATTTGAAGTCTTTACCTTAAGAATTGACTGATTTACACAGGGTTGAATTGAGTGATTTTCACAATCTGCAGTATGGTTATATCAAAACACCTTTAGGGTGTTTTTAACAACTTCTGGTTGCTCCAGGAAGCTTAGAATCGACACAGGTAGACCTCACAGTAGCCTGATGGATTGTTATCGAAGACAGGTTCATAAGGCATTCATAACCCACATAGGCTTCAGGTTGAATTAATCTGTTTAGGATAGGGGGCAGTATTTGCACGGCCGGATAAAAAACGTACCCGATTTAATCTGGTTATTACTCCTGCCCAGAAACTAGAATATGCATATAATTGTTTGATTTGGATAGAAAACACCCTAAAGTTTCTAAAACTGTTTGAATGGTGTCGTGAGTATAACAGAACTCATATGGCAGGCCAAAACCTGAGAAGATTCCATACAGGAAGTGCCCTCTCTGACCATTCCTTGGGCTTCTTGACTCTTTTTATTGAAAACTTAGGATCTTTGCTGTAACGTGACACTTCCTACGGCTCCCATAGGCTCTCAGAACCCGGGAAAAAGCTGAATGACGTCTTTGCAGCCCCTGGCTGAAAAACATTAGCGCCTTTGGTAAGTGATCTATCAGAGGACAATGAGACTGAGGCGCGTGCACGAGGCGACCCCATGTTTTTATTTTCTCTCCCCCCCCCCCCAAGCAGATCTCTCGTTGGCCCTGAAAGAACTTCACTGGACTATGTAAACTGGAAACCACACATCCTGAGTCTGCATTTATTGTAGCTGGGGATTTTAACAAAGCTAACCTAAGAACCATACTTCCTAAATTCTATCAGCATATTGAATGCGCTGTTGTAGCTTTCTGGATCATTGCTACTCGAACTTCCGTGATACATACAAAGCCCTCCCCCGCCCTGCCATCGGCAAATCTGACCATGACTCCATTTTGTTGCTCCCAGCCTATAGACAGAAACTAAAGCAGGAAGCGCTGTGCTCAGGTCAATACAACACTGGTCTTACCAATCGGATTCCAAGCTTCAAGATTGCTTCGATCACGTGGACTGTGATATGTTCCGGATAGCCTCAGACAATAACATTGATGTATACGCTGACTCATGGCAAGGCGACCGGAAACACGACCGAATATAAACAGCTCAGCAATTCCCTTCGCAAGGCAATCAAACAGGCAAAGTGTCAGTATAGATACAAAGTAGAGTCGCAATTCAACGGCTTACGAACACGAGATGTGTGGCAGGGTCTACAGTCAATCACGGATTACAAAAAGAAAACCAGCCCTGTCGCGGACATCGACGTCTTGCTCCCAGACAAATTAAACAACTTCTTTGCTCGCTTTGAAGACAATACAGTGCCACTGACACGGCCTCTACCAAAGCCTGTGGGCTCGCCTTCTCCATGGCCAACATGAGTAAAACATTTAAACGTGTTAACCCTCGCAAGGATGCCGGCCCAGATGGCATACCTAGCCGCGACCTCAGAGCATGCGCACACCAGCTGGCTGGTGTGTTTACGGACATATTCAACCAATCCCTATCCCAGTCTGTTGTCCCCACATGCTTCAATATGGCCACCATTGTTCCTGTTCCTAAGAAACCTAAGGTAACTGAACTAAATGACTATCGCCCCATTGCACTCACTTCTGTCATCATGAAGTGCTTTGAGAGACTAGTCAAGGACCATATCACCTCCGCTCTACCTGTCACCCTAGATCCACTCCAAGTTGCTTACCGCCCCAATAGGTCCACAGTCGATGCAATCGTCATCACACTGCACACTGCCCTATCCCATCTGGACAAGAGGAATACCTATGTAAGAATGCTGTTCATTGACTACAGATCAGCATTTAACACCACAGTACCCTCCAAACTCATCATTACTGCTTGCGACCCTGGGTCTTGACCGCACCCTGTGCAACTGGGTCCTGGACATTCTGACGGGCCACCCCCAGGTGGTGAAGGTTGGAAACAACATCTCCACCCCACTGATCCTCAACACTGGGGCCCCACAAGGGTGCGTTCTCAGCCCTCTCTCAGCCCTCTCCCTGTTCACCCATGACTGCATGGCCATGCACGCTTCCAACTCAATCATCAAGTTTGCAGACGACACTACAGTGGTTACAAACAACACTACAGACACTAGAGTGGACACTATCGGCCTGATTACCAACAACAACGAGATAGCCTACAGGGAGGAGGTGAGGGCCCTCGGAGTGTCGTGTCAGGAAAATAACCTCTCACTCAACGTCAACAAAACAAAGGAGATTATTGTGGACTTCAGGAAACAGCAGAGGGAGCACCCCCCCATCCACATCGACAGGACAGCAGTGGCAAAGGTGGAACATTTTAAGTTCCTCGGCGTACACATCACAGACAAACCTAAATGGTCCACCCACACAGACAGCGTGGTGAAGAAGGTGCAACAGCGCCTCTTCAACCTCAGGAGGCTGAAGAAATTTGTCTTGTCATCTAAAACACACAATCGAGAGCATCCTGTCGGGCTGTATCACCGCCTGGTACGGCAATTGCATCTCCCTCAACCGCAAGACGCTCCAGAGGGTAGTGCGGTCTGCACACCACATCACCGGGGGCAAACTACCTGCCCTCAAGGACACCTACAGCACCCAATGTCACAGGAAGGCCAAAAAGATTAAGGACAACACCCAAGCCACTGCCTGTCACCCCGCTATCATCCAGAAGGTGAGGTCAGTACAGGTGCGTCAAAGCTGGGACTGAGAGACTGAAAAACAGCTTCTATCTCAAGGCCGTCAGACTGTTAAACAGCCATCACTAACAGAGAGGCTGCTGCCAACATACAGACTCAAATCTCTGGCCACTTAAATAAACAGACTTAATAAAAGGTATCACTAGTCACTTTAAATAATGCCACTTTAATAATATTTACATATCCTACATTACTCATCTCATATGTATATACTGTATTCTACACCTTCTACTGTATCTTGCCTATGCCGCACGCCATTGCTCATCCATATATTTATATGTAAAAATTCTTATTAATCCCTTTACATTTGTGTGTATAAGGTAGTTGTTGTGAATTTGTTAGATTACTTGTTAGATATTACTGCATAGTCGGAACTAGAAGCACAAGCATTTCGCTACACTCGCATTAACATCTGCTAACCATGTGTATGTGACCAATAACATTTGATTTGATTTGACAAACATATTGACGCCACACACACACACAACTCACATAGACACACTTTCACACTCTTCACATATGCTGCTGCTACTCTGTTTATTATCCATCCTGATTGCCTAGTAACTTTTACCCCTGCCTACAGTAGATGTACATGCAGTGCATAAGAAAGTATTCACACCCCTTGACTTTTTCCACATTTTGTTACGTTACAGCCTTATTCTAAAATGGATTACATCGTTTTTTTCCTCATCAATCTACACACAATACCCCATAATAACAAAGCAAAAACAGATTTTTAGAAATGTTTGCAAACGTATAAAAAATAAACTGAAATATTACAATTACAGAAGTATTCAGACCCTTTACTTAGTACTTTGTGAAGCACCTTTGGCAGCGATTACAGCCTCAAGTCTTCTTGGGTATGAAGCTACAAGCTTGGTACACCTGTATTTGGGGAGTTTCTCCCATTCTTCTCTGCAGATCCTCTCAAGCTCTGTCAGGTTGGATGGGGAGCGTTGCTGCACAGGTATTTTCAGGTCTCTCCAGAGATTTTTGATCGGGTTCAAGTCCGGGCTCTGGCTGGGCCATGCAAAGACATTCAGAGACTTTTCCCAAAGCAACTCCTGCGTTGTCTTGGCTGTGTGATATGGGTTGTTGTCCTGTTGGAAAGTGAACCTTCACCCCAGTCTGAGGTCCTGAGCGCTCTTGAGCAAGGGCCGGATTCACAAAACCTTCTTAAGAAGAAATTTCTTCTTAACTGCCCTTTTTTCAGAGCAAAGGAGAAGCAAAGACAAACAGCGACAACCGAGGAGAACAAAGAGAATCACAGACAGACAGAGTGACAGACATACAGAGACAGACTGCACAACAGGGAGGCAAGAGGCACAGTTATAGTGATGAGTTTTATCTCCAGTGATGCGTTTACACATTGTATTTGTCGGGTTAAAAAAGGAGGACTATGTTTCACCAGTCACTGGTACAGTAAAAGTTGAAAAATGCTGTACTATAATTGCCTATGTTATGTGTCAGTAACATTACTGCCTGTGTGGGCTGGTGTGGCTCGAATGCCAGGGAATAATACTTTTTGTTCCAGTCCGCCCCTGGTCTTGATTCTGGAACATTTACTACAACACTGCTGGCTAGGCTAACTTACCAATTTAAAAAATGTGAACTGACATGGGCTAATTGAGTGACTGTCAGTGACTGACAAAACAAGAGAAAAACTGTTGATGTACAAGCAAATTTTGAAATTGCACCTTGTGTATTCTACTATTAAGTTTCTAAAAAAATTGGGACATTTACCAGCTGGCCTACAAAGGGGGGCCCCCAGTTTCCCATCCCTGCTTTTGATGGTTGAAAGCTTAGTGATAAAACATTGGGAATTCAACAAACTTTTGTATTTTTGAGTGGGTGAAAATTGGTTGTAATCTCATTGATTACATATCAAGCAAATATTACCCAATTCTCCATGTTAAAAGGATGTGGTTTGCCCAGTGGGATACCTCTGGACTGCATTCCCTCCTGTGGGCGGCTGCGCCTCAAACAGAAAGAAACAGGGGTTTTATACAAGTCAAAAACATAGTGTCCTGGTTCCTTGTGGATGTGGGCCCTTGTCCTGGTTCCTTGTGGATGTAGGAGCTGTTCTTTTGCATTAGTTTTTTTTTTTTTGTAGTTGGTGAATGTTGGCATTGTCCTGCTTGAATATTTCCCAAACGATGGAGTCTAGGCAGTGCTTTAACGCACTCTGGATGTCGTCATTTCCCCGCCGTGATCTTGACAGGCTTGGCTGTCAAAAACATGACAGTAACACTTTACGTAAATCATCCAGATATAATGCATTATGTATCCTGACAAAATAACAGGCAGTTCAACCTCTACGGAATCGGTGTCCCTATACCGGGACGGTTGAGCTAACGTGCGCTAATATGATTAGCATGACGTTGTAAGTAACAGCAAACTTTCCAGGACATAGACATGTTTTATATGGGCGGAAAGCTTAAATTCTTGTTAATCTAACTGCACTGTCCAATTTACAGTAGCTATTACAGTGAAAATAATACCATGCTATTGTTTGAGGAGAGCGCACAACAACAAACCCTTTAGGTGCTTCTACACCTGCATTGCTTGCTGTTTGGGATTTTAGGCTGGGTTTCTGTACAGCACTTTGAGATATCAGCTGATGTAAGAAGGGCTATATAAATACATTTGATTTGATTTGATGTATCACGGCAACTGGTTTGATACATTCACCTCTGAAGGTAAATAATGAACTGACATTCAGTAATCTTGCTCTGATTTGTCATCCTGAGGGTCCCAGAGATAAAATGTAGCATAGTTCTGTTTGATAAAATCAATTTTTATATTCAAATGTAGGAACTGGGTTCTACAATTTGAACCCCTGCTGTCTTTGGCTCCACACCCACCCCGCCTGGCCATCTAGATGTGTAAAAGTTAGTGTATAAGCTAATGATCCATCATGTACAGTGTGACATTCTGGGAGTGTGTAAGCTTACATTTTGCATTACCATATCATTTTTGTATGTTCTCTATAGTTATGTACTTAAATGTATCAATTGACCAATTTGGCACATTTGGGCAGACTTGATACAAAATATTGTCCAGTATTGCAATGCTTCACTGGATCAATCTGAAACTTTGCGCACACACTGCTTTGCAAAATCTAAATTGCACCTAAACTGCAATATTATATTATGGCCTTTCTCTTGCATTTTAAAGATTATGAAAAAAATAAATGGTGAAAACCCATGTTTTTTTTGTTTGTATTATCTTTTACTAGATCTAATGTGTTATATTCTCCTACATTAATTTCACATTTCCACAAACTTCAAAGTGTTTCCTTTCAAATGGTATCAAGAATATGCATATCCTTGCTTCAGGTCCTGAGCTAAAAGGCAGTTAGATTTGGGTATGTAATTTTAGGCAAATGTTTTAAAAAAAGGGTCCGATCCTTAAGAGGTTGATAGTTGAAAATGTTATGCATAAAGAGATATAAGAAATTGTAAGCCTTGTTATAAGACATTATAAAGGATCCTACATGCTTAAAACAAGTTATAAAGCATTACAGCTGGATACTTTAAGTTAAGTGTTACCAGCAGAGGATTTTGGTGAAAAAGAATCTCACTTTACAGTGCCTGTTTGTCACCTCCTAAACCAGTTTCCTGTTTCGTGTAGTCTGGTTTGGTTGTTGATTGAGGCAGTGGGACAAAACCACATCACATCATGACAACCCGTCATAATTTCCTTGTTTAGACAATGCTGTATATTAATAACTAGATTCTCCAAAGATAACTAGGTTATGTGACAGTCAGAAGCCTTATGACAGTCATGTCAGTGTTTCTATCTCGTCAGAGGAACAAGATGCATATCTGTTATAGCGGTTTGTGTAAACAACATACAAGCTAATAATAAACAGTTAAAAAGATTCCTATAAAAACTACTGTTTAATACTTATTAAAGCATAACTGAATGTAAAGTGTTAACAAAACATTTTCCTTTTCATGCAAGAACAACCCAAAGTGACAAAGCAAGATCCCTTGTATTGCTTATACACAATACACTGGTTCAGTCCATGCACACGCAAATGGAACTCACTTGGAACACCTGTGCATATTTATGACCTATCTATGACGTCTATAGTCTCAATGTATCACTATATCTATTGTCTGGTTCAAAACAAAACCTCAGACCAAATCAAGAATACATTGCATCAGTCCAAGTCATGAGACGAAAACTCTTTGCTAATCACATGGGAATCTATAGACAAACATTGTGATTCTAGGTTAACTTACCACATGCGAGTAGCACACAAAGCATAAGGGAAGCCTTGTACAGTATGTCAAACCAATGAAAGGTGAAAATGCTTGCTTCATTGAAGGAAAACAATGTGAGCGTTTCCAATGATTGTAATATGTTTTGATCAGCAGGTTCTCACTTCCTCTGCGTCAGAGACACAAATTATATATTTTCTTACATAGCCATTGACTGCACAACTATCTACCTACGGTATATGAACAGTAACCTACTTTTTAATGTTCCGCATTTGTAACAACTGAAAAAAAGGAAAGTCAGGCCCTTCAGAACATGAGGACAAAGGAAGGAATGTCTATGTTTTGGCTACATTTCTGGGCCTGTATTCACAAAGAGTCTCAGACCAGTGCTGAACTAGGATCAGTTTTGGCTTTTAAATCATAATGAATAGGAGAGAGAACCTGATCCTAGATATGCACTTCTACTCTGATACACTTTGTGAATACGGGCCCTGGTGTTAGACTATTCTAAGGCTGACTACACTTATTGTTGGCTATAATCTTTGTAAATTATTTTGTCAGTATGACCTCTGAATATCTGAGGCGTCTCACATAATTATTCTTTGTATCGCTGTATGAATATGCTGCTCTATGCAAATATACTTTTTCCATTCCCTGAGCTTATACAGTAGTTACCCAATGCAAATTCAAAACAACGAATCCTCTATTCTGAGTTGGTGGATTTACTAGTTTGACGTCCACACACAGAGCCCATAGATACTTGACTGGTTTTCCACACAACAACATTACATCATGCAAGGCCAAACAAAACAAGACAAACAGGACAAGACGATGGCTAAAATAGATCGGTACACAGACTACCACTCCAATTTCTCTGTGACATTCATTTACTGTACCACATGACCCAATAAACACAAATCTCAGGCAGTCACACAGTTTCCTGTAGCATCACAATAATGTTAGGGTTGAGGCCACGATTTTCCATCAGAGGACAATAGACAATTAAGTTATTTCAGCAATAAGGCATGAGAACCCTGTAACGCCCTGGCCATAGAGAGGGGTTTTTTGTTCTTTATTTTGGTTAGGCCAGGGTGTTACATTGGGTGGGCGTTCTATGTTCTGTTTCTATGTGTTTGTATTTCTTTGTTTTGGGCCGTGTGTGGCTCCCAAATCAGGCACAGCTGAAGTTCGTTGTTGTTGATTGGGAGTCACACATAAGTGCATGTTTTTCCGTTGGGGTTTTGTGGGTAATTGTTTCTGTCATTGTGTTTCACCTGACAGGACTGTTTGGCTGTCAGTTTCTTGTTTTGTTTTTGTATAGTGTTCTTTCTTAATTAAATATGATGAACACTAACTCCGCTGCGTTTTGGTCCACTCTCTCTCACGGCAGTCGTTACAGAATTACCCACCAAACAAGGACCAAGCAGCGGAGGAAGGAGCAGCACCAGGAGAGCAGCATGATGGACGTGGGAACAAATACTGGACGGAGAGGGACCACGGACTCAGGCTGGGGAGTATCGCCTCCCGCAGTGGGAGATCAAAGCGGCGAGAGCGGAGAGGCGATGGTATGAGGAGAGAGAGCGCAACAGGCACGAGAGGCAGCCCCTAGATTTTTTTGGGGGGGGGCACACGGGACAGTCGGCGGTGCCGAGGTCGGAACCAGAGCCAGTCGGGTTGACGTTGGAGGTGAGCGAAGGGTGGAAAGCAGAGACAGTGAAGGAGTTGATGGGGAGATTGGAGGAGAGAGAGATGAGAGACCTGCTGGTTTGGTGCATAAGGCACGGCATTCGCCCTACAGAGCGTGTCAGTGAATTGATGTCACCTGAGTCAGTTCTCCATACTCGTCCTGAGGTGCGTGCTGGCCGTCTGTTGAAGACTGTGCCTGCGCCCAGAAACAGGCCTCCTGCATGTCTTCCCAGCCCTGCACGTCCTGTGCCTACGCCCAGAACCAGGCCTCCTGCAAGTCTTCCCATCCTGGTCAGTCCTGTGCCTCCTCCTAGGACCAGGCCACCAGTGGGTCTCCCCATCCTGGTCTGTCCTGTGCCTGCTCCACGGACCAGGCCTCCAGTGGGTCTCCCCATCCTGGTTAAGCCTGTGCCTCCTCCACGGACCAGGCCTCCAGGGGGTCTCCCCATCCTGGTTAAGCCTGTGCCTCCTCCTCGGACCAGGCCTCCAGTGGGTCTCCCCATCCTGGTCAGTCCTGTGCCTCCTCCTAGGACCAGGCCACCAGTGGGTCTCCCCATCCTGGTCTGTCCGGTGCCACCTCCCAGGACTAGGCCTCCAGAGTGGCCCGCCTGTTCGGAGCTGCCAGAGTGGCCCGCCTGTTCGGAGCTGCCAGAGTGGCCCGCCTGTTCGGAGCTGCCAGAGTGGCCCGCCTGTTCGGAGCTGCCAGAGTGGCCCGCCTGTTCGGAGCTGCCAGAGTGGCCCGCCTGTTCGGAGCTGCCAGAGTGGCCCGCCTGTCCGGATCTGCCATCGCCGCCCGCCAGCCGGGCGCAGCCATCGCCGCCAGCCGGGCGCAGCCATCGCCGCCAGCCGGGCGCAGCCATCGCCGCCCGCCAGCCGGGCGCAGCCAGGGTCGCCCACCAGACCTTCGCCGTGGCCAGGTGCGCCACCTAAGAGGGCGACGCCAAGGGTGGGGCAGAGGCCACATCCCGCACCTGAGCCGCCGCCGTAAGAAGGCCCACCCAGACCCTCCCCTTCAGTGTCAGGTTTTGCGGCCGGAGTCCGCACCTTGGGGGGGTACTGTAACGCCCTGGCCATAGAGAGGGGTTTTTTGTTCTTTATTTTGGTTAGGCCAGGGTGTTACATTGGGTGGGCGTTCTATGTTCTGTTTCTATGTGTTTGTATTTCTTTGTTTTGGGCCGTGTGTGGCTCCCAAATCAGGCACAGCTGAAGTTCGTTGTTGTTGATTGGGAGTCACACATAAGTGCATGTTTTTCCGTTGGGGTTTTGTGGGTAATTGTTTCTGTCATTGTGTTTCACCTGACAGGACTGTTTGGCTGTCAGTTTCTTGTTTTGTTTGTATAGTGTTCTTTCTTAATTAAATATGATGAACACTAACTCCGCTGCGTTTTGGTCCACTCTCTCTCACGGCAGTCGTTACAAACCCAGGGATTATTGTGTGATAACTGTTCTTAGGCCAGAGGTGAAGCCAAGGTACAGGTAACAGCCCTTAGGAGTGAGTTATCACATGATAATTCTCGGATTTGAGGTCTTTATTGCTTTTATAAAACGGTTGCCAACAAATTTTTTTTAAAGATTAACATGTTTTTAATAATTTTTGTATCCTTCCACCAAACGATATAGTCCGGGCAAAAGCCAGCTGTTAGTTCTGAGGTTCTGAAGTTGCTAACCAAACAGGCTGGTTGTTAATTATATTCTCATGTTTTGACCCAGTTGTTCATTCTATTCATTCCACGTTGCTATGCTAAACAAATCACACACATGTAGCTAGCTAGCAAAGGTTCAATGATTACAAGAGAGACAATAACTGATTTAATAAATAATTTATAAATAGGGAACAACCAGCTGATTGAGTCAAGTCAATAAGATAGTTAAGGGCGGTTAGCTACGCTAATGTTACTTCTGTAACGGCTGTCGTCGGGAATAGAGGACCAAAACGCAGCAGGAATGTGGATGCTCATCTTGTATTTATTTTTAAAGAAAGAGAACACCAAAATAACAAAACGAAGAACTCACGAACAACAAAACAGTCTTGTCAGGCTCACACAGGCAAAACAAGAAACAATCTCCCACAACACCAAACCAAACAATTACCCATATATAGGACTCTCAATCAACCTAAACAGAAATACAACAAACCAGAAAGAACATAGAAATACAAAACTTAGAACATAGACCAAAACTCGGAAATAATAAATCAAACACCCTACTACATACACCACCACGCCGAAACACATAAACAAAATACCCTCTGCCACGTCCTGACCAAACTACAATAGCAAATACTCCCTAAACTGGTCAGGACGTGACAACTTCTCCTTTGCTAGCTAGCTAGCCAACTACAGCTAACACACAATCACATCAAGGAGTTGAAATGATAGCAAACTATGTGCATTTTTGTTTGTTTTACTGTCTTTTTTTCTATTGCCAATTATAATGATTATAATGATCCTAATAAATTAATTTGAATGAATGAATGAAATTCCCTTACATTGATGATGATTTTTTGCAAATCCAAATCAGTTTTCCACGTTCTGTCATCATAACATTGATTTTTTGGGGTTGAAATGACGTGGAAACAATGTTTTTGCCCAGTGAGCTGTTGCACAGGTAGGATAGGCACATAAAAAGGCTTATATTAACCCCCGCTGTACCAAACCAAATGTTAGGCTAGTAGCATGGGGAAATATTGTCTAGACGCTTTTTTCCAGGAGAGATGAAGGTTGACTGGCTGGGCTTTGGAAAAGTGGATGCGCATTGATAAATCAAATCAAAATCAAATAAATTTTTATTTGTCACATGCGGCGAATACAAGTGAAATGCTTACTTACAAGCCCTTAACCAACAATGCAGTTTTAAGAACATATAAATGTTAAGAAAGTATTTAGTAAATAAATAAAAAATAACAAATTAACAAATAATTCAAGAGTAACAATAAAATAACAGTAATGAGGCTATACAGTGGCTTGAAGAAGTATTCACCCCTCTTGGTATTTTTCCTATTTTGTCACCTTACAACCTGGAATGAAAATTGATTTTTGTGGGGTTTGTATCATTTGATTTAAACAACATGCCTACCACTTTGAAGATGCTAAATATCTTTTTTGTGAAACAAACAAGAAATAAGACAAAAAAACTGAACTTGAGCATGCATTACTATTCACCCCCCAAAGTCAATACTTAGCAGCAATTACAGCTGTAAGTCTCTTGGGGTATGTCTCTAAAAGCTTAGCACATCGAGCCACTGGGATTTTTTCCCATTCTTCAAGGCAAAACTGCTCCAGCTCCTTCAAGTTGGATGGGTTCTGCTGGTGTATAGCAATCTTTAAATCATACCACAGATTCTCAGCTGGATTGAGGTCTGGGTTTTGACTAGGCCATTCCAAGACATTTAAATGTTTCCCCTTAAACCACTTGAGTGTTGCATTAGCAGTATGCTTAGGGTCATTGTCCTGCTGGAAGGTGTACCTCAGTCTCAAATCTCTGGAAGACAAACAGTTTTCCCTCAAGAATTTCCATGTATTTAGCACCATCCATAATTTCTTAAATTCTGACCAGTTTCCCAGTCCCTGCCGATGAAAAACATCCCCACAACACAGGATGGTGTTCTCAGGGTGATGAGAGGTGTTGGGTTCGTGCCAGACATAGCGTTTTCCTTGATGGACAAAAAGCTACATTTTAGTCTCATCTGTCCAGAGTATCTTCTTCCATATGTTTGGGCTTTTGGCTTTTGGCGAACACCAAACCTGTTTGCTTATTTTTTTCTTTAAGCAATGTATTTTTTCTGGCCACTCTTCCATAAAGCCCAGCTCTGTGGAGTGTACGGCTTAAAGTGATCCTATGGACATATGCTCCAATCTCCGCTGTGGAGCTTTGCAGCTCCTTCAGGGTTATTTTGGTCTCTTTATTGCCTCTCTGATTAATGCTCTCCTTGCCTGGTCCGTGAGTTTTGGTGGGCGGCCCTCTCTTGGCAGCTTTGTTGTGGTGCCATATTCTTTCATTTTTTTTATAATGGATTTAGTGGTGCTCCATGGGATGTTCAAAGTTTCAGATATTTTTTTATAACCCAACCCTGATTTGTACTGCTCCACAACTTTGTCCCTGACCTGTTTGGCGAGCTCCTTGGTCTTCATGGTGCCGCTTGCTTGATGGTGGCCCTTGCTTAGTGGTGTTGAAAACTCTGGGGCCTTTCAGAACAGGTGTATATATACTGAGATCATGTGACAGATCATGTGACACTTAAATAAAGTCCACCTGTGTGCAATCTAACTAATTATGTGACTTCTGAAGGTAATTTGTTGCACCAGATCTTATTTTGGGGCTTCATAGCAAAGGGGGTGAATACATATGCACACACCACTTTTTTTGTTTTTTATTTCTTATCATTTTTGGAAACAATTAATTTTTTTTCATTTCACCAATTTTGACTATTTTGTGTATGTCTATTACGTGAAATCCAAATCAATGTATTAAATTACAGGTTGTAATGCAACAAAATAGGAAAAACACCAAGGGGGATGAATACTTTTGCAAGGCACTGTATACAGGGGGTACCAGTACAGAGTCAATGTGCGGGGGCACAGGTTAGTCGAGGTAATTGAGGTAATATGTACATGTAGGTAGAGGTAAAGTGACTATGCATAGATAATAAACAGAGAGTAGCAGCAGCGTAAAAATGGGGGGGTAGGTAATGTTAACAGGCATTACCCGTGGAATGCGGGGAGTGCGGTGCTATAACTCCTTGCTATAAACCAGTCAGCATCCAGGATCCAAACAACCCATATTTGTGCTCGGACATTCACGGACATGTATACAGTATGTCCAGAAACGGTTCAGTAAATCCCCACAAACCACCACACATGCCAGTGCACACCTTTAACATCTCCAACCACGTCCGCCCGTCTCTCCCATAAATGTCAGTAAATGGCTGTGAACTTGCTCAAGGTTGTGCATGCTTATTCACCCCACTGAATGCTAATCAAATCAAATCAAAGTTTATTTGACACGTGCGCCGAATACAACAGGTGTAGACCTTACAGTGAAATGCTTACTTACAGGCTCTAACCAACAGTGCAAAAAAGGTATTAGGTGAACAATAGGTAAGTAAAGAAATAAAAACAACAGTAAAAAGACAGTGAGAAATAACAGTTAACGAGGCTAGAACAGTAGCGAGGATATATACAGGCACCGGTTAGTCGGGCTGATTGAGGAAGTATGTACATGTAGATATGGATAAAGTGACTATGCATATATGATAAACAGAGAGTAGCAGTAGCGTAAAAGAGGGGTTGGCGGGTGGTGGGTGGTGGGTGGCGGGACACAATGCAGATAGCCCGGTTAGCCAATGTTTGAGGGTACTGGTTGGTCGGGCCAATTGAGGTAGTATGTACATGAATGTATAGTTAAAGTGACTATGCATATATGAGAGTAGAGAGAGAGTAGCAGCAGCATAAAAGAGGGGTTGGGGGTCACACAATGCAAATAGTCCAGGTAGGCATTTGATTACCTGCTCAGGAGTCTTATGGCTTGGGGGTAAAAACTGTTGAGAAGCCTTTTTGTCCTTGACTTGGCACTCTGGTACCGCTTGCTATGCGGTAGTAGAGAGAACAGTGTATGACTGTTGTGACTGGGGTCTTTGACAATTTTTAGGGCCTTCCTCTGACACTGCCTGGTGTAGAGGTCCTGGATGGCAGGCAGCTTAGCCCCAGTGATGTACTGGGCCGTACGCACTACCCTCTGTATTGCCTTGCGGTCGGAGGCAGAGCAATTGCCGTACCAGGCAGTGATGTAACCAGTCAGGATGCTCTCGATGTTGCAGCTGTAGAACCTTTTGAGGATCTCAGGACCCATGCCAAATCTTTTCAGTTTCCTGAGGGGGAATAGACTTTGTTGTGCCCTCTTCACAACTGTCTTGGTGTGTTTGGACTATTCTAGTTTGTTGGTGATTTGGACACCAAGGAACTTGAAGCTCTCAACCTGCTCCACTACAGCCCCATCGATGAGAATGGGGGGCATGCTCGGTCCTCCTTTTCCTGTAGTCTACAATCATCTCCTTAGTCTTGGTTACATTGAGGGATAGGTTGTTATTCTGGCACCACCTGGCCAGGTCTCTGACCTCCTCCCTATAGGCTGTCTCGTCGTTGTCGGTAATCAGGCCTACCGCTGTTGTGTCATCAGCAAACTTAATGATGGTGTTGGAGTCGTGGCTGGCCATGCAGTCGTGGGTGAACAGGGAGTATAGGAGGGGACTGCGCACGCACCCCTGAGGGGCTCCAGTGTTGAGGATCAGCGTTGCAGATGTGTTGCTACCTACCCTCACCACCTGGGGGCGCCCGTCAGGAAGTCCAGGATCCATTTGCAGAGGGAGGTGTTTAGTCCCAGGATCCTTAACTTAGTGATGAGCTTTGAGGGTACTATGGTGTTGAACGCTGAGCTGTAGTCAAGGAATAGCATTCTCACATAGGTGTTCCTTTTGTCCAGGTGGGAAAGGGCAGTGTGGAGTGCAATAGAGATTGAACCATCTGTGGATCTGTTTGGGCGTTATGCAAATTGGAGTGGGTCTAGGGTTTCTGGGGTAATGTTGTTGATGTGTGCCATTACCAGCCTTTCAAAGCACTTCATGGGTACGGACGTGAGTGCTACGGGTCTGTTGTCATTTAGGCAGGTTGCCTTCATGTTCTTGGGCACAGGGACTATGGTGATCTGCTTGAAACATGTTGGTATTACAGTCTCAATCAGGGACATGTTGAAAATGTCAGTGAAGACACCTGCCAGTTGGTCAGCACATGCCCGGAGCACTCGTCCTGGTAATCCGTCTGGCCCCGCAGCCTTGTGAATGTTGACCTGTTTAAAGGTCTTACTCACGTCGGCTATGGAGAGCGTGATCAAACAGTCGTCCGGAACAGCTAATGCTCTCATGTATGCCTCAGTGTTGCTTGCCTCGAAGCGAGCATAGAAGTGATTTAGCTCATTTGGTAGGATCGTGTCACTGGGCAGCTCGCGGCTTTGCTTCCCTTTGTAGTCTGTAATAGTTTGCAAGCCCTGCCACATAAGACAAGCGTTGGAGCCGGTGTAGTATGATTTAATCTTAGCAATGTATTGACGCTTTGCCTTTTTGATGGTTCATTGGAGGGCATAGCAGGATTTCTTAAAAGCTTCCGGGTTAGAGTCCCGCACCTTGGAAGCGTTGGCTCTACCCTTTAGCTCAGTGCGAATGTTGCCTGTAATCCATGGCTTCTGGTTGGGGTATGTACGTACAGTCACGGTGGGGACGACGTCCTCAATGCACTTATTGATAAAGCCAGTGGCTCATGTGGTGTACTCCTCAATGCCATCGGAAGAATCAGGGAACATGTTCCAGTCTGTGCTAGCAAAACAGTCCTGTAGTATAGCATCTGCTTCACCTGACCACTTTTTTATAGACCGAGTCACTGGTGCTTCCTGCTTTAATTTTTGCTTGGAAGCAGGAATCAGGAGGATAGAATTGTGGTTGGATTTACCAAATGGAGGGCGAGGGAGAGCTTTGTACGCGTCTCTGTGTGTGGCATACAGGTGATCTAGAATTTTTTTCCCTCTGGTAGCACATTTAACATGTTGATAGAAATGACGTAGAACTAATTTAAGTTTCCCTGCATTAAAGTCTCCGGCCACTAGGAGCGCCGTCTCTGGTTGAGCGGTTTCCTGTTTGCTTATTTCCTTATACAGCTGACTGAGTGCGGTCTTAGTGCCAGCATCCGGCTGTGGTGGTAAATAAACAGCCACGAAAAGTATAGCTGAAAACTCTCTAGGCAAATAGTGTGGTCTGCATTTTATCACAAGATACTCTACTTCAGGCGAGGAAAATCTAGAGACTTCCTTAGATTTCGTGCACCGTCTTACCGGAGTGTGCTGTTCTATCTTGCCGGTGCAGCGTATATCCCACTAGTTGAATATCCATGTCATCATTCAGCCACAATTCCGTGAAACATAAGATATTACAGTTTTTGATGTCCCGTTCGTGATCGTACCTCATCTAATTTGTTGTCCAATGATTGCACATTGGCGAGTAATATTGACGGTAACGGCAGCTTTCCCACTCGCCTTCTGCGGATCCTTACGAAGCACTAATGCTAGTCATTGCAAGCTTGCCTTAGTGACTGTCACTGATATATTAAAAACACAATTAATTATTCAATGAAGGAATGAATAAATTACTTTTAATTATTTGTATTAATATTATACATCAGGGTTCCTACACCTTTTCAGAAACAAAATTCAAGCATCACTATCAAGGTTTTTCCAGCACCTCAAGACATCACTATACTAAAACAACTGTTAGTTCCTTGAATAAAACACACAAATACACTTCTTGAAGGATGACAATTATCCTCTCTGGGAAATGTTGGACGCTAGCGTCCCACCCGCGGGACACCCTATTCAACAGCCAGTGAAATAGCATGGCGCCAAATTCAAAACAACAAAAATCTCATAATTCAAATTTCTCAAACATACAACTATTTTACACCATTTTAAAGATGAACTTCTTGTTAACCTCTCTAGGGTATGTGGGACGAAATCGTCCCACCTACTCAACAGCCAGTGGAATCCCGTGGCGCGATATTCAAATACCTTAGAAATGCAATTACTTCAATTTCTCAAACATATGACTATTTTACATCATTTTAAAGACAAGACTCTCGTTAATCTAACCACACTGTCCGATTTCAAAAAGGCTTTACAACGAAAGCAAAACATTAGATTATGTCAGCAGAGTACCCAGCCAGAAATAATCAGACACCCATTTTTCAAGCTAGCATATAATGTCACATAAAACCAAACCACAGCTAAATGCAGCACTAACCTTTGATGATCTTCATCAGATGACACTCCTAGGACATTATTTTATACAATACATGCATGTTTTGTTCAATCAAGTTCATATTTATATCAAAAACCAGCTTTTTACATTAGCATGTGACGTTCAGAACTAGCATACCCGCAAACTTCCGGTGAATTTACTAAATTACTCACGATAAACGTTCACAAAAAACATAAATTATTTTAAGAATTATAGATACAGAACTCCTTTATGCAATCGCTATGTCTGATTTTAAAATAGTTTTTCGGCAAAAGCACATTTTGCAATATTCTGAGTAGATAACTCGCCATCACGGGCTAGCTATTTTGACACCCACCAAGTTTGGCACTCACCAAACTCCGATTTACTATAAGAAAAATTGGATTACCTTTGCTGTTCTTCGTCAGAATGCACTCCCAGGACTTCTACTTCAATAACAAATGTTGGTTTGGTTCAAAATAATCCATAGTTATGTTCAAATATCCTCTGTTTTGTTCGTGCGTTCAAGACACTATCCGAAGGGTGATGAAGGGTGACGCGCCCGGCACATATCGTGACAAAAAAATTCTAAATATTCCATTACCGTACTTCGAAGCATGTCAACCGCTGTTTAAAATCAATTTTTATGTGATTTTTCTCGTGAAAAAAAGAGATAATATTCCGACCGGGAAACCCTGTTTTCGTTCAAAGACAAAAAATCTAAAATGGACTCTTCACGTGAACGCGCACCCCCGTCTCATTGTTCTCTGATCGACCACTTACCAAATGCGCTACTGTTTTTCAGCCATGGCCTGCAAAGTCATCATTCAACGTTCTGGCGCCCTCTGAGAGCCTATGGGAGCCGTAGGAAGTGTCACGTTACAGCAGAGATCCTCAGTTTTCAATAAAGAGAGTGTAGAAGGCCAAGAAATGGTCAGAGAGGGCACTTCCTGTTTGGAATCTTCTCAGGTTTTTGCCTGCCATATGAGTTCTGTTATACTCACAGACACCATTCAAACAGTTTTAGAAACTTTAGGGTGTTTTCTATCCAAATCAAACAATTATATGCATATTCTAGTTTCTGGGCAGTAGTAATAACCAGATTAAATCGGGTACGTTTTTTATCTGGCCGTGCAAATACTGCCCCCTACCCTAGAGAAGTTAATCCAACCACATTGTCTGATTTCAAAAAGGCTTTACGCCGAAAGCATAGCATTAGATTATGTTAGGACAGCGCCGAGACAAGAAAAACCACACAGCCATTTTCCAAGCAAGGAGAGGCGTCACAAAAACCAGAAATACAGCTAAAATTAATCACTAACCTTTGATGATCTTCATCAGATGGCACTCATAGGACTTCATGTTACACAATACATGTATGTTTTGCTCGATAAAGTTCATATTTATATCCAAAAACCCCATTTTACATTGGCGTGTAATGTTCAGAAATGTTTTGCCTCCCAAAACTTCCGGTGAATGAGCACATCAATTTACAGAAATACTCATCATAAACGTTGATAAAATCTTAAACTGTTATTCAAAGAATTATAGATACACTTCTCCTTAATGCAATCTGAGTACAGCGCTCAGAGACGAAACCAAACCCGCCATTTTGTGGAGTCAACAAAACTCAGAAATAACATTATAAATATTCACTTACCTTTGATGATCTTCGTCAGAATGCACTCCCAGGAATCTCAGTTCCCTAATACATTTTCATTTGTTTCGATAAAGTCCATATATATGTCCAAATACCTCCTTTTTGTTCGTGCGTTCGGTAGAGTACTCAAAATGCACTGTGCTTACGCAGTTAAGTTCAGACAAAAAGTCAAAAAAGTTATATTACAGACGATGTATAGAATGTCAAACGATGTATTGAATCAATCTTTAGGATGTTTTTATCATAAATCATCCATAATATTCCAACCGGACGATTCCTTTGTCTTCAAAAAAGAAAAGGAACACAGCTAACTCTCACTGGAGCGTGCGCCACTGAGCTGATGTTATTTTCTCACTCATCTACTTCCAGGAGCTCTTATTCTCTCCCAATTCACAGTAGAAGCATGAAACGACGTTCTAAAGACTGTTGACATCTAGTGGAAGCCTTAGGAAGTGCAAAATGAACCCTAAGTCACTGTATACTGGATAGGAAATCACTTGAAAACTACAAACCTCAGATTTCCACACTTTCTGGTTGGATTTGTCTGCCATATGAGTTCTGTTATAATCACAGACCTCATTCAAACCGTTTTAGAAACTTCAGAGTGTTTTCTATCCAAATCTACTAATTATATGCATATCCTACCTTCTGGGCCCGAGTAGCAGGCAGTTTAATTTGGGCACATCATTCATCTGAATTTCCAAATACTTCCCCCTGTCACTAAAAAGTAAATTTCAGTAGAGCAGGAGAAAGTGGTTAATAGCATCTGCATTTAGACTAAGCATGGCCTGAAACTAAAGTAACCCCCATGGAGGCTTGCCTTGGGCCAAGCTGTATGACTCCTGCCAGTACTCTGCTCAATTATGTTAAACACTTTCCTTCATCTTTGAATTTCAAATGTGGTGCGGGGGTATATCTTATTTGGGGGAAAATGAACGAGCCTATCCAAAGACCAACAATAGTGTTTTCAATAGAATAAAGCACAGTGCTGACAGGATTCATCCAGCTTGGCCAAGGGCGAGCCTCCATTGGGGGTGCTATAGCGTTGATTTGTCCTTGGGATATAGGTTGCTGTTACGGAGTCTAGTTGATAGGTAATCGACTAGAGGTCATTGGAATAATACATTGGGATAATACTATTATGTAGGTTATGTAATACAAGACATATATGGCTGAGGATGGTGCTGCGGTTAAGGCCGCCTTCCTCGGCACATATATCATTCCCTTGCCAGCATGGAGTCGAAGCCTTACATTGGTAGGCTTTTACTTCCTTAAAACCAGTACAGTGTCTATATTTTAGCCAACAGTGTCCTCTGGTGGTAATAGAAAATGAAGCAGCCTAACACCTTATGATGTTTGTAGCTCACATTCAAGCAACTGTCCAGCGAAAATCCCACATTTAAAAGTTCATATTCTGTTAACTCATACCCAAATAATGTTGTTTACTCATCTATACTCGTATGTAGCCAAAGCATAAATTGGAGAGAAAAAAAAATACTTCAAAAAACCCACCTGAGCAAAGAGCGGTTTACTCGCATTAATATTTTTTAATGACTGGTAAACACCCAGACCATTCTGTTGTTGGTGTACGCCCACACCATTCCAAAACAGAAAAGCTGCTTTTCAACATACTTAATTAAAAGGAAAACTATTTCACTCATATTGCTATTTATTATAGGTCATATTTCATACAAATCTGGAAACACTGGACAGTTACTTTAAATTTAGAGTGGACTAGGATGTGAATTTGACTTTACAGCTCATAGCAGATGCCCTTTATAACAAAGGCCTCTCTGAAACGATCAACTTGCAGTATATTAATTATTGTTCATTAAATAGCCCACTTGCACAGTTTGCCTGGTTGACCAGACTATGGTACCAGGACAAAATCTGAGTTTAGTAAAGGCCCAATTCTACTTTTTTTATATAGATATGGATAGGAACGATCTGGATTATTTTATCCCCTATTTTGCAATCCAACATCAGATCAGTAATGGTTGATTTTAAGCTAGTTTATCAGAAAAGTATTGGATTGGATCATTTTAATCAAGGGCCACATTCAGTAGTCAAATGTTATCCAATGTTGCAAATAGACATTTTATGAAGAGAGTCAATGTGATTCCTTGTGCTACTTGTCAGAGGCTGCGCACAGGCAGCCCAATTCTGATATTATTTTCCTTCACTAATTAGTATTTTGAGCAATCAGATCAGCTCTGATAAAGCCAGTAATGGTTGGGGAAACACCCCCCTGACACCTCCTTATGCATCAATGTTTGATGCCGCTGCCATCAAGCTAACTTCGGAAACTCGGAACCTCCGAGTTAAAATGTCCCTACGTTTTTTGCATAGAACTTCCTATTGGTTGATTCTGATACTTTCAAAGTGGGAAATTCGAACCTCGTCTTTCTTCAACTAGTTTCCAAGTCTAACATTTCTGAGTTCCCAAGTTCCGAGACGTCTTTAACAAGGCAGAAGGATGAAAAAGTGAACAAATGGGGTATAATCATTACGCCAATTCTATGGCAAAACGTTTGCAAAAGAAACTGTTTACTCCAAACGGTAAACATATTGAAACGAAAACGAGAGTTTCTATTGGACAAATTCAGGGCGGTCCCTCCCTGTTTCGTTCTGTTGGCTCTATTTGCTTCTGTTTGGTTCTTAAACAGTAAACGGTTTACATAACAAAGGTTTCCTCTGTTGCAAAATGTACTAAAAATGCTGATGAGTTCTGTTTTATTCTTAAACGGAAGTTGTAGTTCTGTGTCTGGAAGATTTCACTCCACTTTAGATCATGGAAGAACCGGTCATTTATAGATGTGCAGCTTATGCCACACACTTCTTAGACTATTCAGACTGGAATGGCAACCCGTGGAAACCATACTATTAAAATGAACTACAACTTCTGTTTAAGAACCTAGGGTGAAGATTATATTTTTGACCTAGTTAAGAACCCAGCAGCTTTAATTACGTGACGTTGAAGTGTTAGGAGTAAACGGTTTGCAATGGAATCTAATGAATACCCCCCTGCTGCTGCTCTCCAATAGTCCCAGCAACCCAGGGTTGCCATGTTCTCAGTTTTCCTGGGAATTGGGCTACTTTGAGAACGATGTGTGAAAATGTATTGGTTGCAGGTTGCAGGTTTTTGGGCTACTTCTAAATTGCACTTCGGACGCCATAGTATTTCACTTTTTTGTGTTATCTATTAATTTCACTGTGACCTGCTGCTGCTGACTATCAGGCAGTGAGGCAGGCTGCTGTTGCTAAGTGAGGGAGTGGTGGCGGGGAAGGCACTTCATATACAGTCATAGGAAGGGAGGGACTGGCGCAAGGGTTTGTGTGTGTGTGTATCAGGGGTGATAAGTGCCAGAATTAAGCCTAGGCAACCGTATCACCGTGTGGCTAATATGACATGATACCAACGCCTTACCAACGTCTGTGTGATGCCTGCGTGTACCTAACATGTCATCATACCAACGCCTTACTAATGTCTGAGTGATGCCTGTGTGTTAATGAAAGTCATAAGGTGCGTAGTTTATATTTATATTCATTCAATCTCAACCATAAATGTTAGAAACTTAGCAGACAGAGAGCGCTTCTGCTGCAGCAGGCAGCTCAGCTGAGTCACGTCAGAGAGAGAGCAGCATGAGCGCACATCATGATAAGTGACGTGAGATTCAACAACTAACAGCAGCCCTAGGTAGCTAGCTACATACTTTTCCTTGTAGCTAGCTACATACTTCTTCTTTGCTTCCTTCTTTGTGTCCTGACCGCCCCCAGTCCTACCAATCATGACAGCCAACACAGCAAGGGAGAGAAACTGAGAAATACACAAACAACAGTTTCAGAGAGAGGATCGCACAATGTAGCTAGCTAGCTAACATGGCCAGAAAGTTGAAGTCAGAGGAGAGAGGGAGCAACGTACAGAGGTGAGGACAGAGGAACGAACCGATTTGATACGCTAGTTTACTGGCTAGACACGATTCTACTGTGAGAATGCCAGGTAAATGGGCAAAATATTGCAAAGGCTGGGAAAGAGAACGGGTTATAATGTAATCGATTAAGAGCATCCCAGGAGATGACAGAAAAGCTTACTGTCAGTATTGCAAATCAGAAATGCAAGCCCACTACGCCAATCTTATTTCTCATGAACAAATAGAGAAACACAAGAAAAACGCTGCTCCATTTTCTAATGCAAGAACATTGTATGACACAGGAACTGCATTTGTAAGAGAGAATAACACAGTTAAACAAACAGTTATTGATGACTACACATTGCATTGCAACTGTTGATCACCTGGGATGTGTTGTTGAAGACATTATCTTCAACAGTATCCACAGAACAAAATGCACAGTGCTCATCAATGCAGTTATAGGGCCTGCGGTGCATGAGGAACCAAAATGACATTGGGAATGAGTCATACTCATTGATTAATGATGAAAGTAGTGATGTCACAACCAAGAAGCAACTGTGTGTGGTGATAAGATACCACAGCAAGAAACTCTCTCAAATCACACAAAAAACACAAGAAAAAAGCATGTTGAGTAACTTTTACTATCGTTATTTTTGAGTTTTCACACACACAGACACTTCCTTCAGTCAACGGTCTGGAAAGTCTCAATCCCCCTGTTTCTCTAACTGATCCCTCATTATACTTTCTGTCTCTGTTATGTGGTGATGGGGGAATGGCAGCAGCACCAACTTGTATGGGGATCTCCAGGCATTCCATGCTTTTCTTAACTCTTGTCCTGAGCACCTGAGATTTACTATGCAATCTGACACACGTCAAATCAGTTTCCTTGATCTTCTGATTTTGTGTGAGGATAATGTTCTAAACACTGATCTTTACAGAAAACCTACTGATCGTAATAGTTTGTTGAGGGTTGTCACCCGCTTCCCTTGAAAAACAGCTCAGTACAGCCAATTCTGTCGAAGCCAAATAATTTGCAAAAAAAAAAAATCAGATTTCGACAGAAATATGGCTGAGACACAAAGAAAATTCAAGGAGCGGGGGTACAAAAATGGTTAGATTGATATTGCTATTTAGAAAATTCGAATCAAATCGAGACATGATCTCTTTCAAGGACAGTCTCGCAAAAAGAAGCATTCTTGCGTTCTAACTACCCGCTATTCAAAGAGCTCTCAACAAATTAAGGGAATCGTTCACAAACATTGGCACATTCTAAGATCTGATGACAGTATCGGTAATGTGTTTTTGGACCCTCCCTTGGTCGTATTCTCGCAGGGCAAAAATCTCAGAGATCAATTGGTAAACTCTGATTTACTACCCCAAAATATCCCTGCATAGCCGTTATTTGTGCCTCTACCAGATGGAAACTACAAGTGTAATGGCTGCGCTCAATGCAATGACACTTACAAATGTAGATCCTTCAAACACCCCAAACAGGGAAACAAATCCCAATCAAAGGTGTTATCACGTGCTCCACTAAGGCAGTTATTTATCTTAAACGTGTCCTTGTGGTAAAATCGTGGCTGCCTTTGATTTTGAACTGGGCCTTATAAAGATTGATTGTAGGGCAGCTAGTTGAGACTTCAACTCTTTTACTTTTCTCTTTACGTAGTTCACTTTTAGCTGGAAAGTCACTTTCACATTTCTTGTGAACAGTTTTGAAATGCCTCTCGACATTTCCCTTCTTAGCAAGAGCTACATTTCAATGGCAGATCAGACACACATATTTTGAATTTGTTGTGGGGTAAAAATGATCTTCCTCCCACTCACTGTGAAAGTTGTAGATTTTCGGTTTCTTGCTGCTTGGTCCAGCACACACATTAAAAACATAACCGCAACTTCATAGAAAAAAAACATAGTAAAAAAAACAACTACCACTGGAACAACTGCAGAAGGTTGCTATGGTAGCGACAGTTTGGAAAACAAATGTAGCAACTATAGTGCCGCAGGTTGGTCCAATTTTATGTCAATCAAGCAGTTTTAAAAAATATTTTGGCTGTGCAGTAATAATCGAGAAAGAAGCTAACCTGTAAGCAAAGCAAATGGTGCTTCAGAAATGTGGACCTCATTTTTTTTTTTTTTTTAACCTTTATTTAACCAGGTAGGCTAGTTGAGAACAAGTTCACATTCACATCTGCGACGTGGCCAAGATAAAGCAAAGCAGTGCGACAAAAACAACAACACAGAGTTACACATAAACAAACGTACAGTGAATAACACAACAGAAAAATCTATGTACAGTGTGTGCAAATGTAGAAGAGTAGGGAGGTAAGGCAATAAAAAGGAGGCGAAATAATCAAAATTCAGCATAAACACTGGAGTGATAGATGTGAAGATGATGATGTGCAAGTAGAGATAAAAAAAGAGCAAAAGAGCAAGACCCTAAGTAACAATATGGGGATGAGGTAGTTGGGTGGGCTATTTACAGATGGGCTGTTTACAGGTACAGTGATCGGTAAGCTGCTCTGACAGCTGATGCTTAAAGTTAGAGAGGGAGACATAAGACTCCAGCTTCAGTGATTTTTGCAATTCGCTCCAGTCATTGGCAGCGGAGAACTGGATGGAAAGACTGGACGGAAAGGAAGTGTTGGCTTTGGGGGTGACCAGTGAAATATACCTACTGGAGCGTGTGCTATGGGTGGGTGTTGCTATGGTGACCAGTAAGCTGAGATAAGGCAGAGCTTTACCTAGCAAAGACTTATAGATGAACTGGAGCCAGTGGGTTTGGCAACGAATATGTAGTGAGGGCCAGCCAACGAGAGCATACAGGTCGCAGTGGTGCGTAGTATATGGGGCATTGATAACAAAACGGATGGCACTGTGATAGACTGCATTCAGTTTGCTGAGTAGAGTGTTGTAGGCTATTTTGTAAATGACATCGCCAAAGTCAAGGATCGGTAGGATAGTCAGTTTTACGAGGATATGTTTGACAGCATGAGTGAAGGAGGCTTTGTTGCGAAATAAGAAGCCGAGTCTAGATTTAATTTTGGTTAGGATTTGCTTAATGTGAGTCTGGAAGGAGAGTTTACAGTCTAACCAGACACCTAGGTATTTGTAGTTGTCCACATATTCTAAGTCAGAACCGTCCAGAGTAGCGACAATAGTCGGGCGGGAAGGTGCGGGCAGCAATCGGTTGAAGAGCATGCACTTAGTTTTACTTGCATTTAAAAGCAGTTGGAGGCCTCGGAATGAGTGTTGTACGGCATTGAAGCTCGTTTGGAGGTTTGTTAGCACAGTGTCCAAAGAAGGGCCAGATGTAAACGGAATGGTGTAGTCTGCGTAGAGGTGGATCAGAGAATCACCAGCAGCAAGAGCGACATCATTGATATAAACAGAGAAAAGAGTTGGCCCGAGAATTGAACCCTGTGGCACCCCCATAGAGACTGCCAGAGGTCCGGATAACAGGCCCTGCAATTTGACACACTGAACTCTATCCAAGAAGTAGTTGGTGAACCAGGCGAGGCAGTCATTTGAGAAGCCAAGGCTATTTAGTCTGCCGATAAGAATGCGGTGACTGACAGAGTGGAAAGTCTTGGCCAGGTCGATGAAGAAGGCTCCACAGTACTGTCTTTTATCGATGGCAGTTATGATATCGTTTAGGACCTTGAGCGTGGCTGAGGTGCACCCATGACCAGCTCGGAATCCAGATTGCATAGTGGAGAAGGTACGGTGGGATTCGAAATGGTCAGTGATCTGTTTGTTAACTTGACTTCGAAGACCTTAGAAAGGCAGGGCAGGATGGATATAGGTCTATAACAGTTTGGGTCTAGAGTGTCTCCCCCTTTGAAGATGGGGATGACCGCGGCAGCTTTCCAATCTTTGGGGTTCTTAGACGATATGAAAGAGAAGTTGAATAGGCTAGTAATAGGGGTTGCAACAATTTCGGGGGATAATTTTAGAAAGAGAGGGTCCAGATTGTCTAGCCCAGCTGATTTGTAGGGATCCAGATTTTGCAGCTCTTTCAGAATGTCAGCTGTCTGGATTTGAGTGAAGGATAAGCAGGGGGGGGGGCTTGGGCAAGTTGCTGCAGGGGGTGCTGAGATGTTGGCCGGGGTAGGGGTAGCCAGGTGGAAAGCATGGCCAGCTGTAGAAAAATGCTTATTGAAATGATCGATTATTGTTGATTTAAAGGTGGTGACAATGTTTCCTATCCTTAGTGCAGTGGGCAGCTGGGAGGAGGTGCTCTATTTCTCCATGGACTTTACAGTGTCCCAAAACTTTTGGGAATTAGTGCTACAGGATGCAAATTTCTGTTCGAAAAAGCTAGCCTTAGCTTTCCTAACTGACTGTGTATATTGGTTCCTGACTTCCCTGAATAGTTGCATATTCAATGCTAAGGGCTATTCGATGCTAATGCAGAACGCCACAGGATGTTTTTGTGCTGGTCAAGGGCAGTCAAGTCTGGAGTGAACCAAGGGCTACATCTGTTCTTAGTTCAACATTTTTTTGAATGGGGCATGCTAATTTAGCCTGTTAGGGACAGATGTTCCGCTAGCGGAACGCCTCACCAATATCCAATGGTATAGAGTGGCGCAAATTACAAATACCTAAAAAATGCAAAAACCTCAATTTTTCAAACATATGACTATTTTACACCATTTTAAAGACAAGACTCTCCTTTATCTAACCACATTGTCCGATTTCAAAAAGGCTTTACAACGAAAGCAAAACATTAGATTATGTCAGGAGAGTACCCAGCCAGAAATAATCACACACCCATTTTTCAAGCTAGCATATATGTCACAAAAACCAAAACCACAGCTAAATGCAGCACTAACCTTTGATGATCTTCATCAGATGACACTCCTAGGACATTATGTTATACAATACATGCATGTTTTGTTCAATCAAGTTCATATTTATATCAAAAACCAGCTTTTTACATTAGCATGTGTTGTTCAGAACTAGCATACCCACCGAAAACCTCCGGTGAATTTACTAAATTACTCACGATAAACGTTGACAAAAAACATAACAATTATTTTAAGAATTATAGATACAGAACTCCTTTATGCAATCGCGGTGTCCGATTTTAAAATAGCGTTTCGGTGAAAGCACATTTTGCAATATTCTGAGTAGATAGCCCGGCCATCATGGCTAGCTATTTTGACACCCACCAAGTTTTGCACTCACCAAACTCAGATTTACTATAAGAAAAATTGGATTACCTTTGCTGTTCTTCGTCAGAATGCACTCCCAGGACTTCAACACCCAATGTTGTTTTGGTTCCAAATAATCAATAGTTATATCCAAATAGCTCCGTTTTGTTCATGCTTTCAAATCACTATCCAAAGGGTGACGCGCCGGCGCATATCGTGACAAAAAAATTCAAAATATTCCATTACCGTACTTCGAAGCATGTCAAACGCTGTTTAAAATCAATTTTTATGGGATTTTTCTCGTAAAATAGCGATAATATTCCAACCGGGAGACGTTGTATCCGTTCAAACACTGAAAGAAGAAAAATGGAGTCGTCACATGCACGCGCGCACCAGTGCCATTGTTCTCAGAAGTACCACTCTCCAAAACCCCTACTGTTTTTCGGCCCAGAGACTGCAGAGTTATCATTCCAGGGCACTTCCCATATAGAATCTTCTCAGGTTTTGGCCTGCCATATGAGTTATGTTATACTCACAGACACCATTCAAACAGTTTTAGAAACTATAGGGTGTTTTCTATCCAAATCTACTAATTATATGCATATTCTAGTTTTTGGGCAGGAGTAATAACCAGATTAAATCGGGTACGTTTTTTATCCGACTGTGAAAATACTGCCCCTTATCCCAAACAGGTTAAGATGGTGAGGAAAGCACTTTTAAAAAGCAACCAGGCATCCTCTAGTCAATATCTTTCCAGGATACCCGGGACAGGTCGATTAGAAAGGCCTGCTCGCTGAAGTGTTTTAGGGAGCGTTTGACAATGATGAGGGGTGGTCGTTTGACCGCAGACCCATTACGGACGCAGGCAATGAGGCAATGAGATCGCTGAGATCGTGTTTGAAGACAGCAGAGTTGTATTTAGAGGGCAAATTGGTCAGGATGATATCTATGAGGGTGCCCATGGTTGCGGATTTAGGGTTGTACCTGGTAGGTTCCTTGATCATTTTTTGAGATTGAGAGCATCTAGCTTAGATTGTAGTGCATGTCCCAGTGTAGGTCACCTAACAGTACTAACTCTGCAGATAGATGAGGAGCAATCAATTCACATATCGTATCCAGGGCACAGCTGGGGTTTGAAGGGGGTCTATAACAAGTGGTAACAGTGAGATACTTGTTTCTGGAAAGGTAGATTTTTAAAAGTAGCATGTATGACGGCACTCATACGAATCTCAATGAATCTCTGCAGTAGATTGCAACTCCGCCCCCTTTGGCAGTTCTATCTTGTCAGAAAATGTTATAGTTAGGGATGGAAATTTCAGGAATTTTGGTGGCCTTCCGAAGCCAGGATTCAGACACGGCTAAGACATCTGGCTTGGCGGAGTGTGCTAAAGCAGTGAATAAAACAAAATTCTAATGGCAGGCTTCTAACGTTAACATGCATGAAACCAAGGCTTTTACGGTTACAGAAGTCAACAAATGAGAGCGCCTGGGGAATAGGAGTGGAGCTAGGGGCTGCAGGGCCTGGGTTAACCTCTACATCACCAGAGGAACAGAGGAGGAGTAGGATAAGGGTACGGCTAAAGGCTATAAGAACTGGTCGTCTAGTGCGTACGGAACAGAGAGTAAAAGGAGCAGATTTCTGGGTGCGGAAGAATAGATTCAAGGCATAATGTACAGACAAGGGTATGGTAGGATGTGAATACTGTGGAGGTAAACCTAGGCATTTAGTGACGATGAGAGTGGTTTTGTCTCTAGAGGCACCATTTAAGCCAGGTGAGGTCACCGGATGTGTGGGGGTGGAACAAAAGGATTAGCTAAGGCATATTGAGCAGGGCTGGAGGCTCTACAGTGAAATAAGACAATAATCACTAACCAAAACAGCAATAGACAAGGCATATGGACATTAGGGAGAGGCATGTGTAGCCGAGCGATCATAGGGTCCAGTGAATAGCTAGGCGAGCTGGAGACACGGCGATTCAGACAGCTAGCGGGTCGAGGCTAGCAGGCTAGCAGATGGACCTTTGGGGGACGTCGCAATGGAAGAGCCTGTTGAAACCCCCTCGGACGGTTATGTTGGCAGACCAGTCGTGATGGATCGGCTGGCCTCCGTGTCGGCAGTAAAAGGGGCCAAGCCAATTGGCAAAATAGGTATTGTAGCCCAAGTATTGGCTAGTGGACCTCTTCAGCTAGCCGGGATATGGGCCTAGCTCGAGGCTAACTCCAGGCTAACTGGTGCTTGCTTTGGGACAGAGACGTTAGCCAGGAGTAGCCACTTGGATAGCAGCTAGCTAGCTGCGATGATCCGGTGTAAGGTTCAGAGCTTGCGGTAGGAATCCGGAGATGTGGTAGAGAAAAAGCAGTCCGATATGCTCTGGGTTGATATCGCGCTGTGCAGACTGGCAGGAATTGACTGGGCTGAGGCTGGCTGATGTCCGAGTTAACGGAGATGACCGCTAGCAGTGGCTAACTGACTTCTACCTAGTAGCTAGTTAGCTGGCTAGCCTCTGATGGGGGTTCCGGTTCTAAAGTGTAAGAAATAGCAGATCTGTAACACTTTGGGTGAGGCGGGTTGCAGGAGCTCATGTTCAGTCCGTAGATGGAAATTGAGATAAAAATATATATATATATATATTAAAAATATATACGAAATATATACGAAGAAAAAGATATATACATGGGACGGGACCTCCGACTGCTACGCCATCTTGGAATGTTTTCACAAGAATGTTCACTATCAATCATTATTTTTAAGCACACTCAATGGTAATGCTGTGAATTGCCAAAAAATATATTTTTAGTGCATACATTTTGAAAACTTTTATGCGGTCTACTAGAAAGTTGGTGGTCGACCTCCTTTTATTTATTTTAATCACCAGCGTGCACCTTCTTTGGCCCCTCACTTGCTAGAACCCTGTTGCTGAGTGTCCCCTAAAGTCCAAGATATGGCTTAAACCTGGTAGTGGGGCACCGGGTTGGCCTAATCCAGAAATTTTGGGGTAAGCAGAACACACACAAACACTTCCTTCAGTCAGCTATCTGTAAAGTCTCATTCCCCTGTTTATCTAACTCATCCCTCATTATATCTCTGTCTGTTCCTCTACTCTATGTAGAGCAACATATGGAGAATGGCAGCAGCAGCACCAACTTGTATGGGGATGTCACAAGTGTCGAAGAGATGAGACCAAGGCGCAGCGGGTACCGGAATACTCATACTTTAATAAAAAAAATTTAAAGTGAGTAGCGGGAAAGAAAAAAAACAGAACGACAGCTAACAGATTTGCAGGCTCAACCAACAGGAGTGCAAATACAACTACCCACAAAACCCAAACCAAACACACACCTAATTATAGGACTCTCAATCAGAGGCAACTAGAAACACCTGCCTCCAATTGAGAGTCCAACACCCATAGAAAAACTAAACTAGACAGAACGTAGAAATACATACAAAACACAAACCCTCTGCCACGTCCTGACCAAAACTAATACAATTACTCCCTCTGCTGGTCAGGACGTGACAGGGGATCACCTTATCCTCTAGATCAGGGGTGGGCAAACTTTTTGGCTCGAGGGCCACATCGGGATTTTGAAATTCAACGGAGGGCCGCAGTTTTTGGGAGTACACGACAATGCCTTTTCCCCCTCAGGAGACTGAAAAGATTTGGCATGGGTCCCCAGATCCTCAAAATGTTCTACAGTTGCACCATTGAGAGCATCCTGACTGGTTGCATCACCGCCTGGTATGGCAACTACTCGGCATCTGACCATAAGGCACTACAGAGGGTAGTGTGTACGGACCAGTAGATCACTGGGGCCAAGCTTCCTGACATCCAGGACCTATATACTAGGCGGTGTCAGAGGAAGGCCCAAAATATAGTCAAAGACTCCAGTCACCCAAGTCATAGACTGTTCTCCCTGCTACCTCACGGAAAGCGGTACTGGAGCGCCAAGTCTATGACCAAAACGCTCCTTAACAGCTTCTACCCTCAAGCCATAAGACTGTTGAACAATTAATCAAATGGCCACCCGGACTATTTACACTGATGCCCCCCTCTGTTTTTACACTGCTGCTACTCACTGTTTATTATCTATGCATAGTCACTTTACAAATTACCTCGACTAACCTGTACCCCCTCACATTGACTCGATACCGGTAACCCCTGTAAATAGCCTCGTAATTGTTCTGTAATTTTCTTGTGTTCTTTTTTGATTTGATACATTTTTTTACTTTAGTTTATTTCTTGAATTGCATTTTTGGTTAAGGGCTTGAAAGTAAGCATTTCACGGTAAGTTCTTCACCTGTTGTATTCGGCGCATGTGACAAATAAAATGTGATTTGATTTGATATAGTATTGTGCAAACAGTGGCTGGCTAACTAGCTAGTTAGCTATCAGCACAGCCACAACAGCAACATCACTAGTTCTGGTCCAGGTTGTTATGTGCGACTTGAGTTTTCTCTTTCCCCCGATTTTGTTTAGTGACTTGTTTCAATTTACTTTCGTTACCTACTAATGTAACAATGTTCTTGGAGTGCTGACAAACTTTTCTCTGTATGCGCATGCTGTCATTTCCCAAAAATGCGAAATACCGGTAAACGTTATTGAGCACTTTGTTTACTGCCAGACTGGATTTGGTCCATGTGTATGCTTTAATTCCTATCTGATGCATGCGCTCTGACCAGAACTACTTCATTAGCTAGCCAGTGGTCAGCCAAATAGTTTGTGCGATGATTGTTAGCTACAGTAACATTGCTAGCACAGTGGAGGCTGCTTGTGGGAGGACTGCTCATAATAATGGCTGGAATGGAGCAAGTGGAATGGCGTCAAAAACATGGAAACCATGTGTTTATTGTTGATACCTTTCCACCTATTCCGCTCCAGCCATTACCACGTGCCCGTCATTCCCAATTTAGGCGCCACCAACATCCTATGTAGCTAATGTAACAAAATGAAGCAACTGATGTGAATAGCATATGGTTGTTGTCTAGCTACCTTATGACTGTCATGTGTAATCGGATTGAGTCTATTTCTGTCAAGCTAACTAGCTAGCTACCCATTTAAGGAGACTAGTTTCAATGTGTGTTAGTGGTATGATTGTTGTTAGCTTGCTAGCTGTACAAGGGCTACACTGTAAAAGCTTAAAATGTTCATTTCAGAAGTATAATACAACAGGAACACTTAAAGCTATGCATGAAACATTCACAGGTGAAAAGCATTTATATGTGTAAGAGTACACGGATATCCTCAAATGGATGAAATCGGTAAGAAAATGTGATCTTAGTAGCTAGGTTTCCATCCAATTGGCGACAGATTTTCATACGAATATTCTAAAATCTGAATAAAAGCAATATATGAGCATTTTCCCACCAGAGATGTGTTTCCATCAAAATGTACTTGTTGCAGATAAAAAGCTGTGCGTGATGACCTAGTGCACATAAAAATACCTTTTGAGGTTAATTTCCCTATTTAAATGGGTTTCCATCGAATTTTCATCTCTGCTGATGATTCTCGCACAAAATTGTTTCACTTTATATAGTAGCCAACAGTGCGCAGAAACAGCAGTGTATCTTCACGCTGTTGGCTAGAGCGCATGTATAGCCTACATGATGAGGTTATTATGGACAAAAGAGCAAGATAATTTTTTGTCATGTCGGCACATTTTACAGGCACAAAAAGATCACACCTTTCCTAGCGCATTTTGTTTTGTCGACATTTGGAAAGTTTACGGAAAAATATTCTGTTTCCATTAGGCCTGTCATTAAATTTTGTCCGACATGTACTGTACTCTCATAAAAAGGCATACGGCGACAAGGAGAACTCTGAGGGGGTGGTCAAAGTCCTCTCGTACATGGAAGCGGTTTAGAAGGTCAAAAACACTGCTGACGAGATAGAGGTCACCCATCTGATAGAGGAGCACAGGCTGGAGCGGGAACAACTACTGACAGACCGACCACCTGAAGTCCAAAGAGGTAAGCAGTGTGCACCAACCAACTTATTTAACCAACTCTTAAAGGGGGTAATTCACTCCAAATTAAAGTTGGTCAGATGTTGAAAAGTTCTACTCCCCCGCTATGTGTTTTTTTTAAATGAATGGGAAAGATAAGCACCATATCATTTCAGCATTATGGAACTATCACTTTTTCATATTAGGGTCTCAAGACATCCTTATTACTTTTTTGGGATAAGATTGAGGGTTGTTTTTTGGTCTTCTGATTGTATGATGCCTTTTCTCCTCTGTAGGTATGGAAAGCATTGTTAAAGGAGATGCCCATGGCATCAGTGCTAAGAATCCTGGGTAAATCCTCTAACCAGGAAGCTCAGACGTGGTAGCGGTTTGCGAGATGATCCAGAGTTAGGTGGCTTTAAAGAAGGTGAGACATACCTACCTGCTGTCTCTCACTCTCAATGAACTGGGATTCATTCACTTGCTGCTTTCACAGGGATCTATCTAGCAGTTGTATTGTTATTGTAGGCAAAATTCCACCCCTTCAGCATCTTGGCGGCATCAGAAAATTACATGGTGGATCCGGCGTTAAAGCGTTTTGTGGTGGCGGTGGACATTAGCACGCCTCTGAGCAGCATTGTTCAGCACGGTGGTCACGGCTGCAGCGATGGCCATGGTAAGTCAACACGACTATCCTGCACTCAAGATGCACCATAGAGATGGATAGAGGCTGCACTTGACACAGAAGCGTTAATGACAAAGATGGGGGGTGGGTTCTCTCTTGAACTATAGCTGCACTCCTAAGCACGGTTTAATGACTAGTTGTCACAGCCGTGTTTCTAAGCTGCATCTATAAACATGGGAAGGCTAGACGGTCTCTGGAGGAAGCTAGGGTCAAGGAAAGGGTCTGTTGAGAGATTCCATGGGTTCCTGCCACATCTCCCCCCACATTCCACCATCTCAAGAGGGCACAGGCATTCCAGGCATGCTCTGTTATGAGTACATGTCATGTAAAATTGTAATAACCATTCCAGGTATTTTAGAGAGGGACTATTTTAACATTATGTACCAAGTTGGTTGTGTCTATGTTACAGGTTCTTGTGCAGACGGAGGCAGAGCCACAGGTTCTGGTCTACTCAGAGGGAACTATAGTTCCTTGCACAATCTCAGCCGACATGCCTCTTTGTGAAGTAACAGCTAAGCTGGTCAAGGAAGGACAATAAGTGTCACACTAAAAAATGTGCATCTCGAAACGCACATTGTTTTAATGACAAAAACTTGCTTGCTGAATGCTTGCTTGCCAGAACTGAATGATTGCTTGCCAAAATCACTAGTCACACTGTCTAAAACCAGGGTCATGTGCATAAGGGAACCAAACTGAAGATAATGGACTGAAACAGGGAGGAACTTATCGGACTTGGTCCAATAAGAAAAGCTCATTTCTGTGTTCTGTTTTCAAACGTTTTGCTGCCGAGCCATCTGAACATGGCCCATTTCTTTGATAAAACATGACGTTGTGTAAGTGCTATGATTGTGGGTCATAGCTGACCACTGCGTCATCGATCTGTTCACAGATCCCCAGTGGCTATACAGACTGTGCTCTCCCCATCCTGTGGGCTTCGGAGAAAAAGATCACTGTGAACATGTTCATCATATTCACCAACAGCGCCTGCTGGCATGGCCAACCCGGCGGAGTGTCTGAGGATGTACAGACATGTAAGTTGGATGCATCAAGGTAGTCCTCAGAGAATGATTCTGTGGTGTACCACTGTCCTTCCCCCACTGCTCTGTCAATGCCAACGAGTGCTGCATTGATTGAAAAATAGACTTGGTTGTTTTTGGAAAACACTTGCACAGATACCATGTCACATGGAATATTATTTTTTTTTAATTACATGTGACTACACTACTAACTACTCTTTAATCACAATTCAATCATGTTTGTTTCATGCATCTTATCTGTGTCATTATGTGCAGCTTGGTCAAGTACATTCTGGGGTCGTTCCACCTCAAAGCACAAGAAAGAGGATTTCGACACTCACCAACGCAGATAGTTCTGAAATTGTTTCTGTCGTTAGAAACATAAGAAAGCATTTCTACAACATCATTTTGTTGAAATATAATTTGCTCTGAGAAATTAAGATAATTGATTTCACCCAAATTGGCAATTTCAATGTAGGATTCATATAATATACAATAAATATAGTACGCAACATCCGATGTGCACGAAAACTGCTTAGCAATGATTAAAATATGAGGAATCCAAATAAATTGTAAAACGACACATACCCACCCCAATTGGTCAGTATATAGTATCAGTTCTCTCTGTTAGAAAAGTTGTATGAAGCTGTGACTTGGAGTATTGTTTATTCATGCTATGTAATGTAGTCAGAGTAAATCATTATTTTATTTTTTTTCCTGTTTAGAGATATCCTGCTACTGCCATTTAAAAAGAAAATTATGGTGTCGTGTTTATCAAATGTATCACAACATTTTCTTTTGAACTTTGGGTAGAAAACCAATAGCTTGTGCTCATGGTGAAAATACTTTGTGGTATTCAACAATTCAAGCCAGTCCTCCATGAAAGAAGTTCAGTTTGTCCTTCTCTTAGGCTTAATCTGTGTCCAGAAAACCAGCCCTGTGTGTTTGGTGAAGAAGCAAACTATTAGGCTACAGCAGTTCTAATGGTTTCAATGTTATGCTCTCTAAGGGTTTTCAATGGTAAAAGTCCCAAACACACACAGTATTGGGTTTTGTATTGGGTTAGGTTTAATGTTAAGTGTCACTAATCACACAACATACCATCACCAAGTTTACTAAGAATTGGGGTTGTAACAGTTTGCGTTTCGGTACAGCGGGAAAATGAAATGCCATTCACAATGTTCAGCATTCACAATGTTCATGGCGTTGTCTGTTGTGACAGGATTATTATGCTGGGACTCTTAAGTTTCCACTCTGATGCTGCGTTTTTGTGACCATGTGGGATGTGGGAATTTACCAGTTGTGAAGTCCTAAATACAATTTGTGATGCATTAATCACTATCAAACAATTACTCCGATCAGAATTGGATCAGGCAACTGTGCTGCCGCAGCGCAAAGCAAAGCAGGGCAGGGCATGTTTGATACTCTGAGTAAATTGCCTATATTGCTATTTACTATAGCCTATTTCAATAAATGTTTTATTTCCATAAAGCAAGAGAACATTGTAGATCTAAGAATCTCACCAAAGCAGCGCAAAATATCCAGTCAGAGAATTATTTTATTTTTTCTCTCGAATATCTGACAATCTGGGATCAATAACCGAAGTATATTTTTTTATAGCGGACACACCGGTGTCTTGTTGTAGAAGCCCAAATGTTCTATTTTCTCTCCATTTGATATGAATATGACTTGGTCTATTAAATCAAATCAAATGTATTTATATAGCCCTTCTTACATCAGCTGATATCTCAAAGTGCTGTACAGAAACCCAGCCTAAAACCCCAAACAGCAAGCAATGCAGGTGTAGAAGCACGGTGGCTAGGAAAAACTCCCTAGAAAGGCCAAAACCTAGGAAGAAACCTAGAGAGGAACCAGGCTATGAGGGGTGGCCAGTCCTCTTCTGATTAATTGCATATAATCAGTTGCCATTATAAAGATAAGCAGACCTTTTTTTTTTTTGTATTGAAGAACAATACTTTCAGACATTCAGAAGAGATAATGTGGTCTGACGTGGCGGTTTCATAAAGGTCATATCTGTGGGCTTACGTGCGTTAGTAAAAAAACAACAACTAAAAGAACAAGAAATATTAAGCCACTCTTTCATTTTACTGCATGCTAGATTTCTCCTGAGGTGTAATTTCATTATCAAACAAATGAATGAAGCCTAGAACTCTGTTAGATATCTCAAAGTTAAGTTGTTTTTGAGTAACCCCAAAACATGGGATCTAAGGTAATAATGAGAGAAAAAAACTAGAGCAATATATACAAATTTAATGAGAAATTTTAACAAACCTTACAGTGGAGCAAAGCATTATAAGACAGAAATGATGCATGTGTAACAGTATTGCTTCCGTCCCTCTCCTCACCCCGAACCAGGTACCCTCTGCACACATCGACAACAGCCACCCTCGAAGCATCGTTACCCATCGCTCCACAAAAGCCATGGCCCTTGCAGAGCAAGGGGAACAACTACTTCAAGGTCTCAGAGCGAGTGACGTCACCGATTGAAACGCTATTAGTGCGCACCACGCTAACTAGCAAGCCATTTCACATCGGTTACACTCACCCCCCTTTTGACCTCCTCCTTTTTTCCGCAGCAACCAGTGATCCGGGTCAACAGCATCAATGTAACAGTATTGCTTCCGTCCCTCTCCTCGCCCCTACCTGGGCTCGAACCAGGGACCCTCTGCACACATCGACAACAGCCACCCTCGAAGCATCGTTACTCATCGCTCCACAAAAGCCACGGCCCTTGCAGAGCAAGGGGAACAACTCCTTCAAGGTCTCAGAGCGAGTGAAGTCACCGATTGAAACGCTATTAGTGTGCACCAGGTAACTAGCTAGCCATTTCACATCGGTTACACATGCATGCAAGGTTGGGGGAAAAAATTACCAAAAGCCAATCATACTAACTGAAATATGATAAAAGCATTAAGACATTAAAGTTATGAAGAGTATTTTCCAAACTGTTCTAATAGTGTTTGTCCAAAAGTTTCAGCTTTTAAATGGGAATAATTATGGAAGTCGGAGTCTACGCTATTTTCATTCACAGATTTATTTTGAATTACATATTTTAGGCCACAAGAAGTGAAATTGAGCATACAATACCAAGATGGAAAAATGTAATGAGGAGTCAAAAGAATTGAGGCTACAACTGAGGAAGTCTTATGAAATAAATGCGTAGTTGGCCTAGGCCTATTCCCATATTATTCTAGCAATGTGCAACCCACCTACAACGCATATAGTAGCCTAGGCCTAACAAGAGAGGAGGTTGCGGGAAACATTTTGAATTAGTTTATAATTATCCAGTTCATGATGAGGCCTATTGACTGTCACTCGCTCATCTGCGCAATTCGGCACACACAGCTAGCCATATAAGGCTACTACACATCTCTTTTGTGCCATAGCTCCACCAGAATGGAATAGGCTATTTGAAAAGATTTGCCTCCACTAAATATATTTTGTCAATGTCATGATGCTTCTCGTCCCTCTAGTAGCATGCCAGCCAAATGCGTAGAAGTATTTTTATTTAATGTGTTACTTTTTGGTACATTATTTGGGATGGCTGTTAGTGCGATAACATTGTCTATGGCAGGGGATTCAAACTTATTCCATGAAGGGTTTAGTGTCTGCTGTTTTTTCCTTTCAATTAAGACTTAGACAACCAGGTGAGGGGAGTTCCTTACTAATTAGTGACCTTAATTCATCAAGCGGGTACAAGGGAGTAGCAAAAACCAATCCCTCCTATGTACACTGATTTTCAGTCACCCTTTTGACCTATGGTGTTATGGACCTTTTTTATTGTTGTTGTTTGGCCCGAAAGCTGAAGTTACTTCAGCTTTCGGACAAGTAAAAAAAATGTTAAAAAAAATAATAATACTTAAAAAAAATATGTTTTAATTAAAATAATAAATAAATAAAATATTCGATCCTACTTGTCCAAAAGACAAGTGTCTAAAAACGTTAATGTCAAGCCCTGCTTGTGACTTTCATAAAGGGGGCATGTCTGTAGCATGGTACATCGTCCTCCCACTCCAGGTTAATGTGATGGGCTGCCACTGGGCAGATTCGATTATGCTGAGCCACAGGGCACCGGCCATTGGCACGAGACATGAATGGACAAAAACGACGAGGGTAGAGCGACCTTCTCAAATCGAATGTCAACAAGGCAGCATGGGGCATCATCCAGAAACCTCTCTTTCCCATAAATGTTTGAATTTTCCAATTAGTTTTCATTGGTAAGGAAGATAAAGCATTTTTTAATCAAAGGCAATCACTTTTGCATGTGAAAACACAGAATCATAATCATTATTCCACGTGCTCCTATGTCACTTGTTTTTAGTCAACTTCACTGTGAGCTTTGAACAGGACAACTGGCTCACGTCTGGGTGGCTGCCCAGTTCCAAAACTAATGCAATCAACTTTCACCTGGTGCTAAAGATGCCTACCCAGTCCAGATTAATCACTGTTAAGTAAGCGCAACACCAGTTCATGAAAATCTTTGACTTTGGCTTGCTTATAGAGTAACTTCTGAAAGTTTTCAGACCTCTTTACTTGTTCCACATTTTGTTACATCCTTATTTTACATTGATTAAATAAAAAAATGTCCTCAACAATCTACACACAATACATCATAATGACAAAATGAAAACAGGTTTTTAGAAATGTTTGCAAATGTACATAAGTATTCAGACCTTTTGCTATGAGAGTCGAAATTGAGCTCAGATGCATCCTGTTTCCGTTGATTATCCTTGAGATGTTTCTACAACTTGGAGTCCACCTGTGGTAAATTCAATTGATTGGACATGATTTGGAAAGGCACACACACCTGTCTATATAAGGTCCCACAGTTGACAATGCATGTCAGAGCAAAAACCTAGCCATGAGGTCGAAATAATTGTCCATAGAGCTCTGAGACAGGATTGTGTTAGGGGAGGGTTTGGCCGGGGGGTTTTACTTGGCTCATCGCGCTCTAGCAACTCTTTATGGCAGACAGGGCGCCTGCAGGCTGACTTCGGTTGTTAGCTGAACAGTGTTTCCTCTGGCACATTGGTACAGCTGGCTTCCGGGTTAAGCAAGGGTGTTAAGAAGTGCGGTTTGGCGGATCATGTTTCGGAGGACGCATGACTTGACCTTCGCCTCTCCCGAGCCTGTTGGGGAGTTGCAGCGATGAGACAAGATCGTAATCACGAAATTGGGGAGAAAAAGTGGTTATAAATAAAAAAGAATCAGCAGAGGGGAGATCGTGTGTTTCTTTCCGTTTACATCTTGCTCCGGTATACTGGGGTGACGTCGGCGTAAATGTGTCATCATATTTCAGGTGTTGGCAACTGCATATTCTTGTTGAGCGTGGTGACATACTGTAGACATTCTATCCACAACTCTCTGTCCGTTGCCATTGTAATATACTGGGAAGCCAAAATGTTCCCAAACTGGAGATTTTAAACGATGATGGGGGATCCTCCAATTCTGGTTTATCTACCCCACCACACGCCATTGTACAGAACTAGTTCCCAGCTGCGCCTCACAAAAGGACAGTTTGAAATGCGCCCATTACGGTTTGAATTTTGATTACAACATGCACATAGGCCTGAATATTTTTTTCCAGCTCAGATTCGCTCGAGGCATAGGTCTACAAGGGTAATGTGATGGGCTGCAGCGTAGGCATAGTGCTTTTATTTGGTAAATATATACAGTATATTTTTTTATGTATTCATTTGTGTTCAGAATGTGAACTGAACCGAGGTCCCCGTACTGAACGGTTCAGTACGAATATGTGTACTGTTACACCCTTATGAATAAACAATACTCCAAGTCACAACTTGTCAAACAGAGATCTGATACTGTATACTGGCCATTGGTGTGGGGTTTGGGTGGTCCGTGGGTGGTGTTTGACCATTTATTTGGATTCCTCACATCTTAACCATGGTTAAGAGGAGGTTTTTGTGCAAATCAGATGTTGGGTACTGTATTTGACTATCTGAATCCAATACATTTAAATGGCCAATTTAGGTGCAATCAATTACCTTAATTTCTCAGAGTTCAAAACGTCTTTCAACAAAATAATAAAATATCGGTTTCTAATTAATGAAACTATTTTAGAACAATCTTAGATGGCGGGTGTCATGACATGGAACGACACTGGTTATCAAAGTAGTTGTAACGGCCGTCGAAAGGAGTAGACCAAGGCGCAGCGTGGTGAGTGCTCATCATTAACTTTTTAATAGAACACTTTAAACAAAACAAGAACGACAGCCAAACCGTTCTGTCAGGAACATGAACTAAACAGAAAGTAACCACCCACAAAACCCAAAGGAAAATAGGCTGCCTAAGTATGGCTCCCAATCAGAGGCAACGATATACAGCTGTCCCTGATTGAGAACCATACCCGGCCAAAACAAAGAAATACAAACCATAGAAAAAAAGACATAGAATGCCCACCCTAGTCACACCCTGGCCTAACCAAAATAGAGAACATGGCCAGGGCGTGACAGTAGTTGTAGAGTTGCCAAATGTTTTGTCGCATCTACAACTATAATCATTGTTATTCAAATCCTTGTTATTCATCACGCCTCTATTGTGTTTTGTTTTTGGTAGAAAATTGGTAACTTTTCCAAACTGATGGGGTGCGGGTCGACCTCAAAGGCCACTCCATCGCTGCCCCTGCTGCCATGGACGTCATCCGTAACCTCACCCTAATCTTCGAACAGATTCTGGACCGTACAAAGAAATAAAAACATTGATAGAAATGGTGGAAAGACTATGAAATTGACTTGGCTCGCAACGACGCACAAAGTGCCCTGGAGAGCAGAAATTCAAAAAGATATTGATATTTAAATCAAATCAAATCAAATGTATTTATATAGCCCTTCGTACATCAGCTGATATCTCAAAGTGCTGTATAGAAACCCAGCCTAAAACCCCAAACAGCAAGCAATGCATGTGAAAGAAGCACGGTGGCTAGGAAAAACTCCCTAGGAAAAACTCCCTAGAAAGGCCGAAAACCTAGGAAGAAACCTAGAGAGGAACCAGGCTATGAGGGGTGGCCAGTCCTCTTCTGGCTGTGCCGGGTGGATATTATAACAGAACATGGTCAAGATGTTAAAATGTTCATAAATGACCAGCATGGTCAAATAATAATAATCATAGTAGTTGTCGAGGGTGCAACAAGCACGTCCGGTGAACAAGTCAGGGTTCCATAACCGCAGGCAGAACAGTTGAAACTGGAGCAGCAGCACGGCCAGGTGAACTGGGGACAGCAAGGAGTCATCAAGCCAGGTAGTCCTGAGGCATGGTCCTAGGGCTCAGGTCCTCCGAGAGAGAGAAAGAAAGAAAGAAAGAAAGAAAGAAAAAGAGAGAATTAGAGAGAGCATATTTAAATTCACACAGGACACCGGAAAAGACAAGAGAAATACTCCAGATGTGACAGACTGACCCTAGCCCCCCGACACATAAACTACTGCAGCATAAATACTGGAGGCTGAGACAGGAGGGGTCAGGAGACATTGTGGCCCCATCCGATGAAACCCCCGGACAGTGCCAAGATATGTAACATTATTAAAGTGATCCATTTATTAAAGTGACCAGTGATTGAGTCTCAGTGTAGGCAGCAGCCTCACTGAGTTAGTGATGGCTATTTAACAGTCTGATGGCTTTGCGATAGAAGCTGTTTTTCAATCTCTCGGTCCCAGCTTTGATGCACCTGTACTGACCTCGCCTTCTGGATGATAGCGGTGTGAACAGGCAATTGCTTGGGTGGTTGTTGTCCTTGATGATCTTTTGTTATTTTTCACTTTTTTATTTCACCTTTATTTAACCAGGTAGGCCAGGTCATTTACAACTGCGACCTGGCCAAGATAAAGCAAAGCAGTGCGACACAAACAACACAGAGTTACACATGGAATAAACAAACGCACAGTCAATAACACAATAGAAAAAGTCTATATACAGTGACTATAAACATATTTTGGGCCGTCCTGTGACATCCGGTGCTGTAGGTGTCATGGAGGGCAGGTAGTTTGCCCCCGGTGATGCGTTGTGCAGACCTCACCACCCTCTAGAGAGCCTTGCTGTTGAGGGCAGTGCAGTTGCCGTACCAGGCTGTGATACAGCCTGACAGGATGCTCTCGATTGTGCATCTGTAAAAGTTTGTCAGTGTTTTGGGTGACAGGCTGTTACGCCTTCTTCACCACACTGTCTGTGTGGGTGGACCATTACAATTTGTCTGTGATGTGTACGCCCAGGAACTTAAAACTTTCCACCTTCTCCACTGCTGTCCCTTCGATGTGGATAGGGGGGTGCTCCCTCTGCTGTTTCCTGAAGTCCACGATCATCTCCTTTGTTTTGTTGATGTTGAGTGAGAGGTTGTTTTCTTTACACCACACTCCGAGTGCCATCACCTCCTCCCTGTAGGCTGTCTCGTCATGTTGTGTTGGTGATCAAGCCCTCTACTGTTGTGTCATCTGCAAACTTGATTGAGTTGGAGGCGTGCATGGTCATGCAGGCGTGGGTGAACAGGGAGTACAGGAGAGGGCTGAGCACACAAATTCAAATTCAAATGTATTTGTCACATACACATGGTTAGCAGGTGTTAATGCAAGTGTAGCGAAATGCTTGTGCTTCTAGTTCCGACCATGCAGTAATATCTAACAAGTAATATAACTTAACAATTCCACAACAAGTACTTTATTCACACAAGTGCAAAGGAATGAATACGAATATGTACATAAAAATATACTGCTTAAAAAAATAAAGGGAACACTAAAATAACACATCCTAGATCTGAATGAATGAAATAATCTTATTAAATACTTATTTCTTTACATAGTTGAATGTGCTGACAACAAAATCACACAAAAATAATCAATGGAAATCCAATTTATCAAACCATGGAGGTCTGGATTTGGAGTCACACTCAAAATTAAAGTGGAAAACCACACTACAGGCTGATCCAACTTTGATGTAATGTCCTTAAAACAAGTCAAAATGAGGCTCAGTAGTGTGTGTGGCCTCCACGCGCCTGTATGACCTCCCTACAACGCCTGGGCATGCTCCTGATGAGGTGGCGGATGGTCTCCTGAGGGATCTCCTCCCAGACCTGGACTAAAGCATCCGCCAACTCCTGGACAGTCTGTGGTGCAACGTGGCGTTGGTGGATGGAGCGAGACATGATGTCCCAGATGTGCTCAATTGGATTCAGGTCTGGGGAACGGGCGGGCCAGTCCATAGCATCAATGCCTTCCTCTTGCAGGAACTGCTGACACACTCCAGCCACATGAGGTCTAGAATTGTCTTCCATTAGGAGGAACCCAGGGCAAACCGCACCAGCATATGGTCTTACAAGGGGTCTGAGGATCTCATCTCGGTACCTAATGGCAGTCAGGCTACCTCTGGCGAGCACATGGAGGGCTGTGCGGCCCCCCAAAGAAATGCCACCCCACACCACGACTGACCCACCGCCAAACCGGTCATGCTGGAGGATGTTGCAGGCAGCAGAAGGTTCTCCACGGCGTCTCCAGACTCTGTCACGTCTGTCACGTGCTCAGTGTGAACCTGCTTTAGTCTGAAGAGCACAGGGTACCAGTGGCGAATTTGCCAATCTTGGTGTTCTCTGGCAAATGCCAAACGTCCTGCACGGTGTTGGGCTGTAAGCACAACCCCCACCTGTGGACGTCGGGCCCTCATACCACCCTCATGGAGTCTGTTTCTGACCGTTTGAGCAGACACATGCACATTTGTGGCCTGCTGGAGGTCATTTTGCAGGGCTCTGGCAGTGCTCCTCCTGCTCCTCTTGGACAAAGGTGGAGGTAGCGGTCCTGCTGCTGGGTTGTTGCCCTCCTACAGCCTCCTCCACGTCTCCTGATGTACTGGCCTGTCTCCTGGTAGCGCCTCCATGCTCTGGACACTAAGCTGACAGACACAGCAAACCTTCTTGCCACAGCTCGCATTGATGTGCCATCCTGGATGAGCTGCACTACCTGAGCCACTTGTGTGGGTTGTAGACTCCGTCTCATGTTACCACTAGAGTGAAAGCACCGCCAGCATTCAAAAGTGACCAAAACATCAGCCAGGAAGCACAGGAACTGAGAAGTGGTCTGTGGTCACCACCTGCAGAACCACTCCTTTATTGGGGGTGTCTTGCTAATTGCCTATAATTTCCACCTGTTGTCTATTCCATTTGCACAACAGCATGTGAAATGTATTGTCAATCAGTGTTGCTTCCTAAGTGGACAGTTTGATTTCACAGAAGTGTGATTGACTTGGAGTTACATTGTGTTGTTTAAGTGTTCCCTTTATTTTTTTGAGCAGTGTATGTAACTGAGTGATGGCCGAACGGCATAGGCAAGATGCAGTAGATGGTACAGGGCACAGTATATACATATGAGATGAGCAATGTAGGGTATGAAAACATATAAAGCGGCATTGTTTAAAGTGGCTAGTGATACATTATATCAAGATGGCAAGATGCAGTAGATGGTATAGCGTACAGTATATACATATGAGATGAGTAATGTAGGGTAAGTAAACATTATATAATATAAAGTGGCTAGTGATAAATTGTTTACATACATTTTTCCATTATAAAGTGGCTGGAGTTGAGTCAGTATGTTGGTAGCAGCCACTCAATGTTAGTGATGGCTGTTTAACAGTCTGATGGCCTTGAGATAGAAGCTGCTTTTCAGTCTCTCGGTCCCCGCTTTGATGCACCTGTACTGACCTCGCCTTCTGGATGATAGCGGGGTGAACAGGCAGTGGCTCGGGTGGTTGTTGTCCTTGATGATCTTTTTGGCCTTCCTGTGACATCGGGTGGTGTAGGTGTCCTGGAGGGCAGGTAGTTTGCCCCCAGTGAAGCGTTGTGCAGACCTCACTACCCTCTGGAGAGCCTTATGGTTGTGGGCGGAGTTGTTGCCATACCAGGCGGTGATACAGCCCGAAAGGATGCTCTCGATTGTGCATCTGTAAAAGTTAGTGAGTGTTTTTGGTGACAAGCCGAATTTCTTCAGCCTCCTGAGGTTGAAGAGGCGCTGCTGTGCCTTCTTCACCACGCTGTCTGTGTGGGTGGACCATTTCACTTTGTCCGTGATGTGTACGCCGAGGAACTTAAAACTCTCCACCCTCTCCACTACTGTCCCGTCAATGTAGATAGGGGCTGCTCCCTCTGCTGTTTCCTGAAGTCCACGATCATCTCCTTTGTTTTGTTGACATTGAGTGTGAGGTTATTTTCCTGACACCACACTCCGAGGGCCCTCACCTCCTCCCTGTAGGCCGTCTCGCCGTTGTTGGTAATTAAGCCTACCACTCTAGTGTCGTCTGCAAACACACCCTTGTGGGGCCCCAGTGTTGAGGATCAGCGAAGTGGAGATGTTGTTTCCTACCTTCACCACCTGGGGGCGGCCCGTCAGAAAGTCCAAGACCCAGTTGCACAGCGAGGGGTTGAGACCCAGGGCCTCCAGCTTGATGATGAGCTTGGAGGGTACTATTGTGTTGAATGCTGAGCTGTAGTCAATGAACAGAATTCTTACATAGGTATTCTTTTTGTCCAGATGGGATAGGGCAGTGTGCAGTGTGATGGTGATTGCGCCATCTGTGGACCTGTTGGGGCGGTATGCAAACTGAAGTGGGTCTAGGTTGGCCGGTAAGGTGGCGGCGATATGATCCTTGACTAGCCTCTCAAAGCACTTCATGATGACAGAAGTGAGTGCTACGGGGCGGTAGTCATTTAGATCAGTTATCTTTGCCTTCTTGGGTACTGGAACAATGGTAGCCACCGATAAAGACTGAAGCTGCTAGAAGCACATTAGAAGTATTCCAGTGTAGGAGGTTTTTGATAAAAATTAATGTAATGATGTCAGTCATGCAAAACCTAACTTACCAATGTTCACGTAGAAATGCACTAGGTACCTTTCCAATGTAATAGATCCGACAATGTAACTTTTGACATAATTGTGTAACACTTTAGAAGTATAAATGTAATGATTTATTTTTTCAAATTTTGGATAAATAAAATGGGATAATACTAAAATGATTAATCTTTGTGGGTCATTTCAATTGGAGAAGGACATCTGAAGGTACAATTGAACAAGTAGAAATTAGTAACTGGGATTCATTGAGTTTTGGTCATCTACCATTTCAGATCAACCCCTATTTAGACAAAGTTAATGTTGACCATGTAACTGATTTCTAAAGATTTGTTTTATTTGTGTTTTCATCTTGTGCAATAAAGGCACAAGGTGTGTCAATCTATTTAGAGCCCACCAGAAAGTATGTTTGAATATGTACTACTAGACCCTGTAATTAAACATTCTTGTTGGCTACAATCTATACCCATCCCGAGGAAAAATACATTGGAGTCAGTTGCAGTAATTGAATACAGTGGGGCACATTGACACCTGTCGATTTAAAATTGCCACAGTCCATATTAATATAGACCTGTCAATCTGACATCGTCTATAAATTGAACTAAACTGAAAATGTAGGCCTTGGTGTCACATGGTTGTAATATTCCATTCCACTTTCAATGAAATTTAAGGTGTTTTCTGTCGCATGCATTTACTAGCTCTCAGCGGGTACGGTTGGCTGGGTGTGAACTACAATTCCAACACTGTTTTAACATTTAGAAACATATGCTGTGTGTTCCTCCAGTTGATGAACTACACTTCCTCCCCAGTTTTCTTACGCACAGGTGCTCGTAACGCGCTAGGAAGCTAATTAGCGCGGGTAACCACCTGTTTTCCATAAACAAGCGCTGTAAGATGGCGATATGGCCTAACCATGTAAAGGTGTGTTGTAATTGAACCTTTTGTATTTAGAAAATTATTTCTCGCTAATATGAAAGATAAGGTCTTATGTTTTCAAAACCGTACCGCAAGCTATGAGTTTTAACATTCAGAACGAGAGTCGTTGGGCTCTAACAAAACTTCCCCCTGCTAAATTAGCATCTATGAATGGCTTAGCCATTTACAGCAGCCATAGTGTCAATGCCAACCTTAACTATGTCTATTTACTGTCAATTGTACTTTTTGTGTACAGAGAAAGCAAAGAAAATATGTTATGAGGGTAACGTTACACTGGTACTGCAGAGATTTTAGTGCATCTCAAACTTTGAGGTATAACGTTAAAGGGCATGAATTAAATACACTTTTTTGAATGTGTGTGTATATAGAGAGATCAGTCAAAATATGTGTAATGCAGTTTGTTTTTAGGCTAGGTTTATCAATTGACATTGAACATAAATACAACTGGAAATTGGGATCAGGCATTCAGTGAGACCACATTGCATTCTGTTGATAGGTGACTGGAGGCCTTGCAATCATAGCTACATGAAGACAAGTGAAGATGGCGGACGTGTTGAGTGTTCTTCGCCTGTACAACATCCAGAAAAAAGAAATCGTCGCCAAAGGAGACGAAGTTATCTTTGGAGAGTTCTCTTGGCCAAAAAATGTCAAGACTAACTATGTCATTTGGGGGTATGTTAATTTTGCTTATAAATTGGTAACTAACTCTTCAATTGGCCTGTTGTAGCTAGCTAATGATTAATGTTAGTTAGCTGCTAGCCACTGCTGTATTGCTAAAACTTTTCTTGCTGTTTGTAAGGTGCGACTAATTGCACTGAAAGATCGCACATGCAACTGGTTTTTACTGTTCGTTTTGGGGTTTAACTATTACGTTAACCGTCTAATTTCAATCTAACTAACTTGCTTATTCAAATGTATACTGATATGGTTCGTGTGGCTAGCTACGGTTAGCTGCCTAGCTAACAGAACCATGCCAGGCAACGTTGTCGTAAGCCTGCTGTCTCGCTTACAATGCAAACCCACCAGGTTTAGTCAGTTAACGGTAGCTAGGCAACGTAATCCATAAGTAAAATTGTCTTTGAGAATCTGCCCACGATCGATTAGCTAGCCAGGTAACTACAATATTGCAGTTAGCTAGCTATTATTGATTTCTGCACGTGACCATAAATGTCCTGTTTGACATTTCTAGCTTGCCAGGTATATATTTACCTTGATGTTATGTGCAAATCAGGTAACTAAGTTGGCTAGTAGAGTTTGTGTGGCTAGATAACAATCTATCTTTGCTTGCAAGCTAGCTAGCTACAGTATTTCCAGTTTTTTTGCAGAACCAACAGTCTTTCAGGCCATAATAAATGTAATAGTTGGACAAACCCTTAATTAACCTCATGCACCTGAACCCAGCAAGTTGGGCCAGTTGTTGGAAGTGTAATTGAAGAGCTGTGACATGGTTGCCCTGGTCACAATTTGTGTGTAATGTCATTAACAAAATACAGGATTTAGACAATAAAAAATAAAACAGCCATAGCTATTGATGCATGCATTGTGCCTAAATTCCAGATTAGTTCCACAAGAGGGGGCCAAGATCGATTTTTCTTTAACAACTGTGGACAAAACTGCTGGTCTAATCTGATGGTAATTTTCACCTTCCATTTTCAGGACTGGGAAGGAGGGTCAGCCGAAGGAGTACTATACTCTGGACTCCATCCTGTTCCTTCTCAACAATGTGCATCTCCCTCATCCATCCTATGTGCGAAGGGCTGCAGTAAGTACATGTATATCATCATTCCAAAAGCTTCTTAGTTAAAATGTGTTGCCTAATGCTGATACTTGTCGGAAGCTTTGTGGTGACCTTTGTCAATTTTGTTGTATTTCCTCGTGATTTACATGGTTTTATGATCACCCTAGACCGAGAACATTCCAGTTGTCAGAAGACCTGATCGAAAGGGCTTGCTTTCGTATCTCAATGGAGAAAGTTGTAAGTATGAATTGAGAATTATTTATGCAGATTTTAAAATATTTGCATGAAAATGTCTCCAATTAGATGGAAACCTAACTAGTAAAATGAATGCACATGTGTTAATTCCATTGAAATCATTGTACTAAAAAATATTCCCCTTTGATTTCCCTCTTCACAGCTACTTCAACAAGTATCGACAGAAGTGCCCCCATAGAGATTGGTTTGCAAAGGCCAACACAAGGTACAGTTTAAGCATTTTGGATACTCTTCCATTGATTGACTGGATTATTTGAATCCATGCATATTAGGAAATATGTTCTCTTGCATCGGATATATCCACAGTCCATGCTGTGAGGCCTAATGTGCTACTTGTACGCCATTGGGTTGTTGCACTTATGAAATCAGTTTGGTAAGACACAGCGAAGTAGGAAGTAATTTGAGAGATATTGAAAAGGTATTGCATAGTTGGCTAATTATTCATTTTTTTTCATCCTCAGTCAAACGAGCAGCAGATGAGGTGTCATCTGAAGCCAAAAAACCAAGGATAGAGGTGAAGAATTTTTTTTATTTGACCTGCAACTTTCTGACTCCTCAGCTGAATAGAAATCCTGTTTAACAAAAGGCCAGATAGTGCCTAAAAGTATTCACACCCCTTGACTTTTTCCTAATTTTGTTACAAAGTGGAATTTAATTGTAATTTGTCAACGATCTATACAAAATACTCTGTCAAAGTGGAAGAAAAATTCTAACATAAAAATTATATATATATATTATATCTATCTCGGGAAAAAAAACTAAAACTAAAACACAAAAATATCTTAATTGGGTAAGTATTCAACCCCCTGAGTCAATACGTTAGTCACCTTCGGCAGCGACGACAGCTGTGAGTCTTTCTGGTTAAGTCTCTGAGATATTTGCCCACCTGGGTTGTACAATATTTGCATTATTCTTAAAAAAATGTCAAGTTGGTTGTTGATCATTGCTAGACAGCCATTTTCAAGTCTTGCCATAGAAAACGGAGCATTTTACTATAACATTTTGTCATTCTCTAGGATGAGGAACGAGTGCGTCTGGACAAGGAGCGTTTGGCTGCTCGACTGGAGGGCCACAAAGAGGGCATTGTGCAAACTGACCAAATCAGGTATGTGGTGCCTATACCCGTCCATCCAGTTGTTTTTTTTTGGAAGTGCAGAAATGATTTTTTTGTAAAAATGTTTTTACTGTTCTTCAACAACCTTGTACAACTGGCACCAACAAGCTGAATTGCTATTAAAATGTACATGGATAAAAAAAAGATGTAGGTCCTTTGCAATGGATGAAAGAAGTTGGTAATGTTGGGCCGTTGGCTTTAGCGGAGCAGTCGTATCACTTTCTTATGACTGGCATTAGGATGGGTATGAAGGCACATTCATTGACCTCCCTAGTTACTAAAGGAGGCAATTATCAATAAGCCACCATTGCTGCACACAGGTTTTAAGATTACTAGCTAACAAATCCCAATGAGAGCGGTTAACAGACATGAACACAAACCAGGAACCTTGCTTTATTCTCAAAACGGTGCATTATTTAATCACATTGCTGCTCAATCAACCTCGGACATGAACCTCTACTCAATGACAACTTAGCTTTTCATAACTTTAATAAAAAGCTAAATGATAACGTGTTCCTTTCAGCTCACTTAGTGAAATAAGGGTTAGCTGAAATAATCTCTACCTCCAGGTCACTGTCCGAGGCTATGTCAGTGGAGAAGATCGCCGCCATCAAAGCCAAGATCATGGCAAAGAAGCGCTCCACCATTAAGACAGACCTGGATGAGGACATCACCCTGAAGCAGAGGAGCTTTGTGGACGCTGAGGTGGACGTGACCAGGGACATTGTCAGCAGGGAGCGGGTGTGGAGGACCAGGACCACCATCCTACAGAGCACTGGAAAGGTCAGCGGTCAACCCCTAGACTGGACTGGCAATGACTGGGGGGGGTTGTCATTCTGTCATTTAGGGAATGCTGTCATTTCATGACATTATGAGGCGGAAGCCGGCCACATGGGAAGACACACACGCTCCATGTAGGCGTTACCCTCGGGTAAACATAGCACAAAATTGGCCTTGAAGGGTGGGGGCGATGATCCTTAGCCATAGCTGATCAAAAACCTTTGGTTTAACACTTGTGTTCTTTTATGCCTGCAGGTGGCAGCATCACCACAAGGGAAATGTTTTTTGATTTGGTGGTGAGATCTGCTGTTGTATTATTAAAAGTGATGTCTGAGATTACACATTTTGCAGAAAACCTGGACTAATCTCTCCCCAATTTTTAATACCTCTTGATTTATATACATTTGAGTTTAGGACATTTTTGGGTAGAGGAAGCTCAATGGATTTGTTTATGGTGCTCGCTTTACACATGTCACTGCACAATGTGCACAAAAAAGGGTCCTTTGTAGCTTTGATCTACACATCAACGTTTTTTCTTTGGAGTGATGTCTCGCCTACCTTTTACACTGTGCTTAAATCTTTTGCTCATGCAGAACTTCTCCAAAAACATCTTTGCCATCCTGCAGTCGGTGAAAGCCAGGGAGGAGGGACGCGCCCCTGAGCAGAGGCCAGCACAGAACACCACTCTGGTGGTAAGGAACATGTTTAATTTAATGCACGCTGTAGATGTACCACCATAGTCTGATTTTGGATACACACTTTTGTATTCTAAGAATCCAGCCAATGCATCATTTGAGAATGAAATCCATAACCAGTAAAGGCTCTTGCTGAGGAATTCCATAACATCAATGAGTACCTCACCTCCCTGTTGTCATTTCTAAAAGAAATGCAGCGTGAAATGAACTTGGTGCATCTCCATAAAAATGAGTATGTAACCTGTCGAAGCAGGGTTGAGCGGAGTATTACCACTTTATTATAATAGTCTCAATATGCGTATCATTAATTGGAAATGACCTGTTTTTAAGTGTAACCTCTTGCCTCCCCTCAAGGACCAGTCCATAAGGAACAAGCAACCTGTCCCAGCTGCCTATAACCGATACGATCAGGAGAGATTCAAAGGAAAAGAGGGTGAGTGGGACCAGGGCACATATTGTCATTGTGATGATGTTTCTTTGTAAATATGGCCATGAATAATAGTATTTTGTGTGCAAAGGAGGCTGGTGGGAGGAGCTGAAGGAGGACAGGCTCATTGTAATGGCTGGAATGGAATGGAGTTACGCGTTGTTGCAATGCGTTTGATATGTTTGTCACTAGGGGTGTGAACATTTTTAAATTAAGTTGGGATCCTTAAAGTTAAGAAAAATCCCTAACCAAAAAAACTGTTTATTACATGCTGACCACACCGCTCGTGTCGCGTGCGCTCGCATTGCAAAATAAATGTTAACATGTTATTCAATTATTGCACCCACACTGCTCGTGCGCGCCAACAAGCATCTGCGTTGCCAAGCGCTAAAATAGAAGCCAGTTCTGTTTGTGATTCTGAACGTGGTGTAAGTCCTGCCTCTCCCATCTCCTCATTGGTTTAAAGAAGCTGATAGATGAACCGAGTTCAGGTATAATAACAACTCAACATTTATATCCCAGGACAAATTAGCTAGCAACACCTAGCTAGCTAAATTGCCATAAATGTTTAATGCTTTTTGACCTGTCCCCAAATTAATATATTTGGTTGAGTTTGTTTTGATATTTCAACCTGCGTGTCGTGACCGCGTTTGGTGTGGGGGGACAAAATCTATTTGCGCACGATGGCGCACATGCTCGGCCGGTTTGGGTACGGTGGGACCGGCGGGACCTCTATGGGACCGGCGGGACGAATTCGTCCCACCTACGTAACAGCCACTGCCATCCTGTGGCGCGATTTTCAAAATCTTCAAAATCATATTACTTCAATTTCTCAAACATATGACTATTTTACAGCCATTTAAAGATAAGACTCTCGTTAATCTAACCACACTGTCCGATTTCAAAAAGGCTTTACAACGAAAGCAAAACATTAGATTATGTCAGCAGAGTACCAAGCCAGAAATAATCAGACACCCATTTTTCAAGCCAGCATATAATGTCACCAAAACCCAGAAGACAGCTAAATGCAGCACTCACCTTTGATGATCTTCATCAGATGACAACCCTAGGACATTATGTTATACAATACATGCATGTTTTGTTCAATCAAGTTCATATTTATATCAAAAACCAGCTTTTTACATTAGCATGTGACGTTCAGAACTAGCATACCCCCCGCAAACTTACGGGGAATTCGCTAACATTTTACTAAATTACTCACGATAAACGTTCACAAAAAGCATAACAATTATTTTAAGAATTATAGATACAGACCTCCTCTATGCACTCGATATGTCCGATTTTAAAATAGCTTTTTGGTGAAAGCACATTTTGCAATATTCTAAGTACATAGCCCAGGCATCACGGGCTCGCTATTTAGACACCCGGCAAGTTTAGCACTCACCATAATCATATTTACTATTATAAAAATGTCATTACCTTTTGTTGTCTTCGTCAGAATGCACACCCAGGACGTCTACTTCAATAACAAATGTTGGTTTGGTCCAAAATAATCCATCGTTATATCCGAATAGCGGCGTTTTGTTCGTGCGTTCCAGACACTATCCGAAATAGTAAAGAAGTGTCGCGCGCTTGGCGCAATTCCTGACAATAAAATTCAAAGTATTCAATTGCCGTACGTCGAAGCATGTCAACCGCTGTTTAAAATCAATTTTTACGTCATTTTTCTCGTAGAAAAGCGATAAAATTCCGACAGGGAATCTCCTTTTCGGCAAACAGAGGAAAAAATCCCAAAGGCGGGGGCGGTCGGGGTCACGCGCATAAGCTAGTGTCTCTTGATGGGCCACTTGAGAAAGGCGATAATGTGTTTCAGCCTGGGGCTGGAATGACGACATTCTCTTTTTTCCCGGGCTCTGAGAGCCTATGGACGACGTGGGAAGTGTCACGTTAGAGCAGAGATCCTTAGTAAATGATAGAGATGGCAAAGAAGTTCCAGAAATGGTCAGACAGGCCACTTCCTGTAAAGGAATCTCTCAGGTTTTGACCTGCCATTTGAGTTCTGTTATACTCACAGACACCATTCAAACAGTTTTAGAAAATTTAGGGTGTTTTCTATCCATATGTAATAAGTATATGCATATTCTAGTTACTGAGTAGGAGTGGTAACCAGATTAAATCGGGTATGTTTTTTATCCAGCCGTGTCAATGCTGCCCCCTAGCCCTAACAGGTTAACAAAATGTATGAACACGCTCCCCTCTGCTTTGCGCTGCCAGCCTGCTCTGTCTCTGCTAATGATGCAAGGATGCGTTTGGTATTCGGTCAGTTGCGTGTAGGATACCCTAGCCTAATCATGGCACGATGTCACTGGGCTACAGGGGTGTCTTCAGGCCAGTCTTGCAAGCATGGGGTACCCTACTATTTGTTTTTGTCTCATAATATGAAATTACAGTAGGCTACCGATAGCCTTTATCGATTTAACCTTTTCACACACAATGGAATGTGGCCCCTTGAATGCGCTTCGGCAGGTTTGTATGTCCGGGTAGGCAAACATTTTAATGTGGACACGAAACCTCTGGCGATATGAACCAGCATTTTACTTGTCTATAAAGGAATGAGGCTTCTCAAATCAAATTTTATTGGTCACATACACATGGTTAGCAGATGTTATTGCGAGTGTAGCGAAATGCTTATGCTTCTAGATCCAACAGTGCAGCAGTATCTAACAGGTAATATCTAACAAGTTCCACAACAAAACCTAATACACACGATATAGTAAAGGAATGGGATAAGAATATAAGTATAAAATATATGGATGAGCAGTGACAGAGCGGCTAAGATCCAATATATAGTAAAGAACTACTCTGACTAGTTTTCCATTTATTAAAGTGGCCAATGATATCAAGTCTGTAGCTAGGCAGCTGCCTCTGTGCTAGTGGTGGCTGTTTAACAATCTGATGGCATTGAGATTGAAAAACAGCTTCTATCTCTCTCTGTCCCAGCTTTGATGCACCTGTACTGACCTCGCCTTCTGGATGGTAGCGGGGTGAACAGGCAGTGGCTCGGGTGGTTATTGTCCTTGATGATCTTTTTTGCCTTCCTGTGACATCAGGTGTTGTAGGTGTCCTGGAGGGCAGGTAGTTTGCCCCCAGTGATGCGTTGTGTAGACCACACCACCCTCTGGAGAGCCCTGCTGTTGTGGGCGGTGCAGTTGCTGTACCAGGCGGTGATACAGTCTGACAGGATGCTCTCAATTGTGCACCTGTAAAAGTTAGTAAAGGTTTTTGGAGACAAGCCATTTTTTTTCAGCCTCCTGAGGTTGAAGAGGCGCTATTGTGCCTTCATCACACTGTCTGTGTGCGTGGACCATTTCAGTTTGTCGGTGATATGTACACCGAGGAACTTATCTTTCTACCTTCTCCACTGCTGTCTCTTCGATGTGGATAGGGGGGGTGCTCCCTTTGCTTTTACCTAAAGTCTACGATCATCTCTTGTTTTGCTGACATTGAGTAAGAGGTTATTTTCCTGACACAACACTCCGAGGGCCCTCGGCTTCTCCCTGTAGGCCGTCTTGTTGTTGGTAATCAAGCCTACCACTGTAATCAAGCCTACCACTTTCAACCAAGCAGGTGCCACACGAAAGTCAGAAATAACGATATAATTCATGCCTTACCTTTTGAAGATCTTCTGTTGGCACTCCAATATGTCCCAGAAGCTTCACAAATGGTCCTTTTTGTTCGATAAATTCCTTTTTTATATCCCCAAAATGTCCATTTATTTGGCGCGTTTGATTCAGAAAAACACCGGTTCCAACTCGCCCAACATGACTACAAATTATCTAATAAATTACCTGTAAACTTGGTATAAACATTTCAAACAACTTTCCTAATCCATCCTTAGGTATCCTAAAATGTAAATAATCGATAAAATAAAGACGGAATATACTGTGTTCAATAGCGGATAAAATCAAAGTGGAGGGAGCTTCAGGTCGTGCGCCCCAAACAAGAGTCCACTTGGCTTGACACTCATTCTGAATAGCCATACTACTTCATTTCTCAAAGGAAAAACATCAACCAATTTCTAAAGACTGTTGACATCTAGTGGAAGCCTTAGGAACTGCAACCAGGTGCCTCATAAATCTAGTTTCCCATAGAAAACCAATAGAAAACAGTGAACTCAAAAAAGAGAAATTCCTGGATGGTTTGTCCTCGGGTTTTCGCCTGCCAAATAAGTTCTGTTATACTCAGACATTATTTTAACAGTTTTAGAAACTTTAGAGTTTCCTATCCAAATTTACCAATTATATGCATATCCTAGCTTCTGGGCCTGAGTAGCAGGCAGTTTACTTTGGGCACGCTTTCATCCGGACGTGAAAATACTGCCCCCTATACCAAAGAGTTAAATACCTTGACTTACCAAGACATTTAGTAGGAATAAAACATTTAGCTCCCATACCATAAACACAGCAGCACATCAATCAGTGACAGTTATTGTTGTTAGGGGGAGATTTTTTTTTTAATGCTGCAGCAGAATTGTCTTTTTATTTTTTTTTGACTGAAAAGTTACAAATTGTCGCAATCGACATGTTATTGTAGCTGTGTTCAATGACTGTAAAGGGTTCCGGTAGATATAACTTCATTGCCCGACCCTAGCGGTCATACATATGTAATAGGACCATTATTCTCCATTGTAAATTGACATGGAATTGTCCATTTGTCAAATCCCTATTTGCTTACATTCCATCCATTACAATGAGCCCGTCTTCCTATAGGTCCTCCCACCAGCATGCGTAAAACACTGCAAGTGCTCTGAATGATTGCTAAATTGCATGGCTTTGAGTGCTTTTCTCTTTAGAAGTAAATGGCTGTGTTCAAATACCCATACTATTAGTTAATTTTAGTATACTGTAAACAAATGGTATCCTTTCAGTTGAGTGTACTAGCGCTTCGCCTGTCTACTGGAATTTGATGCTGTTGCTATGCAACTTATTGCTAGCTTGTTAATATAGAAAATTACAAGCTAGACCTCTTACGACTTCATTAACAATGTCCATTGAGAACGCACACCGACTACACCGCTTACCTAAGCTAAGAATGACGTGAAAAGTCAATAAATATTGGGTAGTTAGTTAGCCTACAGTTAATATACTGGCAAGTTTGTATTAGTAGCAACTAACGTTAGGTAGCTAGCAAATGTACTGGTACATACAAGCAACTGCTTTAATGATATGCTATGTTCTTCGTTAGGCTAGCTCAGCCAACATAACTTTTAACTTATTCGAAAAGTAATTACATTGCTCAAGATTTTCTTAACATTTGTCATTAGTTAAAGCATTGAATTTGTATGCTCTCTCGTCAGACTTCGGCTGCATATCTTACGCCATTGTCTTCAAATCTGCAAATGTTGTGAAGCCACGCCCATTTTCTGGAGAATTGCATTATGAGCCCGAAAAGCACTGAAATTGTGTCCACTGCCTATATACTTGACATACTAACTATATCCATAATATGACCAATAAGCATACTACATACTCAATTTACATCACAAATAGTGCGGTTAGTATTACTATTCGAACACAGCTAATGTTTTTGCTGACTACTCAGTTAGTGGTGGTTCGTTCTGTTTTGGCTTGTTTAATTGTGATGCGGTTCATTATTGTTTGAGGCAGCATAGGCATACATGGTTCTCTTTCAAATACTTGTTTTGATCTATCACATTGGGATTTGTCTTGGGAATCACTACTAGGAGGAACCAATCACATAGCGTCTGTCGGCGACAGACTTGTCGAGTGGTGAATGAGGTGTGCCACTCGCCCACCTTCTGGTCATTCTTGCGCCTCTTCCTTGCAAAGCGCACTACTCTCAGCATGACTTGATTCCTGTCTTCCTACTTAACTGTTCTCAGGCGAACCACAAGGTTAACGCTCCCGAACCTAGGACCTCGGCTCTCGTCTTTTGTGCTGAATAACTGACCGAAATAAATGTTTTTGCTTCTTGTAGAAATATGTCTTTAGCTTTTTCTTTCCACTAAGTCTCCTGTGGTAGCTAGTGTCACACAGCTAGCTACTGAGACTTGGTAAGCTATTCTACATGGTAGAATTGCTAGCTCTCCTCGCTCATTTAGTTCAACCCACATTCTCTTATTTCGTGTTGACTAGACTGACAACTTATCTACACAGATGCTTTGTTCATCAAGAGACAAAGAAAGCGCACGCTTTCTCTGGTTGGCATTGTGCTAACTAGCTAGGCTATTAGCCCAGGCTGCGAAGCATAGCTAACTTGGCTTGCGCTTTACAAAACCAGCTAACCATACTAGCCGTCCTACCAGCCCAGACAGTAGTATTGGTAGCTCCCTTCTCTCCTTTAGTTCAATTAAGGGTGGGCGATATGAACTTAAATTCATATCACAATATTTTCTACTGTCCGGACGATAACGATATAATATCACGATATACTGTACATTTTATTTTTTATTTATTTTTTATTACATTTTGTTCCCTTCAAAGTTAATAAATGACAAAATATTGCTTTTAACCTTATAGAAACAGAAAGCGGGCATTGCACTTATATATATTTTTACTTCTGTGGTAAACCTGTGCAAAAATGAAACAAACAAAGGTATATGAGTTACATATGCAGTAAAGTAAAATATTTAAAGAAAATTAAACTTTTTGGTGGGGGGGGCTTTTTCCTGCCAAATATAAGTGGTCTTTTTTTTTCAGCATAACACTGGTCGTTATGAATTCAAGTTGTGAACCTTTTCAAACTAACTTCTTTAAGCATTAACGAGACAGTCTGTCTGTTTCTCAGTTCAACATGTAACAATTCACTACCTCTTCACAAGTTCCGTACCAGGGTTTTGCCTGCCAAATAAGTTCTGTTATACTCAGACATCATTCAAACAGTTTTAGAAACTTTAGTGTTTTCTATCCAAATCTACCAATTATATGCATATCCTAGCTTCTGGGCCTGAGTAGCAGGCAGTTTACTTTGGGAACACTTTTCATCCGGACGTGAAAATAGTGCCACCCAAGCCATAAGAAGTTTAAGTGCTTGTCAAATTGTGAATGAGACTGAAGTGTGTACACAGCCTGTGCAAAAAAACAAAGCAAAGCTCATGCTCAATGCAACTTTTTTTCGTCTTATTAGTCTCATCATGCAGCCTTAGAATGTATTTAAAATTAAAACATCAAGTGCATTCGGAATGTATTCAGACCCCTTAACTTTTTTCTCCATCCATTTTAGAATGTAACAAAATGTAGAAGAAAAATGTTCAATCTACACACACTACCCCATAATGACACAGCAAAATGGGTTTTTAGATTGTTTTTGTTGCAAAAACGTCAATATCACATTTACATAAGTATTCAGGCCCTTTACTCAGTACTTTGTTGAAGCACAGTTGGCAGCGATTACAGCGTCGCGTCTTCTTGGGTATGATGCTACAAGCTTGGCAAACCTGTATTTGGGGAGTTTCTCCCATTCTTCTCTGCAGATCCTCTCAAGCTGTCTTGTTGGATGGGGAGCGTACCTGCACAGCTATTTTCAGGTCTCTCCGGAGATGTTCGATCGGATTCAAGTCCGGGCTCTGGCTCGGCCACTCAAGGACATTCAGAGACTTGTGTCGAAGCCACTCCTGCGTTGTCTTGGCTGTGTGCTTAGGGTTGTTGTCCTGTTGGAAGTTGAACCTTCGCCTCAGTCTGAGGTCCTGAGCAGGCTTTCATCCAGCATCTCTCTGTACTTTGCTCTGTTCATCTTTCTCTCGTTCCTGACTAGTCTCCCAGTCCCTGCTGCTAAAAAACATCCCCACAGCAAGATGCTGCCAACCCCATGCTTACATTTACATTTAAGTCATTTAGCAGACGCTCTTATCCAGAGCGACTTACAAATTGGTGCATTCACCTTATAATATCCAGTGGAACAACCACTTTACAATAGTGCATCTAAATCTTTTAAGGGGGGGTTAGAAGGATTACTTTATCCTATCCCAGGTATTCCTTAAAGAGGTGGGGTTTCAGGTGTCTCCGGAAGGTGGTGATTGACTCCGCTGTCCTGGCGTCGTGAGGGAGCTTGTTCCACCATTGGGGTGCCAGAGCAGCGAACAGTTTTGACTGGGCTGAGCGGGAACTGTGCTTCCGCAGAGGTAGGGAGGCGAGCAGGCCAGAGGTGGATGAACGCAGTGCCCTTGTTTGGGTGTAGGGCCTGATCAGAGCCTGAAGGTACGGAGGTGCCGTTCCCCTCACAGCTCCATAGGCGAGCACCATGGTCTTGTAGCGGATGCGAGCTTCGACTGGAAGCCAGTGGAGAGAGCGGAGGAGCGGGGTGACGTGAGAGAACTTGGGAAGGTTGAACACCAGACGGGCTGCGGCGTTCTGGATGAGTTGTAGGGGTTTAATGGCACAAGCAGGGAGCCCAGCCAACAACGAGTTGCAGTAATCCAGACGGGAGATGACAAGTGCCTGGATTAGGACCTGCGCCGCTTCCTGTGTGAGGCAGGGTTGTACTCTGCGAATGTTGTAGAGCATGAACCTACAGGATCGGGTCACCGCCTTGATGTTAGTGGAGAACGACAGGGTGTTGTCCAGGGTCACGCCGAGGCTCTTAGCACTCTGGGAGGAGGACACAAGGGAGTTGTCAACCGTGATGGCGAGATCATGGAACGGGCAGTCCTTCCCCGGGAGGAAGAGCAGCTCCGTCTTGCCGAGGTTCAGCTTGAGGTGGTGATCCGTCATCCACACTGATATGTCTGCCAGACATGCAGAGATGCGATTCGCCACCTGGTTGTCAGAAGGGGGAAAGGAGAAGATTAATTGTGTGTCATCTGCATAGCAATGATATGAGAGACCATGTGAGGATATGACAGAGCCAAGTGACTTGGTGTATAGCGAGAATAGGAGAGGGCCTAGAACAGAGCCCTGGGGGACACCAGTGGTGAGAGCACGTGGTGCGGAGACAGATTCTCGCCACGCCACCTGGTAGGAGCGACCTGTCAGGTAGGACGCAATCCAAGCGTGGGCCGCGCCGGAGATGCCCAGGTCGGAGAGGGTGGAGAGGAGGATCCCTTCACCGTAGGGATGGTATTGGCCAGGTGATGAGCGGTGCCTAGTTTCCTCCAGTGCTGCAGATATGGTTGTCCTTCTGAAAGGTTCTCCCCTCTCCACAGAGGAACTCCAGAGTGACCATCGGGTTCTTGGTCACCTCCCTGACCAAGGCCCTTCTCCCCCGATTGCTCAGTTTGGCCGGTCGGCCAGCTCTAGGAAGAGCCTTGGTGGTTCCAAACTTCTTCCTTTATAGAACGATGGAGGCCACTGTGTTCTTGGTGACCTTCAATGCCGCAGACATTTTTTGGTACCCTTTCCCAGATCTGTACCTCGACACAATCCCGTCTCGGAGCTATATGGACAATTTGCTTCGACCTCATGGCTTGGTATCAAATTTATTTACGACCTCGTGGATTGGTTTCAAATCAAATTTATTTATATAGCCCTTCTTACATCAGCTGATATATCAAAGTGCTGTACAGAAACCCAGCCTAAAACCCCAAACAGCAAGCAATGCAGGTGTAGAAGCACGGTGGCTAGGAAAAACTCCATAGAAAGGCCAAAACCTAGGAAGAAACCTAGAGAGGAACCAGGCTATGAGGGGTGGCCAGTCCTCTTCTGGCTGTGCCGGGTGGAGATTATAACAGAACATGGCCAAGATGTTCATAAATGAGCAGCATAGTCAAATAATAGTAATCACAGTGAACAGGTCAGGGTTCCATAGCCGCAGGCAGAACAGTTGAAACTGGAGCAGCAGCACGGCCAGGTGGACTGGGGACAACAAGGAGTCATCATGCCAGGTAGTCCTGAGGCATGGTCCAGATGCAGAGCCTCGGTCTGACTCCATTAAAGGGTCATTTACCACCTTCACAAGTGCAGTCTCAGTGCTATGATGGGGTCTAAAACCAGACTGAAGCATTTCGTATACATTGTTTGTCTTCAGGAAGACAGTGAGTTGCTGGGCAACAGCTTTTTCTAAAATTTTTGAGAGGAATGGAAGATTCGATATAGGCCAATTTTAGTTTTTTATATTTTCTGGGTCAAGGTTTGGCTTTTTCAAGAGAGGCTTTATTACTGCCACTTTTAGTGAGTTTGTTACACATCCGGTGGATATAGAGCCGTTTATTATGTTCAACATAGGAGGGCCAAGCACAGGAAGCAGCTCTTTCAGTAGTTTAGTTAGAATAGGGTCCAGTATGCAGCTTGAAGGTTTAGAGGCCATGATTATTTTCATCATTGTGTCAAGAGTGTCTCCCTTGATCCTAGGTCCTGGCAGAGTTGTGCAGACTCAGGACAACTGAGCTTTGGAGGAATACACAGATTTTAGAGGAGTCCGTAATTTGCTTTCTAATGATCATGATCTTTTCCTCAAAGAAGTTCATGAATTTATTACTGCTGAAGTGAAAGCCATCCTCTCTTGGGGAATGCTGCTTTTTAGTTAGCTTTGCGAGAGTATCAAAAATAAATTTCAGATTGTTCTTATTTTCCTCCTTGCTTCAGAGCTCGGGTATTTTCTGTATACCAGGGAGCTAGTTTCTTATGACAAATGTTTTTAGGGGTGCAACTGCATCTAGGGTATTGCGCAAGGTTAAGTTGAGTTCCTCAGTTAGGTGGTTAACTGATTTTTGTCCTCTGACGTCCTTGGGTAGGCAGAGGGAGTCTGGAAGGGCATCAAGGAATCTTTGGGTTGTCTGAGAATTTATAGCACGACTTTTGATGCTCCTTGGTTGGGGTCTGAGCAGATTATTTGTTGGATTGCAAACGTAATAAAATGGTGGTCCGATTGTCCAGGATTATGAGGAAAAAACATTAAGTTCCACAACATTTATTCTATTGGACAAAACTAGGTCCAGAGTATGACTGTGGCAGTGAGTAGGTCCGGAGACATGTTGGACAAAACCCACTTAGTCGATGATGGCTCCGAATGCCTTTTGGAGTGGGTCTGGACTTTTCCATGTGAATATTAAAGTCACCAAAAATGTGAATATTATCTGCTATGACTACAAGGTCCGATAGGAACTCAGTGAGGAACGCTGTATGTGGCCCAGGAGGCCTGTAAAAAGTAGCTATAAAAAGTGATTGAGTAGGCTGCATAGATTTCATGACTAGAAGCTCAAAACACGAAAACGTCATATTTTTTTTAATAAAATAGAAATTTGCTATCGTAAATGTTAGCAACACCTCCGCCTTTGCGGGATGCGCGGGGGATATGGTCACTAGTGTGACCAGGAGGTGAGGCCTCATTTAACACAGTAAATTCATCAGGTTTAAGCCATGTTTCAGTCAGGCCAATCACATCAAGATTATGATTAGTTATTTGACTATAACGGCCTTTGAAGTGAGGGATCTAACATTAAGTAGCCCTATTTTGAGATGTGAGGTATCACGATCTCTTTCAATAATGGCAGGAATGGAGGTCTTTATTCTAGTGAGATTGCTAAGGCGAACACTGCCATGTTTAGTTTTGCCCATCCTAGGTCGTGGCACAGACACGGTCTCAATGGGGATAGCTGAGCTGACTACACTGACTGTGCTAGTGGCAGACTCCACTAAGCTGGCAGGCTGGCTCCCAGAAAGAGGGCTGATTATCTACAAATTCTATCTTTTGGAAGGGGCAGAAAACCGTTTTCAACCAGCGATTGAGTTGACTCTGCTGTAGAGCTCATCACTCCCCCTAACTGGGAGGGGGCCAGAGACAATTACTCTATGTCGACACATCTTTCTAGCTGATTTACACGCTGAAGCTATGTTGCGCTTGGTGACCTCTGACTGTTTCATCCTAACATCGTTGGTGCCGACGTGGATAACAATATCCCTATACTCTCTACACTCGCCAGTTTTAGCTTTAGTCAGCACCATCTTCAGATTAGCCTTAAACGTTGGTAGCCCTGCCCCCTGGTAAACAGTGTATGATCGCTGGATGATTCGCTTTAAGTCTAATACTGCGGGTAATAGAGTCGCCAATTACTAGGGTTTTCAATTTGTCAGAGCTAATGGTGGGAGCCTTTGGCGTCTCAGACCCCGTAATGGGAGGAGTAGAGACCAGAGAAAGCTCAGCCTCTGACTCCGACTCGCTGCTTAATGGGGAGAACCGGTTGAAAGTTTCTGTTGGCTGAATGAGCGACACCAGTTGCGCATTCCTACCAGAAGCCATGAGAAAATTGTCCGGCTGCGGGGACCGTGCGAGGGGATTTATACTAACGTTACCATCTGTACTTACTGGTGGCACAGACGCTGTTTCATCCTTTCCTACACTGAAATTACCCTTGCTTAATGATTGCGTCTGAAGCTGGGCTTGCAGCACAGCTATCCTCGCCGTAAGCGACTGCAGTTAGAAGGCATCATGTTAATGTTACTCCTTAGCTTTGGCTGTTGGAAGTCCTGACGAACCATGTCCAAATAAAGTGTCCGGAGTGGAAAAAGTTTAATGAAAAAAAGTTGAGTGAGGGAAAAACTAAAAATGTAAACGGTATTTAAAAGGGAAAAAACATAAAGTTGTCAGGTAGCAAAGTAAGGTTGGCAACAAAATGCAGAGCAGCACGTAAACAAGTCTGCAAGTTGTGACTGGAAATGACACGTATGACACGTTTATTGGTTTTTGCTCTGACATGCACTGTCAATTGTGGGACCTTATTTAGACAGGTGTGTGTGCCTTTCCAAATCATGTCCAATCAATTGAATTTACCACAGGTGGACTCCAATGAAGTTGTAGAAACATCTCAAGGTTGATTCAATGGAAACAGGATGTACCTGAGCTCAATTTAGAGTCTCAGCAAAAGGTGGCTCAGTTGGTAGAGCATGGTGTGTGCAACGCCAGGGTTGTGGGTTCGATTCCCACGGGGGGCCAGTACAAAAAAAATGAAAATGTATGTATTCACTACTGTAAGTCGCTCTGGATAAGAGCGTCTGCTAAATGACTAAAATGTAAATACATTTAAGTATTTCAAAAAATATATAGAATTAAATGTCCGTGTTCGCTTTGTCAGTATTTTGTGTGTAGATTGACGAGGGGGGGGGGGAATTATCTAATCAATTTTAGAATAAGGCTGTAACATAACAAAATGTGGAAAAAGTCAAGGGTTTTGAATACTTTCCGAATGCACTGTATAGCCCAACTTTTGTATCACAACTAAAAGTTAGATAAATTAATTTAAAGTAAGCATATAGGAGTACCTTTTTCTTTGTTAACCGCTCAACACAGAATAGCCGCATGTGCGCAATCCCTCAAATCGTTTATTTTATTCAGCGATGTTCAATTGTGTTCTTTTATAATATAAAATAATGCCGTGGAATTCTAAGCAAATCTTGTCTGCTAAATGAACTAGTGTAGCTCACACCTTTGTCATAGCCAGATCCAGGCCTAACATAAGGACATCTCAAAGTATTCTCTTCTTCTGAAATAGACTACATTTTCTTAACATGTTTCTTTAGACCTGTCTAAAATGAATAATTGATTTATTGTGATGGTGTAGGCTATATTGCATGGATTTCTTTGACTTTTTAAAATGTAGATGTTCCAAAGGCTGCATCAGTGGCTTGTAGGCTGTGCGTGGAAGCCAGGAGATGCTGAATGTGTTGTTAATTAACGGCAGTTGTTTTATTGACAATCAACTGGCTGACAAAATTTCATGACCGCCACAGCCCTACCCAAGCCACCTGAAAAGTAACGTGCATTACTGATTGATTGACTTGTTGTGTCCTTTTAGAAACGGAGGGATTCAAGATTGATACCATGGGCACCTACCACGGCATGACCCTGAAATCTGTAACGGTAAGACCATCTTTCTTCTTTTGGGGCGTCTACCAGAATACTAACACAGTTGGCACACGTAATAGCAAAGTCACATAGACCCCGTTAGCGAAATGCTAATGAGCGAAAAACTAACGTAATTGCCACGACGGGCAAATCGAGCTCATAAAGCTATACAAGCATAACTAGTAGCTACCGAATGTCATTTTTCGTGAGTGTGGACATTTATAAGTGAGAGAAATTGTGCAAATGAACAAAGTTGTTATGCATGCTTTTCTGAAGGAAGAGCAGCAGGTGTACACGGAGCAGAGGGGATGGGGAAGAAACTCTAGTAGTAGGACTTCTCAAATACGGCAGAAAGCCATTGTAAGATATCTGATGGCAAACATTTAGTAGTGAATTGCATACAAGTGTAACCTCATCACCTCAAGTGAGCTGGACTTGCCGATAGATATAGAACGCTATGGACTCACCAGCTCCCACTTTCTCCCGTTATGCTATTCACAAACAAACGTGACTGGCTCAACTGTTCTCCGGAACTACGGTAAGCGTTATCCTCTAATGTATTTTACAAGTTGACTGCAGGTGTTAACTTAAAGTAGCTACAAATATTAACATTTATAGGAAAACTACAATATTAGTTTTGACGGTATTGAAAAAAACTTTGAGCCTTTTCCATATAGCCCGGTATACAGTATACCACCCAAGCCTAACCTCCATTGACTATTAAGTAGCAGTCTACCTGTTGGCTCTTGGTCATATCCTTCTCAATTAAAGATGCAATATCTAACTTTTTGGGTGACCTGACCAAATTCACATTTCAGTTATAGTTCTGTCATTCTCATTGAAAGTAAGTCAAGAAGCCGTATATTTGTTCTAAGTGCGCCATTTCTATGCTTCCCGTTTTAAAGTCTTGGTTTTGTACACCAGTTTCAAACAGCTGAAACTACACATTTTGGGTTATTGAAAAGATCTTTCAGTGGTCTAGATGGTACAATGATTCTCTGCACCAGGGGTATTCAACTCTTACTCTACGAGGTCTGGATCCTGCTTGTTTTCTGTTCTACCTGATTTTGAAAACAAGCAGTGGAACTGGCTTCGCTGTCCAGAGTTGAGTTTGAGGGCTCTGACAAAACATCTCAAAGATGATCAATGGAAACAGGATGCACCTCAATTTCAAGTCTCATGGCAAAGGGTCTGAATACTTACGTAAATAAGGGATTTTTGTTTGTAAATAAATGTGCAAACATTTAACCTGTTTTCGCTTTGTGACTGGGGTATTGTGTAGATTGCTGAGGATTATTTCTTTTTTAAATCCATTTGATAAGGCTGTAACGTAACAAAATGTGGAAAAGGTCAGTGGGATACTTTCCGAAGGCACTATATAGAGATTTATGGGGGGGGATTTTTTTAATGTATTCATTCGCAGGCGGGTCAAACAGAGGTTGCTGTACTGACCGTTTCGGTACTAATACGTGTACCGTTACACCCCTAGACCATTGCGACGATGTGTATGCAACTTTTAAAAAATTATGTCCTTGATGAAGAGACCCTGTTGTAAAAATCACAATACCCTGACTGTTTAAAGCAAAACTATCAAAACTATTTATTATGGTGAACCTGAATCTAAGTAAATTCTGAATGTTTGAAAACTCCAATCAGCAGTTGGATGTGGGTTGTCCACTCTTAACACCATTCTCTACAGCGCATTTGGTAACAATGACCCAGCAAATTACATTGGTTGTCACTTAACTTATAAAGCCTATGATTTGACAGTGTGAAAGCCATTTTTACAAGCATTTGAATGCTGAATGCGCTGTGCAGATGCACAAATAGCCTATTAGAACAGGGATAAAGCCCATCTCTCGTTGACATGAGCAACTGTCTTAAACTGTACACTTATCAGATAGTTCTACGCAGTTACATGCGTAAAAGTATGATAGGCTACTGAACTGAAGGAGAGGACTCGTCAATTCAGCCACAACAGATGAGTTATTTTTGGAATGAAACAATGAGTAAAAAAAAACATTTAGTAAACCGGCAATTCGTAACGTTTTGGTTCGGTTTTCAAATGGTCCCATGGACCGATGCACTAGTACCTTATGCATCGGTCCCAGGTTCAAATTTATATCTGTGAATCATTACATCCCTAATAGCTGGAGCCCTGAGCTGGAGAGAACGCAATTTGCTTAATTTACACTGAACAAGAATATAAATGCAACATGTAAAGTGTTGGTTTCATGAGCTGAAATAAAAGAAATCCCAGAAATGTTCCATATGCACAAAAAGCTTTCTCTTGTATTTTGTGCACACTTTTGTTTATCCCTGTTAGTGAGCGTTTCTCCTTTGGCAAGGTAATCCATCCACCTGACAGGTGTGGCATATCAAGATGCTGATTAAACAGAATGATCGTTGCACAGGTGCACCTTGTGCTGGGGACAATAGAAGGCCTCTCTAAAATGTGCTGTTTTGTCACACAATACAATGCCACAGATGTCTCAAGTTCAGGGTGCATGCAATTGGCATGCTGACTGCAGGAATGTCCACGAGAGTTGTTGCCAGAAAATGTAATGTTAATATCTACCATAAGGTGCCTCGTCTCAAGTTGTTTTAGAGAATTTGGCAGTATGTCCAACCAGCCTCACAACTGTAGACCACGTGTAACCACGCCAGCCCAGGACCTCCACATCCGGCTTCTACACCTGCGGGATCATCTGAGACTAGCCTACCAGAGAGCTGATGAAATTGTGGGTTTGCACAACCAAAGAGTTTCTACACAAACTGTCAGAAACCGTCTCAGGGAAGCTCATCTGCATGCTTGTCGTCCTCATCTGAGTCTTGACCTGACTGCAGTTCGGCATCGTAACTGACTTCAGTGGGCAAATGCTCTTCACAGATGAATCCCGGTTTCAATTGTACCGGGCGGACGTGGTGTGGGCGAGTGGTTTGCTGATGTCAACGTTGTGAACAGAGTGCCCCATGGTATGGGCAGTCATAAACTAAAGATAACAAACACAATTCCATTTTATCAATGACAATTTGAATGCACAGAGATACCGTGATGAGATCTTGAGGCCCATTGTCATGCCATTCATCCTCCACCATCACCTCGTGTTTCAGTATGATAACGCAAGGATCTTTACACAATAGCTGGAAGCTGGAAATGTCAGTTCTTCCATGGCCTGCATACTCACCACACCTGTCACCCATTGAGCATGTTTGGGATGCTTTGGATATATGTGTACGACAACGTGTTCCAGTTCCCGCCAATATCCAGCAACTTCGCTCAGCCATTGAAGAGGAGTGGGACAACATTCCACAGGGCACAATCAACAGCCTGATCGATGAGGTGTCATGCCGTATTAGGCAAATGGTGGTAACACCACATACTGACTGGTTCTCTGATCCACGCTCCTACCTTTTTTCTTTTTTTTGACAATCATACCGAAAAGCATATCTTCACATTGATCATATTCTTCTTATCAACGTTATATCTTTTTTTGATGTTTGAACTATTACATACCTTGGAGAATAACAGATGCAAACCAGTTGGAAGTCCAGTTCCTACTCTACTGTTGTAAAAGGGAGTTCATGTTCCTCTGATCGGTTTCTGTGACTAACTTATTACCCAAAGCTTGAGGTATATTGTTGTGTACTGTTAGCTCACTGCACCTCCAGGTCTTTGGGGCCTGTGATCTGTGTCCAGAGGCTGCCCAGTCTATAATGAGATTGGGCTCCAGGTACTGATTGTAGGGAACCACAGAGTACATGGAATGAGTCATGACTCGGTGACATCTCTGCAAATGGGCAAACCTGGGAAGGTCAAGCTGCCTTTGTCTTCCTCATCCACACATACACTACAATGAGACCACTGCAGTATGTCTATCATTCTGAAATGTTAATACTGATAATACTTTGCCATTGCTGCTGTTTTAGTTCATTTCCAAGCTTCATTTTCATCAACGCTTCTGAAGACGGTTAATTCACAAAGCCGAATACAATTACTCTGAATTGCGTGATTGAAGAAGGAACTGTAAAGTCAAAGCATCCTTTGTGGAGTCTTATGCGTAGGAGAACTCACGATGAATGCACATATCTCCTTTGTGACGGAATTATGCTGAACTTTCATTTTTTTCGGTCAAGGCTGAACTTCATAGTCACTATATATTTTCAGTGCATTCTATTACATTGTGTTTTCAGTTATTTGTTATGGTATGCGCAATATAGTTGTAGCTATGTATCAATTAATAGTTAACTGATTTGTTGTGTGTTAGTGTTCTGTTTCTTCTATATTATACAGTGCCAGTCAAAAGTTTGGACACCTACTCATTCCAGGGTTTTTCTTTATTTTTACTATGTTCTACATCATCAAAACTATGAAATAATACACATGGAATCATGTAGTAACCAAAAAAGTGTTACACAAATCAAAATATATTATATTCTTCAAAGTAGCCACCCTTTGCCTTTATGACCGCTTTGCACACTCTTGGCATTCTGTCAACCAGCTCCATGAGGTAGTCACCTGGAATGCATTTCAATTAAAAGTTAATTTGTGTTATTTCTTTCCTTAATGTGTTTGAGCCAATCAGTTGTTGTGACAAGGTAGGAGTGGTATGCAGAAGATCGCCCTATTTGGTAAAAGACCAAGTCCATATTATGGCAAGAACAGCTCAAATAAGCAAAGAGAAATGGCAGTCCATCATTACTTTAAGACATAAAGGTGTCAATCTGGAAAATTCCAAGAACTTTGAAAGTTTCTTCAAGTGCAGTTGCAAAAACCATCAAGCGCTATGATGAAACTCGCTCTCATGAGGACCGCCACAGAAAAGGAAGACCCAGAGTTACCTCTGCTGCAGAGGATAAGTTAATTAGTTACCAGCCTATGATTGCAGCCAAATAAGTTCAACACAGACACATCTCAACATCAACTGTTCAGAGGAGACTACGTGAATCAGGCCTTCATGGTCAAATTGCAGCAAAGAAACCACTAAAGGACACCAATAAAAAGAGACTTGCATGGACTAAGACACACGAGCAATGGACATTAGACCGGTGGAAATCTGTCCTTTGGTCTGATGAGCCCAAATTTGAGATTTTTTGTTCCAACCGCTGTGTCGTTGTGAGACGCAGAGTAGGTGAACGGATGATCTCTGCATGTGTGGTGGTACTTTGCTGGTGACACTGTGTTATTTAGAATTCAAGTCGCACTTAACCAGCATGGCTACCACAGCATTATGCAGTGATACGCCATCCCATCTGGTTGGCGCTTAGTGGGACAATAATTTTTTTTTTCAACAGGACAATGACCCAACGCACCTCCAGGCTGTGTAAAGGATATTTGACCAAGAAGGAGAGTGATGGAGTGCTGCATCAGATGACCTGGCCTCCACAATCACCCAACCTCAACCCGATTTAGATTAGTTTGGAATGAGTTGGAATTGCAGAGTAAAGGAAAAACAGCCAACAAGTGCTCTGCATATGTGGGAACTCCTTCAAGGCTGTTGGAAAAGCATTCCAGGTGTAGCTGGTTGAGAGAATGCCAAGAGTGTGCAAATCTGTCATCAAGGTGGCTACTTTGAAGAATCTAAATATATTTTGATTTGTCTAACACTTTATTTTGGTTACTACATGATTCCATGTGTTATTTAATAGTTTTGATGTCTTCACTATTGTTCTGCAATGTAGAAAGTAGTAAAAATAAAGGAGAACCCTTCAATGAGTAGGTGTGTCCAAACTTTTGACTGGCACAGTACATGGTAAGCTAGAAACACATTTAACATCAATGTTGGCTACACCCTTGAAGTGACTACCACAGTACTGTAGACACCTGTTTTGATAAGAATTATTCAATGTATTTAGTTAGGATCTCTGCTTAGCTGATTGTCAGGGGTGGGGTGCTTTCAGTATAAAACAAGATTGGGCTGAACCCTGACGAGGGAGGTTTCATTATTTTCATCTCTGGAAATGGCAGAAATATGTATAACCTTATTAAATGTCTTTTACCACTTATGGTTTGTAGTGCACCACCCATATCGCTTTTCTCTTTCACCCACGTTCTCTCTTGCAGATGTCCTGCCCTTCATAATTCATGTAGATCAACTGGTACTTGTGAAATGATTCATTATTCATATGCGCACGCACCCCTGAGAGGTCCCTGTGTTGAGGATCAGCGTGAGGGATGTGCTGATCCCTACCACCTGGGGGGGCTCGTCAGGAAGTCCAGGATCCAGTTGCAGAGGGAGGTGTTAATTCCCAGGGTCCTTAGCTTTGTGATGGGCTTTGAGGGCAATATGGTGTTGAACGCTGAGCTGTAGTCAATGAATAGCATTCTCACATAGGTGTCCCTTTTGTCCAGGTGTGAAAGGGCAGTGTGGAGTGCAATAGAGATTGCATTATTTGTGGATCTGTTTTGGCGGAATGCAAATTGGAGTGAGTGTAGGGTTTCTGGGATAATGGTGTGTTGTGAGCCATGACCAGCCTTTCAAATTTTTTCATTGCTACAGATGTGAGCGCTACGGTTTGGTTGTCATTTAGGCAGCTTGCCTTTGTCCCTGTGCCCAAGAACACTATGGTGGTCTGCTTGAAACATGTTGGTATTAGACTCAAACAGGGAGAGGTTGAAAATGTCAGTGAAGACACTTGCCATTTGGTCAGTGCATACACGTCCTGGTAATCCATCTGGCTCTGCGACCTTGTGAATGTTGACATGTTTAAATGTTTTACTCATATCAGCTGCGGAGAGCGTGATCAGTCATCCAGAGCAGCTGATATTTCATTGTTACATGCCTCGAAGCGAGCATAGAAGTTATTTAGCTCGTCTGGTAGGCTTGTGTCGCTGGGCAGCTCTCGGCTGTGCTTCACTTTATAGTCTGTAATAGTTTTCAAGCCTTGCTACATCCAACGAGCGTCGGAACCGGTGTAGTACGATTCGATCTAGGTCCTGTATTGACGCTTTGCCTGTTTGATAGTTTGTTGGAGGGCATAGTGGGATTTCTTATAAGCTTCCGTGTCAGAGTCCTGCTCCTTGAAAGAGGCAGCTCTACCCTTTTAGCTCAGTGCGAATGGTGCATGTAATCCATGGCTTGGGGACGACGTCATCAAGTCAATTTGGAGACGACGTCATCAATGCACTTATTGATGAAGCCAGTGACTGATGTGGTGTACTCCTCAATGCCATCGGAAGAATCCCAGAGCGTATTCCAGTCTGTGCTAGCAAAACAGTCCTGTAGTTTAGCATCTGCTTCATCTGACTACTTTTTCTATAGCCCGAGTCACTGGTTCTTCCTGCTATAATTTTTGCTTGTAAGCAGGAATCAGGAGGATAGAATTATGGTCAGATTTGCCAAATGGACTGCACTGTCAGCTATGGGACCTTATATTGACCTGTATGTGTGTGCACCTTTCCAAATCATGTCCAATCAATTGAATTTACCACAGGTGGAGTCCAAGTTGTAGAAACATCTCAAGAATGATTAATGGAGACAGGATGCGCGGCGCTCAATTTCGAGTTTCATAGCAAAGGGTCTGAACACTTATGTAAGGTATTTCTGTTTATTTTGAATACATTTCCAAAAATGTCTAAACCTGTTCGCTTCGTCATTATGGGGTATTGTGTGTAGATTAATGAGGAAAACAATTTAAAAAATGTAGTGTAAGGCTGTAACATAACAAAATGAGGGGAAAAGAAAGGGTTTTGAATACTTTCCAAATGCACTGTATGAGAAAAATCAGGACACTTTGTGTGTGTGTTATTTATTTAACCCCTTGTTTTTGGCAGTAAACTGTCTCTATAAATATACAGTACCATTTAAAAAGTTTGGACACCTACTCATTCTATGGTTTTTCTTTTCTTTTTACTATTTTCTACAATGTAGAATAATAGTGAAGACATCAAACAAATTAAATAACACATATGGAATCATGTATAACCAAAAAAATTGTTCAACAAATCAAAATAGATTTTAGATTCTTCACAGTAGCCACCCTTTGCCTTGATGACAGCTTTGTATTCTCTCAACCAGCTTCACCTGGAATGCTTTTCCAACAGTCTTGAAGGCGTTCCCACATATGTTGAGCACTTGCTGGCTGCTTTTCCTTCACTCTGCGGTCCAACTCATCCCAAACCATCTCAATTGGTGTGAGGTCGGGTGATTGTGGAGGCCAGGTCATCTGATGCAGCACTCCATCACTCTCCTCCTTGGTCAAATAGCCCTTACTCAGCCTGGATGTGTGTTGGGTCATAGTCCTATTGAAAAAGTAATGTTAGTCCCACAAAGAGCAAACCAGATGGGATGGCGTATCGCTGCAGAATGCTGTTTAAGTGGGCCTTGGAATTCTAAATAAATCACTGACAGTGTCACCAGCAAAGCACCATCATACCACCTCCATGTTTCACTGTGGGAACCACACATGCAGAGAGAATTCGTTCTCCTACTCTGCGTCTGACAAAGACATAGTGTTGGAATCAAAATGTTCACATTTGGATAGGACAGATTAACACTGGTCTAATGTCCGTTGCTTGTGTTTCTTGGCCCAGGCACATTTCTTCTTATTGGTGTCCTTTAGTAGGGGATTCTTTGCAGAAATGTGTATACTTCTACTCTACAGCAGAGGATAAGTCAGGCCCAGCCACTGGGGAGCCAGGCCCAGCCAATCCGAATGAGCCTTTCCCACAAAAGGCCTTTATTGCAGTCAGAAGTACTCAAAATGAGAGAAACAAGCATTTTGTCCACATGGAAAATTCCTAGTATTTTTTTTTTTCTTTATTTCAGCTCATGAATATGGGACGAACAATATGTGGCGTTTTATATTTTGTTCAGTGTACTTCCATACATTTTTTTCAACTGGTACCAGGGGACGTTCAGACGAGTCTTGTGTCCAAATGGGCGTCTTAGAGCAAAACAACCGACATGTTCGTGTCGGTGAGAGTCATCTTTCCACAGAGGGCAGTCCCTCCAGGATTCTGTGATCGCATAATTCAATGCAAAATCAACGCATATGATGCGGTAGTTCGCAATTTTGACCAATATCCACACATTTAGCGCATTAAAGGGTCCAATCAAAAGCGGGTTCGTCATTTTTACCGATTTTACTGGACTGTTACCATGGCAAATGGCCCAATCCAACCACACGTCAACAGGTACATTAAAAAAATAATCTCTCCTCCCTGGCCTGTCAGCATATTCGCGTGCAAAAATGGGTGATTGTTGATGGCCGACAGGCAGTATAATGAACAGAAATCAATGTCATTTGCCAACAAAAATAACAGCTGACGACCGTGCAAAACAATTTCCAAATGTTTTTGGAAACTAGAGAATGTCGACAATCAAGTCACTTCGAATCAGAAAAACATATGAGAATGTCAGAACAGTTCCCGCAGCGGCAGATCACTATGACTGAAGTGGTAGCAGGAAAGACTGGCAAGCGCTGAAAGAATCAAGGTCAGTGGTGTTTTACTCAAACTTTTACTCCACTAACCTTGGCTTTAGTAGGGGAGTCGGCACTCTGCTCTCCCCAGTCTGTCTATGGAGAGCGCTGCTCAAAGCACTGAGTGCAATTTGTCAGCTTTGCTGTTTTAAACTCTCTAAAACGTAATACTGATCACAAAAGCACAATCTTTCTGGATTTTTTTTTTTTAATAAATGGAATAGTAAATATCAACCACAATTCTCTATTTTTACATTTTTCATCTCCCTTATGACCCTTTCAGAAAAACTCTTCAAAGTTCTTGATTGTGATAACTTATTAGAAAGAGATTGATCAGCTTTAAATCTGTTGGATGCATCTTGTGTTGATGGAGAGGTGAGTGGATTATGACGAACTGTTCAGGAACATAACCAAAATTGAGCACTTTAGATGTTTCTAATTGTTTTTCTATTATGTATTCTGCTCAATATCGTCCTAAAACTGAGCACATGACTTTTATTGCTTTATATGAAATGAATGTGGGGAAAAACATTGCAAAATGTATTGCAGAATTTCAGAAAAGTTTACGCAAAGTCAAGCTTTTTTGGCTGCAGAAATCACACGTTGCTAAATCCTGGAGGGACAGAGGGGTCATAATAGTGTGTAGCCCATACTGTTCGGACGCTGCATACAGAAGTTGGCAGATCAGCTGTACCGACTTCAGACGAGTCCCAAATTGTGGTGGTCGTAGAGCACCCTCGTTTTCGTGAGTCATCTTTCCATAGAGGGGTTATAAACGTTTGTAGTCCATAACTGTCTGGACGATTTTGTGAGGAGACCGATTTTTGGGATGTCTCATTGTCTGACGAAAACTGCTCTAGCTCTATCAACTTTCACCACAGATGCAGAAGTGCGACGTGTGGATCCAATGCAAAAAAAAGACATCTCTAGCTGAAACTTACAAATATTTTTACTTTTTTTATTATGCTACTTCAATTCAACCTTAAAAGGAAAAGTATTTAAACTCAAGTTGAACAAAATGGATACTAGACAGTGACAGTCCACCAATAGTCTCTAAGATGTATCCTCATAATAAACAGCATCCACATTTCACATAAGTAATGTCTTCCTCTGTACACCAATGCATATATTCTTTCAATCAATTCATGTAATAAATAAAAAAAATACAGCCTTCAAGCATTAGTTTGTCCGAAAACATGCTTGACTCGGTCACCTCTTGCCCAGTAACTCCTGCACAGGCAATGACCTAACATCACACTCAACTCTCTATCACCAAATAGGCTGTACCCCCTGCAGTTTCCTTTGGCGAAACCTGTCCACCTTGTCTTTGGACGTGTTGATACAGGCGTTGTGCTTGTTGCTCTGCAGGTGGTGCCAGTACTTGAGCAGTTCGTTGGGGTGAAATTGGTGGGAGGTTATTAGGTGGCTATACTTGCAGCTGGAGTAGGACACCCGCCAGTGGTTGAACAGGAATTCATTAGGTGGCGGCGTGGGTTCGATCCGCAGCTTGGCCAGGCAGATGCCCACGTAAACGTCCTCCAGATGCAGCCTGCGGATGCCCAGGGAGGCCCTGTAGATCTTTCCAGCCAGGTCCCCTGAGAACACATAGCCCGTTCCTGAGCAGAAAGTAGGGTACACCTCGCTGGGGTACAGCTCGGGGGACATGTACCACTTGCTATTCTTGTTCCTGTTGGGTGCATAGCCCCTCATCAGGTAGCCCGTAATGTAGTCCCGTTTGGGCTGCATCTCTGGCCGGAGTAGCTTGTGCACGAGATACTCTGTGTTGACAAACATGTCACTGTCTGTCTTCATGACATAGTTGGTGCCCGGGCAGTGCGCGGACACCCAGTGCATGCCCATCAGGGTTTTGATAGTCAGGTTGTTGTAAGTGTCCATGTAATCCTGCTGGATGATGTCACGGTGCCTCCGGCTCTCGGCCTCCAGGCTGCTCTGCTGCAGGCGGCCCACCCTGCCCTCCTTCACGCCCAGCAGGAAGAGCCGAACAAAGCCTAGGCCCGGGACCATGCTCTCGTTCCCCCAGGTCTGCCGAATGGTCTCCCTGGCCTCCACCTGCTGGGCCTCCGTGGCTATCAGCAGCACCAGGAAGGGCTCTGGGTTGCCCTCCCGGCACTTGTCGGGCTCGTTGATGATGTAAGGGTATGGCTCTGAGGTCAGCAGGCCCCTTAGCCCGACTTCTCCACTCAAGCTAGCATTAGCCGCCACTGTAACCCCCTGTGGAAAGGAGTCCTGAGGGGAACTGAGGTTGGCATTTCTTTCCGGAGGCGCAGGGGGAACCAGTGCTTCCCTCCATAGAATCTGTGATGAGCTGTGATTCCCTTTTTCTTTGGTAGAGTGTAGTCCTCTTTCGGTGTAAGCCACTGGGTGCTCCCTCTGCCATGTTGGCCCCCTGAGGCCTGGCAGCCAGTCTTGATGGCCCAGGATGATCAGGAGCGAGAGGAGAGACAGTAGGCCAGCGACGTGTGTGTAGCAGTGGCGCCTCCTCCACTGCATGGTGTCTATGTGCACCACCTCACTTGGGCAGCTGTAACACACTCAGTCAGGTCAGGCGTATGCTGTGTGCGACCAAACTTTTTTTATCGTTGATAAACCAAGTAATTAGTCGGGCTCCTGAGGGAGCTACATCAGAGGTGGTGCATGTATTGAACCGTAACATTCAAGTCACTTTGAATTGTTGGTCAGTTGTCAAACCTGCCCATATGTTTCAACCAGGTTCATGCTCAGGGATAAAGAAGTCTTCAGCAGAGGCCAATGTTTTTATCTAGGAGAAAAACAACAGTGATAATGTTAGCACAAGTTAAAACCATCAAACGCTTTGTCTAGGGTGAATGAGGGATTGATGTGATAACATAGTGTATTGAAAGTATTCAGACACGTTGACTTTTTCCACATTTTGTTACGTTAAAGCCTTGTTCTAAAATGCATTGATTAGGGGGAAAAAACTATTTAATCTACACACTACCCCACAATGACAAAGCACAAACAGTTTTTTGTAGACATTTTTGTGAATGTATTAAAAATGTAAAACTACATTTAAAATAGCATTCAGACCCTTTATTCAGTACTTTGTTGAAGCACCTTTGGCAGCGATTACAGCCTCGAGTCTTCTTGGGTATGATGCTGCAAGTTTGGCACACCTGTATTTGGGGAGGTTCTCCCATTCTTCTCTGCAGATCCTCTCAAGCTCTGTCAGGTTGGATGGGGAGTGTTGCTGCACAGCTATTTTCTGTCTGAGGGGGCGGAGGTTCATCGTAGAGATTGTGCCAGGTTTCCTCCAGATGTGACGCTTGGCATTTAGGCCAAAGAGTTCAATCTTGGTTTCATCAGACCAGACAATCTTGTTTCTCATGGTCTGAGTCTTTAGGTGCCTTTTGACAGCCTGCTTGCAGTTTGCCAAGTGCCTTTTTACTCAGCTCTAGGAAGAGTCTTGGTGGTTCTGAACTGCTTCCTTTTTAGAATGATGGAGGCCACTGTGTTCTTTGGGACCTTCAATGCTGCAGACATTTTTTGGGACCCTTCCTCAGATCTGTGTTTTGACACAATCCTGTCTCGGAGCACTACAGACAATTCCTTTGACCTCGTGGCTTGGTTTTTGCTCTGACATGCACTGTCAACTGTGGGACCTTATATAGACAAGTGTGTGCCTTTCCAAATCATGTCCAATCAATTGAATTTTCCACAGGTGGACTCCAAGTTTTAGAAACATCTCAAGGATAATCAGTGGAAACAGGATGCACCTGAGCTCAATTTCGACACTCATAGCAAAAGGTCTGGATACTTATTTAAATAAAGCATTTGTTTTACTTTTTTTTTTATATATATACATTTGGGACAACTTTTTGCTTTGTAATTACGGGGTATTGTGTGCAGATGGAAAAAATGTATTTAATACATTTTACATTAAGGCTGTAACGTAACAGAAATTGGATAAGTCAAGGGGTCTGAATACTTTCTGAATGCGCTGTAACTATCATTCATCGACTAATGTTGAATTAACTGGAAAGTATATTAGCTGTTCAAAGCTTATGAGCCCTTTTAAGTGTCATTTAGAGATGTCTTGCTTAAACTGGCTAATGAGCATCCCCTACTTTCTGCGAGTTAATGGTACAGTGGTTCCTCAACTAAAAGTTTTTAGCTCGTGTCGTGACTGTTTGTGGTAGTGTGGCGCACTGACGGAATCACGCAATCACAAAGGGGAGTTAGAACGCTGATTTATGCTTTTGGTTTCTCCCTCTAAAAACCGAAATAACAAGCTGGCTTTATTTACCACAGTGTGAAAGATTAATAGTCCTTCTTTGCTAATGTGAAGGAGTCCAGCGAGGGGAGGAGGGGGGGGGGGGAGAGAAATGTGGCCTATATTTTCGAGACCTGAGCTACTTCATATTTATGAAATATACAAGTTTATTTAGGCAATTGAATATATTTGTGTAGGCTATATTGCATCAAGCTTATTGACGAGAAAAATATCATCCAACCCATAGGGTATCTCACTGCACCCTTATATGCCATGTCTTGAAATATGCAGACAATATCCATTTTAATACTTCTGAAAGCCAAATTTCTAACTCCACCCATAACTTTTGGACTTTATAACATTCCCAGAAGGCGTGGATTATTATAACCTAATGAACAGTCCATTCATAACTAGATTTCTTCACATTGCTGTGCAGGAAAAGGATGTCATCTCTGAAACCACAGAGACGCTTTATCCTTTTGGAACCACACAATTACCAGGTGGACAGTAGGCCTGTTGAAGCGATAGAGGAAATCAACAAGATCCATAAGTATTCTTTCACAATAGCTGGCCTTACGTTATCTGCAGTTTTGAACTGCACTGTCCCACTCTGTGTTGGATAACATCCACTCATCATTTATGTAATAGGCTGTAAGGCACAAGTATCCCATTTTTTGAAAATCGTCAGTCCACATGTCAAGTGTAATTGCGCCATTGTATTTACCGAAGTTCTCGCTCAACTCTGAGAACACCCGCCAGCTGATTTTGTTGTTGCCTGATGCAGGACTCTAGTGCAATAGGAGAGCGACTGACTGGAACATTCACACCTCCATTAATTTACACAAGGTTAGTGTAATAGATCGCCCTTGGGTGTGTGTGAAATCCCCCAATTTGTGCCACATTTTAGACTACTGATAAATGCTGCTGTCAGAGTTGAGTCCTATTGTAAAGTGTAGCCTAATGGCAAAAAAGGGTGAACTTGCAATGTATTTGAGGCTTAAGAACTCTTTGAAGTTTTACATTTTAACTCCATATCACAGACCAGATTTGACCTAACAAAAAATACATCAACCCCTACAAATATATTAATTTATTATAATTCAAATGAAATTGGCTGTAGAGAGAGAGAGAGACTGCACACTAAAGATCATCCATCAGGGAGTCGATGGCTTGAATAGTCTGGCTGGAAATGGAATACAATGTAAAAATGTGCAACAGACCATAAAGACCAGCAGTAGATTTATTTAAGAATTATTATGCCTACTGTACCTGTTCATTTTCCTGTGCGTTCGGCGTAACACAGGCATCTGACGATTAGTGTTTGTGAATATCACTGTCCGTGACCGTAATCCCCAAGTCTAATGTTATTTTTTTAAATGTCCATGAGAGATGCAACCCGAAAAAGCATTAAAGACAAGAGTTAATGAGTACTTGAGGTCATCGAGTAAGTCTGGACATGGTCTGTTCTCCCTTCGGGATCGGTGTCCCTTCCACGGGACGGTTGAGCTAACATAGGCTAATGCGATTAGCATGAGGTTGTAAGTAACAAAATTTACCAGGACAGAAAGCTTAAATGATTGTTAATTTAAATGCACCGTCCAATTTACAGTAGCTATCACAGTGAAATAGTACCATGCTATTGTTTGAGGAGAGTGCACAGTTTTGAACATGCAAAGTTTTTAATAAACAAAGTACGCACATTTGGGCAGTCTTGATACATTTTTAACAGAAATGCAATGGTTCATTGGATCAGTCTAAAACTTTGCACATACACTGCTGCTGTCTAGTGGCCAAAATCCAAATTACACCTGGGCTGGAATAATACATTATGGACTTTTCTCTTGCATTTCAAAGATGGTACAAAAAAAATATAAATAAAGGTTTTTTTTTTTTTTCTTTCGTATTTTACCAGATCTATTGTGCTTTATTCTCCTCCATTCCATTCACATTTCCACAAACTTCAAAGTGTTTCCTTTCAAATGGTAACAAGAATATGCATATCCTTGCGTCAGGGCCTGAGTTACAGGCAGTTAGATTTGGGCATGTCATTTTAGGTGAAAATAGAAAAAAGGGGGCGGGTCCTTAAGAGGGAACTTGATGGTATTGCAATAGCCTAATAAATTTGACATTTAACTTGAATCTTCTCTCCATTTTACCCACAAGCAAAATGGCATAGTTTAGCATAGTCCCATGTAGACCATGGCACTTGCAACGCTATGGTTGTGGGTTCGATTCCTACGTGGGACAAGTATGAAGAGGGAAAAAAAGAGAATGCATGCACTCACTACTATAAGTCGTGGCTGCTAAACAACTGAAATGTGAATCAATTGTTTTTTTTATTGCCAGTATAATTTTGCAGCTTTGACATGCATAATCCAAACAGCCGCTGAAGGGCAAATGAGATCTAATGCAGACGTCTCTACGATATCTTGCCAATGTGCAAACGCTCTCCATACATCAGCCCGATGGATCGTGTATACATCGGGCAGACGTCAGCGAGATGTGTGTATGTGCTGTCTGGGGTGATGACATGCAAGTTATGTTAAGACGGCTACAGTAAACAGGACTCGTAGTCCTACAGCTCCATGTCATTTCAATAAAAACCTTGAACCCACCTGTCCCTGAATTTACTGAAATATGTGTATTTTACACTAGCAGTAGGCCTACATTTAGATAAATATCATGAAAGACCAACTTACTGAGCATTTCATCTGCAAAGCGCCATGAAGGTCTGCTGCAGGGTATGCATATTAACAGTAGCCGCCAGTCTAATAAACCAATTTAGTATACACAATCACAAAGAGAACCATTATTTTGTTTAGGAAGGTCATAAAAAAAATGATACGAAGACAATTTTTCAAAAGAACAGAATAGCATGTTCTAAGAAGTATTTCTCTGTGCTATAGTAGCTGAGGCTATGGTTGCTTCATGTCAACGAAATTAACTTATGCTTTTTCAGATCGGGTATAGCAATCAAAACGTCTGGCCTGCATGGATCTCCGTAGGATTATTTGGGAAAGTAAGCAAGCAGCATGCTGCCCTCTGGTGGTTTCAAAGAGCATTAACAGCAACGACGGCTGACCGTAAAATACTAGGATGTTATGCACTAACGTGCTGTACCATACCGCAGCAGCCTGCAAGCTGTGCTGCTGTATGACAACTTTTTAAAGGAGGAACCACTATCATTCACACTACAGAGTGTACAAAACATTAGGAACACCTCTTTCCATGAGACTGACCAGGTGAATCCTATGATCCCTTATTGATGTCACCTGTTAAATGCACTTCAATCAGTGTAGATGAAGAGAAGAGTGGTTAAAGAATCATTTTCAAGCCTTGGGACAATTGAGACATGGATTGTGTATGTGTGCCATTCATAGGGTGAATGGGCAAGACAAGATTTAAGTGCCTTTGGACCGGGTAGGATAGTAGGTGCCAGGCGCACCGGTTTGAGTGTGTCAAGAACTGCAATGCTGCTGGGTTTTTCACGCTAAAAAGTTTCCTGTGTGAATCAAGAATGATCCACCACCCAAAGGACATCCAGCCATCTTGACACAAATTATAGTCATGGGCCAGCATCCCTGTGGAACGCTTTCGACACCTTTTGTTAAGTGCATGCTCCGATGAATTGAGGGCAAAAGGGGATGCAACTCAATATTAGAACAGCGCAAACTGGCTCTAACCAAAATAGAGTGGGAGGCCCCGGTCCAAATTCATCTCATGGAAACATCTGTTCTATTCTGCTCCTACGGCTAGCACACACCAACTCTCAACATTCTAAATAATTCCCCCTCTCCAGAGGGACCCGTCGAGTGTGCCCTATGTCCCCACTCCTTTTTGCACTTGTGATAGAACTGCTTACCTTGGCCTTAAAATTATCATCATTCACTGGAATCCACCGAGCTGGTTAAGAACAGGGCAGGCAAGCAATCTACGACTAAGAAACACAATTTTGAACGGTCATCTAACTCGGAATTACAACTCAGGAACTCGTGCCTCTTTCTAGAGCCCCTACTTTCCGACCTGAAGATCACTGACATGATTTTTCCAAGTTGTCTTGAAAACACCATTAGGTTCATTGTCTAAATATTAACTAGCTAGGTCTAAACAAGACTCCACTTCGCCAGATGATACCATGACTCACCATGTTAGCCAGGTGTGTCTGGGGTGTCCTATTGTATTTCATGAACGTGTGTACATGTCTAGACAATAGTGACCCATCCACTTAGCTAGATGTGGTTATAGAATTTATTTCACATGACCCATCCATTTAGACTGTCTGGGTAGGAACCATCTAATAATACATTTTTCTAATATTGCTACTATGCAAGTAACCATTTCACTGTACTGTCTCCACCTTCTTTATCCTGTGCATGTGAATCAATAAATCAAATCAAATTTTAATTGTCACATGCGCCGAAACAACAGGTGTAGACCTTACAGTGAAATGCTTACTTACTACAAGCCCTTAACCAATGATGCAGTTGAGAAAAAAAATAAATAATTAGAGCAGCAGTAAAATAACAAGTGAGGCACCGGTACAGGGTCAATGTGTGGGGGGGCACTGGTTAGTCGAGGTAATATGTACATGTAGGTAGAGTTATTAAAGTGACTATGCATAGATAATAACAGAGTAGCAGCAGTGTAAAAGGGGAGGGGGCAATGCAAATGGTCTGGATAGCCATTTGATTAGATGTTCAGGAGTCTTATGACTTGGGGGTAGAAGCTGTTTAGAAGCCTCTTGGACCTAGACTTGGCGCTCCGGTACCACTTGCTGTGCGGTAGCAGAGAGAACAGTCTATGACTAGGGTGGCTGGAGTCTGACAATTTTTAGGGCCTTCCTCTGACACCGCCTGGTATAGAGGTCCTACATGGCAGGAAGCTTGGCCCCGGTGATGTACTGGGCCATACGCACTACTCTCTGTAGTGCCTTGCGGTCGAAGGCCGAGCAGTTGCCATACCAGGCGGTGATGTAACCCGTCAGGATGCTCTTTGGTGCAGCTGTAGAACCTTTTGAGGATCTGAGGACCCATACCAAATCTTTTGTCTCATGAGGAGGAATAGGTTTAGTCGTGCCCTCTTAATGCCAGCTTGGTGTGCTTGGACCATGTTAGTTCGTTGGTGATGAGGACGCCAAGGAACTTGAAGCTCTCAACCTGCTTCTTGTTGATGAGAATGGGGGCCTGCTCGGTCCTCCTTTTCCTGTAGTCCACAATCATCTCCTTTGCCTTGATCATGTTGAGGGAGAGGTTGTTGTCCTTGCACCACACGGTCAGGTCTCTGACCTCCTTTATAGGCTCTCGTTGTTGCCGGTGATCAGGCTTACCACTGTTGTCATCGGCAAACTTAATGATGGTGTTGGAGTCGTGCCTGGCCGTGCAGTCATGAGTGAACAGGGAGTACAGGAGGGGACTGCGCACACACCCCTGAGAGGCCCCTGTGTTGAAGATTAGCTTGGCAGATGTTACCTACCCTTACTACCTGGGGGCAGCCCGTCAGGAAGTCCAGGTTCCAGTTGCAGAGGGAGGTGTTTAGTCCCAGGGTCCTTCGCTTAGTGATGAGCCTTGAAGGCACTATGATGTTGAACGCTGAGCTGTAGTCAATGAATAGCTTTTTCACATAGGTGTTCTGTTTGTTCAGGTGGGAAAGGGCAGTGTGGAGTGCAATAGAGATTGTATTATCTGTGGTTTTGTTGGGGCGGTATGCAAATTGGAGTGGGTCTATGGTTTCTACGATAATGGTGTTGTGAGCCATAAGCAGCTTTTCAAAGCACTTCATGAGTGCTACAGGTCGGTAGTCGTTTAGGGAGGTTGCCTTAGTCCCTGTGCCCAAGAACACTATGGTGGTCTGCTTGAAACATGTTGGTATTACAGACTCAGACAGGGAGAGGTTGAAAATGTCAATGAAGACACTTGCCAGTTGGTCAGCGCATGCTTGGAGTACACGTCCTGGTAATCCGCCTGGCCCTGCGGTCTTGTGAATGTTGACCTGTTTAAAGATCTTACATCGGCTGTGGAGAGCGTGATCACACAGTCATCCGGAGCAGCTGATGCTCTCATGCATGTTTCAGTGTTACTTTCCTTGAAGCAAGCATGAAGTCATTTAGCTTGTCTGGTAGGCTCGTGTCACTGGGCAGCTCTCGGCTGTGCTTCCCTTTGTCGTCTAATAGTTTGCAAGCCCTGCCACATCCGACGAGCGTTGGAGCCGGTGTAGTACGATTTCATCTCAGTCCTGTATTGATGCTTTGCCTTTTGATAGTTCGTCGGAGGGCTTAGCGGGATTTCTTAAGCTTTCGGGTTAGAGTCCCGCTCCTTGAAAGCGGCAGCTCTACCCTTTAACTCATAGCGGATGTTGACGGTAATCCATGGCTTTTGGTTGGGGTATATACGTACAGTCACTGTGGGGACAACGTCATCGAGGGCACTTATTGATGAAGCCAGTGACCAATGTGGTGTACTCCTAAATGCCATCGGAAGAATTCCGGAACATATTCCAGTCTGTGCTAGCAAAACAGTCCTGTAGCTTAGCATCTGCTTCATCTGACCACCTTTTTTTATTGAGTCCCTGTTGCTTCCTCTTTGAATTTTTGCTTGTAAAGCAGGAATCAGGAGGATAGAATTATGGTCAGATTTGCCTATAGTGTGTGTTTTACCACACATGGTAATGTGAAGAAAAACATGACCTGCACCAAAGTTGGATTAGAATATAGGCCAAGGACTAGATAGGGTGTATTTTTGCTACCACTTTTAGTCTTTGGTTGTTTACTACACAACCTTACTCTGTTTAGCACATGGCCTCACATGTGAATCCTTAAAGACATGGGTGGGACTAAGGCTTTAGAGGGTGTGAACAATGCTGAATGGGTGTAGACAGAAGTGCTCTCCAGTAGGTGTACTATTTTCGCAAAAGTGGGGTTACAAATGTATGAACTTTAAAAGCAGAATTACTTTCCCATTGTTCCTCAACTGCGGTGTATAATACAGTGCCTTTGGAAAGTATTCGGACCCCTTCACTTTCCACATTTTATGTTTAAGCCTTATTCTAAAATGGGTTAAATAAAACAATTTCCTTATCAATCTACACAAAATACCCCATAATGACAAAGCGGAAACAGGTTTTTAGAAACAGAATATATTTAGTTAGGTATACAGACCTGTTGCTTTGAGACTCGTAAATGAGCTCAGGTGCATCCTGTTTCCATTGCTCATCCTTGATGTTTCTGCAACTTGATTGGAGTCCTCCTGTGGTAAATTCATGATTGATTGCACATGATTTGGAAAGGCGCACACACCTGTCTATATAAGGTCCCACAGTTGACAGTGCGTTTCAGAGCAAAAACCAAGCCATGAGGTCGAAGAAATTGTCCATAGAGCTCTGAGACAGGATTGTTTCCCAAAGAAATTCTGCAGCTTTGAAGGTCCCCAAGAACACAGCGGCCTCCATTCTTAAATGGAAGAAGTTTGGAACCACCAAGACTCTTCCTAGAGCTGGCCGCCCGGGCCAAACTGAGCAATCGGGGGAGAGGACCCGCAGTCAGGGAGGTGACCAAGAACCCGATGGTCACTCTGACAGAGCTCTAGAGTTCCTCTGGAGATGGCAGAACCTTCCATAAGGACAACTATCTCTGCAGCGCTCCACCAATTAGGCCTTAATGGTAGAGTGGCCAGACGGAAGCCACTCCTCCGTAAAAGGCACATGACAGCCGCTTGGAGTTTGCCAAAAGGTACCTAAAGACTCTCAGACCATAAGAAACAACATTCTCTGGTCTGATGAAACAAAGATTAACCTGTTAGGGCTAGGGGGCAGTATTGACACGGCTGGATAAAAAACGTACCCGATTTAATCTGGTTACTACTCCTGCCCAGTAACTAGAATATGCATATAATTATTGGCTTTGGATAGAAAACACCCTAAAGTTTCTAAAACTGTTTGAATGGTGTCTGTGAGTATAACAGAACTCATATGGCAGGCCAAAACCTGAGAAGATTCCATGCAGGAAGTGGCCTGTCTGACAAGTTGTTTTATCTTGGCTCTTTTTATTGAAGACTGAGGATCTTTGCAATAACGTGACACTTCCTACGGCTCCCATAGGCTCTCAGAGCCCGGGAAAAAGCTGAAGGATATCGAGGCAGGCTCTGGCTGAAACACTTTATCGCGTTTGGATAGTGGCCGATCAGAGTACTGTGGGCTTAGGCGCGTGCCCGAGTCGACCGAATGCTTTATTTTCTTTCCTCTGTTTACCTAAATGCAGATTCCCGGTTGGAATATTATCGCTTTTTTACGAGAAAAATGGCATAAAAATGGATTTTAAACAGCGGTTGACATGCTTTGAAGTATGGTAATGGAATATTTAGAAATTTTGTCACGAATTGCGCCATGCTCGTGACCCATATTTACACTTCGGATAGTGTCTTGAACGCACGAACAAAACGCCGCTATTTGGATATAACGATGGATTATTTTGGACCAAACCAACATTTTGTTATTGAAGTAGCAGTCCTGGGAGTGCATTCTGACGAAGAACATCAAAGGTAATCAAACTTTTGTAATAGTAAATCAGAGTTTGGTCAGGGCTAAACTTGGTGGGTGTCTAAATAGCTAGCCGTGATGGCTGGGCTATGTACTCAGAATATTGCAAAATGTGCTTTCACCGAAAAGCTATTTTAAAATCGGACACCTCGATTGCACAAAGGAGTTCTGTATCTATAATTCTTAAAATAATTTATGTTTTTTGTGAACGTTTATCGTGAGTAATTTAGTAAATTCACCGGAGGTTTGCGGGGGGTATGCTAGTTCTGAACGTCACATGCTAATGTAAAAAGCTGGTTTTTGATATAAATAAGAACTTGATTGAACAAAATATGCATGTATTGTATAACATAATGTCCTAGGTGTGTCATCTGATGAAGATCATCAAAGGTTAGTGCTGCATTTAGCTGTCTTCTGGGTTTTTGTGACATTATATGCTAGCTTGAAAAATGGGTGTCTGATTATTTCTGGCTGGGTACTCTGCTGACATAATCTAATGTTTTGCTTTCGTTGTAAAGCCTTTTTGAAATCGGACAGTGTGGTTAGATTAACGAGAGTCTTGTCTTTAAAATGGTGTAAAATAGTCATGTTTGAGAAATTGAAGTAATAGCATTTCTAAGGTATTTGAAAATCGCACCACGGGATTACACTGGCTGTTGCGTAGGTGGGATGATTTCGTCCCACATAGCCCAGAGAGGCTAAAATCCTTGGCCTAAATGCCAAGCGTCACATCTGGAGGAAAGCTGGCACCATCCCTACGGTGAAGCGTGGTGGCAGCATCATGCTGTGGGGATGTTTTTCAGTGGCAGGGACTGGGAGACTAGTCAGGATCAAGGCAAAGATGAACGGCGCAAAGTAAAGAGAGATCCTTGATAACCTCAGACTGGGGCAAAGTTTCACCTTCCAACAGGACAATGACCCTAAGCACACAGCCAAGACAACACAGGAGTGGCTTTGGGACAAGTCTCAGAATGTCCTTGGGTGACCTGCCAGAGCCCAGACTTGAACCTGATCGAACATCTGGAGAGACCTGAAAATAGCTGTGCAGCAACGCTCTACATCCAACCTGACAGAGCACGAGAGGATCTGCAGAGAAGAATGGGAGAAACTCCCCAAATACAAGTGTGCAAAGCTTGTAGCGTCATACCAAAGAAGACTCGAGGCTGTATTCACTGCCAAAGGTGCTTCAACAAAGTACTGACTAAAGGGTCTGAATACAAACCAGTTTTTGCTTTGTCATTATGGGGTATTGGGTGTAGATTGATGCGGGGGGGGGGGGGGGGGGGGAACACGTTGAACATTTTAGAATAAAGCTGTAAGCTAACTTAGAAAAAGTCAAGGGGTCTGAATACTTTCCGAAGGCACTGTATACCATTGCCTAGCTCTGAGCCTCTACTTTTATCCAATGGAAAATAAAATACAATTTTCAGATTTCGCTACGTAGGATCCAACTACTCATTTCAAGGTTTTTCTTTACTTTCTACATTGTAGAATAATAATAAAATAGATCAAAACTATGAAATAACACATGGAATCATGTAGTAACCAAAAACAGTGTTACACGAATAAAAATATATTTTAGGTTCTTCAAAGTAGCTACCCTTTGCCTTGAAGACAGATTTGCACACTCTTGGCATTCTCTTAACCAGCTTCATGAGGTAGTCACCTGGAATGCATTTCAATTAACAGGTGTGCCGAAAGTTAATTTGTGGAATTTCTTTCCTTAATGCGTTTCAGCCAATCAGTTGTTGTGACAATGTAGGGGTGGTATAAAGAAGATAGCTCTATTTGGTAATAGACCAAGTGCATATTACGTCAAGAACAGCTCAAATAAGCATCGAGGAACAACAGTCCATCATTACTTTAAGACATGAAGGTCAGTCAATCTGGAAAATTTCAATAACTTTGAAAGTTTCAAGTACAGTCGCAAAAACCAAGCATTATGATTAAACTGGCTCTCATGAGGACCGCCACAGGAAAGGAGACCCAGAGTTACCTATGCTGCAGAGGATAAGTTCATTAGAGTTAACTGCACCTCCGATTGCAGCCCAAATAAATGCTTCAGGGTTCAAGTAACATCAATTTTTCAGAGACTGTGAATCAGGCATTAATGGTCGAGTTGCTGCAAAAAAAACACTACTAAAGGACACCAATAAGAAGTGACTTGCTTGGGCCAAGAAACACGAGCAATGGACATTACACCAGTGGAAATCTGTCATTTGTTCTGATGAGTCCAAATTTGAGATTTTTGGTTCCAACCGGCGTCTTTGTTTAACGCAGAGTCGGTGAACGGATGATCTCCGCATGTGTGGTTCCCACCGTGAGGCATGGAGGAGGTGGTATGATGGTGCTTTGCTGGTGACACTGATTTTATTTCGAAGGCACTTAACCAGCATGGCTACCACAGCATTATGCAGCGATATGCCATCTCATCTGGTTTGCACTTAGTCCCACTATCATTTGTTTTCCAACAAGATAATGACCCAACACACCTCCAGGCTGTGTAAGGGCTATTTGACCAAGAAGGAGAGTGATGGAGTGCTGCATCAGATGACCTGGCCTCCACAATCACCTGACCTCAACCCAGTTGAGATGGTTTGGGATGAGTTGGACCGCAGAGTGAAGGAAAAGCAGCCAACAAGTGCTCTGCATATCTGGTAACACCAACACTGTTGGAAAAGCATTCCAAAAAGCTTGTTGAGAGAATGCCAAGAGTGTGCAAAGCTGTCATCAAGGCAAAGGGTGGCTACTTTGAAGAATCTCAAATGTAAATATGTTTAACACTTTTGGTTACTACATAATTCCATGTGTTATTTCATAGTTTTAATGTCTTCACTATTATTCTAAAATGTAGAAAATGGTACAAATAAAGAAAACCCTTGAATAAGTAGCTGTATCAACTTTTGAATGGTACTGTATGTGTTACAATTTACATTAAAAGGACTTAATAATGTCGCTTTCCATGTGAGTCATGCAAGTCTAGTAATTGGAGCCAGTTACTTTTGAGAGATAATAAACCAAATGACTCTGTTAATGAATGACATGCCACTGGATCTATTATTATACTTGTATTTACATGTGTATCAGTTATGAAGAGCAAACCAACATCCTGTTAGAGTAACTTCTTAGCAAATCTTCTCTTAAATTGAGGGCTATTTGTGCCTTTCCTTGTAAGAAACCGCCCCTGTGCATGATTAAGGTTACTATCTAATATATGGGTGGACTAAATAAGTTAACTATGAGGATCTTATCTGTCCTCAATTGCTTTAGACAATTGGAGGAATTGATATTTGGATAAGGTGTAAGCAAGAAGTGGGCACATTTGGCACAGCAACCCAAGCTAACTGAAAAGGTATGTTTAATTTAGATTGCTGTGAAAGCACTGCACAGTTTTCACATTTTTGGGCAACTAGTCCCCTGGAGTGGTGTGGATTCTCTCACATTCGACTGGATTACATGCTGCTCTCTTAAAATACCCCCTCCAGACAAAGGGTTGTTTGTGAGAGCGCACAAAAGGTGCTGAAAAGCCAAATCCCTCATGTAGGCATCCTCAGGAATGCAAAGAAACATTAAACACACACACCCCAATGTGTTCTCAGGTTCTAAACAAAAACGAGCTCTCAAAGCTATACATTCCTTCCTAACAGCCAGTACCTGTGCATCAGTGTGTACATGGCAGCTTTTACTACCAATACGCTCTTGTAAGAGCATGTGCATGTTTTTGAGCTGTAATTGACCACACCGGACCAGAAGACATACCTGTTCCCCAGTGCAGGACGGAGGGCTTGCTCCCCTCATCTCTCATCTACTAGGGCACAACAACCTACCCATGACTCTGCCCAGTGCTGCTGCCAGCTTCAATGGTTTATCTATCTCTTCTTCCTGTCCACCACACACCTTGGCTCAGCTCTCAGCTCCGTCTCACGGTTACCGTTTTATCGCTGCTTTTCTATCACTGTGTGTGGTGGCCCAATCACGGTGCGACTGCTTCTATGGATCCCGTTTTGGACGGTGTCGTTCCTTCTCTGCCATGTTTTTCAATGCCTCTTGCTGCGAACGCACCCACACGCGCAGAGCGATCCCTCCCTTGGTTTTAAATATGACTCATTGTCAAATTCACTCAGGCACACTGGCTCTTGGTGCCTGTGTGTGTGTAGAGCACCGGAGCTGCATTCTCTCCGTCCACGGTGCTCTCTCAGCGTCGCTTATGTCTCTTCTGCCTCCACACGCTCCCCCTCTATCAACCTCCCTCGCTCCCTATCTCTCTTGCTGTGCTATCGCTCTGTCGCATCTGCTCTAGCTGGTGGGGGCTACTGAGGGGGGCAGGGCTGTTTTCTCTATATGGTCTGATGGATAGTTGCAGGCTTGGTGATAGTATGCTAGTGTTGTCACGATACCAGATTTTAGTGTTGCACGGTATACCGGTACCACTGTAATGTCACGGTACCAAAACGCCATGATACTTATGATATCAACATTTTAGAATACCGTAGTACCGTGTCTTATATACTACCGACTTTTTCAGTCCTATGAATCTGCTGACGCCTGTTATAAAAGGTTTATAAAGTCCGTTTTGTTTAAATTCAGTTGAATTTAATAAGCAACAGCCACTAGTTTCTTGTATGCACGGGTCCAATATCCACCCCACTTTCATGCGCATATCATGTGTGGCAGCTGTAATCAGCCAGCTGCATCCCCTACATGCCCTTACCTGCTTCTCTCCGTCCGCTCTTCACGCGTCTATTCCTCCGTCAGTTTTAGAAATCTATAATTTAGCCGTGATGGCGAGCGGGGATGCAGACCCAGATGAGTATTCTGTTAGATTTGTACATTTGTTATGGAGCAGCGAGCAATGTATCATTTTATCACTTGTTATAACCAAGAGTACAGACTAGTCTGAGTAGACTTTGAAAGTTCAATGTCATGCAGCCTCAGCTGCGGTGTCAGCGAGGGAACATAGAGCACCACTTCGTGACAGGCATGCTTACAGCAAAGAAAAATGTTTTGTCTCTAGCCTAAACGGTAAAATAAATATGACCCATTTTTACTGGATGGGCCTTTTTTTTCTTTTTAATCGGGATTCACGCGCATTTTATATTTATTGGTTTGATAACAAATGTTATGTAAATATGAAAAATATTTTGGCTGGTAAAAGATCTGAGTGGCTGGTAGATTTTTATCTACCTGCCACAGTGGCTAGGGGACCAAAAAGTAAATTTTAGGCTCTGGTTCGGATCATTACATTTTTTTAAATGTACTGAAGAAAAATAAAGTATCCCTTTACATTTCTCGTAGAGAGCATGGCTCTTCTGTGGCTTGTTGTGCAGGCCTATGACTGGCATTCCAGTCAGGCCAGTGTTGAGATGTAGTTAAGCAGCTTGACTTCCACAGACTATCCCAGCAAAGGTGCTGATTCACTAATCTGTCTGTGAGGCCAGTAGATCATGAATAGGAAAGAGAAGACAGTGGGAAAGCAACTAGATGAGAGGGAGATTAAGGGATGAGCTCTAGAGGGATAGACCAAAAGCCTTTGCGGGGCAGAGGCCCCATACATTGAGGTTTACTTACTTTTTGACTGGACTGGAGGACTATTGGCCTAGTATTGACTGATTTTGAGAGTTAGGGTGACCAATGTCATTAAGAATTGGCACCAAAGAAGTACAGTTCTACATAGAAATGGTTACTTATATTTTCTACGTACTTCGAGAATCTCAAGTGAATACCCCTCGCATCCTTTCTCTTCCTCCTCAAACCCCATTGGATGACAGTCACACGTCCATCCACTCTGACCTCCTCCAATGGATTTTGGAGAGAGAGAGAACGTGAGGAATTAGCAATTTAAATTCTCCCTTGGACTAGATTGACAAGATTTGCATTAAACCGCCCCTCTAACTCCTCACTCCTTTATTGGTGGACGATGTGCGCTATCTGGACAGCTAAATTAATCTGATAAAATATTCACAGTTCATTATTTTTGACAAAACAAAACAGGCTTGCATAATTTATTGCATGAGAACTTTAATGTACCGCAATAATTTAAAAAACAGCCCATGGGCCCGGGATTTTCATTGCATTCTCTTGACTCTGCCCTGAACTATTGAATCATATCTGTCATCTACAACTCACCACTCTGTGCTGCTGCCCATGGAGTTAACTGACAAATCTGCAGGAAGCCGGCGCATTATGAGTTCTGCGTAAAATGATATGAAAGCATATCTGTATAACTCCGAACTCTGCGTCTCTGAACAAATTGCTCTGGTCACAGCAGTTTTCCCTACCATTGAATCTGCCACCTACCTGTGTTGGAAAATAATCTATGGGGAACACTGGGTCAACTGGTGACTCTTTATGAAGTTCTGTGGACCATGTGCCATACAGCTCCAATAAAATAAGAGACTAAAGAATTATTCAACCTACTAGTAGAAATCCAACAGGAACCAATGTGTCAAAGCAACATTGCCAGTATTTCATGTAATGCTTCAGGGTGGAGTTTCCCCTAGGTTCTAATCTAGGATCAGCTTCCCTTCCCCCAATCCTAACCTGAACCATTAGGGGGAAATGCAAAACTGACCAAAGATCAGCGTCTAGGGGCAACTTCATCGCATTCCTAAATAATGTATGCCATTGAGGTTCTGGAAAATGGTTCCTCTTTTTTTTTTCTGTACTGAGCAAATTTCAGGTCTGCTGAGTGCAAACTTGAACGTTGTGAAAATTCTGTGGAACTTCCAGCATGTGTTTACTGTAAACACTGAGGCTGTACCCGCTTTAAGTTTCAGACAGTGGTCAAATAGGCTTCTGTGGATGATCATAATGTAGGCCTACCAGAGGACCTACCATCAAAAACAAAATGCATCCCATAACATTTGAACATAGAAATGGCTGTTCTATCATGCAGCCTACAATAGCAGCCAATGTTTGGTGTAAAATGTAGGCCTACGGAATGTACATTTGGGAAAAAAAAACATGCAGGGCTTTACATTAACCTGTTTATCCACTTGTCCTTCAGACAAGGTGACTGAAAATGTTTGATGCAAGAAACCACTTTAAAATAAAATGCATTATTATTACAGAGAATCAGATCAATTATGCTACCCTCTACCGTATTGGCTACGTAGATTAGTCAAGCTTGTCTCAAAATACAACAGTCCTACGTGTCAATGCAATAGAACCAGACTCCGATGCGTTCTGCCTACAACAAAATCACTTGCATAGTTTTGCATACTAATAAGTCTTGCATAGTTTGTTTTGTTTCGGTATGTTGCATTGAAAGTTGCTAATGTTGATTTGATCACAATTCCCACCGTAAAGGGAAGCATTGATAGTGTTAACCACCCCCCCCCCTTAGTTGAGTGAAGTTCAATTGCGGGCTTATTTCTAATGCACGCAGCTTAGTGATACAATCACTGGTTTGAGTCCCAGGCTCTGGCCGGATCGACAGTATTGAGAGCTCTGACAGTATCGACACTTAGAAACAACCCCCAGTATATGTAGATGTTTCTACAGCTCTTCTTTGAAGCCGAGCTCTGGGACTGTCATTAAGATGATGAATTATCACTAGACCTTAGAGGGTATGACCCTTGATACACTCCCATCAGACTAGACGCACACAAGGGTAATCAGCCTGAGGGAGGAGGGAGCAACAGTCATCATACACAACACTGAGGCTCTTGATAAGGACAATGTATACAATGCAATCGGAAAGTATTCAGATCCCTTCTCTTGTACGTACAGCCTTATTCTAAGTCTACACACAATAACCCATGATGACAAAGCGAAAACAGGTTTTAGAAATGTTTGCAAATTTAAAAATGATAAACCGATCTTATTTGCGTACGTATTTAAACCCTTTGCTATGAGACTTGAAATTGAGCTCAGGTGCATCCTGTTTCCATTGATCATAATTGGAGTCCACCTATGGTAAATTTTAAATTGATTAAACATGATTTGGAAAGGCACACAGCTGTCTATATAATGTCCAACAATTGACCGTGCATGTCAGAGCAAAAACCAAGCCATGAGGTCGAAGGGATTGTCCGTAGAGCTCCAAGACAGGATTTTGTTGAGGCACAGATCTGGGGAAGGGTACCAAAACATTTCTGCAGCATTGAAGGTCCCCAAGAACACAGTGGCCTCCATCATTCTTAAATGGAAGAAGTTGGGAACCACCAAGACTCTTCCTAGAGCTGACCGCTCGGCCAAACTAAGCAATCGGGGGAGAAGAGCCTTGGTCAGGGAGGTCACCAAGAACCCGATGGTCACTGACAGAGCTCCTCTGTGGAGATGGGAGAACCTTCCAGAAGGGCAACCATCTCTGCAGCACTCTACCAATCAGGCCTTTATGGTAGGGTGGCCAGATGGAAGCCTCTCCTCAGTAAAAGGCACATGACGGCTCGCTTGGAGTTTGCCAAAA